>NC_135234.1:283788598-284499431 GCF_051348905.1 Ranitomeya variabilis
TAAAAAAGAAAAAAAAAATATTGTGCAATTGTCCGTTACCCGTAGCGTCTCCATTTTTTGTGATCTGGGGGTTGGGTGAGGGCTTATTTTTTGAGTGCTGAACTGACATTTCGGTGCAGATACGTTCTTTTGATCGCCCGTTATTGTATTTTGATGCAATGTCGCGGCAACCAAAAAAACGTAATTTTTTCTTGCTACACCATTTAGCAATCAGGTTAATCCTTTTTTATAGATAGATCGGGTGATTCTGAACGCGACAGTACCAAATATGTGTAGGTTTGATTTTTTTTTTATTGTTTTATTTTGAATGAGGCGAAAGGGGGGTGATTTAAACTTTTATATATTATATATTTTAGATATTTTCTATTTTTTTCATATTTTTAAAAACATTTTTTTTTATTTTGGCATGCTTTAGTAGCCTCTATGGAAGGCTAGACGCTGCCATAACTCGATCGCCTCTCCTACATAGAGGCGATGCTCAGATCACCCCTGTGTGTAGCAGAATTACTGCATTGCTATGAGTGCCGACCACTGGGTGGCACTCATAGCAATCTGGCATCAACAACCATAGAGGTCTGCTGGAGACATCGGGTTGTTATGCCGATGCAACGATGACCCCCGATCATGTGACGGGGGTCACTGGTACGCGCATTTCTGGCTGAATGGCCGGAAGCGCTTCTTAAATAATGCTGTCAGAGTTTGACAGCAGCATTTAACAAGTTAATAGACGCGGGCGGATCGCGATTCCACTCGGACCTATTGCGGGCACATGTTGGCTGTTCAAAACAGCTGAAATGTCCCGGCTTTGATGTGGTGTTGTGATGTGCTCACCACAGGAGCCCGCAGCAAAGCGGGGGTTCTGCCATTGGATGTACTATTCTGTCCGATGGCATAGAGGGGTTAAAGGTGGACTTCATGCTCAAAGAACATCAGTGTTAGATAGCACCATCCATCGTTGTCTGAGCCAAAGTGGACTTCATGGGAGATGTCCAAGGAGGACAAAATTGTTGAAAAAAAAATCATAAAAAAGCCAGACTGGTATTTGCCAAACTACAAGCCACAAAAGTTCTAGACGAATGTCCTAAGGATAGATGAGACAAAAATGGAACTGATGGCACATCAGCTCTATGTTCACAGATGGAAAAATTAAGCATATCAAGAAAAGAACACTGCCCCTACTGGGAAACATGGAGGAGGCTCTGTTATCTTCTGGGGCTGCTTTGCTGCATCTGGCACAGGGTGTATAGAATCTGTGCAGTGTATAATGAAATCTCAAGACTATCAAGGGATTCTAGAGAGAAATGTGCTGCCCAGTGTCAGAAAGCTTGGTCTCAGTCGCAGGTCATTGGTCTTGCAACAGGATAATGACCCAAAAGACACAGCTAAAACACCCAAGAGTGGCTAAGAGGAAAACATTGGACTATTATGAAGTGGCTTTCTATGAGCGTTGACCTAAATCCTATTGAGCATCTTCGGAAAGAGCTGAAACATACCATCTGGAAAAGACAACCTTCAAGCATGAGACAACTGGAGCAGTTTGCTCTTAAGGAGTGGGCCAATATACCTGTCGAGATGAGCAGAGGTCTCATTGAGAGTTACAGGAATCATTTTATTGCAGCGACTGCCTCAAAAGTTTGTGAAACAAAATATTAAGTTAAGGGTACGATCATTTCTGTCGAGGCCTATTACACGAGTTGTTTTTTTTTTTTAATTCTGTGGAAGCATGGTTGAAAAGCAATGTCTGACTTTCATTTGTTCATTTTTATAGATTTTTTATTTATTATTACTTTTGTCAGATTCAAATTATTTCTGTGACCATTGTGGGTTTTTCTGTCAACAATTTAGACCATGTGTGTATGTGTTTCTTTAGATTTTGTATTAGTCTATGCCTGATGAAGAGAAGTGAGCAGTCTCAAAAGCTTGCAATTTGTTACCATCTTTTCAGTTAGCCATTAACCCTGTGATGGTGTGATATGCTATGTGGATATCATTTTTGTGTATATTTCTATTTTACTTATTTTCATGGTCTTCATGGAGTTATTTGCTAATTGATGAATGGCTGTTGCTGCCATCTGATATCAGCCCCCACACTACTATATGCTAATGACATGTTGACCTAGCTTGTTGAAACAATGAGCCCCTGAGACCTTCCCCCTCCTGACCTGTGAAAGAGGGGGACTTGTAAATATCAGGGAGGTGAGACACAGATAAATCCTGTGTGGAATGATGATGTGTTCACAGCATGTCAGAGAGAAAGAAGAGTACATGGACTATGCTATCCTCTGTCTCCTGGATTGTTGGACTTTTATCCTGTTACTGAACTGCATTCGTGTTCTGGACTATTTTATCCTTTGTGTGGTGGATCGCATATGGACCTTTCGTATTTTTGCCTAAATAAAGGTCTTGGAATTGTTTACTATACTCTAGCTCTGTTGATTGTGTGATATCGGAGAAGGACCCCGTGACAAACCCCTTTACCCCCAAGGGTGGTTTGCACGTTAATGACCGGGCCAATTTTTACAATTCTGACCATTGTCCCTTTATGAGGTTATAACTCTGGAACACTTCAACGGATCCCGGCGATTCTGACAATGTTTTCTCGAGACATATTGTACTTCATGATAGTGGTAAAATTTCTTCTATATTACTTGTGTTTATTTGTGAAAAAAAAACAGAAATTTGGAGAAAATTTAGAAACTTTGAATTTTCATGCCCTTAAATCACAGAGATATGTTACACAAAATACTTAATAAGTAACATTTCCCACATGTCTTCTTTAAATCAGCACAATTTTGGAACCAAATTTTTTTTTTTTAGGGTGTTATAAGGGTTAAAATTTGACCAGAGATTTTTCATTTTTAGGACACCATTTTTTTGGGGACCACATCACATTTGAAGTCACTTTAAGGGGTCTATATGATAGAAAATACCAAAAAGTTACACCATTCTAAAAACTGCACACCTCAAATTCTAAAAACTGCACACCTCAAGGTGCTCAAAACTGCATTTAAGAAGTGTATTAACCATTCAGGTGCTTCACAGGAATTTTTGGAATGTTTAAAAAAAAAAATGAACATTTAACTTTTTTTCACAAAAAATTTATTTCAGATCCAATTTGTTTTATTTTACCAAGGATAACAGGCAAAATTGGACCCCAAAAGTTATTGTACAATTTGTCCTGAGTACGCCAATACCCCATATGTGGGGGTAAACCACTGTTTGGGCGCATGGCAAAGCTCGGAAGGGAAGGAGCGCCATTTGACTTTTCAATGCAAAATTGGCTGGAATTGAGAGAGGACGCCATGTCGCGTTTGGAGAGCCCCTGATGTGCCTAAACAGTGGAAACCCCCCACAAGTGACACCATTTTGGAAAGTAGTGTCACAATCCATGTTTTGATCTGTGGCAAATCTGTTTTCCCTCTGATTAAAACATTTTCTCCTTTCTGGTCATCGGGGGTTAATGCAGTTTCCCTCCCCTCGTTGGCTGCTGGTGTTATTGCATTGCATTGCTGCTCGGTCAGCTGATGTTGGTGGTGACCACTCCCACCATCCTTCATAAGGTCACCTGATGCATCAGCTGACTGTTGGTTATACAGCTCCTTCTGGTGATCAACCTAGCTGGAGAAGGAGTTTGCCGAGTGTGGTGGTTCTTCAGATGAATACTTATTCCTGGTGCCTTACTCTGCTGTGCGGTGCATTGCAGCAGATAAAAGCTAAGTGTTTTTTGTTGATATCTTGTTTGTCTTTCTTTCCCTTTGTGTTTATTAGTTCAGCGGTGTTCTCACTCGTCAAATCCCTACCCAGTGATAGGTGCAAGGCGAGTGAGGGCTAAGGTTTCCAGCTTATCGCAGGGCCCACCGTTGTTATTGTGTCCCCGGTGTTCCCTTGTGAGTCTTGCCGCTCGCCGCTTTGTGACCGACCAGCCGTTGGGTCATGTCACGCTTATACAGTCACTTCGTAACATTATAACCATCCGTCCCATTTTTTCTGGTGAGCCATGGCTCAAATGCAGGCCTTTGCCCAATTGCTTCAGATCCTCACCAAGGAGTGTAAGGTGCTGTGTGGTGAGGTGGTGTAAGAGCTGCAGCAATTGTTCGGGTTCTGGGCTTCGGCTCAGGTACAGGCTCAACCAAAACCCAAGATATCTCTCCCTGACAGGTTCTCTTCCTTTTAAAGAAGCCTGCAAGCTATACTTCAGCCTCCACCCTCGTTCATCAGGGAGTGAGGAGCAACGGGTGGGTATCATCGTTTCCTGGGCTTTCTCCCTGCCTACCGGTTCACCATCCCTACGGTTGGTGGACAAGTTTTTTTACGGCTCTGGCGCTCGTGTATGGTGAGTCTGATGGCGGATCCCTGACGAAATCCCGACTCTGTAAGATCAAGCAGGAGGGCCGGCCAGCTAAGGAATACTGTTCAGAGTTCAGGAGGTGGGCCACAGACACACAGTGGAATGACCTTGCCCTTAGGAACCATTTTGTGCCAGGTCTGTCCCCTATGTTGCAAGATACTCTGGTGCAGTACACCCCCCCCAGGTCGTTGGAGGCCGCCATGTCCCTTGCCATCTGGGTGGATAGATGTTTGAGGGAGAGGCATACACCAAATGTGCCCCCTGTAGTCCTTGCTAGGGAGGTGGGGACACCTGAGCAGGCGGAGGAACCCATGCAAGTGGGTGGAGTTGGTTCCCAATGAGGTTGCCTGTGGTTCGCCATGGAGTGGGGGCATGTTTTTTCTGTCGGCAGACCAGTCATTTTATCAATGTTTGCCCAGTGCATGCCAAAGTACCTACACCATCTAAAGAGCCGTGTCTCCCTGGTCGTATGGAGGGAGGCGACCATGGTGTGTATATTTCCTCCAATTTTTCATGTCAGTGTACCTTACCTGCTGAGGTGGTTACTGGTGGGGTAACTGAGAATATTCCAGTGCTTGTGGACAGTGGAGCAGGAGTCAATTTGGTGGATGCTCATTTTGTCCAGACCCATGGCCTGATGAGTAGGATGCTAGCGAGACCCTTAAGCATCCAGGCCATTGGCTCTGCTCCGTTCAGCCAGGGGAGCATTACGCAAGTCGTAGACAACATACATCTTCGTACAGGGGCTTGTCATGAAGAGTCTTTATCATGCTACATCTTGCAGGACATACCAACTCTCATGGTTTTAGGACTCCCTTGGTTGAAAAGACATAACCCGGTCATAGACTGGCGGTCCAGGGAAGTAGTCAGCTGGGGTTAGTTGTGTAAGGACTGCTGCCCGGGAGCTACGATCTCTGCCGTTCTTCTACAACCTACCCCTTCTTCTCCAGTGGGGGCAGTAGAAGTGCTGCCAGGGAGTAGGGGCAAGACTTTACCCTCACTACCTGTTAACCCGGTGGGTCAGAGACCTCTTAAGAGGAGGGGTCAGAGAAGGGTGGTGGTTCCCTCGGTGCGTAGTGGGGGTGTGAGTTTGGTGACACAGGGGGACGCCTCTGTTTTCGGTTCTGTAAAGTGTTCATCGCCTTGTGGCAGATGCATGCATGAAAATAAACGTTCAGGTCCGGACCTGTGTGTGAATGAGTACGTATGGGTTTCCACCAAAAACATCAGGTGGAAATGTGCAACTGGGACCTGGAGTTCCAGGGTGATTGTGGTGTCGGCCATTCTCAGCCCGGCGACTTTTCAGTTGGAGTTACCCCTCAGTTATGCATGTGCACAACTCATTCCCCAGGTCGGCGCTCTGGAGATTTGTGGCGCCTCCAGAGCCTACGTTGTTGGGATTTTCATCAGGCCACATTTGCCATAAACCTGAGAGCCAGGTGACTGTCGAGGTGAACTCTGGTGGATCGAGGCATCCTCACCGTAGGTTGTTATCTGGTGAGGTCCGGTGTTGAGTGTCCAGAGGCTCCTCATTGAAAGGGGGGTACTGTCACGATCCATGTTTGGTTCTGCGGCAGATCTGGTTTCCCTCTGATTAAAACCTTTTTTCCTTTATGGTCATCGGGGGTTAATGCAGTTCCCGCCCCCCGGTGGCCGCTGGTCTTATTGCCTTTCATTGCTGCTCGGTCAGCTGATGTTGGTGGTGACCACTCCCACCATCCTTCATAAGGTCACCTGACGCATAAGCTGACTGCTGGTTATACAGGTCCTTCTGGTAATCAACCTAGCTGAGAAAGAGTTTGCTGAGTGCGGTGGTTCTTCAGCTGAATACTTATTCCTGGTGCCTTACTCTGCTGTGCAGTGCATTGCAGCAGATGAAAGCTAAGTGTTTTTTGCTTATACCTTGTTAGTCTTTTTTTCTCTCTGTTTTTATTAGTGCAGCGGAGGGACCAGTGTTCTCACTCGCCAATTCAATACCCAGGGATAGGTGCAGGGCGAGTGAGGGCTATGGTATCCAGCTCGACGAAAGGTTAAAAGAACCTGTATCGGGACATCAGGAAGATTAGGGCATATCCTTAGGAGAGTGCAGGAGGTGTCCATTACCCCGTTCCCTATTGCAGGGCTCACCGTTGTTATTGTGTCCCCGGTGTTCCCTTGTGAGTCTTGCCGCTTTGTGACCGACCACCCGTTGGGTCGTGCCACGCTTGGACAGTCACTTCTTGACAAGCAGACCCCTAAGGAACTTATCTAGATGTGTGGTGAGCACTTTGAGCTCTCAAGTGCTTCACAGATGTTTATAACGTAGAGCCAATTTTTTATTTTCCCAAGGTAACAGGAGAAATTGGACCCAAAACATTGTTGTCCAATTTGTCCTGAATACTCTGATACCCAATATGTGAGGGTAAACCATTGTTTGGATGAATGGCAGAGCTTGGAAGGGAAGGAGCACCTTTTGACTTTTCAATGCTAAATTGGCTGGAATTGAGATAGGACACCATGTCGCATTTGGAGAGCCCCTGATGTGCCTAATCAGTGGAAACCCCCACAAGTGACACTATTTTGGAAAGTAGACCCCCTAAGAAACTTATCTAGATGTGTGGTGTGCACTTTGAGCCCCCAATTGTTTCACTAAAGTTTATAATGTAAATGCCGTGAAAATTAAAAAATCCTTTTTTTTTCCACAAAAATGATCTTTTAGCCCCCAATTTTGTATTTTCCCAAGGGTATCCGGAGAAATTGGACCCCTAAAGTTGTTGTACAATTTGTCCTGAGTACACTGATACCCCATATATGGGAGAAAACTACTGTTTGGGCACACATCAGGGCTTGGAAGTGCAGAAGTGGCGTTTTGGAATGCAGACTTTAATGGAATGGTCTGCGGGCGTCATGTTGCGTTTACAGATCACCTGATGTACCTAAACAGTATAAACCCCCCACAAGTGACCCCATATTGGAAACTAGACTCCCCAAGGAGCTTATCTAGATGTGCTCTGAGAACTTTGAACCCCCAAGTGTTTCACTAAAGTTTAACACGCAGAGCCGTGAAAATAAAAAATCCTTTTTTACCACAAAAATTATTTTTTTACCCCAAAATTTTTCATTCCCAAGGATAACATGAGAAATTGCGCAGCAAAAGTTGTTGTCCAATTTGTCCTGAGTACGCTGATATCCTATATGTGGGGGTAAACCACCGTTTGGGCGCACGGCAGAGCTCGGAAGGGAAGGAGCACCGTTTTACTTTTTCAGCGTAAAAATGGATGGAATTGAGATCGGACGTCATGTTGTGTTTGCAGAGCCCCTGATGTGCCTAAACAGTGGAAACCCCCCAATTCTAACTCCAACCCTAACCCCAACACACCTGTTGTGGATTTGGATTCTGGGCTCCCCCGGTGGCTACTGGTGGAATTGAACTTGTGACATCATCTTCCCTGTTCACCTGTTCTGATTAGATCTGGGTGTCGCTATATAACCTGGCTTCTCTGTTAGATGCTTGCCGGTCAACAATGTTATCAGAAGCCTCTCTGTGCTTGTTCCTGCTCCCAGACATCTACTAGATAAGTTGGACATTCGTCCATGTTTTGTTTTTGTATTTTGGTTCCAGTTCACAGCTGCAGTTTCGTTACTGTGTCTGGAAAGCTCTTGTTGATCAGGAATTGCCACTCTGGTATTATGAGTTAATGCCAGAGTCCTAAAGTAATTTCTGGATGTGTTTTGTTAGGGTTTTCTACTGACCATGAAAGTATGCTTTCTGTCTTCTGCTATCTAGAAAGCGGACCTCAAATTTGCTAAAACTATTTTCCTGCTGCATTTGTTGTTTCATCTCATATCACCGCCAATATATGTGGGGGGCCTCTGTCTCCTTTTTGGGCATTTCTCTAGAGGTGAGTCAGGTCTTATATTTCCCTCTGCTAGCATTATTTAGTTCTCCGGCCGGCGCTGGGCATATAGGGATAAAAAGTAGGACATGCTACCTGGCTACTTCTAGATGATGCGGTAGGTTTAGTTCATGGTCAGTATAGTTACATCTTCCAAGAGCTTGTTCCTATTGAGGCTTATGCTAGTTCTCTGGCCATGGAGATCATGACAGTTTGACCGGCCATCTAAAGGGTTAAAATCCTTGGCTGAGAAAGGAGAGATATAAGAAGTCTGCTGAAAATTTTTTTTTTTTTTTTTTTTTTTCTCTAGTAGTTAGTGTGCTCTTAATTGGATCACTTGCCAGTCTGTCTATGCTGCAGTCTTTCTTTTTTTTCTCTCTCCTTCTAATCTTTGAATGGCTCTATGTTCACCTGTCTATAATGGATCTACAGAGTGTAACTGCAGGTTTGAATAATCTCGCCACGAAAGTGCAAAGTTTGCAGGATTTTGTTGTTCATGCTCCGGTATCAGAGCCGAGAATTCCTTTGCCGGAATTCTTCTCAGGGAATAGATCTAGCTTTCAGAATTTTAGAAATAATTGTAAGTTATTTTTGTCCCTGAAATCTCGTTCTGCTGGAGACCCTGCACAGCAGGTTGGGATTGTGATTCCCTTGCTCCGCGGCGACCCTCAAGATTGGGCTTTTGCATTGGCACCAGGGGATCCTGCGTTGCGCAATGTGGATGCGTTTTTTCTGGCCTTGGGCTTGCTGTATGAGGAACCTCATTTGGAACTTCAGGCAGAAAAAACTTTGATGTCCCTATCGCAGGGGCAAGATGAAGCTGAAATTTACTGCCAAAAATTCCGTAAATGGTCTGTGCTTACTCAGTGGAATGAGTGTGCCTTGGCGGCTACTTTCAGAGAGGGTCTTTCTGATGCCATTAAGGATGTTATGGTGGGGTTCCCTGTGCCTGCAAGTCTGAATGAGTCCATGACAATGGCCATTCAGATCGATAGGCGTCTGCGGGAGCGCAAACCAGTGCACCATCTGGCGGTGTCCACTGAGAAGACGCCAGAAAACATGCAGTGTGATAGAATTCTGTCCAGAAGCGAGCGGCAGAATTTTAGACGGAAAAATGGGTTGTGTTTCTATTGTGGGGATTCTACTCATGTTATATCAGCATGCTTTAAGCGTACTAAAAAGCTTGATAAATCCGTTCCCATTGGCACTTTACAGTCTAAATTTATTTTGTCTGTGACCCTGATTTGCTCTTTGTCATCTATTACTACGGACGCCTATATCGACTCTGGCGCCGCTTTGAGTCTTATGGATTGGTCCTTTGCCAATCGTTGTGGGTATGATTTAGAGCCTTTGGAGACTCTTATTCCTCTGAAGGGGATTGACTCCACCCCATTGGCTAATAATAAACCACAATACTGGACACAAGTGACTATGTGTATTAATCCGGATCACCAGGAGACTATTCGTTTTCTGGTGCTGTATAATCTACATGATGATTTGGTGCTGGGATTGCCATGGCTGCAGTCTCACAACCCAGTCCTTGACTGGAGAGCTATGTCTGTGTTGAGCTGGGGATGTAAGGGGACTCATGGGGACGTACCTTTGGTGTCCATTTCATCATCTATTCCCTCTGAAATCCCTGAGTTCCTGTCTGATTATCGTGACGTCTTTGAAGAACCCAAGCTGGGTTCACTACCTCCGCACCGTGAGTGCGATTGTGCTATAGATTTAATTCCGGGTAGTAAATACCCAAAGGGTCGTTTATTTAATCTGTCTGTGCCTGAACATACTGCTATGCGAGAATATATAAAGGAGTCCTTGGAAAAGGGACATATTCGTCCATCGTCATCTCCCTTAGGAGCCGGTTTTTTCTTTGTGTCAAAAAAAGACGGCTCTTTGAGACCATGTATTGATTATCGGCTTTTGAATAAAATCACGGTTAAATATCAATACCCATTGCCGTTGCTGACTGATTTGTTTGCTCGCATAAAGGGGGCCAAGTGGTTCTCTAAGATTGATCTCCGTGGGGCGTATAATTTGGTGCGGATCAGGCAGGGGGATGAGTGGAAAACCGCATTTAATACGCCCGAGGGCCACTTTGAGTATTTGGTGATGCCTTTTGGTCTTTCTAATGCCCCTTCAGTCTTCCAGTCCTTTATGCATGATATTTTCCGCGATTTTTTGGATAAATTTATGATAGTGTATCTGGATGATATTCTGATTTTTTCGGATGATTGGGACTCTCATGTCCGGCAAGTTAAGAGGGTTTTTCAGGTTTTGCGGTCTAATTCTCTGTGTGTCAAGGGTTCTAAGTGCGTTTTTGGGGTTCAGAGAATTTCCTTTTTGGGATATATTTTTTCTCCCTCTTCCATTGAGATGGATCCTGTCAAGGTTCAAGCTATTTGTGATTGGACGCAGCCCTCTTCTCTTAAAAGTCTTCAGAAATTTTTGGGCTTTGCCAACTTTTATCGTCGATTTATTTCTGGTTTTTCGGATGTCGTTAAGCCATTGACCGATTTGACTAGACAGGGTGCTGATGTTGCTAATTGGTCCCCTGATGCTGTGGAGGCCTTTCAGGAGCTTAAGCGCCGTTTTTCTTCTGCCCCTGTGTTGCGTCAGCCTGATGTGACTCTTCCTTTTCAGGTTGAGGTCGACGCTTCTGAGATCGGGGCTGGGGCAGTGTTGTCGCAGAAAAGTTCTGACTGCGCCGTGATGAGGCCTTGTGCCTTCTTTTCCCGTAAATTTTCGCCCGCTGAGCGGAATTATGATGTTGGGAATCGGGAGCTTTTGGCCATGAAGTGGGCGTTTGAGGAGTGGCGCCATTGGCTCGAGGGGGCCAGACATCAGGTGGTGGTATTGACTGACCACAAAAATTTGATCTATCTTGAGACCGCCAGGCGCCTGAATCCTAGACAGGCGCGCTGGTCATTATTTTTCTCTCGGTTTAATTTTGTGGTATCGTACCTACCGGGTTCTAAGAATGTTAAGGCGGATGCCCTTTCTAGGAGTTTTGAGCCTGATTCACCCGGCAACTCTGACCCCACAGGTATTCTTAAGGAGGGAGTTATCTTGTCAGCCGTTTCTCCAGACCTGCGGCGGGCCTTGCAGGAGTTTCAGGCGGATAGACCGGATCGTTGTCCGCCTGATAGGTTGTTTGTTCCTGATGATTGGACCAGTAGAGTCATCTCTGAGGTACATTCTTCTGCATTGGCAGGTCATCCTGGAATTTTTGGTACCAGGGATTTGGTGGCAAGATCCTTCTGGTGGCCTTCCCTGTCACGAGATGTGCGAGGCTTTGTGCAGTCTTGTGACGTTTGTGCTCGGGCCAAGCCTTGTTGTTCTCGGGCTAGTGGATTATTGTTGCCCTTGCCTATTCCTAAGAGGCCTTGGACACACATCTCGATGGATTTTATTTCAGATCTGCCTGTTTCTCAGAAGATGTCTGTCATCTGGGTGGTGTGTGACCGTTTTTCTAAGATGGTCCATTTGGTTCCCCTGCCCAAATTGCCTTCTTCTTCCGAGTTGGTGCCCCTGTTTTTTCAAAATGTTGTTCGTTTGCATGGTATTCCTGAGAATATCGTTTCTGACAGAGGAACCCAATTTGTGTCTAGATTTTGGCGGGCATTCTGTGCTAGGATGGGCATAGATTTGTCTTTTTCGTCTGCTTTTCACCCTCAGACTAATGGCCAGACCGAGCGGACTAATCAGACCCTGGAGACATATCTGAGGTGTTTTGTGTCTGCTGACCAGGATGATTGGGTTGCTTTTTTGCCATTGGCGGAGTTCGCCCTCAATAATCGGGCCAGCTCTGCCACTTTGGTGTCCCCGTTTTTCTGTAATTCGGGGTTCCACCCTCGATTTTCCTCCGGTCAGATGGAATCCTCGGATTGTCCTGGAGTGGATGCGGTGGTGGAGAGATTGCATCATATCTGGGGGCAGGTGATGGACAATTTAAAGTTGTCCCAGGAGAAGACTCAGCTTTTTGCCAACCGTCACCGTCGTGTTGGTCCTCGGCTTTGTGTTGGAGATTTGGTGTGGTTGTCTTCTCGTTTTGTCCCTATGAGGGTCTCATCTCCTAAGTTTAAGCCTCGGTTCATCGGTCCGTATAAAATATTGGAGATTCTTAACCCTGTTTCCTTCCGTTTGGACCTCCCTGCATCCTTTTCTATTCATAACGTTTTTCATCGGTCGTTATTGCGCAGGTATGAGGCACCGGTTGTGCCTTCCGTTGAGCCTCCTGCTCCGGTGTTGGTTGAGGGTGAGTTGGAGTACGTTGTGGAAAAAATCCTAGACTCCCGTGTTTCCAGACGGAGACTCCAGTATCTGGTCAAGTGGAAGGGATACGGCCAGGAGGATAATTCTTGGGTCACTGCATCTGATGTTCATGCCTCTGATCTGGTTCGTGCCTTTCATAGGGCCCATCCTGATCGCCCTGGTGGTTCTGGTGAGGGTTCGGTGCCCCCTCCTTGAGGGGGGGGTACTGTTGTGGATTTGGATTCTGGGCTCCCCCGGTGGCTACTGGTGGAATTGAACTTGTGACATCATCTTCCCTGTTCACCTGTTCTGATTAGATCTGGGTGTCGCTATATAACCTGGCTTCTCTGTTAGATGCTTGCCGGTCAACAATGTTATCAGAAGCCTCTCTGTGCTTGTTCCTGCTCCCAGACATCTACTAGATAAGTTGGACATTCGTCCATGTTTTGTTTTTGTATTTTGGTTCCAGTTCACAGCTGCAGTTTCGTTACTGTGTCTGGAAAGCTCTTGTTGATCAGGAATTGCCACTCTGGTATTATGAGTTAATGCCAGAGTCCTAAAGTAATTTCTGGATGTGTTTTGTTAGGGTTTTCTACTGACCATGAAAGTATGCTTTCTGTCTTCTGCTATCTAGAAAGCGGACCTCAAATTTGCTAAAACTATTTTCCTGCTGCATTTGTTGTTTCATCTCATATCACCGCCAATATATGTGGGGGGCCTCTGTCTCCTTTTTGGGCATTTCTCTAGAGGTGAGTCAGGTCTTATATTTCCCTCTGCTAGCATTATTTAGTTCTCCGGCCGGCGCTGGGCATATAGGGATAAAAAGTAGGACATGCTACCTGGCTACTTCTAGATGATGCGGTAGGTTTAGTTCATGGTCAGTATAGTTACATCTTCCAAGAGCTTGTTCCTATTGAGGCTTATGCTAGTTCTCTGGCCATGGAGATCATGACACACACCCCTAATCCCAACCCTAACCACACCCCTAATCCCAACCCTAATTATAACCCTAACCACACCCCTAACCCCAACACAACCCTAACCATAACCCTAACCACACCCCTAACCCTGACACACCCCTAACCCAACTGTAAACCTAATCCAAACCCCAACTCTAGCCCCAACCCTAACCTAACTTTAGCCCCAACCCTAACTTTAGCCCCAACCTTAACTTTAGCCCCAACCCTAACACTAACCCTAATGGGAAAATGGAAATGAATACATTTTTTTATTTTATTATTTTTCCCTAACTAAGGCGGTGATAAAGGGGGGTTTGATTTACTACTTATAGCAGGTTTTTATATCGGGTTTTTATGTTTTGCAGCTGTCACACACTAAAAGATGCTTTTTATTGCAAAAAGTAGTTTTTGCGTCACCACATTTTGAGAGCTATAATGTTTCCATATTTTGGTCCGCAGAGATATGCGAGGTCTTGGTTTTTGCGGGACGAGTTGTCGTTTTTATTGGTACTATTTTCGGGCACATTACATTTTTTGATCGCTTTTTATTTTTTATTTTTGTTAGGCAGAATGAACAAAAACCAGCAAATCATGAATTTCTTTTGGGGGGGGGCGTTTATACCGTTCCTCGTGTGGTAAATTTGATAAAGCAGTTTTATTCTTCGGGTTAGTACGATTACAGTGATACCTCACTTATATCATTTTTTTTATGTTTTGCCACTTTAATACAATAAAAACTATTTTGTATAAAAAAATAATTATTTTTGCATCACTTTATTCTGAGGGCTATAACTTTTTTATTTTTTTGCTGATGATGCTGTATGGTGGCTAATTTTTTGCATGACAAGACGACGTTTTCAGCGGTACCATGTTTATTTATATCTGTCTTTTTGATGTGATATTCCACTTTTTGTTCAGCAGTATGATGATAAAGGATTCTTTTTTGCCTCTTTTTTATTTATTTTTTTACGGTGTTCACTGAAGGGGTCAACTAGTGGAACAGTTTTATAGGTCGGGTCAGTAAGGACGCGGCGATACTAAATATGTGTACTTCTATTGTTTTTTTATTTACATAAAGAAATGTATTTATTGGAACAGTATTTTTTTTCAGCATTTTGGATTTTTTTTTTTTATATTTTTACACAGTGTAATTTTTTTTTTTTACTTCATCCCAGGGTGGGACATCACTATATAAAGTCAGATTGCTGACCTGACACTTTGCAGAGCACCGTGTCAGATCAGTGATCTGACAGGCAGTGTTGGAGGCTTGCTGGCGCCTGCTGTTAGCAGGCACTGACAAGCCACCTCCCTGCAGGACCCGTAAGGACCCCGCGGCCATCTTGGATCCGGGGGCCTGCAGGGAGGAGACAGGAGGAGTTACTTGGAACAACACGATAACATCGCGTTGTTCTGAGGGTCTCAGGGAAGCCCGCAGGGAGCCCCCTCCGAGGGTCTCAGGGAAGCACGCAGGGAGCCCCCTCCCTGCACGATGCTTTCCTATGCCACCGGAACACTGCGATCATGTTTGATCACAGTGTTGCAGGGGTTAAAGTGGTGGAAGCAGCCCGTGACGGCTCCTGGAACATAGTGCTGATAAGTAGTGATAATCAGCTGACACCCGGCCGCGATCGGCCGCGCTCCTCCTGTGAGCGTGGCTGATCGCATATCACGTACTATCCCGTCGATGGTCATACAGGCCCAGGTCACCTTGACAGGATAGTACATCTAATGTCAAAAAGGGGTTAAGGGAGGGAAAACCCTAGGACCAGACAGCTTTCCCATAATTTATTTAAAAAGATTTGCAGATGTTTTAATCCCACGATTAGTGGAGCTCTTCAACTCTTTTTTACAGAGCACAACCCCTACCCCCCCCCCCCCCAGACTTTAGAAGCTTATATCACAATTATTCCCAAGGAGGGGAGAGATGACTCCTTGTGTAGTAATTACCGTCCTATATCATTGCTTAACACACATGTCAAATTATGGGCCAAGATGGCAACTAGGATTAATAAGCCCTTAATATTTCAGCTGACATTAAATATATTCGGTTACTCAAAAATTCAACTCCTTTTAAATGGCCCAAAGATAAAATTAAATACTTAGGAATTTTTATTTCAGATAACCCACATTTCCTCTTCCAATACAATTTTATCTCCCTCTTGAGGAATATCAGGAGCCTTTTTGTCTCTTTTGATTTCCCTTTCCTATCTTGGATGTGTGGAGTTAATATATTTAAATCATATATTCTCCACAATATTCGTTATATAATGAATATGGTTCCAATCTCACTACCGAAATCATTCTTTAACACCCTAAACCAAATTATTACTAAATTTATTTGGAAATTTAAAAAAAGCTCGATTACCTTTTAAGACACTAATCCTTCTGAAGCAGTTTGTAGGCCTGGGCCTTCCCGACCTTCTCTCTTATTATCAGGCGATACATATAGCCAGATGGATTAAACTTACACATTTGGTGGATCAAGACGCACAAGCACATATCGAAACACAATTACTGGGCCAGGACATGAGAAAACTGCTATGGACAAATCACGCTATTTCAAAAATTAGCTTTAACAAAATTCTTTCAACAAGCATCCTAATTAGACGCTCATTGATACCAAACCGCCCACCTACTTGTTATTTCCTTGAGAAAATTCCAATCGGACTGATCCCATACATTTATAAACCGGAATTCACAGATCCCTACGATCTTTGGTCCTCTCTTCCAAATAAACCAATTTCCCATCTACTAAACAAGATACCTTGTAATAATTCATGGCCCCTAGAAGCTTCAAAAGATCCAAGTAATTTTCTTCAACAGATACATGTGTCCCATTTTATGAAACAGATCAAATCATTATCCACTCCACCATGTGAGTGGCTTTGGCTAGATTTCCTGACAAAAATAAAACCACCTATTCCGAAACTAATATCGAAGATCTATGTTAACTTTCTAAGCTCTATAATTAATACTAAACCAATATTTCTTCACTCTTGGGAAGTTGACCTCCAAATCTCCTTATCACCGCAAGATACACAGAAGATCTGTTCCAACTCAGACGGCTTCTCTCGATGTATTTTACTTCAGGAATCTGCATATATAAAATCCTTTCAAGGTGGTATTTCACTCCGGAGAGGCTTTTTCATTTAGGTCAAGCTGAATCTCCACTCTGCTGGAGATGTAAGGCTACGTTCACATTAGTGTTGTGCGACGCAGCGTCGGGCGCCGCTGCGGCGACGCATGCGTCATGCGCCCCTATATTTAACATGGGGGCGCATGGACATGCGTTGCACTTGGGTTTTGTGACGCATGCGTCACTGCGGCGCACGCGTCAGGGCGCAGAGGACGCAGCAAGTTGCATTTTTTGTGCGTCCAAAATCAAGCAAGAAAAGGACGCATGCGTCACAAAACAATGCGTTTTGCATGCGCTTTGCATGCGTTGTGCGTTGCGTCGCCGATGCATCGCCGACGCAACACACAACAACGCAAATGTGAACGTAGCCTAAGACATTAAGAGGTACATTAACTCACATCTTTTGGTCTTGTCAGAAACTCTAACACTTCTGGCATCAAATTAATGATTCCTTGAAAGCCCTAGGAGTGTTCAAATCAGATCTTACTGCCCCAGAAGTTCTTCAGTCCCTTCCTACGCCAAATTTTAAACCTAAGAAACATGACCTTCCACCTTTATTGTTGGGAGCAGCAAAACATTTGATTGCTGTGAAGTGGAAACAAACAACCCCACCAACCTTGGAAGACTGGATAGAGAAGGTTAAAGATATTTTTCAATTAGAAGAACTATCGAGTTGGGAGACATTTTTCCATGATCGTTTCTTAAAGATCTGGTCCCCTTAGACCAGTTGGACTGGAAAGGATCAGGCCATTTGGCTTTGGCTTCCTCTTGTGAGCCACGGTGGTCGAGCTCCCCTTAGGCTATGTGCACATGTTGCGGATTTGCCTCTGGAATTTTTTGTGCGGATTCTGCATCTTTTGGCAGAAAACGTAGGTGCGAATTTTGTGCGGATTTACTGCAGATTTACTGCGGATTTTGTTCGGATTTCATGCGTTTTTACCCCTGCGGATTTCTATAATGGAATGGGTACAAAAACGCTGCAGATCCACACAAATAAATGACATGCTCCTTCATTTAATCTGCAGCGCATTTTTTTTTCCATTGATTTATATTGTACTGTAAATCACTTGAGGATCTGCAGTGTTTCTGCTCGGAAAAAAACGCTGCAGATCCACAGTAAATCCGCAACGTGTGCACATAGCCTTAGGGAAGAACACCTACTGTGCCAAAATGGCGAGATTTACCTTCACTTACAAGTAGTGTTGAGCATTCCGATACCGCAAGTATCGGGTATCGGCCAATATTTGCGGTATCGGAATTCCGATACCGAGTTCCGATATTTTTGCGATATCGGGAATCGGTATCGGGATGCATATTCATGTGTAAAATAAAGAATAAAAATAAAAAATAGGGATATACTCACCCTCTGACGCGCCCTGGTTGTAACCGCTGCAACCGGCAGCCTCCGTTCCTAAGAATGAGCGCGTGAAGGACCTTCGATGACGTCGCGGCTTGTGATTGGTCGCGTGAGCTACCCCTAGGGATCCTAACCCTAACCCTAACCCTAGCTATTTCTATTAATAGTGGGTTTTCTAGTTGATTTTGATGATTGGCAGCTGTCACACACTTCTCAGCATGCGTTTCAAAAACGCAAACGCAGGAAAAAAGACATGTAAACATGTCAAAACGCCGTGTTTTTTTTACTGCATGCAAAAACGCATGCGTCTAAAAAACGCAGCGTTTGCACGCGTTTACATGCGTTTTTTCACCACCTGCATTTTTTTTACATACGCTGCAGATCAAAACGCAAGTGTGAAACCAGCCTCAGCTGTTTATTTTTGTGATAAAAGTTTTTCCACAGGATAAAAATACTGGCTATAATTTTGTGCCCATTTGTCGGTTCTACGCCAATGTTAGTTTATTGTTACACCTGATATTTCGTTTCGTTTTGTCTGGTTCTCCTTTCAATCAGTTGTTTAGTATATGATATGCATAAACTCACTTGTCTTTATAAATAATAACTCTTTATATGATACTTTATGATGTGAGCTAAATGTAATTGTATGTTAAAATTCATAAATAAAGAGTTGAAAAAAAAGGGGGGGGGGGTTAAGGGTATGTGCACACGTTGCAGATTTCTTGTGGATCAGCAGCGTTTTTTTCCGCACAGAAACGCTGCAGACCCACAAGTGATTTACAGTACAATGTGCATCAATGGGAAAAAACTGTGCTAATGGTGCTGAAAATTCCCCACAGAAAACACAGCAGATTCAAAAAAGGACCATGACAATTATTTTTGCGGATCTGCAGCGTTTCTGCATCCATTGACTTCAATTGTGTCAGGCACATCCGCAGCAAACCTGCAGATGTAAAAAAGATCTGCGGTTTTGCTGCTGATGAAACGCTGCAGATCGGAAGAAGGCAAGTGTGTGGGCGGAGCAATGTGTGTGTGCCGGTGTCTGCGTGAATCTGTGTCGGTGTGCGTGGGTCTGTGTGTGTCTGTGTGTGTGGGTGTGTCCCTGTGTGTGTGCATATCTGTGTGTGTGTCTCTCTGTGTGTGCGGGTCTGTGTATGCATCCGTTGTCTAATAGGACTACTGCTCCCATCCAGCAATGAATGCTCACAGTGACAGCATTGCCGATGATGGGAAAGTAGTCCCATCAGACAATGGCTGTGTTCAGTAGTAAAAAAAACCATACAGAACATACAACATATAACATACAGTACATATACATAACATACAACACCTAACATAGAGTACATACTTACCAATCACCTAGTCCCCGAAGCCCTCGATTCCCCAGTAATAAAAATAACATAATAAACCAACCTATACTTACCTTTCCGCCATAGTCCAGTTAATAACGAGTGTCCCACGACGATCACCCATGTAGAACACTGACATTGGCCGATGTCAGCGTTCTACAGGGGACCCGCGATGAACTGACAGCGGGGTAATCCTCCGTGATGTATATCTCTCCGCCGCTGCCAGGAGAGAGGTCACTTAAGTTCATTCTCTTGCCAGCAATGCTGTGTGAGACAATTCCCACGCAACATTGCCGTTAAGCGAGAGAATGAACTAAAGTAACCTCTTCAGTGATGCACTGCAGGAGCCATTATCTCCTGTCAGTGCATCACCCGATGTCACTGTTCTATAGGAGAGATCGTCGAGGGACACTCGTTATTAATTGGACTGCGTTGGACAGGGAGTATTCAGTTGGTTTATTATTTTTTTATGTTTTGCAGGTGATCGATGGTGGTTGTAAGAATGGTGAAATTAAGAATATTAAAATACTTTTTTCTGGCTGTCTTTCTTTAACTCTTTCACTAACTAAAAATGTATAATAATAATAATAATAATAATAATAATACTATAGGATTAGTAATGGATAGGTATCTCCATTACAAAACTGGGCTTATTATCACCTTACAATCAAAGGTGACATTATCCCCTTATTACCCCATATGCCACCGCTACAGGTCAGTGGGAAGAGAGAGGCTAAGTGCCGGAATTGGCACATCTTACATCTTATACTAGATATACAGTACAGACCAAAAGTTTGGATACACCTTCTCATTTAAAGATTTTTCTGTATTTTCATGACTATGAAAATTGGACATTCACACTGAAGGCATCAAAACTATGAATTAACACATGTGGAATTATATACTTAACAAAAAAGTGTGAAACAACTGAAAATGTCTTATATTCTAGGTTCTTCAAAGTATCCACCTTTTGCTTTGATGACTGCTTTGCACACTCTTTGCATTCTCTTGATGAGCTTCAAGAGGTAGTCACCGGAAATGGTCTTCCAACAATCTTGAAGGAGTTCCCAGAGATGCTTAGCACTTGTTGGCCCTTTTGCCTTCACTCTGTGGTCCAGCTCACCCCAAACCATCTCGATGGGGTTCAGGTCTGGTGACTGTGGAGGTCAGGTCATCTGGTGTAGCACCCCCACTCTCCTTCTTGGTCAAATAGCCCTTACACAGCCTGGAGGTGTGTTTGGGGTCATTGTCTGTTGAAAAATAAATGATGGTCCAACTAAACGCAAACCGGATGGAATAGCATGCCACTGCAAAATGCTGTGGTAGCCATGCTGGTTCAGTATGCCTTCAATTTTGAATAAATCCTCAACAGTGTCACCAGCAAAGCACCCCCCCACCATCACACCTTCTCCTCCCTGCTTCACGGTGGGAACCAGGCATGTAGAGTCCATCCATTCACCTTTTCTGCGTCGCACAAAGACACGGAGGTTGGAACCAAAGATCTCAAATTTGGACTCATCAGACCAAAGCACAGATTTCCACTGGTCTAATGTCCATTCCTTGTGTTCTTTAGCCCAAACAAGGCTCTTCTGCTTGTTGCCTGTCCTTAGCAGTGGTTTCCTAGCAGCTATTTTACCATGAAGGCCTGCTGCACAGTCTCCTCTTAACAGTTGTAGAGATGTGTCTGCTGCTAGAACTTGTGTGGCATTGACCTGGTCTCTAATCTGAGCTGCTGTTAACCTGCGATTTCTGAGGCTGGTGACTCGGATAAACTTATCCTCAGAAGCAGAGGTGACTCTTGGTCTTCCTTTCCTGGGGCGGTCCTCATGTGAGCCAGTTTCTTTGTAGCTCTTGATAGTTTTTGCCACTGCACTTGGGGACACTTTAAAAGTTTTCCCAATTTTTCGGACTGACTGACCTTCATTTCTTAACGTAATGATGGCCACCCGTTTTTCTTTACTTAGTACAAATTCTAACAGTCTATTCAGTTGGACTATCAGCTGTGTATCAACCAGACTTCTGCACAACACAACTAATGGTCCCAAGCCCATTTATAAGGCAAGAAATCCCACTTATTAAACCTAACAGAGCACACCTGTGAAGTGAAAACCATTCCCGGTGACTACCTCTTGAAGCTCATCAAGAGAATGCCAAGAGTGTGCAAAGCAGTCATCAAAGCAAAAGGTGGCTACTTTGAAGAACCTAGAATATAAGACATATTTTCAGTTGTTTAACACTTTTTTGTTAAGTATATAATTACATATGTGTTAATTCATAGTTTTGATGCCTTCAGGGTGAATTTACAATTTTCATAATCATGAAAATACAGAAAAATCTTTAAATGAGAAGGTGTGTCCAAACTTTTGGTCTGTACTGTATACTACACAGGGCCTAGCCTTCCCCCTCATCCTTCACATAGGCAGATATGCACACACACAATACGCAGACATGCACACACACACAATACACAGACATGTACACATACAATGCGAAAACATACACATACATACAGTATGCAGACATGCACAAACATACAATAAGAAAACATGCACATGCATGTAGTATGCAAACATACAGTACGCAGATATGCACATACACAGTACGCAGACATGCACACACATACAGTACTCAGACATGCACACACATACAGTACTCAGACATGCACATATACAGTACTCAAACATGCACACACATACAGTACTCAGACATGCACATATACAGTACTCAGACATGCACACACATACAGTACTCAGACATGCACACACATACAGTACTCAGACATGCACATATACAGTATGCAGACATGCACACATACAGTATTCAGACATGCACACACATACAGTATAGTACTCAGACATGCACATATACAATATGCAGACATGCACACACTTACAGTACGTAGACAAGCACATACAGTACTCAGACATGCACATATACAGTACTCAGACATGCACACACATATAGTACTCAGGCATGCACATATACAGTATGTAGACATGCACACACATACAGTACTCAGACATGCACATATACAGTATGCAGACATGCACACACTTACAGTACGTAGACATGCACATACAGTACTCAGACATGCACATATACAGTACTCAGACATGCACACACATACAGTACTCAGACATGCACATATACAGTATGCAGACATGCACACACATACAGTACACACATGCACACACTTAAAGTACGTAGACATGCACATACAGTACTCAGACATGCACACACATACAGTACTCAGACATGCACACACATACAATGCACAGACATGCACACACTTACAGTACGCAGACATGCACAAACATACAATAAGCAGACATGCACACGCATGCAGTACACAGACAGACACACATACAGTATGCAGATATGCACACATACAGTACTCAGACATACATATACAGTACTCAAACATGCACACACATTTTTCTATATTTTCATGATTGTTGGAAGACCATTCCCCGTGACTACCTCTTGAAGCTCATCAAGAGAATGCCAAGACTGTGCAAAGCAGTCATCAAAGCAAAAGGTGGCTACTTTGAAGAACCTAGAATATAAGACATAATATCAGTTGTTTCACACTTTTTTGTTAAGTATATAATTCCACATGTGTTAATTCATAGTTTTGATGCCTTCAGTGTGAATGTACAATTTTCATAGTAATGAAAATACAGAAAAACCTTTAAATGAGAAAGTGTGTCCAAACTTTTGGTCTGTACTGTACATTACTCAGACATGCACATATACAGTAAGACATACACACACATACAATGCATAGACATGCACACACTTACAGTACTCAGACATGCACATATACAGTACGCAGACATGCACACACATACAGTACACAGACATGCACACACATACAGTACACAGACGTGCACACACATACAGTACATAGACATGCACACACATACAGTACTCAGACATGCACACACATACAATACGCAGGCATGCACACACACAATATGGAGACATGCACACACATACAGTACTCAGACATGCACATATACAGTACGCAGACATGCACACACATACAGAACACAGAAATGCACACACATACAGTAAACAGACATGCACACACATACAATACGCAGGCATACACACACATACAGTACGCAGACATGCACACACAGACAATACGGAGACATGCATACACATACAGTAAAATGCACAGACATGCACACGCATACAGTAAAATACGCAGACATGCACACTTATACAATACGCAGACATGCACACACATACAATACACAAACATGCACACGCATACAGTAAAATACGCAGACATGCATACGCATACAATAGACATGCACACGCATACAGTACAATACACAGACATGCACACATACAATACGTAGATATGTATATACCGTACATATATTTGAAGACAAATACACAAAAATACATAAATATATACAGTCATACACACTGATATACACAGATATGCACATCATACATGCATACACAGACATACAGACAGACACAAGCCTCACTCACCTCCCCCAGGCTTGTCGCCCATCAGGCTCCTCTGGCATGTGGCTATGGAGAGTGCGCTGCTTGATGGCAGTCAGTTAAACAGACATGGCCGCGCGCAGTGCACTCTGCAGCTGTATCTGCTACTAATGATGCGGTCGGGCCGACACTGTACCTTTAACTTTGCTTGTGTGTCAGCCCGGCCGCGTCATTATTAGCAGACACAGCTGCACAGTGCACTGTGCGCGGCCATGTTTGTTTAAGTGACGGCTGAGCTCAAGTAGTGCCGAAGCTGCTGGAGGAGCGGCCCGGGCCCCCCGGTGACCCGGCCACGAGTGGGCCCCCCATTTGTTCAGGGCCCCGGCACTTGACCTGGTACGCTGGGTGCTGACGCCGGCCCTGGATATATCTATCCATCTATCTCTAAATCTACCTATTATATATCTATCTATCTATCTATCTATCTATCTCTATATTATCTATCGATCTATCTCTATATTATCTATCTGTCTGTGTGTGTAAACATTATTCTTCAATGGGGTATGTAAATTAAGAGGTTGGACTAGAAATGACATCACAATTCTTTTTTTTGTTCAATAATAGATCTTTATTTAGCTTTCAAAAACGCATCAAATCCACACCTGCGTTTTCTGGCAAGAGAGGAAAGAATTCCACAGGCAAATCTGCAACATGTGTACATAGCCTAAAGGTATCAACCACTGAGGACTCTCAATTCTAAATATTTTTCTATCTACTGGCTAACACGGTACCAAGATATATTTCTTTCCTGTAGAAAATATTGAAAATTTCGCAATTTTTAATTTTTATTCTGTTAAACCAGAGAGTTATGTGACACAAAATAGGTAATAAATAACATTACCCTCATGTCTACTTTACATCAGCACAAATTTGGAACCAAATTTTTTTTGGGTTAGGAAGTTATAAGGATTAAAAGTTGACCAGCGATTTCTCATTTTTACAACAAATGTGAGGTGGTACCTAAGAAAAAAAAATGGTTTTGTAAATTTTGAAGTCAGTTTGAGGGGTCTATATGGCTGAAAATACCCAAAAGTGACGCCATTCTAAAAACTGCACCCCTCAAGCTGATCAAAACCACATTCAAGAAGTTTATTAACCCTTCAGTTGTTTCACAGCAGCAGAAGCAACATGGAAGGAAAAAATGAACATTTAACTTTTTAGTCACAAAAATGATCTTTTAGTCTCAATTGTTTCATTTTCACATGGGCAACAATCTTTCCTGTATAAAAATTAATGAAAACCCTGTGGGTTTAATGTGCTCACTGCACTCCTAGATTAATTCCTTGAAGTGTAGTTTCTAAAATAAAATTTTGGGGGGGGGTTTCTGCTGTTTTCTTACCTCAGGAGTTCTGCAAATGCAACATGGCACCTGCAAACTATTCTAGAAAATGATTATATTGCCCATCCATAGGGTATTACATCGTCTTGGGTAGATTTCGATACTATATAAACCTTAAAAAACTTGTTCAAAATATTATCGGTATTATATTGCTCACCCATAGACTATTCAGGTGTATCTGAGTCCCTTATTTTTGGCAGTTCTTGCTTCCATCATAAATTAAATTGCAATGTCCTATTTATTGATTAAAAAAAATCTATTTAAGTTTCCTTAAATTATTTATATATATATATATATATATATATATATATATATATATATATATATATATATATATATATATACTAGATTGTGGCCCGATTCTAACGCATCGGGTATTCTAGAATATGCATGTCCCCGTAGTATATGGACAATGATGATTCCAGAATTCGTGGCAGACTGTGCCCGTCGCTGATTGGTCGAGGCAACCTTTATGACATCATCGTCGATACTGTGCCTGTCGCTGATTGGTCGAGGCCTGGCGGCCTTGACCAATCAGACGCGGGATTTCCATTATGACATCATCGTCGCCATGCTGTGCCCGTCGCTGATTGGTCGAGGCCTGGCGGCCTCGACCAATCAGAGACGCGGGATTTCCAGGACACAGACAGACAGACAGACAGGAGGAAAAACCCTTAGACAATTATATATATAGATATATATATATTTATATTTTTAAATACTTTCTAAATTTAGCTGTACATACAAATCATTATACAGCAGAAAATGTTTCTTAACATTTTTTTCCTGTAAAATGTAATTTCTCGTTGGTTTGTAATGTTTTATTGTCACTCCTTAAAGTGGAGCATAAGTGTGACACCATTGTTCTCAGCAGAGATCTGGGAGACAGAGATGCTTCCAGGGGTCTATCCCATGCTGTTCTCCTTCCATTCAGCACTTTTCCCATCAATTTGAACATTTTCACTGCCTCCTAGACCTCTTTGTAAGGTCTGCCAGAAAAAAGCTTGGCTTTCCCATTGACTTCCATTACACTCGTTACTCGATGCGAGAATTCAAGTATTAGGAGTTGCTCAGTTCGAGCGACAAGCACCTGAGGATTTTAGTGCTTGCTCATCTCTAATGACTACCTATTTAAAGAACAGACACATTAATTGTTTAAAAAGCTTATTTTTTTTCCAAATTTATTGTACATTCTAGTGTTTTTTTTATAAATTGAAAACATATTGATCTAAATTTACCATTAATGTAAAATATGATCTATCAGGAAAAAAAATATTCTTAGAATGACTTGGATATGTAAAGGCATTCCAAAGTTATTGCTATGTAAAGTGGTACATGCCACAGTTGAAAAATCTGTTCCCAATTATTCAAATAGGCCAAGTCGTTTCCTTTCCGCTGCAGAAACAAACTGTGTTGTACTCACCTTCCCTACGTCCATTGACTAATTCCGACGTCAGACCATTTCAGTAAATTGGATACTTTCACACTGCGTTTCCCATTCGGTAACCACTAGGTGCCCTCAGAGGTAACATTCCTTTATGTGGACACTAGATGTCAGTGTTGCTTTAGTTAGGCACTTGAAAAATTTTACTGAGAGATAATTTGAGTTTTCTATTGGGTCAATTGATACAAAATATGATTTGTCAAAGGATTACTCCCGAAACATCATTGAGACCCTTGAGCTGTAGTGTTTGTCTCTTAGGCTACTTTCACACTAGCGTCGGGCTCGGCCCGTCGCAGTGCGTCGGGCCGAGGTCACCGACGCTAGCGTTCTCTGCACCGCACAACGGGGGCAGCGGATGCATTTTTCCAGCGCATCCATTGCCACATTGTGAGGTGCGGGGAAGTGCGGGAAGGTGGGGGCGGACTTCCGGCCGCGCATGCGCGGTCGGAAAAAGCCGACCGTCGGGAGCAAAAAACGTTACATGTAACGTTTTTTGCTCCCGACGGTCCGCCACAACACGGCGCAACCATCGCACGACGGTTGCGACGTGTGTCAATGCGTCGCAAATGCGTCGCTAATGTTAGTCAATGCAGAAAAAACGCATCCTGCAAGCACTTTTGCAGGATGCGTTTTTTCGGCAAAACGACGCATTGCGACGTATTGCAGTTAACGCCAGTGTGAAAGTAGCCTAAGGCTACTTTCACACTAGCGTTGTACGACGCACATCGCAATAATAATAATAATAATCTTTATTTATATAGCACCAACATATTCCGCAGCACTTTACAATTAAGCGGGGCCATGTACAGACAATAAATTCAATACAAGTTAAGACAATTTAAACAGTGACATTAGGAGTGAGGTCCCTGCTCGCAAGCTTACAATCTACGAGGAAATGGGGGGGACACAATAGGTGAAAAGTGCTTGTTATTTCAGGTCTGGCAATTAGAATAAATAGGGATTTTCATATAAAGCTGCATGATCCGGTCATCAGCCCGTGTATTTAAGTGCAATAGTCAAGTTTCAAGTGCAAATGCGACGTGCCAACGTACCAACGCATACTGTGCAAAAAAAACACAACGGGGGCAGCGGATGCAGTTTTTCATCGCATCCGCTGCCCTATTGTAATGTCCGGGGAGGAGGGGGCGGAGTTCTGGCTGCGCATGCGCGGTCGGAAAGGCGGACACGACGCACAAAAAAAGTCACATGTAACTTTTTTTGTGCCGATGTTATGGAAATATTTGGGTTGGATAAATTTATCCCTCTGTGTGTGCTGCGGCCGCTCCCAATTAGACTGAGTATTTTGAGCGCTCATCAAGAATGGACTGTACACAACTGTGACAGAACAACATTCCATCAATACTGAAACTTTATTGTACATACATAGTTTTATATTTTCACATAGAAAGGAGTGGTTAGGGGTTGTCAGGGGTGGTTAGTTAATTACCATATTGTCTAGCTCCTCTGTCATTGGTTATCTAAACATATATGGAATATTGTGATTAATGCTCATATGACTGCTGACCAAGCAAGTAAAATGTAGCTCTCTGCATGTAGGACAGAGTTGAGACATTTGATCAGCAGTTAATACATCTGACACTATTCCGCTTTTTGGGATGGAAAACCCCATATGATCTGTCTGGGTTATATCAGGCTTATATCAGTTCATGTCAGCCATTTTATGATCTGTATGGGTTATATCAGTTTGTGTCAGCCATTTTAAACCATTGATTATAATGTATATATTAGCTGTGAGCATATAAGTATATATTTGATTATAGAGGAGTATACATGCAAGTGAGATCTACATGATATATATATATATTTCTATCACACCGACAGTCCGACGCAACACGACGCATCCGTCGCACGACGGATGCAACGTGTGGCAATCCGCCGCAATGCGTCGCTAATGCAAGTCTATGGAGAAAAAACGCATCCTGCAAGCAATTTTGAGGGATGCGTTTTTTCTCCAAAACGACGCATTGCGACGTGCGTTGTACAACGCTAGAGTGAAAGCAGCCTTAAAATGACCAATAATACCACATACAATGGACAAATGCCGCCACACCATGGCTGGACCACATATTACCACCACACAGTAACCGAATAATACCACATACAAGGGACAAATACTGCCACACCATGACTAGACCACATATTACCACCAACTAGTGACTGGATAATTGTTATGACCCCAATGGCGAGGGTCTCAGAGGAACGTGGAAGTCTGCAGAATACAAAAATCCAGCTCATAGGGCAGTGGTAACTGGGTTGACCATATATCTACTCCTAACGCCAACACTAGAAGTAGCCGGGGATCATTCCTACGTTGATTCTAGATGACACGCGCCAGCCGGAGAATCTAGCTACCCCTAGTAGAGGAAAACAAAGACCTTTCTTGCCTCCAGAGAAGGGGACCCCAAAGCTGGATAGAAGCCCCCCACAAATAATGACGGTGAGGTAAGAGGAAATGACAAACACAGAAATGAACCAGGTTTAGCACAGAGAGGCCCGCTTACTGATAGCAGAATAAAGAAAGGTAACTTATATGGTCAACAAAAACCCTATCAAAATCCACACTGGAAATTCAAGAACCCCCGAACCGTCTAACGGTCCGGGGGGAGAACACCAGCCCCCCTAGAGCTTCCAGCAAAGGTCAGGATATAGATTTGGAACAAGCTGGACAAAAATACAAAACCAAAACAAATAGCAAAAAGCAAAAGGCAGACTTAGCTGATATAACTGGAACCAGGATCAGTAGACAAGAGCACAGCAGACTAGCTCTGATAACTACGTTGCCAGGCAGTGAACTGAAGGTCCAGGGAGCTTATATAGCAACACCCCTAACTAACGACCCAGGTGCGGGTAAAAGGAATGACAGAAAAACCAGAGTCAAAAAACTAGTAACCACTAGAGGGAGCAAAAAGCAAATTCACAACAGTACCCCCCCTTAGTGAGGGGTCACCGAACCCTCACCACGACCACCAGGGCGATCAGGATGAGCGGCATGAAAGGCACGAACTAAATCGGCCGCATGAACATCAGAGGCGACCACCCAGGAATTATCCTCCTGACCATAGCCCTTCCACTTGACCAGGTACTGAAGCCTCCGCCTGGAGAGGCGAGAATCCAAGATCTTCTCCACCACGTACTCCAACTCGCCCTCAACCAACACCGGAGCAGGAGGCTCAGCAGATGGAACTACAGGCACAATGTACCGCCGCAACAAGGACCTATGAAATACATTGTGAATAGCAAACGACACAGGAAGATCCAGACGAAAAGATACAGGATTAAGGATTTCCAATATCTTGTAAGGCCCAATAAAACGAGGTTTAAATTTGGGAGAGGAGACCTTCATAGGAACAAAGCGGGAAGAAAGCCATACCAAATCCCCAACGCGTAGTCGGGGACCCACACCGCGGCGGCGGTTGGCAAAGCGCTGAGCCTTCTCCTGTGACAACTTCAAGTTGTCCACCACATGATTCCAGATCTGCTGCAACCTATCCACCACAGAATCCACCCCAGGACAGTCAGAAGGCTCCACATGACCCGAAGAAAAGCGAGGATGGAAACCAGAGTTGCAGAAAAAAGGCGAAACCAAGGTGGCGGAACTAGCCCGATTATTAAGGGCAAACTCAGCCAACGGCAAGAATGTAACCCAATCGTCCTGATCAGCAGAGACAAAACACCTCAAATAAGCCTCCAAAGTCTGATTGGTTCGCTCCGTCTGTCCATTAGTCTGAGGATGGAAAGCAGACGAAAACGACAAATCAATGCCCATCCTACTACAAAAGGATCGCCAGAACCTGGAAACGAACTGGGATCCTCTGTCTGACACAATATTCTCAGGGATGCCGTGCAAACGAACCACGTTCTGGAAAAACACAGGAACCAGATCGGAAGAGGAAGGCAGCTTAGGCAAAGGAACCAAATGGACCATCTTGGAGAAGCGATCACATATCACCCAGATAACGGACATGCCCTGAGATAGCGGAAGATCAGAAATGAAATCCATGGAGATATGTGTCCAAGGTCTCTTCGGGACAGGCAAGGGCAAGAGCAAACCGCTGGCACGAGAACAGCAAGGCTTAGCTCGAGCACAAGTCCCACAGGACTGCACAAATGACCGCACATCCCTTGACAAGGAAGGCCACCAAAAGGACCTGGCCACCAGATCTCTGGTGCCAAAAATTCCCGGGTGACCTGCCAACACCGAGGAATGAACCTCGGAAATGACTCTGCTGGTCCACTTATCCGGGACAAACAGTCTGTCAGGTGGACAAGACTCAGGCCTATCAGCCTGAAATCTCTGCAACACACGTCGCAGATCCGGAGAAATAGCTGACAAGATAACTCCATCTTTAAGAATACCAACAGGATCAGCGACTCCAGGAGCATCAGGCACAAAGCTCCTAGAAAGAGCATCGGCCTTCACATTCTTTGAACCTGGTAAATACGAGACAACAAAATCAAAGCGGGAGAAAAACAATGACCAGCGGGCCTGTCTAGGATTAAGGCGTTTAGCAGACTCGAGATACATCAGATTTTTGTGATCAGTCAAGACCACCACACGATGCTTAGCACCCTCGAGCCAATGACGCCACTCCTCAAATGCCCATTTCATGGCCAACAACTCCCGATTGCCCACATCATAATTTCGCTCGGCAGGCGAAAACTTCCTAGAGAAAAAGGCACAAGGTTTCATAACAGAGCAACCAGGGCCTCTCTGCGACAAAACGGCCCCGGCCCCAATCTCCGAAGCATCCACCTCAACCTGAAAGGGAAGTGAGACGTCAGGCTGGCACAAAACAGGCGCCGAAGTAAACCGGCGTTTCAACTCCTGGAAAGCCTCCACGGCAGCAGGAGCCCAGTTAGCTACATCGGAGCCCTTCTTGGTCATATCCGTCAAAGGTTTCACAATGCTAGAAAAATTAGCGATAAAACGACGGTAGAAGTTAGCGAAGCCCAAGAACTTCTGAAGACTCTTAACTGACGAGGGCTGAGTCCAATCAAGAATAGCTCGGACCTTGACTGGGTCCATCTCCACAGCAGAAGGGGAAAAAATGAACCCCAAAAAGGGAACCTTCTGTACACCAAAGAGACACTTTGAGCCCTTGACAAACAAAGAATTTTCACGCAAAATTTTAAAGACCAACCTGACCTGCTCCACATGCGAATCCCAATTATCAGAAAAAAACAAAATATCATCCAGATAAACAATCAAAAATTTATCCAGATACTTCCGGAAAATGTCATGCATAAAGGACTGAAAAACTGAAGGCGCATTGGAGAGCCCAAAAGGCATCACCAAGTACTCAAAATGACCTTCGGGCGTATTGAATGCGGTTTTCCATTCATCACCTTGCTTAACCCCTTCGCGACATGCGCCGTACATGTACTGCGCATGTCGCATCCCCTGCTTTGATGTGCGCTCCGGCGGTGAGCGCACATCAAAGTCGCGACATGTCAGCTGTTTTGAACAGCTGACATGTGCGCGCAATAGCGGCGGGTGAAATCGCTATTCACCCGCCGCTATTAACCTGTTAAATGCCGCTGTCAAACTCAGACAGCGGCATTTAACTACCGCATCCGGCCGGGCGGCCGGATATGACGTCATCGCCGACCCCCGTCACATGATCGGGGGTCGGCGATGAGTCAGGAAGGTAACCATAGAGGTCCTTGAGACCTCTATGGTTACTGATCGCCGGTGGCTGTGAGCGCCCCCCTGTGGTCGGCGCTCACAGCACACCTGCATTTGAGCTACATAACAGCGATCTGATGATCGCTGTTATGTAGCAGAGCCGATCGGGCTGTGCCTGCTTCTAGCCTCCCATGGAGGCTATAGAAGCATGGCAAAAGTGGGAAAAAAAAGTTTTTAAAAATGTGAAAAAAATATTAAAAATATAAAAGTTTAAATCACCCCCCTTTCGCCCCATCCTAAATAAAACAATAAAAAAAAAACAAAACCTACACATATTTGGTATAGCCGCGTTCAGAATCGCCCGATCTATCAATTAAAAAAAAGCATTAACCTGATCGCTAAACAGCGTAGCGAGAAAAAAATCCGAAACGCCAGAATTACGTTTTTTTGGTCGCCGCGACATTGCGTTAAAATGCAATAACGGGCGATCAAAAGAACATATCTGCGCCAAAATGGTATCATTAAAAACGCCAGCTCAGCACGCAAAAAATAAGCCCTCACCCGACCCCAGATCACGAAAAATGGAGACGTTACGGGTATTGGAAAATGGCACTTTTTTTTTTTTTTTTTTTTAAGCAAAGTTTGGAATTTTTTTTCACCACTTGGATAAAAAATAACCTGGTCATGTTAGGTGTCTATGAACTCGTAATGACCTAGAGAATCATAATGGCAGGTCAGTTTTAGCATTTAGTGAACCTAGCAAAATAGCCAAGCAAAAAACCAGTGTGGGATTGCACTTTTTTTGCAATTTCACCGCACTTGGAATTTTTTTCCCGTTTTCTAGTACACGACATGCTAAAACCAATGATGTCGTTCAAAAGTACAACTCGTCCCGCAAAAAATAAGCCCTCACATGGCCATATTGACAGAAAAATAAAAAAGTTATGGCTCTGGGAAGGAGGGGAGCGAAAAACGAAAACACAAAAACGAAAAAGGGCCGCGACTTGAAGGGGTTAATGCGCACAAGGTTGTACGCACCACGAAGGTCTATCTTGGTGAACCACTTGGCACCCTTAATCCGGGCAAACAAGTCAGACAACAGCGGTAAAGGATACTGAAATTTGACAGTGATCTTATTTAAAAGCCGATAATCAATACAAGGTCTCAAAGATCCGTCCTTTTTTGCCACAAAAAAGAATCCCGCACCAAGAGGGGAAGAAGACGGACGAATATGTCCTTTCTCCAAAGACTCCTTGATATATGAACGCATAGCGGTATGTTCAGGTACCGACAGATTAAACAGTCTTCCCTTAGGAAATTTACTGCCTGGGATCAAATCTATAGCACAGTCACAGTCCCTATGAGGAGGCAGTGCACTGGACTCAGACTCACTGAAGACATCCTGATAATCAGACAAATACTCCGGAACTTCCGAAGGCGTAGAAGAAGCAATAGACACAGGCAGGGAATCCCCATGAATACCACGACAGCCCCAACTTGAGACTGACATAGCCTTCCAGTCCAGGACTGGATTATGGGTCTGTAACCATGGCAGCCCTAAAACAACCAAATCATGCATTTTATGTAAAACCAGGAAACGTATCACCTCGCGGTGTTCAGGAGTCATGCACATGGTAACCTGTGTCCAATACTGCGGTTTATTTGCTGCCAATGGTGTAGCATCAATACCCCTAAGAGGAATAGGATTTTCTAATGGTTCAAGAGTAAAACCACAGCTCTTAGCAAATGAGAGATCCATGAGACTCAGGGCAGCACCTGAATCTACAAACGCCATGACAGGATAAGATGACAGTGAGCAAATCAAAGTTACAGACAGAATAAATTTAGGTTGCAAATTACCAACGGTGACAGGACTAACAACCTTAGCTATACGTTTAGAGCATGCTGAGATAACATGTGTAGAATCACCACAGTAGTAGCACAAGCCATTCCGGCGTCTATGAATTTTCCGCTCATTTCTAGTCAGGATTCTATCACATTGCATTAAATCAGGTGTCTGTTCAGACAACACCATGAGGGAATTTGCGGTTTTTCTATCACATTACACCGAATTAGGTGTCTGTTCAGACAACACCATGAGGGAATTTGCGGTTTTGCGCTCCCGCAACCGCCGGTCAATTTGAATAGCCAGTGCCATAGTATCATTCAGACCTGTGGGAATGGGAAAACCCACCATAACATTCTTAATGGCTTCAGAAAGGCCATTTCTAAAATTAGCGGCCAGTGCACACTCGTTCCAATGTGTCAGCACGGACCATTTCCGAAATTTTTGGCAATACACTTCAGCCTCGTCCTGCCCCTGAGACATAGCCAGCAAGGCCTTTTCTGCCTGAATCTCAAGATTGGGTTCCTCATAAAGTAAACCGAGCGCCAGAAAAAACGCATCAAGATCAGCCAATGCCGGATCTCCTGGCGCCAGCGAAAAAGCCCAATCCTGAGGGTCGCCCCGTAAGAACGAAATAACAATTTTTACTTGCTGAGCAGAATCTCCAGATGAACAGGGTCTCAGGGACAAAAACAATTTACAATTATTCACGAAATTCCTAAACTTAAACCTGTCTCCGGAAAACAGTTCAGGAATCAGTATTTTAGGTTCTGACCTAGGATTTCTGATAACATAGTCTTGTATGCCCTGCACACGAGTAGCCAGCTGGTCCACACTTGTAATCAAGGTCTGGACATTCATGTCTGCAGCAAGCATAGCCACTCTGAGGTAAAGGGGAAGAAGAAAAAAAAAAACTCAGAATCTTCTTTCTTATAATCCCTCTTCTGCAATGCATTAAACATTTAATACGGGCCTGGCAAACTGTTATGACCCCAATGGCGAGGGTCTCAGAGGAACGTGGAAGTCTGCAGAATACAAAAATCCAGCTCATAGGGCAGTGGTAACTGGGTTGACCATATATCTACTCCTAACGCCAACACTAGAAGTAGCCGGGGATCATTCCTACGTTGATTCTAGATGACACGCGCCAGCCGGAGAATCTAGCTACCCCTAGTAGAGGAAAACAAAGACCTTTCTTGCCTCCAGAGAAGGGGACCCCAAAGCTGGATAGAAGCCCCCACAAATAATGACGGTGAGGTAAGAGGAAATGACAAACACAGAAATGAACCAGGTTTAGCACAGAGAGGCCCGCTTACTGATAGCAGAATAAAGAAAGGTAACTTATATGGTCAACAAAAACCCTATCAAAATCCACACTGGAAATTCAAGAACCCCCGAACCGTCTAACGGTCCGGGGGGAGAACACCAGCCCCCCTAGAGCTTCCAGCAAAGGTCAGGATATAGATTTGGAACAAGCTGGACAAAAATACAAAACCAAAACAAATAGCAAAAAGCAAAAGGCAGACTTAGCTGATATAACTGGAACCAGGATCAGTAGACAAGAGCACAGCAGACTAGCTCTGATAACTACGTTGCCAGGCATTGAACTGAAGGTCCAGGGAGCTTATATAGCAACACCCCTAACTAACGACCCAGGTGCGGGTAAAAGGAATGACAGAAAAACCAGAGTCAAAAAACTAGTAACCACTAGAGGGAGCAAAAAGCAAATTCACAACAGATAATACCACATACAAGGAACAAATATCGCCACACCATAACCAGACCACATATTACCACCACATAATGACTAAATAATATGATGGACAGATGCCGCCACGCCATGACCAGACCACATATTACCATTGCATAGTAACCAAATAATACCACATATACCTCTTAATGTTGGTATGCTCACAAACTCTAATTTTTTAGGATTAAAAACATGACAGTAAATATTTGAATTCAATTATGTTGATGTTGGCAATCGATAACTATATATTTAGCATATGATAATGCAGCAAAAAAAAAATTGTCCATGTAAATATATATAAATGTATATATACTGTACCAAAGCCATGTAGGCTAGGGTTATCTCCAAGCACTGGAGATCTTCATTGTAATGGTGGTACACAGTGACTGTGTAACGCTGGCTGCTGTGGAACTTCTGTACCACGGGCCGGGCTTACCTTGGAGGAGTGTGACTAGGTGTTTACCAGGTCTTCACTAGAGCCTCTGGTGGTTAGCATAGGCTGGGCTGCCGATAGACACAAGGTACCACTCCAGAAGAGTTCCCGGGACTGCAATAGATGACCAGAGGGTCAGAGGCGCGACTATGAGATATAAGAGGGCGAAGACAAAGATATGGTTAGACGGTTCAAGGTTGGGGCAAGCAGAACAGGTTCAGGATACGTAGCCGAGGTCAGGACAGCAGCAGAGTCCTGCATACACGGAGGCCCCTGATCATTTGACCCCTGACTCCTCCCCTCCTGTGATCTCATCACAGGTCCTGTGCGCACATAGCAGCCATCCGGATGTTGTACAAAGAAAAGCTGCAGAGGAAGTTTCCCGACTCCTCTTAGCAACCATTCAGTGAATGAATAATGGATAACATATCATAATGGATAACAGTCACTGTAGTGCGGGAAAAGTAATATCCCGGCCGTGACAGCGGGGCAGACTCTCAAAATCGGGACTGCCCCGCTGGATCTGGGGCAGTTGGGAGGTCTGCCATCCACATAGAGGTAATCGAATCTATGGACACTTCATGCTTCATAAATGCTCTCCAGTATTTCTTTGCCATCAGAGAACCAGTCAAACATATCCTTTCTGACCGAGACACAAACTTTGTCAGAGCAGCAAGAGAACTGCAACTCTCTTCCAACTTAGATGTGAATGACGTAGAAAAATACCTAAGTGTACAAGGGTGTACTTGGACATTCAACCCATCACATTCTTCACACATGGGAGGTGTATGGGAGAGAATGCTAGGTGTTGCACGGAGAATCCTCGATTCAATCTTCTTACAAGAAGGATCTGCAAGACTAACGCTTGAAAGCTTGACAACTTTAATGGCCGAAGTGTCAGCCATCATAAATGCCGGTCCGTTGACTCCAATCTCCAGTGATCCTGATGACCCAACTGTTCTCATCCCAGACCTGCTGCTTAAGCAGAAGACCGAACCTAATTGCGCTCCACTTGTAGAATTTAATGTTAAAGACCACTACAGGAGTCAATGGAGACAAGTACAGATACACTCTCTACTGCCTTTTAGGACAAGTGAAAAAAACAGTACCTGCCTACTCTGCAACAAAGAAGAAAGTGGCAAACCAGCAAGCCTAACCTCCAGCCTGGTGATGTAGTACTAATAAAAGACTGTCAGTCTCAGAGAAATTAATGGCCATTAGGTCTCTTTACCCATACGTTCCCAAGTAAGGACAGAATTGTACGTAAGGTAAAAGTAAAAATAGGGAAACAAGGTGAGACCAAATTGTTCCTCAGACCAGTAGTGGAACTCGTTCTGCTGTTCACATCCAATAAACACAATAATGACGTCGGTTGACATCAAGCCGGGAGTGTTCTGTCCCAGCAGTATAGTTGCTGTCTGAGGTTTGGTCATTTTGTGCCTCTTGGTTGCTACAGGCATATTTTTCTGTATATACAGTGGGTACGGAAAGTATTCAGACCCCTTTCAATTTTTCACTCTTCGTTTCATAGCCGCCATTTGGTAAATTCAAATAAGTTAATTTTTTCTCATTAATGTACACTCTGCACCCCGTCTTGACTGAAAAATAACAGATATATAGTAATTTTTGCAAATTTATTAAAGGAAAACTGAAATATCACATGGTCATAAGTATTCATACCATTTGCTTTGTATTGCGTAGAAGCACCCTTTTGAGCTAATACAGCCATGAGTCTTTTTGGGATTGATGCAACAAGTTTTTCATACCTGGATTTGGGGATCCTTTGACATTATTCCTTGCAGATCCTCTCCAGTTCCATTAGTTTGGATGGTGAATGTTGGTGGACAGCCATTTTCAAGTCTCTCCAGAGATGCTCAATTGGGTTTAGGTCAGGGTTCTGGCTGTGCCAGTCAAGAATGGTCACAGAGTTGTTCTTAAGCCACTCCTTTGTTATTTTAGCTGTGTTCTTAGGGTCATTGTCTTGTTGAAAGGCGAACCTTTGGCCAAGTCTGAGGTCCAGAGCACTCTGGAAGAGGTTTTCATCCAGGATATCTGTGTACTTGGCCGCATTCATGTTTCCTTCAATGACAACCAGTCATCCTGTCCTTGCAGCTGAAAAACACCCCAACAGCATGATGCTGCCACCTCCATGTTTCACTGTTGGGATTGTATTGGGCAGGTGATGAGCAGTGCCTGATTTTCTCCACCCATACCACTTAGAATTACCACCAAAAAGGTCTATCTTCATCTCATCAGACCAGTCAATCTTATTTCTCATAGTCTGGGATTCCTTCATGTGCTTTTAAGCAAACTCTATGGGGTTTTGATATGTCTTGCACTGAAGAGAGGCTTCCATTGGGCCACTCTGCCATAAAGGCCCAACTGGTGTAGGGTTGCAGTGATAGTTGACTTTGTGAAACTTTATCCCATCACCATACTGCATCTCTAGAGCTCAGACACTGTGTTCTTGGGGTTCTTCTTTACCTCTAGCACCAAAGCTCTTTTCCCACGATTGCTCAATTTAGCTGGGCGAACAAGTCTAGGAAGACCTCTGGTGGTCCCAAACTTCTTCCATTTAAGGATTATGGAGGCTACTGTGCTCTTAGTAATAGTGATGGGCGAGCACTAAAATGCTCGGGTGCTCGTTGCTCGGGTCGAGCAAATTGGAATACTCGAGTACTCGGCCAGAACAACGAGCCCAACATAAGTCTATGGGAGACCCGAGTATTTTTACCACGATCCCCCCCGGGGGTCCTTTTAAGGTCTAAAAACGTCTGAAAATGATGGAGACACTGCTCAAATGACACAGGGACCTCATGGGGATCGCCTCTGGAAGCATTCCTGACTCCTAGTTCACAGCCTTAATCATTTTTTTCCGAGATTCATGCCATTTTTCCCAGTGACTAGTGTTGAGCATTCCGATACCGCAAGTATCGGGTATCGGCCGATACTTGCGGGTATCGGAATTCCGATACCGAGATCCGATACTTTTGTGGTATCGGGTATCGGTATTGAAACAACATTAATGTGTAAAAGAAAGAATTAAAATAAAAAATATTGCTATACTCACCTCTCCGACGCAGCCTGGACCTTACCGAGGGAACCGGCAGCGTTTTTTGCTTAAAATGCGCGCGTTTACTGCCTTCCGTGACGTCACGGCTTGTGATTGGTCGCGTGCCGCCCATGTGGCCGCGACGCGACCAATCACAGCAAGCCGTGACGTAATTTTCAGGTCCTGAATGCCTAATTCTAGGCATTCAGGATTTGAAAATTACGTTACGGCTTGTGATTGGTCGCGTCGCGGTCACATGGGCGACGCGACCAATCACAAGCCGTGACGTCACGGGAGGCAGGAAACGCGCGCATTTTAAAATTACGTCACGGCTTGTGATTGGTTGCGTGCCGCCCATGTGACCGCGACGCGACCAATCACAGCAAGCCGTGACGTAATTTTCAGGTCCTGAATGCAGAATTAGGCATTCAGGACCTGAAATTACGTCACGGCTTGCTGTGATTGGTCGCGTCGCGGCCACATGGGCGGCACGCGACCAATCACAAGCCGTGACGTCACGGAAGGCAGTAAACACGCGCATTTTAAGCAAAGAACGCTGCCGGTTCCCTCGGTAAGGTCCAGGCTGCGTCGGAGAGGTGAGTATAGCAATATTTTTTATTTTAATTCTTTCTTTTACACATTAATATGGATCCCAGGGCCTGAAGGAGAGTTTCCTCTCCTTCAGACCCTGGGAACCATCAGGGATACCGTCCGATACTTGAGTCCCATTGACTTGTATTGGTATCGGTATCGGATTAGATCCGATACTTTGCCGGTATCGGCCGATACTTTCCGATACCGATACTTTCAAGTATCGGACGGTATCGCTCAACACTACCAGTGACACAAAAACACATGAAAATGAAACCAAAACGGGTTTTGCTTGGAAATATGTCAAGGTACATCCTTTGCAGGTGAATGACTTGCCTGTAAGGCCAAATATTTTACCCCAGACCGAAAATTTCCTCTCCCACTTAGGCTTAGTTCAGATGCTGCGTTTTTGAAGCGTTTTTCAATTTTAACATGGCTTTCAACCACTACAAATGCATTCACTGGGAAATGTCATTGTAACATTTAACAACCCTAGCTGGCCATGTGGTGTGTAACACATAAGCAGACCCATCTTGTTTCATTTACAAAAGTGGGACTCTTAAAGTCACAGGGCCTATTTTTACTGGTGCATCAGGTGGCATTAATCTTTTTAAAGGGCCATTGTGAAACAGTGGGTCTCCTAAGCTGTTGTAGCCTATGCTGTGAGTGGATGGACTGCTAAGAATTGCGATGCACCACAATACCCCTGTCATAAGATGTCCAGGGGAAACTCCTGAAAAAGTGTTGCAGTGAATTCAAGGCCTGCCTTGCTACCAATTCATATGCACCTCAATAAGCCTTGGAACCCTCATACTGGATGGGCCCAAGAAAATCCACTTCACAATATGCATTTTGTGCTCCATACTCCTTTGTTTTATACATTGGCGGCAAGGCCAGCCCTGCTGCATAGTCAGTCATATGCACCCCATTAGGCCTTAGAACCCACATACTGGATGTGCCCATGAAAATCCACTTCACAATATGCATTTTGTACTCCTGTACTCCTTGGTTTTACACATTCGCGGCAAGGCCAGCCCTGCTGCATAGTCAGTCATATGCACCCCATTAGGCCTTGGAACCCACATACTGGATGGGCCCAGGAAAATCCACTTCACAATATGCATTTTGTGCTCCATACTCCTTTGTTTTATACATTGGCAGGAAGGCGAGCCATGCTGCATAGTCATATGGACCACATTAGGCCTTGGAACACACATAGTGGATGTGCCCATGAAAATCCACTTCACAATATGCATTGTGTGCTCCATACTCCTTTGTTTTATACATTGGCAGGAAGGCGAGCCCTGCTGCATAGTCAGTCATATGCACCCCATTAGGCCTTGGAACCCACATACTGGATGGGCCCAGGAAAATCCACTTCACAATATGCATTTTGTGCTCCATACCCCTTTGTTTTATACATTGGCAGGAAGGCAAGCCCTGCTGCATAGTCAGTCATATGCACCCCATTAGGCCTTAGAACTCACATACTGGATGGACCCATGAAAATCCACTTCACAATATTCATTTTGTGCTCCATATGCGGCGCCCCAGGGTCCTGGTCGTCGCAGTGATGTTGCTTTCCTCTCGGGGAGAGTGATGCTACGTTTGGAGGCAAAGAAGGATAACTGCATCCAGGTATCACAAACATGCAACACATTTCACACTCCAGGCCACCAGGGGGAGCTCTTGCTCCTATTTATTAGGTCACTCCCCACTTTGGTAAAACTGGTCGCCTGTAGGGAAAGTTAGTTAGTTGCTGGCTGAGCTCCGCTTAGTGAGCTGGTCCCTGGCAGGGGTGGGATCCTGTCAGAGAACGAAGAAGGACACGGAGCTGTGCATGCCCTCAGAGCTGCAGCTCCCAGAAAGAGATGATAGAAGGGGCAGAACTGTATTGCAGCGAGCATGAAGGAAGTCGTAGCAAAGGAGAGGATACCAGAAGGGGACCAGCCCTACACAGGCTGCCTCCTTCTGAGGTGCAGAATCCTGGTAGCCGGAACATCGAGGGAGTAACGACCTTTATGCCTTGCTCCAGAGACCAGCAGGACAGCTAATTTCACGTTACCTGTCCGCCCTACACCCAGGAGGCACGGTGGCACCCCTTAGAGGCTGGGGCATGATAGAGTCCCTATAAACCGCCTCAAGCCACCAGTCATACGGGTTTGTCCTATCCTATATGGGGGACAGAGAGAGAGAGAGACATTACATCTGTGAGGACCTTATGTGAAGCCTTAGGCAGTAAAGAACTACACCACTGCAGCGCAAGGGAAGAATACTGATTTCCACCTGGACAAGGGGACTCTGGACTTGCCTCCAAACCAGCCGGACTCTGTCTGCCCTGTGATCTGGTGCCCTGGACTGTGGATGCTGAAGTCTTCAGTAAAGGTAAAAAGACTGCAACCTTGTGTCCTCGTGCTTCTCTGCGCCTCTCACATCCACCATCTACACACTGGGAAGCCCTGGGGACATACTTCACCTGCGGGAAGGTATACCATCTACCTGCCATAACATCACCCCAGCGGACCCCTTAAAGCAGCGTCGGTCACACTGACCGAATACCACAGGTGGCATCACGAACACAAACTCTATCCCTTTAAAGACCTTTCCCTTTTACACGGATGTCCCAGGGCCACGGACTGGGTCAGCCTGTTATGATCCCAATGGCAAGGGATCTCAGAGATTAAAGCAAAGTCTGCAAACATAAATACCAGCTCATAGGGAAGTGGTAACTAGGCTGACCATATAGCTGATCCTAGCACAAACACTAACAGTAGCCGGGGAACGTGCCTACGTTGATCCTAGACGTCTCGCGCCAGCCGGAGAACTAACTAACCCTATCAGGGAAAATAAGACCTCTCTTGCCTCCAGAGAAAAGACCCCAAAGAAATACAAGCCCCCAACAAATAATAACGGTGAGGCAAGAAGAAAAGACAAACGTAAGAATGAACTAGATTTTAGCAAAGAGAGGCCCACTGACTAAATAGCAGAAGATAGTAAGATGACTTATATGGTCAGCAAAAACCCCTGCAAAATATCCACGCTGAATATCCAAGAACCCCCAAACCGACTAACGGTGAGGGGGGAGAATATCAGCCCCCTAGAGCTTCCAGCGATATCAGGAATCACATTTTGTATAAGCTGGACAAAAATAAGAACAATGCAAATAAACAAAAGTAAGAAAGCAGGACTTAGCTTATCTTGAAAGAACCAGGACCTGAAGACAGGAGCAAACAGAATTGAACTGATTACAACGATGCCAGGCACTGGACTGAGAATCCAGGAAGTTTAAATAGCAACACCCCAGGCCTAACGAAGCAGGTGAGTACCAACCTGGGAAAAGACAATCCAAGTGCCAAACCACAAGAGACCACAAGAGGGAGCCAAAAAGTATAGTTCACAACATCAGCCACCGTGACATCCCCGTGAACGGCAGGACTCGGTACCGAGTACCCCACGACCCCATGGGGGCACTCCACATACTCCTTTGTTTTATACATTGGCAGGAAGGCGAGCACTGCTGCATAGTCATATGCACCCCATTAGGCCTTGGAGCCCACATAGTGGATGTGCCCATGAAAAGCCACTTCAAAATATGCATTGTGTGCTCCATACTCCTTTGTTTTATAAATTGGCAGGAAGGCGAGCCTTGCTGCATAGTCAGTCATATGAACCCCATTAAGCCTTGGAACCCACATACTGGATGGGCCCAGGAAAATCCACTTCACAATATGCATTTTATACTCCATACTCCTTTGTTTTATACATTGTCAGGAAGGCGAGCCCTGCTGCATAGTCAGTCATATGCACCCCATTAGCCTTGGAAACCACATACTGGAGGGGCCCAGGAAAATTCACATTTTTAATGGTATGATGGTTCCCTCTTTGCACAATTATTTACAGGAGAATTTGGCAATTGTGTTTGCCATATTGTTAACACGAAGGTTCAGATACGGTTTTAAATAAGGCTAATCCTTGCAATACAAGGCAATTTCATTGCAAACTACAAAATTCAAGGAATCCTAAGATTGAATAGTTTGAGTGCGAACATTTTTGTATATGTTAACAATAACATGCAAAGGTTAATAATTACATATAAGGATTACATAAATATACTGATTACGTATATATAAAGATTAACTACATACAGTTTAGTTAGATCATCACCAAGAGACTTTTAAACATCATCCGTCTGGAATATCAGAGAAGCAACACCAAGACAGAGAACCCCTGGGAGATTACCTACACTGCATGGGCCTCCCCAATTATGAAGGTATCAGCACACTGTACATGTACAGGTACCCCAGTTTTGGCATCTGTCTTAGTCATGTTTCTCTGGTCTTATATAGTGAATAACACTATTTAGTAATTCTAGTTTCACCCACACCATTAAGTGGCCACTTTTCAAGGTTGGATGAAACTGAGATATCATGGAGTCATCAGACGAGGGGCCATAAACCCCTAGAAAATAAAAGCCTCAAGGATATAGATCAAACCACCACAGGCAGAGTTTCAGTAAACCTTAATGTTTTACAATGACAAACAGCAAACATATAGAGGCTTAGAACTGTTTGTGAAGTGAATAAACAAACATTTATCAAGATTGTGTCACTATGAGCATTGTGAAAAGAACTTGGGAAAGCCTATGCATAAATATGTGCACACCATTTATATGAAAAAATGCAAACTTTATTACAGCAAAAATACACCAACCAATTTAAAATCATTTAAAACCATACAAAACACACCCTTCCCCATAGAAAGACACATGACCCATATAAGGTCCAATAGTAAACTATTGGTTAGCATTCAATAAGCATATAACTGAGTAACAGAGGCAAGAATTGGGCATCCCCAAAAAACCAGTAAGATATATTAGCATTAAATAAAGGATATGCTATTGACAAGCAATATAAGTCTGCACAATTAAAGTGAAAGTGAAAGTAAAGCAGGACCAGTGGGTTCCGGAGCAAGGGAGTCTAATGTGTGCCAAAGACACAGATATGTGAGAGACCCCCAGAGATCCTAATGCTGCCTAATACAATAATCTGGTAAACTGAATAAACCAGCAGCAGGAAGAAGCCACTGAGCCTGTACCAATAGGAATTGAAGTGCCGAGAGCCACCAGAGTATCAGGAGGCCGTGGAGCCAGGGGAAGGGGGTGGGAAGGATCCCACGCGTATCGCTGCCGCTGTGCAGCTTCGTCAGGGAGTGAAAGTCAGTGGTAAGCATCTGCTATAAATACAGAAAAGATAATGGAGGGTGTTAGTTACCATTGTCAGGATCTCCCGCCGGAGAACCGGAAGTGGATCAGGGGGCTGGTGCGCAAGCGCAGTAATGAGAAGGGAGATGTATAAACAAAAAGTAAAGACCGCGGTTGGCGCATGCGCCGATAGTAGAATCGGCTATAAGGTGGAAAATGAATAAATCAATAGGAGCGAGCGCCGTGTGCGGCCGCACAACAAAACAAGGGAAGGGGTGGGGGCAAATCAGGATGCCGTGGAATTCAAGAGAAGCACAGGGAAAGTGCTGGGAATTAAGAAGAAATATGATCCATCATAAAGGATGGCACAATGGAGATCTAGGAAACCTGGAAAATAATACAGCCATATAATTAATCAGACCAGCAGAAAAATAAATAAATATAAATAAAGATACATAAAAATAAATAATTAAATAAAGAGAAGATGAAGTAAATACAAATAAATACAAGATAAGAGATAAATAATAACAAAAAGAATATTAATACCATAATAACCTATTTACGGTATGGATACCATTATACATGTACCCAAAACATATATATATATAATCAATCACTCAAAAAAGTGATGAAAAAAAAAAAAAATATATATATATAACAAGTAAGGGAAAGTCCCTGAGCATCCAGAGGTTCCCATCATGTCCAGTGCAGAGCGTAGTGTCATCATCGATGATCATGGATCCAGGAAATTCCAGAGGGGCAGTACCATGGAAAATATAACGACCACAAAAGTAGAAAAGCGGAGCTTGAATAAAGCCTGAATAAGATTCTATCTCTCAAATTTATCTAATATTTCCTTTAATTTTAATTTAAATGGTGTCACCATTTGGGTCTCGTCAAAGGCCGCTAATTTACTTTCCAGGTCCTTAATATTTTGTTTAGTAGCAGAAAATAGCTGCCTATCATGGTCTACAAGCATATTAATAATAATGCTTGAGCATTGCAATAAACCCTTTTCCCATATGCATTGAAATGCTGATGATGGTTCCCAGGCAGGAAAAATTTGAACCCGCAAGCCCCGTGGGACAATCCCTATTCTGAGGTATTCCTCCAGAGTTCTAATATTCCACCATAAACGTACCGCCAACTTATTGGCTGTTGTGATATCCAAAGTAAGTTTAGTAAAGTCAGAGTCATTTACCATCGGTGCACTGTTTGAGAATAAACCAGATGATTGAGCCCGCCAGGCAGACCCCCCAATATTTCTGCATAATCAAAACAAGATCAGGCCATTGTTTGTTGTATTCAGTGATAAACCTCACCTGATTAGCAGCCCCTGCCTCATTTCTTCTCCTTTGATTGTAAAGTAAATCTTCCCTAGAGAATTTAGATGCCTTTTTGTAGCCTTTCTTTATTTGTCTGTTACTGTATCCTCGATCATGCAGTCTCCGAGCGAGGTCCTCAGCTTGCTGGTTAAAGTCTTCCTCGGTGGTACAAATTCTTTTTATCCTCATAAATTGTCCAGTGGGGATCCCGTTTAGCGTAGACCTATGGTGGGCAGAGGAAGCACATAGAAAGGTATTTGTAGCTGTTGGCTTCCTAAATACATTTGTAACCACTTCCATTGGGGAGCGCTTCTATTTTTAAATCCAAAAACTCTACTTTTCTACCATAGTTGAACGTCAACTTGATGTTAAAGTTATTATGGTTCAATCTTTCCATCAATTTACATAAATTCTCCATGGAATCCTCCCAGATGAACAGAACATCGTCTATATAGCGACTCCACCCATGGATAGCCTCATTGCCCAAAATACCATCACCTTGGAAGATCTCCCGCTCCCAGAACCCCATAAATAGGTTTGCATACGCTGGGGCACACTTGGCCCCCATGGCTGTACCTTGCGTTTGTACATAAATGTCCTTATTAAAAATGAAGACATTATGTTCTAGCACGAATCTCAATAGAGTCAATATCAGTTCAATCAAAGGCGGATCCAAATTGCTCTCATACAGGTAATGGGAAACCACATTCAAGCCATCCTCATGTTTAATGGATGAATACAATGCCTCCACATCTGCCATGACAAAAAATGCCCCTTCCTCTAGATGTACTGAGTCCAATCTTTGTAACATCATTGTAGTGTCTTTTATGTAAGACGGCCAATACAAAAGGTTGCAGGGAATGGTCTATCACTGCACAAATCGTTTCACATAGCCCACCCATCCCTGACACTATTGGTCTTCAGGGCGGGTCCACCGGATCTTTGTGCAATTTTGGCAATATATAAAAAGTGGCCAATTTAGGTTGTAGCTTACTTATCACTTCAACAAATTTTGGGGGGATAATTCCATCTTCATATGCTGTTTCTAGGATGCTAACTAGTTCTTGTTCGAATTGTGTTAAGGGATTAAAACACAATCTCTTATAACATCCTTTGTTATTTAAGATCTTAATCACTTGTTTTTCATACAGCACTTTCGGCCATAATACTGTATTTCCCCCTTTATTGGCCTTTTTGATTACAATATCTTACAGGGCCTGTAATTCCCTTAGAGCTTTTGTATCTTCAACACTCATATTTGAGACCCAACCAGGAATTGATGGCAGATTTTCCACCTCATTTACCACTAGCCTTGTAAAAATTTCCACAGCTGAGCAGGTACTTAAACTCGAGAAAGTTTTTGATTTCCCCATTAAATGAATTGGGAACTTACCCTCCTCATATTTTTCGTTCTCCTCCTCCAATAACTCCTCCAAATTTCTCAAAGTTTCCAATTCCAAGTCGTTACAATCCGTACTACCCACTTCACTTCTGTGATGTAGTCTTTGTAGCATGATTTTACGTGCAAATAAGTGTACATCCTTGACTACTTGAAATTTGTCTAGGTGTGAGGAGGGAGAAAAAGTCAAACCCTTTTCCAATAGTTTCAATTGGGACTTACTTAGGGTATGATTAGATAAGTTAATTACCTTAGACTTGTCGTTTTGTCTTTTATTCATCTTCCTGTTGTAGAAAATGTCAGGGTATTTTTTACCTTCACGCTTCTCCCGAGTACTATTCCTTGTACGCATGTGATAGTCATTCAGACTTTCTGCTTCGCTACATGAAGTATTACCTTCAGAACAAGAGGATTGATCACGACCTGAGCTGTTGTGTTTGGCTCCACCCACTTTGGCTTTATTTTTTGGAAGCTGCCATCTGAAGATTTTGTCAGTTTCAAAATCCGCTGTATCCCTTAAATTTTTTTTTACTTTCAGCTCACTTATTTCATTTTCCCATTTATCAATATCCTTCTCAATGTTCTTAATAAAACTCTCCATTTTATCTGCAGCCAGCTGTTTCTTAATGTTGCTATGCAATTCCTCTATGTCAGCATCTAAAGCACTTATGCTAATAGCATTTTTGTCTATTATAATTTTAATAAATTCTAACGAGCATGTAATTGCTGCTTTTTTCCATCTCTGGATCAATTCAGGATCTTCTAACTCAAAAGAGGGATATACTTGCACCCTTAAACCTCTAGGGACAATATTTTGTACCAAATAATTCTCTAAGGTGGCCTTATTCCACCAAAGCTTGGTCTTTCTATGTACTGCATTTCTATATTGTAAAGAGAGGTCTCTATTTTCCACCGTAAAATCCTGTGTTACAAATGAAGCTCTATGCTTGAAAAGGTCTGAAACCTTGGACCGCCAAGTAGTCTCCCTGGCTCTCAGGTCCATCACAAAGGTTGCGGATAATCTGTTAAAGAACAGAACAAACGTTTTATACATAAGAAAAATCCAGCCGTGGACTAGCCACCTCCAACAACAATTTTTAAACAAAAACACCACATCAATTGCAGGTGAAAAAGAGGCAGAAGCAAATTGATAAAAAAATGTATATATACTTTATTAAACATAAATAAAAGACAAGACTAGGAAATTCATTAAAATACTGAAGGGTATTTAATAGAGATAGAAGGCACACTAATATACTAAATACAATTCCCAAAACCCTAACTCTAAACAGTGTCTCTATTGCAGGATCGTGACTAACAAAAAGCATAACAGTGATATATAAAATAAATATCACTGTTATGCTTTTTGTTAGTCACTATCCTGCAATAGAGACACTGTTGGTTTTGGGAATTGTATTTAGTATAGGGAAGTTCGTCAATCGGCGCATGCGCAGAAACAAGCCGGGATTACCGATATTGTTTGCAGCTGTGGGTGGGGGTATTTATTTGCCATGATATGCAGCATACATACTGTACATGCCCCTATCTGAGGAAGCCATGATGGCGAAACGGCGCTGTCGGGGTCACTGAAGGACACCCAGGACAGGATACACATTTAAGTGAGTAATACTGATGTTTAGCTGTGAGTCTTATACTTACATCAGCGGACTTGCCTGCACGGTATACCTTTTATATGATAGATTACCTCTCCAGATTATGTGAGCCTTATAGGATTCTGGTTGGTATAGTACCTAGTCACCATCCATTCAGCAGTGTATATGTATGGATTATCCTTTTAATTAATTATAGCATATTGCTAGAGGGTGGAATTTAATCTGTCCAGTGGTATGCCCTACATTTATAGACTAATAAGAGTCATAATGTGGGTTTGTTAATACTTATTGTGGATAGTATTAAGGTGGTGCAGTTTTTTGCAGCTATATTTATTTCCTGTTCTGTATGCCTTCAGTATTTTAATGAATTTCCTAGTCTTGTCTTTTATTTATGTTTAATAAAGTATATATACATTTTTTATCAATTTGCTTCAGCCTCTTCTTCACCTGCAATTGATGTGGTGTTTTTGTTTAAAAATTGTTGTTGGAGGTGGCTAGTCCACGGCTGGATTTTTGTTATGTATAAAACTTTCCCTTACTTGAGATAGATATATATATATATATTTTTTTTTTTCATCACTTTTTTGAGTGATTGATTATATATATGTTTTGGGTACATGCATAATGGTATCCATACCACAAATAGGTTATTATGGTATTACATAGTAACATAGTAACATAGTTAGTAAGGCCGAAAAAAGACATTTGTCCATCCAGTTCAGCCTATATTCCTATATTCCATCATAATAAATCCCCAGATCTACATCCTTCTACAGAACCTAATAATTGTATGATACAATATTGTTCTGCTCCAGGAAGACATCCAGGCCTCTCTTGAACCCCTCGACTGAGTTCGCCATCACCACCTCCTCAGGCAAGCAATTCCAGATTCTCACTGCCCTAACAGTAAAGAATCCTCTTCTATGTTGGTGGAAAAACCTTCTCTCCTCCAGACGCAAAGAATGCCCCCTTGTGCCCGTCACCTTCCTTGGTATAAACAGATCCTCAGCGAGATATTTGTATTGTCCCCTTATATACTGCCCGAACATTTCATCCATTATAAGTTCATGTTAAAAACATACAACTCTGCCCTTCACCTCTCCAAACAAACCTATTTCAACACCCTCATCACCTCGCTGTCCAATAACCCTAAACGTCTCTTTGACACTTTCCGGTCCCTACTCAACCCAAGAGAGCAGGCCCCAACCACAGATCTCCACGCTGACGATCTGGCCAATTACTTCAAAGAAAAAATTGACCACATTCGACAGGAAATCATTTCCCAATCTCTTCATACCAAGCACTGTCCTCCCTCCCCCACTGCATCTAGTTCACTCTCTGACTTTGAACCAGTTACAGAAGAAGAAGTAAGCAGGCTCCTTGCATCTTCTCGCCCGACCACTTGCACCAGCGACCCCATTCCGTCGCATCTCCTCCAGTCCCTTTCCCCGGCTGTCACCTCTCACCTAACAAAAATATTCAACCTTTCCCTCACTTCCGGTATTTTTCCCTCCTCATTTAAGCATGCCATCATACATCCACTACTTAAAAAGCCCTCCCTCGATCAAAATTGTGCCGCTAATTATAGACCTGTCTCTAATCTTCCCTTCATCTCTAAACTCCTGGAACGCCTGGTCCACTCCCGTCTTACCCGCTATCTCTCAGATAATTCTCTTCTCGACCCTCTTCAATCTGGTTTCCGCTCTTTACACTCTACTGAAACTGCCCTCACTAAAGTCTCTAATGACCTACTAACAGCTAAATCTAATGGTCACTATTCCATGCTAATTCTCTTGGATCTCTCCGCAGCATTCGACACTGTGGATCATCAGCTCCTCCTCACTATGCTCCGCTCCATCGGCCTCAAGGACACCGTTCTCTCTTGGTTCTCCTCCTATCTCTCTGGCCGATCCTTCACTGTTTGTTTTGCTGGTTCCTCCTCCTCTCACCTTCCCCTTACTGTTGGGGTTCCTCAAGGATCAGTCCTAGGCCCCCTCCTCTTCTCTTTGTATACTGCCCCTATTGGACAAACAATCAGTAGATTTGGTTTCCAGTACCATCTCTATGCTGACGACACCCAATTATATACCTCTTCTCCTGTTATCACGCCGACCTTTTTAGAAAACACCAGTGATTGTCTTACCGCTGTCTCTAACATCATGTCCTCCCTCTATCTGAAACTGAACCTGTCAAAAACTGAACTCCTCGTGTTCTCTCCCTCTACAAACCTACCTTTGCCCGACATTGCCATCTCTGTGTGCGGTTCCACCATTACTCCAAAGCAACATGCCCGCTGCCTTGGAGTCATCCTTGATTCCGAGCTTTCATTCACCCCCCACATCCGATCACTGGCTCGCTCTTCTTATCTGCATCTCAAAAACATTTCCAGAATTCGCCCTTTTCTTACTTTCGACTCTGCAAAAACTCTTACTGTCTCACTTATTCATTCTCGTCTGGACTATTGTAACTCTCTACTAATTGGCCTACCTTTTACCAGACTCTCCCCGCTCCAATCTGTCCTGAATGCTGCTGCCAGGATCATATTCCTCGCCAACCGTTACACCGATGCCTCTACCTTGTGCCAGTCATTACACTGGCTACCCATCCAATCCAGAATCCAGTACAAAACTACTACCCTCATCCACAAAGCACTCCATGGCTCAGCACCACCCTACATCTCCTCTCTGGTCTCAGTCTACCACCCTACCCGTGCCCTCTGCTCCGCTAATGACCTCAGGTTAGCATCCTCAATAATCAGAACCTCCCACTCCCGTCTCCAAGACTTTACACGTGCGGCGCCGATTCTTTGGAATGCACTACCTAGGTTAATACAATTAATCCCCAATCCCCACAGTTTTAAGCGTGCACTAAAAACTCATTTGTTCAGATTGGCCTACCGCCTCAACGCATTAACCTAATTATCCCTGTGTGGCCTATTAATAAAAAACAACAACATAATCACGTTCCTCCATCATGTTCTCATACACTTTATGCAGTTAATAGCCTCTGTGTCTGTACTGTTACATACTTAGGCAGTTAACTGGTTCATGCAGCTTTACATGAACACCCGAGCCTTACACTATGGCTGGTCCAAATAACTAAAGCAATTGTTACCATCCACCTCTTGTGTCTCCCCTTTTCCTCATAGATTGTAAGCTTGCGAGCAGCAGGGCCCTCATTCCTCCTGGTATCTGTTTTGAACTGTGATTTCTGTTATGCTGTAATGTCTATTGTCTGTATAAGTCCCCTCTATAAGTTGTAAAGCGCTGCGGAATATGTTGGCGCTATATAAATAAAATTATTATTATTATTATTATTTATTACTTATACATGGTTATTAGATCGCCCCTCAGTCGTCTTTTTTCTAGACTAAATAATCCTAATTTCGCTAATCTATCTGGGTATTGTAGTTCTCCCATCCCCTTTATTAACTTTGTTGCCCTCCTTTGTACTCTCTCTAGTTCCATTATATCCTTCCTGAGCACCGGTGCCCAAAACTGGACACAGTACTCCATGTGCGGTCTAACTAGGGATTTGTACAGAGGCAGTATAATGCTCTCATCATGTGTATCCAGACCTCTTTTAATGCACCCCATGATCCTGTTTGCCTTGGCAGCTGCTGCCTGGCACTGGTTGCTCCAGGTAAGTTTATCATTAACTAGGATCCCCAAGTCCTTCTCCCTGTCAGATTTACCCAGTGGTTTCCCGTTCAGTGTGTAATGGTGATATTGATTCCTTCTTCCCATGTGTATAACCTTACATTTATCATTGTTAAACCTCATCTGCCACCTTTCAGCCCAAGTTTCCAACTTATCCAGATCCATCTGTAGCAGAATACTATCTTTTCTTGTATTAACTGCTTTACATAGTTTTGTATCATCTGCAAATATCAATATTTTACTGTGTAAACCTTCTACCAGATCATTAATGAATATGTTGAAGAGAACAGGTCCCAATACCGACCCCTGCGGTACCCCACTGGTCACAGCGACCCAGTTAGAGACTATACCATTTATAACCACCCTCTGCTTTCTATCACTAAGCCAGTTACTAACCCATTTACACACATTTTCCCCCAGACCAAGCATTCTCATTTTGTGTACCAACCTCTTGTGCGGCACGGTATCAAACGCTTTGGAAAAATCGAGATATACCACGTCCAATGACTCACCGTGGTCTAGCCTATAGCTTACCTCTTCATAAAAACTGATTAGATTGGTTTGACATGAGCGATTTCTCATAAACCCATGCTGATATGGAGTTAAACAGTTATTCTCATTGAGATAATCCAGAATAACATCCTTCAGAAACCCTTCAAATATTTTACCAACAGTAGAGGTTAGACTTACTGGCCTATAATTTCCAGGTTCACTTTTAGAGCCCTTTTTGAATATTGGCACCACATTTGCTATGCGCCAGTCCTGCGGAACAGACCCCGTCGCTATAGAGTCCCTAAAAATAAGAAATAATGGTTTATCTATTACATTACTTAGTTCTCTTAGTACTCGTGGGTGTATGCCATCCGGACCCGGAGATTTATCTATTTTAATCTTATTTATTCGGTTTCGCACCTCTTCTTGGGTTAGATTGGTGACCCTTAATATAGGGTTTTCATTGTTTCTTGGGATTTCACCTAGCATTTCATTTTCCACCGTGAATACCGTGGAGAAGAAGGTGTTTAATATGTTAGCCTTTTCCTCATCATCTACAACCATTCTTTCCTCACTATTTTTTAAGGGGCCTACATTTTCAGTTTTTATTTTTTTACTATTGATATAGTTGAAGAAAAGTTTGGGATTAGTTTTACTCTCCTTAGCAATGTGCTTCTCTGTTTCCTTTTTGGCAGCTTTAATTAGTTTTTTAGATAAAGTATTTTTCTCCCTATAGTTTTTTAGAGCTTCAATGGTGCCATCCTGCTTTAGTAGTGCAAATGCTTTCTTTTTACTGTTAAGTATTAATATTCTTTTTGTTATTATTTATCTCTTGTCTTGTATTTATTTGTATTTACTTCAACTTCTCTTTATTTAATTATTTATTTTTATGTATCTTTATTTATATTTATTTATTTTTCTGCTGGTCTGATTAATTATATGGCTGTATTATTTTCCAGGTTCCCTAGATCTCCATTGTGCCATCCTTTATGATGGATCATATTTCTTCTTAATTCCCAGCACTTTCCCTGTGCTTCTCTTGAATTCCACGGCATCCTGATTTGCCCCCACCCCTTCCCTTGTTTTGTTGTGCGGCCGCACACCGCGCTCGCTCCTATTGATTTATTCATTTTCCACCTTATAGCCGATTCTACTATCGGCGCATGCGCCAACCGCGGTCTTTACTTTTTGTTTATACATCTCCCTTCTCATTACTGCTCTTGCGCACCAACCCCCTGATCCACTTCCGGATCTCTGGCGGGAGATCCTGACAATGGTAACTAACACCCTCCATTATCTTTTCTGTATTTATAGCAGATGCTTACCACTGACTTTCACTCCCTGAGGAAGCTGCACAGCGACAGCGATACGCGTGGGATCCTTCCCACCCCCTTCCCCTGGCTCCACGGCCTCCTGATACTCTGGTGGCTCTCGGCACTTCAATTCCTATTGGTACAGGCTCAGAGGCTTCTTCCTGCTGCTGGTTTATTCAGTTTACCAGATTATTGCATTAGACAGCATTAGGATCTCTGGGGGTCTCTCACATATCTGTGTCTTTGGCACACATTAGACTCCCTTGCTCCGGATCCCACGGGTTCTGCTTTACTTTCACTTTAATTGTGCAGACTTATATTGCTTGTCAATAGCATATCCTTTATTTAATGCAAATACAGTGGGGCAAAAAAGTATTACGTCCGTAATACGCAGTAATTGTCCCAAAACACTGTTCCGTATTCAATGCAAGGATGCGATTTTTACGCACAAATTTATCCGTGTGTCATCCGTATGGCTTCCGTACGGCGTTTTTTTCTCGCAGCCTTGCAAAAAGAACATAACATGGATCCATCGGCTCAAATATTCTAAAAAACACACATATACAGTGGGGCAAAAAAGTATTTAGTCATTCAGCAATAGTGCAAGTTCCACCACTTAAAAATATGAGAGGCGTCTGTAATTTACATCATAGGTAGACCTAAACTATGGGAGACAAACTGAGAAAAAAAAATCCAGAAAATCACATTGTCTGTTTTTTTTATCATTTTATTTGCATATTATGGTGGAAAATAAGTATTTGGTCAGAAACAAACAATCAAGATTTCTGGCTCTCACAGACCTGTAACTTCTTCTTTAAGAGTCTCCTCTTTCCTCCACTCATTACCTGTAGTAATGGCACCTGTTTAAACTTGTTATCAGTATAAAAAGACACCTGTGCACACCCTCAAACAGTCTGACTCCAAACTCCACTATGGTGAAGACCAAAGAGCTGTCAAAGGACACCAGAAACAAAATTGTAGCCCTGCACCAGCCTGGGAAGACTGAATCTGCAATAGCCAACCAGCTTGGAGTGAAGAAATCAACAGTGGGAGCAATAATTAGAAAATGGAAGACATTCAAGACCACTGATAATCTCCCTCGATCTGGGGCTCCACGCAAAATCCCACCCCGTGGGGTCAGAATGATCACAAGAACGGTGAGCAAAAATCCCAGAACCACGCGGGGGGACCTAGTGAATGAACTGCAGAGAGCTGGGACCAATGTAACAAGGCCTACCATAAGTAACACACTACGCCACCATGGACTCAGATCCTGCAGTGCCAGACGTGTCCCACTGCTTAAGCCAGTACATGTCCGGGCCCGTCTGAAGTTTGCTAGAGAGCATTTGGATGATCCAGAGGAGTTTTGGGAGAATGTCCTATGGTCTGATGAAACCAAACTGGAACTGTTTGGTAGAAACACAACTTGTCGTGTTTGGAGGAAAAAGAATACTGAGTTGCATCCATCAAACACCATACCTACTGTAAAGCATGGTGGTGGAAACATCATGCTTTGGGGCTGTTTCTCTGCAAAGGGGCCAGGACGACTGATCCGGGTACATGAAAGAATGAATGGGGCCATGTATCGTGAGATTTTGAGTGCAAACCTCCTTCCATCAGCAAGGGCATTGAAGATGAAACGTGGCTGGGTCTTTCAACATGACAATGATCCAAAGCACACCGCCAGGGCAACGAAGGAGTGGCTTCGTAAGAAGCATTTCAAGGTCCTGGAGTGGCCTAGCCAGTCTCCAGATCTCAACCCTATAGAAAACCTTTGGAGGGAGTTGAAAGTCCGTGTTGCCAAGCGAAAAGCCAAAAACATCACTGCTCTAGAGGAGATCTGCATGGAGGAATGGGCCAACATACCAACAACAGTGTGTGGCAACCTTGTGAAGACTTACAGAAAACGTTTGACCTCTGTCATTGCCAACAAAGGATATATTACAAAGTATTGAGATTAAATTTTGTTTCTGACCAAATACTTATTTTCCACCATAATATGCAAATAAAATGATAAAAAAACAGACAATGTGATTTTCTGGATTTTTTTTTCTCAGTTTGTCTCCCATAGTTGAGGTCTACCTATGATGTAAATTACAGACGCCTCTCATCTTTTTAAGTGGTGGAGCTTGCACTATTGCTGACTGACTAAATACTTTTTTGCCCCACTGTATATCTTACTGTTTTTTTGGGGACGCCCAATTCTTGCCTCTGTTACTCAGTTATATGTTTATTGAATGCTAACCAATAGTTTAGTATTGGACCTTATATGGGTCATGTGTCTTTCTATGGGAAAGGGTGTGTTTTGTATGGTTTTAAATGATTTTAAATTGGTGTATTTTTGCTGTAATAAAGTTTGCATTTTTTCATATAAATGGTGTGCACATATTTATGCATAGGCTTTCCCAAGTTCTTTTCAGAGTTATATATTTCTATGCATTTTGTAGCACCCTAATTAGTATTTGCTGATATATTCGTGTGATAGTGGTGCACCTGATATACTATGAGCATTGTCTGTCACATCTCTAAATGTTTTACAAGAAATGCAGCTATGTGATTGTCTGAATGCATTCGGTATACAGTATTTCAATCTTGTTTACAAATCGCCATTTGTATATTCTCCATTTGTACATTTGAGGCAGACAAAGTTAAGGAGAGAAACAAATATAGTGGACAAAGCTATACTGAGGCAAAGTAACAGCATTGCTTTATCAAATTTATATGAAGTGTAGTATGTCCAATGTTCGCAACCAGGCAGGGCCGGACTGGCCATAGGGCACTTCTGGCAAATGCCAGAAGGGCCGGTGCCAGTGGTGGGCCGCTCAATCCGCCGCCCCCGCCGTCGCATTCAACTATACCGGCGTATAGACGCCGGTACAGTTGAATGCAATGATGGAGGAGAGAGCGTCTACAGACGCTCCTCTCCCATCATTCCCCGCTCTGCCTCTGACACTGCGGGTGCGCGATGATGTCATATCATCGCGCACCTGCTGTGTCCCGGGCAGACTGCAGCTGCTGAGACAGGAGCAGGAACCAGGAAGCAACGCTGGGCACGAGGAGAGGTGAGGAGAGTTTTTTTTTTTTTCTGGACTGTGGGGCCATTCTCGGAGGAGGTGAGGGGAGGAAGAGAAGAGATGTGGGCTGTATATAGTTCTCTGTGGGCTGTGCTCTGTGCTGTATACTGCTGTGGGCTGTATATAGTTCTCTGTGGGCTGTGCTCTGTGCTGTATACTACTGTGGGCTGTATATAGCTCTCTGTGGGCTGTGCTCTGTGCTGTATACTACTGTGGGCTGTATATAGCTCTCTGTGGGCTGTGCTCTGTGCTGTATACTACTGTGGGCTGTATATAGCTCTCTGTGGGCTGTGCTCTGTGCTGTATACTACTGTGGGCTGTATATAGCTCTCTGTGGGCTGTGCTCTGTGCTGTATACTACTGTGTGCTCTGTGCTATATATAGTACTCTGTGGGCTGTGCTCTGTGCTGTATACTACTGTGGGCTGTATATAGTTCTCTGTGGGCTGTGCTCTGTGCTGTATACTGCTGTGGGCTGTATATAGTTCTCTGTGGGCTGTGCTCTGTGCTGTATACTGCTGTGGGCTGTATATAGTTCTCTGTGGGCTGTGCTCTGTGCTGTATACTGCTGTGGGCTGTATATAGTTCTCTGTGGGCTGTGCTCTGCTGTATACTACTGTGTGCTCTGTGCTATATATAGTACTCTGTGGGCTGTGCTCTGTGCTGTATACTACTGTGTGCTATATATAGTTCTCTGGGCTGTGCTCTGTGCTGTATACTACTGTGGGCTGTATATAGTACTCTGTGGGCTGTGCTCTGTGCTGTATACTACTGTGGGCTGTATATAGTTATCTGTGGGCTGTGCTCTGTGCTGTATGCTACTGTGGGCTGTATATAGTTCTCTGTGGGCTGTGCTCTGTGCTGTATATAGTTCTCTGTGGGCTGTGCTCTGTGCTGTATACTACTGTGGGCTGTATATAGTTCTCGGTGGGCTGTGCTCTGTGCTGTATACCACTGTGGGCTGTATATAGTTCTCTGTGGGCTGTGCTCTGTGCTGTATACTACTGTGTGCTGTATATAGTTCTCTGTGGGCTGTGCTGTATATAGTACTCTGTGGGCTGTGCTGTATATAGTACTCTGTGGGCTGTGCTGTATATAGTACTCTGTGGGCTGTGCTGTATATAGTACTCTGTGGGCTGTGCTGTATATAGTACTCTGTGGGCTGTGCTGTGTATAGTACTCTGTGGGCTGTGCTGTATATAGTACTCTGTGGGCTGTGCTGTATATAGTACTCTCTGGGCTGTGCTGTATATAGTACTCTCTGGGCTGTGCTGTATATAGTACTCTCTGGGCTGTGCTTTATATAGTACTCTGGGCTGTGCTGTATATAGTACTCTGGGCTGTGCTTTATATAGTTCTCTGTGGGCTGTGCTGTATATAGTTCTCTGTGGGCTGTGCTGTATATATTACTTTGTGGGCTGTGCTGTATATAGTACTCTCTGGGCTGTGCTGTATATAGTACTCTGTGGGCTGTGCTGTATATAGTACTCTGTGGGCTGTGCTGTGTATAGTACTCTGTGGGCTGTGCTGTATATAGTACTCTCTGGGCTGTGCTGTATATAGTACTCTCTGGGCTGTGCTGTATATAGTACTCTCTGGGCTGTGCTGTATATAGTACTCTCTGGGCTGTGCTTTATATAGTACTCTGGGCTGTGCTGTATATAGTACTCTGGGCTGTGCTTTATATAGTTCTCTGTGGGCTGTGCTGTATATAGTTCTCTGTGGGCTGTGCTGTATATAGTTCTCTGTGGGCTGTGCTGTATATATTACTTTGTGGGCTGTGCTGTATATATTACTCTGTGGGCTGTGCTGTATACTACTGTGTGGACTGTGCTGTATACTTCTACGTGGGCTGTGCTGTATACTACTGTGTGGTCTGTGCTGTATACTACTGTGTGGTCTGTGCTGAATACTGCTGTGTGGGCTGTGTTATCTACTACGCGAGCTGTGCTATAGTATGCAGGCTGTGCTGTATACTATGCGGTTTGTGCTATATAATATGCGGGCTTTGCTGTATACTATGGGGAGTATATTATATTCTATGGGGGAGGCCATGTTATGTACTATGTGGCTGTGTTATATACTATTGTGGGGGTATATTATATTCTATGGGGGAGGCTGCGTTATATACTATGGGGGGCTGCATTATATTCTATGGGGGGCTACATTATATATTATGGGGAGGTGGGCTGTATTATATTCTATGGGGGTTACATACTCTGGGGTGGCTGCATTATACTCTGTGGGGTGGCTGCATTATACTCTGGGGTGGCTGCATTATACTCTGGGGTGGCTGCATTATACTCTGGGGTGGCTGCATTATACTATATGTGGGCTGCATTATACTGTATCGAGGACTATGGGGAATACGTTATACTATATGAAGAACTATGGGGTGCATTATACTATGGGAAGTGAATTGTACTACATGGATGACTGTGGCGGTGCATTATACTATATGGAGCACTATGAGGATTGTATTATGCTATATGGAGGACTATGAGGATTGTATTATGCTATATGGAGGACTATGAGGAGTGTATTATACTATGTGGAGGACTGAGCAGTGTATTTTAATATATGGAGGACTATAGGGAGTGTATTATACTATATGGAGGACTATGGAGCACATTATAATATATGGAGGACTATGGGGTGTATTTTACTAAACAAGTAAAATGCTGCATATTCGGATTGTTTTTGCTGGAACAAAAAGCCTTGTTGTCAGCAGCACATTGCCAGTGTAAACTGTAGATGTGCTGCTGAAAACATGATACTGTATGGTGATCTGTTAGTGATCTATTAGTGATCGTTCTGTCTCATCATTATTCCTCAGCTGGTGGAAAGAGGCCGGGAAACAAGCGTTGAACAACTTCAGTATTGTCGATCAAACTCGTTTAGCGGCCTGAACTCAGCGCACGTAAATACAACAGAAAGGCTTCTGTGTGATGTGCAATATGTTAGCATTTGGGGACCCATTTTAAACTTTGCCTAGGGCCCCACTTTGCCTAAAACCGGCCCTGCCTACAAGTGTACAAAGATATTATACAGTCACCATGTGACAAGTGGGCCTGTGTCACTTCAAATGCCAGGGCTGAATTTTAGTCCCAGTCCGGCCCTGCAACCAGGCAACACAAAAAGGAGCTTTTTAAGCGAGCTTTTTAAGGTACACAAATGTTATGAAGTGTTTTCCAACAAGGATGTGGTTTCACCAATGGGGGGTACCTTTTGTAAAAATAGACTAGTGCCATCACAGCCCCCCTTGACCAAACTTCACCGGCCTATAACAGTACAAAGCACGTTCACCCTGGTGATCTAGTGGCAGTTAATCAAGAGACATTGCAGGAGACAGTTACGAAGTAGGCCTAATGGAATGCCATGCCCAATTCCCCAATGTGTTGTCCATTTAAAAAAAAATAAAAGAGTGCCATCACAGCCCCTTGGCCAAAATGCACCGTACAAAGCACGTTCACCCTGGTGCAGGTAAAGTCAGACAATATGACTCAGAAGGTTGTGGTGTCTTTAGACGCCACAAAGGCTTTTCATAGTGTGGAAGGGCGTTATTTGTGGGCGGTTATGAAGGCTATGGGTTTTGGAAAGAGATTTTTAATTTGGGTGCAATTGTTTTATGACTCTCCAAGAGCCAGGATATGGGTAAATGGGCTCTTGTGGGGGGACTTCCCCTTGTATGGGGGAACACAGCAGGGGTGCCCCTTGTCTCCTCTTGTTTGCAATTGCTGTTGAGCCCTTGGTGGCGGTGATACGGAGGTATAGGTACATAAAGGGATTAAGATATAGAAACTATGAAGAAAAGATTGCCCGGTACGCGGACGATGCGTTACTGTTCTTGGAAGATGCGCAGTAGTCATTGGGAGCTGTTCTGAACAGCATTAAAAATTTGGGTCTCTTTCCGGATTATCTATTAATTGGGATAAGTCTGTGTTGTTGCCCATGGACGCGGCGGCTCCTGACACTAGATCCTGGGGTTCCCTTAAAGGTGGTACATGAGTGTAAATATCTGTGCATCGTGGTTTAGGGCAAAATAGAGGACTATGTGCGGCTCAACCTGACTCCTATGCGTGGCTCAACCTGACTCCTATGCTTGTGAAGTTCCAGCTGAAGATTGAGGCCTGGAAGAAGCTATTTCTGTCGGTTGCAGGAAGAGTACATTTGTTCAAAATTATACTTATGCATCAGCTCCTTTACATATTGCATAATGCTCCAGTGTGGCTGCCTCAGAGTACATTTTATAGGATCAAGACTCTATTTAGGGACTTCATTTGGAAGGGTGGCCTGGCGGGCTTCAAATTGGAACATCTGCTAAGGGCGAAGGATGAGGGTGGTTTGGCGGTCCCCAATCCATGGATTTACTATATAGCATCTCAATGCCAGCATATGGTAGGTTGGGGAGAACCGGAACAGAGCGCTTAAGCGGGGATAATCATTGAACACGCGGTAGGGAAAGGCCCATTGTTAGCAAGTCTGGAAGCAGGCAGATTCAGAATTAACCTTGGTGATCTAGTGGCAGTTAAAGGACACATTGCAGGAGACCGAGTTAAGAAGTAGGCCCAATGTAATGTCATGCCCAATTCCACAATGTGGGGTCCTTTTCTTAAAAAATAGAAGAGTGCCATCACAGCCCCCTTGCCCAAAATGCACCGTACAGAGCACGTTAACCCTGGTCATCTAGTGGCAGGTAAAAGACACATTGCAGGAGAAAGAGTTAAGAAGTAGGCCCAATGTTGGGGTGTGGGACACCCTTTCCCAAAAATTTACTTTCTATAGCAGCAGGAAACACGTGAACCATGGTGTTCTAGTGGTGGAATATGAGGAGACATTGCTGAAGGCCTCATTAAAACCTAGGCCCAATGTAAAGGATTGTGTCTCCTACACTTGTAATGCCCACACACTAAGTGCATGGGCTGACAAAGATTTCCCCATGGGGGGTGGCAATTTAAAAAAAAAAATTGTTTACGGGCATCAGAAACACCTTGCAAAACTGTAAAGTGGTTTCGTAAACAATTGCTGCTGTGAAGGTGCAGGTTTGTAGTAAAAATATGGCAGACGAATCAGTGAAGTGATCAGGAAAAGGGCCATGGTGATGACAGGAATGGGAACGTACATGATTAATAACAATGGTGGCTATGTGAGGTATGATATCCAGGATACAGGCTACAATGATTAGTCGTTAAGCCACCACCAATTACCAGAATGTGTTTCATGCCCGTCAGAAGATCGGTGTAACAGATGCGCGTGTTTGACTCAGCCTAAAAAATGCGTGTCAAAAATATGTTGCCAAACCAAAGACGCACGTGTCTGTCTAAAGGGCAAAGTGCAACATGTTTGTGAGAAGCTGAATTCTAGAAAGCAGATCAGTGTTGGAGAAAGCCAAACAAACTGATGGATGCTGGTGAAAAACTAAGTTTAAAGAGGAGTGCACGAGGAGGGGGACAAGGCGAGTCTTCTTCTTTCTAGAATCCTGGTGGCACAGAGAGACTCCACACATATGGTGTTGCTTTGAAGGGAAAGGATGGGTCGGAACATACTGGTCGCGTGGCAATTTGGAGGTGATGACGGAGTATTATTTGGATCTTTCTAGAAACAATGAGCCCCTGAGACCTTCTCCCTCCTGACCTGTGAATGAGGAGGGAGACTTTTAAAAAAATATCAGGGAGGTGAGACACAGATCAGTCCTGTGTGGAATGATGATGTGTTCACAGCATCTCAGAGAGAAAGAAGAGTATATGGACTATGCTATTCTCTGTCTGCTGGATTTTTATCCTGTAACTGAACTGCATTCGTGTTCTGGACTATTTTATCCTTTGTGTGGTGGATTATATATGGACCTTTCGTATTTTTGCCTAAATAAAGGTTCTTGGGTCTTTTCACTCATCTCTCGCTCTGTTGATTGTGTGATACCGGAGAAGAACCCCGTGACAGTTTACATACAGTAAACCATTGCATATCCGTTATATTTTTATATATCCCTCCCTAATAATCTTAGTAGTGTGTGTGTAAAATTTGGGAGCTGTGTTAAATCAAATTAAAGGGTTAATTCACGGAAACAACTGGCGTGGGCTCTCGCGCAATTTTCTCTGCCAGAGTGGTAAAGTCAGTGACTGAGGATATTAATAGCCATGGTTATTGCCCCCCCTCTGGCTAAAAACGTCTGCCCACAGCCACCCCAGAAAAAGCGCATCTGCAAGATGCGCCTATTCTGGCACTTAGTCTCTCTCTTCCTACTGCCCAGTAGCATTGGCATATTGGGTAATAAGGGGTTATTGTAAGGTGACATTAAGCCTGGTTAATAATGGAGAGGTGTCAATAAGACACCTATCCATTATTAATCCAACAGTCTGAAAGGGTTAAAAATACACACAATTAAGAAAAAAGTCTTTTCATGAAATAAACACACAGATTTTAACATCTTTATTGTACGCTCAATCCAAGCAAAGCCCTCGTTCTTCTGTAAAAAAATGCAAAATATAAAAGCAACAATATCCCATACCAGTCCGCCGTACAGTCAAGTCCCACGCAGTAATCCTTATCTGGGGGCATTTACATTTACAACTGGGAGCACTGCTAATGTGGCCGCTCCTGGCTGTAAACTGTGGACATTAAGGAAATGCAGGGAACGGAGCTTCAGTGACTAGCGGTGCCGTCATCGAAGCTGCGCCCCCTGACGGCATGAACTCATATGAACTCTGTAGCGTGGGAAAATCAGCTGGCATACCACCTAAATGTCGTTAATTTCTGAACATGCCGTTATTTGTCCATTTGTTGCCATGGCAAACATCAGGACTATACAATCAAGTCTCAGGGTGCTGATGGGGCTAAAGATGGAGCCACCACACTCTGTTACCCATTTATATACAGTAATCACTATTGACAGCAGCATCTAAGGGGTTAAAAAGCCATGGTTGGTGCCTAAAACAATCAAGGCTGATACAGGAAGGTGTCAGCTATAGTGTACAGTTGACAGCTGGTGCATTTTCACCAGTTGAGGGATGCTATTGTCTGATATGTGTAGGGATTTCACTCACTCAGGTGCGATGGCTGACACTTCAGGTGGCACGTTCCTTTAAAAGTTCATAGGTTTATTACATCATAAACCAAGTGGCAAAATAACAGCAAACAAATAGCCTTTAGTTCAGGAAAAGGAAAAACAAAGTGTCCAGTCTTTCAGGCTCAGACCTAGAACCTTAACACACTCTGGAGGCTAGCAGCTCCACACATATCTCCTGTGTTAAGCATTTGCCTGTCTTATATAGAGCTAACCACACCCAGTAACCCATCACATGATTAGCCATGTGGTCTGACGTCACCACAGCTCCTGGAACACACATATGTACATGGTTATATACAACAAAGAAATACTCCGGACTACATTACAGCAACAAGGCACTTATATGGCACATACCTCCCGTCGACTACACACCCTTTAGCCATGCTACATACCTCCCCCCTCTGCCTAAAGCTGTGGGGCTTGGCACTTTTCCCCACTAAACAAGGGATTCTTGATAGGGCATCCGCATTACCGTGCAGCTTTCCGGCCCTATGTTCCACATGGAAACTGAAGTCCTGCAGGGCTAAGAACCAACGGGTGACCCTAGCATTTCTACCCTTTGTTTCCCTCATCCATCTTAGTGGGGCATGGTCAGATATCAGTCTGAATTTACGACCCAGCAGATAGTACCGTAACGTGTCCACCGCCCACTTTATGGCCAAACACTCTTTTTCCACGACTGAGTAGTTCTTCTCAGATGAGGATAGCTTTCTACTCAGATAGAGAACAGGATGCTCCTCCCCATGTAGCTCTTGGGAAAGGACTGCTCCTACCCCAACATCTGAGGCATCTGTCTGAAGAATAAATTCTTTATTAAAGTCTGGGGCCATCAGAACGGGCTGCTTACATAGAGCCCCTTTCAACTCTTGGAAGGCTGACTCTGTCTCTTCGGACCATTTAACCATCACCGATTTTGTCCCCTTTAGCAGATCAGTCAGAGGCGCAGCCACTGTGGCGAAGTTCGGGATGAACCTCCTGTAATATCCCACGATTCCCAGAAAGGCTTTAACTTGCTTTTTGGAGAGTGGTTTCGGCCATGTTTGGATTGCCTCCACTTTCCTGATTTGGGGCTTTATTTCTCCACGACCCACTATATAGCCTAGGTATTTAGCTTCTTCCTTACCCAAGGCACACTTCTTCGGGTTTATTGTAAACCCCGCCTCTCTTAGAGCATCAAACACCGCTTGGACTTTCTCCAGATGACTCTCCCAGTCCGGGCTAAAGATGACGATGTCATCTAGGTACGCAGCAGCGTAGGCCTTATGGGGTGCAAGGACTCTATCCATAGCCCTCTGGAAGGTCGCCGGAGCTCCCTGTAGGCCAAACGGCATCCGGACATACTGGAAGCATCCATCAGGTGTCGAAAAGGCTGTCTTCTCCTTGACTTCCTGTGCCATGGGGATCTGCCAATACCCCTTTGTCAAATCCAAGGTGGATATATATCTGGCGTGCCCAAGCCTTTCGATGAGCTCATCAACGCGGGGCATGGGATAAGCGTCAAACTTGGAGACCTCATTCAACTTCCGATAGTCGTTGCAAAACCTCCACTCTCCATCAGGTTTTGGGACCAGGACAATTGGGCTCGACCAACCACTCTTGGATTCCTCAATGACTCCAAGCTTCAACATACGCTCCACTTCCTTGGAGATAACTTCTCGACGAGCCTCAGGAATACGATAGGGCTTCACGTTCACCCGCACATGTGGCTCTGTTAGGACCTCGTGCTCTATGACCTTCGTGTGTCCTGGCAACTCTGAAAACAGGTCCCTGTTTTTCTGGAGTAACTCCCGGCACTGCTGTTTCTGGGTCTGCGATAGCGTCTCCGCTATAGTAACCGCTCCAACCTCACCTTCTGGGTTGCTTAACAACGATGGAGTTACTGTCGGCTCTCTATCTTGCCACGGCTTGATGAGGTTGACATGGTATACTTGGAATGGTTTCCGTCTCCCTGGTTGGTGAATTTTATAATTTACTTCACCAAGTTTCTCGACAACCTCATATGGCCCTTGCCATTTGGCCAAGAACTTGCTCTCCACCGTCGGAACTAACACAAGAACTCGGTCTCCCGGATTGAACTGCCTCACTCTTGCAGACTGGTTGTAGACTCTGGCCTGAGCTTCTTGTGCCTGGAGGAGGTGTTCTTTCACAATAGGCATCACCTTTGCAATCCTCTGCTGCATCAGGGCCACATGCTCAATGACGCTTCTGTGGGGCGTGACTTCGGCTTCCCAGGTTTCCTTGGCTATATCTAGGAGTCCTTGTGGATGTCGGCCATATAGAAGCTCAAACGGTGAGAATCCTGTGGAGGCCTGTGGAACTTCACGAATGGAAAACATCAGGTAGGGTAAGAGACAATCCCAGTCTCTACCATCTTTCTCTATAGCTTTTCTCAGCATGCTCTTCAGTGTCTTGTTAAATCTCTCAACAAGGCCATCTGACTGGGGATGGTACACCGAGGTCCTCAACTGGGAGATTTTCAGGGCTCTGCACAACTCCCTCATCACTTTGCTCATGAAAGGTGTCCCCTGGTCAGTCAGGATCTCCTTCGGCAGACCTGTCCGGGAAAAGACAAGGACCAACTCGCGGGTTATACTCTTTGAGGAAGAATTTCTCAGAGGAATTGCCTCAGGATAGCGTGTGGCATAGTCCAGGATGACTAATATATACTGATGGCCCCGGGCTGATTTAACTAAGGGACCGACCAAGTCCATGGCAATTCTCTCGAACGGCACCTCAATAATGGGCAGGGGCACAAGGGGGTTCCGGAAATGAGTGGGAGCAGTTAGCTGACATGTAGGGCAGGACCTGCAGTAGTTCACTATTTCCCGGTGACACCCAGGCCAATAGAACCTCTGCACAACCCGTTCCTGCGTTTTTTCCACCCCTAGGTGTCCACCCAAGATGTGTGAATGGGCCATGTCCAACACCTTCCGTCTATATGGATCCGGCACTACCAACTGCTCTACCAACTCCTCCCTTATTTTCGTGACCCGGTACAACTCCCCACTCATCAGAAAATGGGGAAATCTTGTGTCTGCCCCCGGCTCCTGTACCACCCCGTCAATAACTGTGACATTATTAAAGGCTTCCCTCAGAGTGGGGTCCCTATGTTGGGCAGTCCCAAAATTTTCACCGGTTACCTCTAACTCCAGAATGTCAGATGCAGGGGACACTTCCTCCTCATCCCCAACCAGAACACAAAAAGGAAACCTGTCTGACTCCGGGTGTGGCGACACCCTTCCAGGGTTCATTGGTTCCCTACTCTTGCAAGGGAGCTCAGAACCTTTTCCCCACAAATCCCAAAGCAAACAGAAATCCCGGCCAATAATTATAGGGTGCAACAAGTCCTGCACGACACCGACTATGTGGGACTCAGTGCCACATGCTGTTTCAATGTCCACCCTGGCCAAAGGGTAGTCCTTTGCATCACCATGTATGCAGCGCACTCCAACCTTCTTTCCCGGGAGCAGGTGGAGAGGAAAAGTGGCCCTCACCAGGGTCACTAGGCTCCCCGAGTCTAACAGTGCCGTTACTGCTCGACCGTTCACCTTTACGGGGCACGCTTGAGGTCCCTCATTGGGCGGAGAGTTCACACTGCAGGCTGGATAAGCATCGTATGAACAACGGCGTCCCATGCTGCAGTCCATCTGCTCAGTGGTCTGGGAACAACGGGCAGCTATATGTCCTGGCCCGTGGCACCTCCAACAAATAATATCACCCGTAGGGACTTTGGGCACCACCTCCCCCGCCCTTTGTGACCTTGGACGCGCCACCCCTTTTTGGGACTCAGCTCCCTTCTGGGACCCCCAGTACGGCATGGGTTGCCTCCCGGAGGAGCCTTCCAACCCTTGGTATCTCTCAACCAGTCCGATCAGCTCGTCAGCATTCTGGGGATCACCCTGGGCAACCCAAGTCTGTATGGACCTCGGGAGGGAATGCACAAACCGATCCATCATCACCCGTTCCACCATCTGTGCAGGTGTACACGACTCTGGCTGCAGCCATTTCTGGACCAGGTGCAACAGATCAAACATTTGAGAGCGAGGCGGTTTGTCCCGGTGATAGGCCCAGCTGTGAACTCGCTGTGCCCTGACAGTCAGTGTCACCCCCAAACGTGCGAGAATCTCGACTTTCAATTTGTGATACTCTTTGGCATCCTGCAAGGTCAAATCATAGTACGCCTTCTGGGGTTCTCCCGACAGGTATGGCGCCAGTACCTCTGCCCACTGCTCTGGCGGGAGTTTTTCCCTCTCAGCGACCCTCTCAAACACCGTCAGGAAGGCCTCAACATCATCCCCGGGGGTCATTTTCTGCAATGCGCGTCTTACCGTCTTCCGGACGTGGGTGTCATCAGCCAAACCTGGGGTTGGGGCACTCGTCTTGCCCTGGATGGCGGTTGCCAGAAGCTGCATCTGCTGCCGTTGCTCCTGCTGGTTCTGTTGCATCTGCTGCATCAACAGCCTGTTGGTCTCTTGCTGCCGTTGCTCCTGCTGTGACTGCAACTGGACCAAGTGTTTCAGCAGGTCCTCCATTTTCCCCGGCAATGCTTGCTGACTTACAACAGACTTGACCCAGGACATCCAATAACAGACTCTTCGTCTCCGCTGGGAACGTTGCCCGCATTCTCCACCAATTGTAGGGATTTCACTCACTCAGGTGCGATGGCTGACACTTCAGGAGGCACATTCCTTTAAAAGTTCATAGGTTTATTACATCATAAACCAAGTGGCAAAATAACAGCAAACAAATAGCCTTTAGTTCAGGAAAAGGAAAAACAAAGTGTCCAGTCTTTCAGGCTCAGACCTAGAACCTTAACACACTTTGGAGGCTAGCAGCTCCACACATATCTCCTGTGTTAAGCATTTGCCTGTCTTATATAGAGCTAACCACACCCAGTAACCCATCACATGATTAGCCATGTGGTCTGACATCACCACAGCTCCTGGAACACACATATGTACATGGTTATATACAACAAAAAAATACTCCGGACTACATTACAGCAACAAGGCACTTATATGGCACATACCTCCCGTCGACTACACACCCTTTAGCCATGCTACATATGTCAGGTCAGTTAAAAGCCATACTGGTGCTCTCTAACGGGTTAAACTGCCCAAAAATAAAATGCTGCAGGAGATTCACACTCAGCAGTAAAACACCTGCTTTTATAAGGCCACATTGTTTGCAAACTATTAATACCCCATTTATGGAGCCTTCTTGGCTGTCCCTGTCGCACAGAGAGACTGTCCCTGTCGCACAGAGAGGTTGTCCCTGTGGCATAGAGGACTTGTCGCAAAGAGAGGCTGTCCCTGTTGCACAGAGAGAGACTGTCCCTGCCGCACAGAGACTGTCCCTGTCGCACAGAGAGAGACAGTTCCTGTTGCACACAGAGAGGCTGTCCCTGTCGCACAGAGGCTGTCCCTGTCGCACAAAGAGACTGTCCCTGTCGCACAGAGAGGTTGTCCCTGTGGCATAGAGGACTTGTCGCAAAGAGAGGCTGTCCTTGTCGTACAGAGAGTCTGTCCTTGTCGCACAGAAAGGCTGTCCCTGTCGCACAGAGAGGCTGTCCCTGTCGCACAGAGAGGTTGTCCCTGTGGCATAGAGGACTTGTCGCAAAGAGAGGCTGTCCTTGTCGTACAGAGAGTCTGTCCTTGTCGCACAGAGAGGCTGTCCCTGTCGCACAGAGAGGCTGTCCCTGTCGCAGAGAGGGGTTGTCCCTGTCACACAAAGAGGCTGTCCCAGTGGCACACAGAGGCTGTCCCTGTCACACAGAGAGGCTGTCCCTGTCGCAGAGAGACTGTCCCTGTCGCACAGAGGCTGTCCCTGTCGCACACAGAGGCTGTCCCTGTCGCAGAGAGGGGTTATCCCTGTCGCAGAGAGGGGTTATCCCTGTCCCAGAGAGGGGTTATCCCTGTAACACAAAGAGGCTGTCCCTGTCGTACACAGAGGCTGTCCCTGTCGCACACAGAGGCAGTCCCTGTCACACAGAGAGGCTGTCCCTGTCGCACAGAGAGACTGTCCCTGCCGCACAGAGAGACTGTTCCCTGTCGCACAGAGAGAGACAGTTCCTGTCGCACACAGAGGCTGTCCCTGTCGCAGAGAGACTGTCCCTGTCGCACACAGAGGCTGTCCCTGTCGCAGAGAGGCTGTCCCTGTCGCAGAGAAGCTGTCCCTGTAGCACAGAGAGACTGTACCTGTCGCACACAGAGGCTGTCCCTGTCGCACAGAGAGGCTGTCCCTGTCGCACACAGAGAGACTGTCCCTGTCGCACACAGAGACTGTCCCTGTCGCACACAGAGACTGTCCCTGTCGCACACAGAGACTGTCCCTGTCGCACAGAGAGAGACTGTCCCTGTCGCACACAGAGAGACTGTCCCTGTCACACAGAGGGGTTGTCCCTGTCGCACAGAGGGGTTGCCCCTGTCACACAAACGGCGCCATTCTACAGCCCAGCTCACTTTGTCACAACATCTGGCTGATGCGTTCTAATGAAACCGGAAGTGCCTCTTCCTTTGTTGCCGGAAGTGATATTGGGTTTACAGCACGGAAAGATGGCGATGCGACCGGGAGCCGAGGGGACGGGTAGCGGCAGGCGAGTACCCAGCTTGTGGCATTGTCAGTTATGTATGCTCCATTTTGTTTCCGCAGGACGGCGCACATGAATGTGGCAGCCGCTGTGCCTTGTAGACTCGCTGACGTGTTTATGTGACAGTGTAGCAGGGGGGCTCTTCCCACCATGTCGGCTCTCCCATACTAGCACCTCTCCCTGTGCAGAGCGCTTCCACATCTGGGTGATATGTCTCCCACCATCTGCTCCTTTTCTTTTTCCATCTGCTGCACATTGATTTAAATGTAAATTGATAATTATTAGGAAAATGATTGAAAAGTTAAAAAAAGCAAGTGGTTACCAATGGGTTAAACGAGGAAGAAAGGATGTGCCAGCCTGACCCGTGGCCACAACATGATGCCTCCTGGCATGGTGTTGTCGGGTACATGCTGTCCGGACCACGGCTCGCCATTGGCCATGGGGTGCGGGTGGCTTCGGTGCACTCTGGGTGGCACAATTGCCTGTATGATGCCTCCTGGCATCGTGTGGTCGGGTACATGCTGTCCGGACCACGGCTCGCCATTGGCCATGGGGTGCGGGTGGCATCGGTGCTCCCTGGGTGGCACAGTTACCTGTTTGATGCCCTGTGAGTCTCCTGCATGGCTCCTATTACATAGAGCGGTACCCGCACAACACTTTGTAGAGTTTCGCTTGTGCCACAGTCTGGATTCATCGTTGCTGTCCCGCCTCTTTTTGTCTAGTTTTCTGTGTTGTATTTGCGCCTTTTCTGACGTCTGCTCTATACGTGCTCCCCTCTGGGGTTTCTCTCCTTTGTGGGTGGTGTTTAGTAATTCCAGGTGTTTCCGCCAGGTTCATCAATTTTAAACTTTTTAAAAAGTACTACAATTTGGCACAGCTTCACTCAAGAACCCCCTGGTGTATGATTGAGCACGCCAAATGCAGTTTTTGTGACTTTTGGTGCTAATGTGCAAGTTTTAATAACAAAAGTAAAAAAAACAAACATTTTATTACCAGAAGAAAGGCCTTGTTTGACTGCACCAAATTCATGAATTGCTTGCACAATTTTGATGAATGAAAATGGCAACTGATACCAACAAGGCTATAAAGGAAAGGGACTTAATCCCCCCCCCCCCACAAATGATGAATCGGGGGGCTATGATGACTGAATCAGCCGTCACAACATGCAGTGGGCGCATCATGCTTTTGCTCACATTTCCCACACCATTATTTCTTTTGAAATCAAGACTAATCCCATCTCCACTTTCTGCCCTTATGCTGGAAAGCATGACCGCTCTCATTTGGTGCCTATGAGCATTTCCTTTACCCTTTATACATCAGGCACAATTTTTTTTTGGCTAAGGTCACACATTTGCAGTGTGGAATACCCATGACAAATCACAAATCTACTTCAGTTTTCGGCACAATCCAAGTTATTGAGGTTTTCAAATTCACGTTTTGCATGAAAATAGGAGACTGGTGAGGATTTAAGTTTGCTGTGCTCATTGCTATTGAAGATTTCACCCTACTCATTGCTTAGTAACTGAACAGCGTGAAATCTGCAGCCAAATCTAAACTAAATCCACCAGTAAGGCCGGCGTCACACTAGGCGTATGAAAATACATTCCTTTTTATACGTCCGTAATACGCAGTAATTGTCCCAAAACACTGTTCCGTATTCAATGCAAGGATGCGATTTTTACGCACAAATTTATCCGTGTGTCATCCGTATGGCTTCCGTACGGCGTTTTTTTCTCGCAGCCTTGCAAAAAGGACATAACATGGATCCATCGGCTCAAATATTCTAAAAAACACACATATACAGTGGGGCAAAAAAGTATTTAGTCATTCAGCAATAGTGCAAGTTCCACCACTTAAAAATATGAGAGGCGTCTGTAATTTACATCATAGGTAGACCTAAACTATGGGAGACAAACTGAGAAAAAAAAATCCAGAAAATCACATTGTCTGTTTTTTTTATCATTTTATTTGCATATTATGGTGGAAAATAAGTATTTGGTCAGAAACAAACAATCAAGATTTCTGGCTCTCACAGACCTGTAACTTCTTCTTTAAGAGTCTCCTCTTTCCTCCACTCATTACCTGTAGTAATGGCACCTGTTTAAACTTGTTATCAGTATAAAAAGACACCTGTGCACACCCTCAAACAGTCTGACTCCAAACTCCACTATGGTGAAGACCAAAGAGCTGTCAAAGGACACCAGAAACAAAATTGTAGCCCTGCACCAGCCTGGGAAGACTGAATCTGCAATAGCCAACCAGCTTGGAGTGAAGAAATCAACAGTGGGAGCAATAATTAGAAAATGGAAGACATTCAAGACCACTGATAATCTCCCTCGATCTGGGGCTCCACGCAAAATCCCACCCCGTGGGGTCAGAATGATCACAAGAACGGTGAGCAAAAATCCCAGAACCACGCGGGGGGACCTAGTGAATGAACTGCAGAGAGCTGGGACCAATGTAACAAGGCCTACCATAAGTAACACACTACGCCACCATGGACTCAGATCCTGCAGTGCCAGACGTGTCCCACTGCTTAAGCCAGTACATGTCCGGGCCCGTCTGAAGTTTGCTAGAGAGCATTTGGATGATCCAGAGGAGTTTTGGGAGAATGTCCTATGGTCTGATGAAACCAAACTGGAACTGTTTGGTAGAAACACAACTTGTCGTGTTTGGAGGAAAAAGAATACTGAGTTGCATCCATCAAACACCATACCTACTGTAAAGCATGGTGGTGGAAACATCATGCTTTGGGGCTGTTTCTCTGCAAAGGGGCCAGGACGACTGATCCGGGTACATGAAAGAATGAATGGGGCCATGTATCGTGAGATTTTGAGTGCAAACCTCCTTCCATCAGCAAGGGCATTGAAGATGAAACGTGGCTGGGTCTTTCAACATGACAATGATCCAAAGCACACCGCCAGGGCAACGAAGGAGTGGCTTCGTAAGAAGCATTTCAAGGTCCTGGAGTGGCCTAGCCAGTCTCCAGATCTCAACCCTATAGAAAACCTTTGGAGGGAGTTGAAAGTCCGTGTTGCCAAGCGAAAAGCCAAAAACATCACTGCTCTAGAGGAGATCTGCATGGAGGAATGGGCCAACATACCAACAACAGTGTGTGGCAACCTTGTGAAGACTTACAGAAAACGTTTGACCTCTGTCATTGCCAACAAAGGATATATTACAAAGTATTGAGATTAAATTTTGTTTCTGACCAAATACTTATTTTCCACCATAATATGCAAATAAAATGATAAAAAAACAGACAATGTGATTTTCTGGATTTTTTTTTCTCAGTTTGTCTCCCATAGTTGAGGTCTACCTATGATGTAAATTACAGACGCCTCTCATCTTTTTAAGTGGTGGAACTTGCACTATTGCTGAATGACTAAATACTTTTTTGCCCCACTGTGTGTCTGTCTGTCTATCTATCTATCTATCTATCTATCTATCTATCTATCTATCTATCTATATCTATAATTGTCTAAGGGTTTTTCCGTCTGTGTCTGTCTGTCTGTCTGTCTGTCTGTCTGTCTGTCTGTCTGTCTGTCTGTCTGTCTGTCTGTCTGTCTGTCTGTCTTTCTGTCTGTCTGTCCTGGAAATCCCGCGTCTCTGATTGGTCGAGGCCTGGCGGCCTCGACCAATCAGAGACGGGCACAGCATGGCGACTATGATGTCATAATGGAAATCCCACGTCTCTGATTGGTTGAGGCCGCCAGGCCTCGACCAATCAGCAACGGGCACAGTATCAACGTAGATGTCATAATGGTTGCCATGGCGACGATGATGTCATAAAGGTTGCCTCGACCAATCAGCGACGGGCACAGTCTGCCGCGAATTCTGGAATCATCATTGTCCATATACTACGGGGACATGCATATTCTAGAATACCCGATGCATTAGAATCGGGCCACAATCTAGTCTATATATATAATTGTCTAAGGCTTTTTCCGTCTGTCTGTCTGTCTGTCTGTCTGTCTGTCTGTCTGTCTTGGAAATCCCATGTCTCTGATTGGTCGAGGCCGCCAGGCCTCGACCAATCAGCGACGGGCACAGCATGGCGACGATGATGTCATAAAGATTGCCTCAACCAATCAGCGACGGGCACAGTCTGCCGCGAATTCGCCTCGACCAATCAGCGACGGGCACAGTATCGACGTAGATGTAGATGTCATAATGGTTGCCATGGCGACGATGATGTCATAAAGGTTGCCTCGACCAATCGGCGACGGGCACAGTCTGCCGCGAATTCTGGAATCATCATTGTCCATATACTACGGGGACATGCATATTGTGGAATACCCGATGCGTTAAAATCGGGCCACATATAGTCTATATATATAATTGTCTAAGGGTTTTTCCGTCTGTCTGTCTGTCCTGGAAATCCCGCGTCTCTGATTGGTCGAGGCCGCCAGGCCTCGACCAATCAGCGACGGGCACAGCATGGCGACGATGATGTCATAAAGGTTGCCTCGACCAATCAGCGACGGGCACAGCATGGCGACGATGATGTCATAAAGGTTGCCTCGACCAATCAGCGACGGGCACAGTCTGCCGCAAATTCGCCTCGACCAATCAGCGACGGGCACAGTCTGCCGCAAATTTGCCTCGACCAATCAGCGACGGGCACAGTATCGACGTAGATGTCATAATGGTTGCCATGGCAACGATGATGTCATAAAGGTTGCCTTGACCAATCAGCGACAGGCACAGTCTGCCGCGAATTCTGGAATCATCATTGTCCATATACTACGGGGACATGCATATTCTAGAATATAGAATATATATATACTGTATATAATATATATATATATATATATATATATATATATATATATATATATATATATATATATATATATATATATATATATATATATATATATATATATACTGTATATGTCTAAGGGGTACTTCCGTCTGTCTGTCCCGGAAATCCCACGTCGCTGATTGGTCGAGGCCTTGCGGCCTCGACCAATCAGTGATGGGCACAGTCCGGCCGAGAATTAGTCCCTCCCTACTTCTGTCCAGTCAGTTCCCGGCGCTCGCTCCATTCTCCCCTCCAGTCAGCGGTCACACAGGGTTAATGGCAGCGTTAATGGACCACGTTATGCCGCGGGTAACGCACTCCGTTAACGCTGCTATTAACCCTGTGTGACCAACTTTTTACTCTCTAAGTCATCTGGGTAATTTTGCAATGCATCTCTGGGAACGGAAGCTGGCGACAGCCGCTCGCACATCGGGACAGCTTCGCTGGACGACGGAGGGTGACTATATAACTATTTTTTATTTTTAGTATTTTTTTTAACAGGGATATGGTGCCCACACTGCTATATATTACGTGGGCTGTGTTATATACTGCGTGGCTGCTATATACTACATGGGCAGTGTTATATACTGCGTGGCCTGTGTTATATACTGCGTGGCTGCTATATACTACGTGGCCTGTGTTATATACTACGTGCGCAGTTATATACTACGTGCGCAGTGTTATATACTACGTGCGCAGTGTTATATACTACGTGCGCAGTGTTATATACTACGTGCGCAGTGTTATATGCTACGTGCGCAGTGTTATATGCTACGTGCGCAGTGTTATATGCTACGTGCGCAGTGTTATATGCTACGTGCGCAGTGTTATATGCTACGTGCGCAGTGTTATATGCTACGTGCGCAGTGTTATATGCTACGTGCGCAGTGTTATATGCTACGTGCGCAGTGTTATATGCTACGTGCGCAGTGTTATATGCTACGTGCGCAGTGTTATATGCTACGTGCGCAGTGTTATATGCTACGTGCGCAGTGTTATATGCTACGTGCGCAGTGTTATATGCTACGTGCGCAGTGTTATATGCTACGTGCGCAGTGTTATATGCTACGTGCGCAGTGTTATATGCTACGTGGCCTGTGCTATATACTATGTGGCTGCTATATACATACATACATACATACATACATATTCTAGAATACCCGATGCATTCGAATCGGGCCTGTGTGTGTGTGTGTGTGTATATATATATATCGGGAGACCACTAAGTCTTCTGGGTAATTTCGCAATGCATCTCTTGGAACGGAAGCTGGCGGCAGCCGTGAGCGCACATCGGCGGACAACGGAAGGTGAGGATGGCAGGTTGTTTTTTAATTATTTTTAACATTAGGTTTTTTTTACTATTGATGCTGCATAGGCAGCATCAATAGTAAAAAAGTTGGTCACACAGGGTTAATAGCAGCGTTAACAGAGTGCGTTACCCGCGGCATAACGCAGTCCGTTAACGCTGCCATTAACCCTGTGTGAGCGGTGACCGGAGGGGAGTATGGAGCGGGCGCCGGGCACTGACTGGACGGAAGTAGGGAGGGACTAATCCTCGGCCGGACTATGCCCGTCGGCCTTGCGGCCTCGACCAATCAGCGACGCGGGATTTCTGGGACAGACAGACGGAAGTGACCCTTAGACAATTATATATATACTAGATTGTGGCCCGATTCTAACGCATCGGGTATTCTAGAATATGCATGTCCCCGTAGTAAATGGACAATGATGATTCCAGAATTCGCGGCAGACTGTGCCCGTTGCTGATTGGTCAAGGCAACCTTTATGACATCGTTGCCATGGCAACCATTATGACATCTACGTCGATACTGTGCCCGTCGCTGATTGGTCGAGGCGAATTCGCGGCAGACTGTGCCCGTCGCTGATTGGTCAAGGCAACCTTTATGACATCGTCGCCATGCTGTGCCCGTCGCTGATTGGTCGAGGCCTGGCGGCCTCGACCAATCAGAGACGCAGGATTTCCATTATGACATCTACGTTGATACTGTGCCCGTTGCTGATTGGTCGAGGCCCGGGATTTCCAGGACAGACAGACAGAAAAACCCTTAGACAATTATATATATAGACTAGATTGTGGCCCGATTCTAACGCATTGGGTATTCTAGAATATGCATGTCCCCGTAGTATATGGACAATGATGATTCCAGAATTCGCGGCAGACTGTGCCCGTCGCTGATTGGTCGAGGCAACCTTTATGACATCATCGTCGCCATGCTGTGCCCGTCGCTGATTGGTCGAGGCCGCCAGGCCAGGACAGACAGACAGACAGAAAAACCCTTAGACAATTACCTCCTATCCCTGCAGGCCCCGGATCCAAAATGGCCGTGGGGCTGCATCCGGGTCCTGCAGGGATTACTTCCGGGTGCAGACCAGGCTCTGGTAAGCCTGCAGCGCTGGAACTCAGATCGGTGATCTGACAGAGTGCTGTGCAAACTGTCAGATCAGCGATCTGTGATGTCCCCCCCGGGACAAAGTAAAAAAGTTAAAAAAAATTTTTGCCACATGTGTAAAAAAAAAAAAAAAAAAAAAAAAATTATTCCTATAAATACATTTCTTTATCTAAATAAAAAAAATCAAACAATAAAAGTACACATATTTAGTATCGCCGCGTCCGTAACGACCCCACCTATAAAATTATATCACTAGTTAACCCCTTCGGTGAACACCGTAAAAAAAAAAAAAAAAAGAGGCAAAAAACAACGCTTTATTCTCATACCGCCAAACAAAAAGTGGAATAACACGCGATCAAAAAGATGGATATAAATAACCATGGTACCGCTGAAAACATCATCTTGTCCCGCAAAAAACGAGCCGCCATACAGCATCATCAGCGAAAAAATAAAAGTTATAGTCCTCAGAATAAAGCGATGCCAAAATAATTTTTTCTATAAAATAGTTTTTATCGTATAAAAGCGCCAGAACATTAAAAAATGATATAAATGAGGTATCGCTGTAATCGTACTGACCCGAAGAATAAAACTGCTTTATCAATTTTACCAAACGCGGAACGGTATAAATGCCTCCCCCAAAAGAAATTCATGAATAGCTGGTTTTTGGTCATTCTGCCTCACAAAAATCGGAATAAAAAGCGATCAAAAAATCTCCCGTGCCCGAACATGTTACCAGTAAAAACGTCAACTCGTCCCGCAAAAATCAAGACCTCACATGACTCTGTGGACTCAAATATGGAAAAATTACCGTATTTTTCGGACTACAAGACGCACTTTTTCCCCCTCAAAAAAGGGGGGAAAATGGGGGGTGCGTCTAATAGTCGCAATGCAGGCTTACCGTGGCGGCAGAGGTGCGGTGGCAGAGGTGCGGCGGCAGAGGTGTGGCAGCAGAGGTGCGGAGATGAGGAGGCGCAGTGAGCGGGGTCCCTTTTCCCGGTGAGGTGTTGCAGCAGCCCGGTAAGGCAGCAGAGCCGGGTGAATCCTGTTGTTATCGGTGGGCGCGACCATCTTCCTGAGGCCGCGCGTTCGCAGATGGAGCTCTGCTGCCTGGGGCTTCAGGAAAATGGCCGCGGGATGCCGCGCGTGCGCAGATGGGGATCGCGGCGGCTATTTTCCTGAAGCCCCGGGCAGCAGAGCTCCATCTGCGAACGTGCGGCCTCAGGAAGATGGCCGTGCCCACCGATATCAACAGGATTCACCCGGCTTTGCTGCATTACCGGGCTGCTGCATCACCTCACCGGGACTGTGGACTCTGTATACCGTACTCCATCCTTTTGCTTCCCAGGATGGGTGCAGCAAGGTTCAGGAAGGATCTCGTGGGCACATGGACTGGAGATGATGGAGGTAGTGGTGTACATTGTGAAGCGAGTATTCCACAGGAGATCAGATGTCTGAGTCCTTGCCGCTTCCCGGCGCTCCTCAGCACCGCATGGCACGGCCGGCTCTTCTCCTCCAGCAGGGCTCGCAGCAGTACAGAGGCGCTTTTCCCGCAGTGTCCGGTCATGGCGGCTGTGTCTCGGTAGCGGAGCTCCTCACTTATTACCGGCTTCTGAAATAATTATTGCGCTGAGGAGCGCCGGGAAGCGGCAAGGACTCAGACATATGAGCTCCTGTGGAATACTCGCTTCACAATGTACAGCACTACCTCCATCATCTCCAGTCCATGTGCCCACGAGATCCTTCCATCACCTCAACGGGGAAAGGGACCCCTCTCACGCCATACCTCTCACTGATCCTCCTCATCCCAGCACCTGTGCCGGTAACCACTGCTGCAACCCTCCCATGGACACCAGGCCGTGGCATCGCCCACCTAAGCAGGAAGGGACCCTGCTCAGGTGCACGCCGTACCGCATCACCCCACCTCTGCCGACACCATGCCTCTTGTGACCCTGCTCTGCCACCGCCAGCCCTCAGGTAAGATACTGTAAATTTGGACAATAAGACGGACCCCCATCTTATAAAAAAAATCTTTTTTTATTCAGTCGTCATGACAGCACTAACGAGAGAGGGGATCCGCCCTTCAGGGACAGGAAACCTACAGAGATAAAAGGGCGGCACCTCTCTCCCGCATCAGTTGGTTTCCTGTCCCTGACAGGGGACCCTGCAGAGGCCTTTTGAAGAAAGGCGAAGAAATTGGGACCCAGGTCCGACTCACCGATCCTGGAGGCGGGATGGCCCCTTCCCCGGTGTTGATCGCGACGCTGGAAGTGCCGCACCACAGAGGGCTGTGGGGGTAGGCAACAGCACGGCAGGAGCAGCCTTCAGGGGGAGTGCTGGCTCGAGTGGTGTCCCATCGCCAGGTGCAGGTAAGTATTGTGTGGGAGGCCCTCCGATACCCATCTGGTGGCACACATCGCAGCGGCGGTACTTTTGCGGCCGGCACTGTGCGCTGGAGCGTCCCCTCTGCACGGGCGTGTTATGCGGTGCATCGCAGCGGCGGGTTCTTAGGTACCGGCGTCGGGGCTAGAGCTTCCCCTTTACACCGGCATTCTATGCAGCACGAGCGCTGCGCTCAGCGTCCCGGAAACGGCGCACCGGAGGTGACGCGCATAAGGGGGGCGGTGCTTAGTCCGGCAAGAAGCAATGACGCTCGGCGCATGCGCAGTGCGTCTATGGAAGAAAAAACATGGCGGCGCCCAGCGTTCTTCCCTGCATAATCGGCGTGGGGGCGTTTTAGGTAGAATCTTGCGGCGGTACTTCCGGAATAAAGCTGTGAGTACCATTGGAGGGGTCTTGGGGAAGGGAGGGGCCTCCCACACACTGGCTGGCACCAGGCAGTTCACCGGGATTGGCCTGCTGTCCCCCCATCAGGGGGTGGTACCTTTAGGGGGCCGGCTATTTAAAGATTCATCGATGGCTGCCTCATGCTTCGTATCCATTGTTACAATGGAGTCTCAGGAGCAGGAGCAGTTGCCTTCTGAGCAGCAGCAACCCCTGGAGAAGCCCCATGCAGCAAACACCCAGCGACGTTCTAGTGGCAGTAGTCGTCCTGGAGGTAAAGCTGTTCAATCTGTTAAAGCCGGAAAGTCCTCGAGCCGGATGGATATTGCTTCGGTGGAGAGGGTCCCCCCGCAATCTTCGGTACCACTCGGACACTGTAGGGGTAAGTGATCATCGTGAAAGTTCACTTAGTGATTGGTGTCCCTCCTTATTCCCTTTTTTACATCAGGGAAGGAAGCGGTCCTCTAAATCTAAGCACAAGGAATGTGCAGAATGTGGTATTCCTCTACCTGACGAATACGTTAAAAGACTATGTGGTCCGTGTATCCAACGTCTAATAGCGGAAGAAACACCAGATTTCGCTTCTAGTCTGAGACAGATAGTTAGACAAGAGATTAGGAGCTCTACTAGATCTCAATCTCATAACAAGGGGTCTAAAATAATAGACTCTGCTTCCCCAAGTTCACACGAAAGTGACTTAGGAGATCTGAAGTCGGAAGCCTCTCTCTCATCAGGGTCCTCCTCGGGTTCTGAATATGAACATTCCTGTTTTTCTTTTGACCGCATAGACCGCCTCGTTAAAGCGGTAAATAATACAATCGGTATTGAGCAGACGCCGCCAGAGAAATCCATGCAGGATGTCATGTTCAGAGGTCTGGACCGTAAATCCCGCCGATGCTTTCCGGTGGTGGAGAAAGTCAGCGCCCTAATTTCCAGAGAATGGAAAAAACCGGAAAGAAAAGGTTCTCTTCCTCCATCCTTCAAACGGAAGTATCCGTTCGAGGAATCTGCTTCGGCCACGTGGGATAAAGCCCCGAAGCTTGATGCGGCTGTAGCCAAGGCTTCTAAAAAGTCCTCTCTACCTTTTGAAGATCTGGGGACTTTAAAGGACCCACTGGACAGGAGGGCAGATGTGTTTCTCAAAGGAGCCTGGGAAACTTCAGCAGGGGCTCTCAGACCATCAATCGCTGCCACCTGCACGGCACGCTCCATGATGGTGTGGCTGGATAGCCTGGAGGGTCAGCTGAAGGACAAAACCCCGAGAGATGAAATATTATCTTCCCTCTCTATGATTCAGGGGGCTGCGGCTTACCTTGCTGACGCTTCAGCGGACTCTGTTAAATTGGCGGCGAGGTCGGCCGCGCTCTCTAATTCAGCCCGTAGAGCAATCTGGCTGAAATGTTGGCAAGGAGACATGCAGGCCAGATCTAAATTGTGCAACATCCCGTGCGTGGGAGAACACTTATTCGGTCCGGTTCTGGACGAATTATTAGAGAAAGCGGGAGACAGTAAGAAACGGTTTCCCTACCTGGGTAGGCCTTCTTACAGAAGAGGCACTAATAGGAGATGGTTTGATCGAACAAGACCAAATAGGGATAGACCCAGATATGATGCCAACAAAAAGAAAGGTAGAGGCTACATGTTTAGCTCCTTTAGAGACAACAGGAAGCCACAATGACTGGCGGACCGGGTAGGAGGCAGGCTTCTAGCCTTCTATCCGGCATGGCGTTCTATATCCAATAGCCCGTGGGTCTTGAACATTGTGGAGTCTGGTTTAAAGTTTGACTTTCGATTTACTCCTGTCGACAGGTTTCTGGTAACACCATTGCGTTCTTCCTCCACAGAACAGCTGGCGTTAGAGACTGAGGTCCAGGAACTCCAACTGAAAGGCGTTTTGATGGAGGTTCCTGAAGTACAGAGGGGTAAAGGATTCTATTCTCCCCTCTTCCTGGTTAAAAAGCCAGATAACACCTTTCGCACAATTATAAACCTTAAAGGCCTAAATAGATTTTTGTGGATCCCGTCATTTAAAATGGAGTCGGTCAAGTCTGCAATAAAGTTATTGTTTGGCGGGTGCTTTATGGTCGTCTTGGATCTGAAAGACGCGTATTATCACGTCCCCATACACGTAGACCACCAGTGTTATCTAAGAGTTGCAGTCCTCTTAGGAGAATCAATAAGACACTTCCAATACAGGGCACTCCCCTTTGGTGTTGCGGTGGCCCCTCGGGTATTCACTAAAATAATGGTGGAGGTTATGGCGCATCTTCATGAGCAGGATATTCTCATAGTTCCATATCTCGATGACCTATTAATAATAGGAAACTCCGAATCACACTGCACGTCCCAACTACACAAAGTAATCGCAGCCTTACAAAGGTTGGGGTGGATAATCAATTTTAAAAAGTCACGGTTGCAGCCTCTAGAGATTCAAGAATTCTTGGGTCTCATATTGGACTCAAGATTACAAGAATGCCGTCTACCTGACGTTAAGTTGGAAAAGATCCAACAACAGATTCTTGGAGTGATTGCTAATCCAGTTATAACATTGAGGAGAGCAATGTCACTGTTAGGCTCACTCACGTCGTGCATCCCGGCAGTACGATGGGCCCAGTACCACACCAGGGTCCTACAGTGGGAGGTTCTGTACAACACTCGTCGGTTAGAAGGTCACTTGGACAGTTTTCTTTCCTTGTCAAATGTCACTATTCAGTCCTTACGTTGGTGGTTACACACTCCAAACCTTCGTAAAGGGGTACCCTGGATAAACCACATATCACGAGTATTAACCACAGACGCTAGTCCCACGGGATGGGGGGCGCATATGGGCGAGTTGTGTGTCCAGGGGGTTTGGTCACCCTCCGAACAGAGTTTATCATCTAACCTCAAAGAGTTGTTGGCCGTAGAACGAGCTCTGAGATATTTCCTTATATCCTTACAGGACCATCACGTCAGAATATTCTCAGACAATCAGGTAACGGTAGCTTACGTTAACCACCAAGGGGGAACCCGATCCAGGTCCTTAATGGAGGTATCGGGTCGTATCTTACAGATAGCCGAGAATCCTCTACGGTCACTAACATCACTGCACATAAAGGGGAAGCACAACGTTGTAGCCGACTTTCTAAGTCGCAGAAAGCTCGGGCAAGGAGAGTGGGTGCTCAATCAGACCATCTTCGATCACATCACCCATCGTTGGGGATACCCACAAATAGACCTCTTCGCCAACAAAGAAAACAAAAAATGTCGTCTATTTTGTTCCCTAAATCCCAGAGACAATCCGGTGGCGGTGGACGCTCTCCTGATTCCTTGGCACTTCGAAACAGCCTATGCCTTTCCCCCGTTGAACTTGATCCCGATAGTCCTCAGAAAGATTCGGGAGGACAGAGCTCATGTGATTCTGATAGCGCCATTCTGGCCCAAGAGGCCGTGGTTTCCTTGGTTGAGGAAAATGTCCATTTCTCAACCATGGATTCTCCCAGAACTCCCAGACCTCCTCTCACAGGGTCCGATCTTCCATCCACGAGTGGCCAGTTTACATCTGACGGCGTGGGATTTGAAGGGTCATTATTAAGAAAAAAGGGATTTTCTGAGGGACTTATTAATACCCTATTAAAAAGCAGAAAAAACTCAACTACAAATATTTATGTAAGAATCTGGAGAAAATTCCTTTCAGTCTCAGGATCAGTTATCAGTCAGAAAGCTAGTATTCCAAAGATCTTGGAGTTCCTGCAGAAAGGTCTCGAAATGGGGCTAGCTACAAGCACCCTCAGAGTCCAAGTTTCAGCCTTGGGGGCACTGTATAATTGTGGGTTAGCTAAAAATTATTGGATTGCTCGGTTTATTAAAGCGGCCGCTAGATCAAGACCCATCGTTAAGAATAAACTAGCCCCGTGGGACTTAAACTTAGTCCTCTCAGCGTTAACGGAACCCCCCTTTGAGCCTTTAGAATCTGCATCTATAAAGATCCTGTCCTTAAAAACTGCTCTTTTGATTGCTCTTACGTCTGCTAGGAGAGTTAGTGATTTGCAGGCCCTCTCTAGACTAACTCCATATATGCAGATTAGAGATGATAGAGTAGTATTAAGAACTGATCCCCTCTATCTCCCAAAAGTAGCATCTAGGTTCCACAGACTCCAGGAAATAAATCTCCCTACCTTTTGTCCTAATCCTAAAAACCCAAAGGAACTCAAACTCCATACATTAGATGTCAAAAGATGTCTTCTTAAATATATTTCTTTAACAGATTCCTGGAAAAAAGACAATTCCCTGTTCATATCCTATCAGGGAGTCAAAAAAGGGTTTAGAGTGTCCAAAAACACCTTGAGTAGATGGATTAGGGAGGCAATTTCTCTGGCTTATTCAGCAGGTGGCCTAGAAGTCCCGGAAGGCGTAAAGGCTCATTCCACTCGTGCCATGGCATCTTCCTGGGCAGAGAGATCGGAGGTGTCAATTGAGGACATATGTAAGGCGGCCACATGGTCATCTCCGTCTACTTTCTTGAATCACTATAGATTAGATCTTGGTAGCTCCAATGATCTCACATTTGGTAGAAGGGTGCTGGAAGCAGTAATCCCACCCTAATACTCTTTTCTCTGTAATTCTCTCGTTAGTGCTGTCATGACGACTGAATAAATACTCAAGCTACTTACCAGGTAGCGGTGTTTTTCAGGAGTCCATGACAGCACTCCTATATTCCCTCCCTTTCTGCTGGTATGGGTTTCATCACGATAAGTATATTCTAATGTAGGTTAATTTTCTACAAAATTTAGTCACAAGGTGAAATGTGTTAAGATATTTATGTGTTACTAATCAATGGAGGTCCTCTCATGCTCTGTAATCCAACTGATGCGGGAGAGAGGTGCCGCCCTTTTATCTCTGTAGGTTTCCTGTCCCTGAAGGGCGGATCCCCTCTCTCGTTAGTGCTGTCATGGACTCCTGAAAAACACCGCTACCTGGTAAGTAGCTTGAGTATTTCTGCAATTTTCACCCCAAATTTGGGGTGCGCCTTATGGTCCGGTGCGTCTTCTAGTCCGCGAAATACGGTATAGCTCTCAAAATGTGGTAACGCAAAAAATATTATTTGCAATAAAAAGTGTCTTTGTGTGTGACGGCTGCCAATCATAAAAATCCGCTAAAAAACCCGCTATAAAAGTAAATCAAATCCCCCTTCATCACCCGCTTAGTTAGGGAAAAATTAAAAAAATTTAAAAAATGTATTCATTTCCATTTTCCCATTGGGGTTAGGGTTAGGGTTGGGGCTAGGGTAAAGGCTACATTTAGGGTTGGGGCTAAAGTTAGGGTTAGGGTTTGGATTACATTTACGGTTGGGAATAGGGTTGGGATTAGGGTTAGGGGTGTGTCTGGGTTAGAGGTGTGGTTAGGGTTACCGTTGAGATTATGGTTAGGGGTGTGTTTGGATTAGGGTTTCAGTTATAATTGGGGGGTTTCCACTGTTTAGGCACATCAGGGGCTCTCCAAACGCGACATGGCGTCCGATCTCAATTCCAGCCAATTCTGCGTTGAATAAGTAAAACAGTGCTCCTTCCCTTCCAAGCTCTCCCGTGCACCCAAACAGGGGTTTACCCCAACATATGGGGTATCAGCGTACTCGGAACACATTGGAGAACAACTTTTGGGGTCCAATTTCTCCTGTTACCCTTGGGAAAATACAAAACTAGGGGCTAAAAAATAATTTTTGTGGAAAAAAAATATATTTTTTATTTGCATGGCTCTGCGTTATAAACTGTAGTGAAACACTTGGGGATTCAAAGCTCTCACAACACATCTAGATGAGTTCCTTAGGCGGTCTACTTTCCAAAATGGTGTCACTTGTGGGGGGTTTCTACTGTTTAGGTACATTAGGGGCTCTGCAAACGCAATGTGACGCCTGCAGACCATTCCATCTAAGTCTGCATTCCAAATGGCGCTCCATCCCTTCCGAGCCCTCCCATGCGCCTAAACGGTGGTTCCCCCCCACATATGGGGTATCAGCGTACTCAGGACAAATTGGACAACAACTTTTGGGGTCCAATTTCTCTTGTTACCCTCGGGAAAATACAAAACTGTCGGCTAAAAAATAATTTTTGTGGGGAAAAATTTTTGTTTTATTTTTACGGCTCTGCATTATAAACTTCTGTGAAGCACTTGGTGGGTCAAAGTACTCACCACACCTCTAGATAAGTTCCTTAGGGGGTCTACTTTCCAAAATGGTGTCACTTGTGGGGGGTTTCAATGTTTAGGCACATCAGTGGCTCTCCAAAAGCAACATGGCGTCCCATGTCAATTTCTGTCAATTTTGCAGTGAAAAGTCAAACGGCGCTCCTTCCCTTCCGAGCTCTCCCATGCGCCCAAACAGTGGTTTACCCCCACATATGGGGTATCAGCGTACTCAGGACAAATTGTACAACAACTTTTGGGGTCCAATTTCTTCTCGTACCCTTGGGAAAATAAAAAATTGGGGGCGAAAAGATAATTTTTGTGAAATAATATGATTTTTTATTTTTACGGTTCTGCATTATAAACTTCTGTGAAGCACCCAAACAGTGGTTTACCCCCACATATGGGGTATCGGCGTACTCAGGAAAAATTGTACAACATCTTTTGGGGTCCATTTTCTCCTGTTACCCTTGGTAAAATAAAACAAATTGGAGCTGAAGTAAATTTTGTGTGAAAAAAAGTTAAATGTTCATTTTTATTTAAACATTCCAAAAATTCCTGTGAAACACCTGAAGGGTTAATAAACTTCTTGAATGTGGTTTTGAGCACCTTGAGGGGTTCAGTTTTTAGAATGGTGTCACACTAGGGTATTTTCTATTATATGGACCCCTCAAAATGACTTCAAATGAGACGTGGTCCCTAAAAAAAAATGGTGTTGTAAAAATGAGAAATTGCTGGTCAACTTTTAACCCTTATAACTCCCTAACAACAAAAACATTTTGGTTCCAAAATTGTGCTGATGTAAAGTAGACATGTGGGAAATGTTACTTATTAAGTATTTTGTGAGACATATCACTGTGATTTAATTGCATAAAAATTCAAAGTTGGAAAATTGCGAAATTTTCAAAATTTTCGCCTAATTTCCGTTTTTTTTCACAAATAAACGCAGGTAATATCAACGAAATTTTACCACGATCATGAAGTACAATATGTGACGAGAAAACATTGTCAGAATCACCAGGATCCGTTGAAGCGTTCCAGAGTTATAACCTCATAAAGGGACAGTGGTCAGAATTGTAAAAATTGGCCTGGTCATTAACGTGCAAACCACCCTTGGGGGTGAAGGGGTTAAGGGGTATCTGTCATCACTTTTATGGCATAGCAGCTACAAATATCGCCTTATGAAGCGTCTGCTATGCATTCCCTACATCATTATAGAGCCCCCTGACTCCCCTTCTATACTCACAAAAACGTGATTTATGTGCCCCGCACTGTATCGTAATTTTTCAGTCCAGTTCGATGGGCGTGGTTTAGAGTCTCTACATCACGCCCATTGGCTGTTGGTCGCCATCCTACTTCATCGATAACGCCTCTTGCCCCGTGCGACATCTCACACCTGCTCAGAAATATTTCCTCGTGCGCCTGTGCAATACACTTTTCCCAACTGCTGGCAAAGCTGAAAAACAGAAGTGCACATGTGCTGGCAAACATAGTTACGATACATGAGCTCATCGGACCGGACCGAGAAATTAACATACAGCGCAGGACACATAAAACACGTTTTTGTGAGTATACAATGGGAGTCAGGGGGCTCTATAATGATGTAGGGCAGGGGTGTCAAACTGCATTCCTCGAGGGCCTCAAACCATGCGTGTTTTCAAGATTTCATTCTCATTGCACAAGGTGCTGGAATCATTCTGTGCAGGTGAAGGTGATTAAATGATCACCTGTGCAATACAAGGAAATCCTGAAAACATGACCTGTTTGCAGCCCTTGAGGAATGCAGTTTGACACCCCAGATGTAGGGAATGGATAGCAGATGCTTAATAAGGCAATATTTTTAGCTTGCTATGCCATTAAAGTGGTGACAGATTCCCTTTAACCCCTTCCCGACATGCGCCGTACTAGTACTGCGCTGCCGGCACTGCATTACTGACAGCCGCAGTACTAGTACGGCGCCCCGATCACCGCTGTCTCACGCTGAGCGCCGCGGTGATCGGGTGCGGGTGTCAGCTGTATATGACAGCTGACACCCCGCAGCAATGCCCACGATCGGCGCTATCGCCGATCGCGGGCATTTAACCCCTCTGATGCCGCTGTCAATAGTGACAGCGGCATAGAGGGGGATCGCGCAGGGACGGGGGCTCCCTGCGCTCTCCCACCGGAGCAACGCGATGAGATCGCGCTGCTCCGGTGACCTGGAAGGAGTCCCCGGATCCAAGATGGCCGCGGGACTCCTTCCGGGTCATGAGATGACCCTGCTTGCCGGCGTCTGCTGAGAATTCCTCATAGCAGGCGCCGGCAAGCCTCTGCAATGTGCCTGTCAGATCGATGATCTGACAGAGTGCTGTGCACACTGTCAGATCACCGATCTGTGATGTCCCCTCCTGGGACAAAGTAAAAAAGTAAAAAAAAAATTTTCCACATGTGTAAAAAAAAAATAAATAAAAAAAAAATAAAATTCCTAAATAAAGAAAAAAAAAAAATTCCCATAAATACATTTCTTTATCTAAATAAAAAAAAATATCACACAATAAAAGTACACATATTTAGTATCGCCGCGTCCGTAACTACCCCACCTATTAAACTATATCACTAGTTAACCCCTTCAGTGAACACCGTAAAAAAAAAAAAAAAACCCGAGGCAAAAAACAACGCTTTATTCTCATACCGCCAAACAAAAAGTGGAATAACACGCGATCAAAAAGACAGATATAAATAAGCATGGTACCGCTGAAAACGTCATCTTGTCCCGCAAAAAAAAAGCCGCCATACAGCATCATCAGCAGAAAAATAAAAAGTTATAGCTCTCAGAATAAAGCGATGCAAAAACAATTATTTTTTTATATAAAATAGTTTTTATTGTGTAAAAGCGCCAAAACATAAAAAAATTACATAAATGAGGTATCGCTGTAATCGTACCCGCCCGAAGAATAAAACTGCTTTATCCTTTTTACCAAACGCGGAACGGTATAAACGCCCCCCCTAAAAGAATTTCAGGAATTGCTGATTTTTGTTCATTCCGCCTCCCAAAAATCGGAATAAAAAGCGATCAAAAAATGTAATGTACCCGAAAATGGTACCAATAAAAACGTCAACTCGTCCCGCAAAAAACAAGATCTCACATGACTCTGTGGACCAAAATATGGAAAAATTGTAGCTCTCAAAATGTGGTGATGCAAAAACTATTTTTTGCAATAAAAAGCGTCTTTTAGTGTGTGACGGCTGCCAACCATAAAAATCCGCCCAAAAAACGCTATAAAAGTAAATCAAATCCCCCTTCATCACCCCCTTAGTTAGGGAAAAATAATAAAATTTAAAAAAAATATATTTATTTCCATTTTCCCGTTAGGCTACTTTCACACTAGCGTCGGTACGGGGCCGTCGCGCTGCGTCGGCCCGACATACCGACGCATACTGTGCAAGCGCCACACAACGGGGGCAGCAGATGCTGTTTTTCCACGCATCCGCTGCCCCATTGTGAGGTGCGGGGAGGTGGGGGCGGAGTTCCAGCCGCGCATGCGCGGTCGGAAATGGTGGACCGTCGGCACAAAAAAAGTTACATGTAACGTTTTTTGCTGCCGGTGGTCCGCCACAACACGACGCAACCGTCGCACGACGCTTGCGACGTGTGTCAATATGTCGCTAATGTTAGTCTATGGGGAAAAAACGCATCCTGCAGATGACTTTGCAGGATGCGTTTTTTCGCCAAAACGACGCATTGCGACGTATGCAAAAAAACGCTAGTGTGAAAGTAGCGCTAGGGTTAGGACTAGGGTTAGGGCTAGGGTTGGGGTTAGGGCTAGGGTTAGGGCTGGGATTAGGGTTGGGGTTAGGGTTTCAGTTAGAATTGGGGAGTTTTCACTGTTTAGGCACATCAGGGGCTCTCCAAACGCGACATTGCGTCCGATCTCAACGCGTTTGTTTCGTTAAAAACGCATGCGTTTTTATAGAAAAAAAACAGAACACACACTGAAAAGTCACCCACCACCATCAAGGTGATAAAGGGATCCAAACCCTAACCCTACCCCTAAACTCACCCCTAACCGTTTAATGAACATTTTCTGACAGTCATAGTGCCACGTATTTCAGTGCCACGTATTTCAGTGCCACGTATTTCAGTGCCACGATATTTCAGTGCAACGATATTTCAGTGCCACGATATTTCAGTGCCACGATATTTCAGTGCCACGATATTTCAGTGCCACGTCTTTCAGTGCCACGATATTTCAGTGCCACGATATTTCAGTGCCACGATATTTCAGTGCCACGATATTTCAGTGCCACGATATTTCAGTGCCACGATATTTCAGTGCCACGTCTTTCAGTGCCACGATATTTCAGTGCCACGATATTTCAGTGCCACGATATTTCAGTGCCACGTATTTAAGTGCCACGATATTTCAGTGAAATACGTGGCACTGAAATATCGTGGCATTTACGTGAAATACGTGGCACTTATATATGTGGCACTTATATATGTGGCACTTATATACGTGGCACTTATATACGTGGCACTTATATACGTGGCCACTGAAATATCGTGGCACTTATATACGTATATACGTATATAAACGTATTTCAGTGCCACGTATTTCAGGTTAGGGTTAGGGGTAGGGTTAGGGTTTTTTGTTTTTTTCTCGTTTTCTTGTGTTTTTCTATAAAAACGCATGCGTCTAAAAAACGCATGTGTTTTACCGCGTTTACATGCGTTTTTTCACACAAGCGGTTTTTTTTAAAAACGCATGCAGATAAAAACGCAAGTGTGAAACCAGCCTTACCCTTGGGAAAATAAAAACGTGGGGGCTAAAATATAATTTTCGTGGAAAAAAATATATTTTTTATTTTCGCGGCTCTGCGTTATAAACTGTAGTGAAACACTTGGGGGTTCAAAGTTCTCACAACACATCTAGATAAGTTCCGTGGGGGATCTAGTTTCCAATATGGGGTCACTTGTGGGGGGTTTCTACTGTTTAGGTACATCAGGGGCTCTGCAAATGCAACATGACACCTGCAGACCAATCCATCTAAGGCCATGTTCACACGCTGCGGGTTCCTCTGCGGGTTAATCCCGCAGCGGAATTGAAAATCTGCAGGGCAAAACCGCTGTGGTTATCCCTGCAGATTTATCGCGGCTTGTTCCGCGGTTTCCGCTGCGGGATTACTGCTGTACTATTGATGCTGCATATGCAGCAATATGCAGCATCAATAGTAATGTAAAAAATAATAAAAATTGGCTATACTCACCCTCTGACGTCGCGATCTCCCCGGCGCTGCAAGCGGCTGTGCCGACAAGGACCTTCGTGACGTCACGGTCATGTGACCGCGGCGTCATCACGGTCATGTGACCGCGACGTCACCACAGGTCCTGTTCGGCACAGCAACTGAGACCGGACGGCCGCGGGCAGCGCTGATAGGTGAGTATAGCTTCATTTTTTATTTTAATTCTTTTTTTTACACTATTTTATGGTTCCCAGGGCCTGGAGGAGAGTCTCCTCTCCTCCACCCCGGGTACCACCCGCACATTATCCGCTTACTTCCCGCAACGTGGGCACAGCCCATGCGGGAAGTAAGCGGTTCAATGCATTTCTATGGGTGCAGAATCGCAGCGATTCTGCACAAAGAAGTGACATGCTGCGGGTTGTAAACCGCTGCGTTTCTGCGCGGTTTTTCCCGCAGCATGTGCACTGCGGTTTGCGGTTTCCATAGGGTTTACATGTTAATGTAAACGCTATGGAAACTGCTGCGGACCCGCAGCATCAAAATCGCGGCGGTTCCGCGGTAAAAACCGCAGCGTGTGAACATGGCCTTAGTCTGCATTTCAAACGGCGCTCCTTCCCTTCCGAGCTCTGCCGTGCGCACAAACAGTGGTTCCCCCCCATATATGGGGTATCAGCGTACTCAGGACAAATAGGACAACAACTTTTTTTGTCCAATTTCTCCTGTTACCCTTGGGAAAATAAAAACGTGGGGGCTAAAATATAATTTTCTTTGAAAAAAAAATATTTTTTCTTTTCACGGCTCTGCGTGATAAACTGTAGTGAAACACTTGTTGGTTCAAAGTTCTCACAACACATCTAGATAAGTTCCGTGGGGGGTCTAGTTTCCAATATGGGGTCACTTGTGGGGGGTTTCTACTGTTTAGGTACATCAGGGGCTCTGCAAATGCAACATGACACCTGCAGACCAATCCATCTAAGTCTGCATTTCAAACGGCGCTCCTTCCCTTCCGAGCTCTGCCGTGCGCCCAAACAGTGGTTCCCCCCAATGTATGGGGTATCAGCGTACTCAGGACAAATTGGACAATAACTTTTGTGGTCCAATTTCTCCTGTTACCCTTGGGGAAAAAAAATTGCGGGCTATAACATCATTTAGTGGAAAGAAAAAATGATTTTTTAATTTTCATAGCGCTACATTCTAAACTTTAGTGAAACAATTGGGGGTTAAAAGTGCTCACCACACATCTAGATAAGTTCCTTAGGGGGTCTTGTTTCCAAAATGGTGTCACTTGTGGGGGTTTCCACTGTTTAGGCACGTCAGGGGCTCTCCAAACACGACATGGGTTCTGATCTCAATTCCAGCCAATTTTGCATTGAAAAGTCAAATGGCGCTCCTTCCCTTCCGAGCTCTGCCATGCGCCCAAACAGTGGTTTATCCCCATATATGAAGTATCAGCGTACTCAGGACAAATTACACAACAACTTTTGGGGTCCAATTTATCCTGCTACCCTTGGGAAAATAAAAAATTTGGGGCAAAAAGATCATTTTTTGTGAAAATTAATATTAATTTTTTTTTACGGCTCTACATTATAAACTTCTGTGAAGCACTTGGAGGTTCAAAGTGCTCACCACACATCTAGATTAGTTCCTTAGAGGGTCTACTTTCCAAAATGGTGTCACTTGTGGGGGTTTCCACTGTTTAGGCACGTCAGGGGCTCTCCAAACACGACATGGGTTCCGATCTCAATTCCAGCCAATTTTGCATTGAAAAGTCAAATGGCGCTCCTTCCCTTCCGAGCTCTGCCATGTGCCCAATCAATGGTTTACCCCAACATGTGGGGTATCGGCGTACTCAGGACAAATTGTACAACGACTTTTTTGGTCCAATTTCTCCTGTTACCCTTGGTAAAATAAAACAAATTGGATCTGAAGTAAGAATTTTGTGAAAAAAAAGTTAAATGTTCAATTTTTTTTAAACATTCCAAAAATTCCTGTGAAGCACCTGAAGGGTTAATAAACTTTTTGAATGTGGTTTTGAGTACCTTGAGGGGTGCAGTTTTTAGAATGGTGTCACTTTTGGGCATTTTCTGTCATATAGACCCCTCAAAGTCACTTCAAGTGTGAGGTGGTCCGTAAAAAAAATGGTTTTGCAAAATTTGTTGCAAAAATGAGAAATCGCTGGTCAACTTTTAACCCTTATAACTCCCTAACAAAAAAAAATTATGTTTCCAAAATTGTGCTGATGTAAAGCAGACATGTGGGAAATGTTGTTTATTAACTATATTATGTGATATAACTCTCTAATTTAAGGGCATAAAAATGAAAAATTTGAAAATTGCGAAATTTTCATAATTTTCGACAAATTTTTGTTTTTTTCACAAATAAATGCAAGTCATATCGAAGAAGTTTTACCACTATCATAAAGTACAATATGTCACGAGAAAACAATCTCAGAATCACCAGGATCCGTTGAAGCGTTTCAGAGTTATGACCTCATAAAGTGACAGTGGTCAGAATTGTAAAAATTGGCCGTGTCAGTTAGGTGAAAACAGGCTTCGGGGTGAAGGGGTTAATAATGTATACAGTTTGCGTTGGGAAATATGCCAATAGATCCACTTTAATTATCCAGGAATGGATGTTTGGTTAAGAGACCCGTAGTACATTATTATAATAGTGGAAGAAATAAGGCAAAAAGACCGTGTGTTTTTTTTTTTCCTTGCTCTTTTAGTCTTCTTTGTTGCCTTAAAAACTCACTATGTAATGGACAGGATTGCTTCTAGTGTATTCTTTTCTTTAGTCTTGGTGGGCTGCAGTTTGTTACTGCTTGCACATACACGAGTGTGCTTCTTGGCGCATTAGGTACTACACATTGCACATTATTGGTGCTCCAGGCTGGGATCACACAACCATATTTTCTCCCATCTGAGAAAATCTGGTTATGCTGATCACACTCTGATCTGATTTACAGATGTAATTTTTACCTCGGTCAGACCTGTTCTGAGGGAAATCTCAGTTATGTGTACGGCCCCATAGAACAATATTAGTCCAAGTGTGATCCAATGTTTTGTCGGATTGCACTCGGCCCGAAAATATGGTTATCTGCAGGCTAAATACAGCTGAGCCAAACATGCAGGTTTCCTGAATGTCTTGTGCGCTACCAGATGTGGCTTATCTGCCCTGCATAGAAAGGACTCACAATCCAGATGGGATGGGGGGACTTGAGCAAGGTTACGGCTTCAGTACCAGGGTTGGTAGTAACCACAGATGGATGCTTGGACAGTTGAAGTTTCCTTGTGTTGAATTATATATTTTGGCAGTGACCTCCTTTACTGAGCTGGGAGCAGGAGATGAGTGATAATAGGGCCTTTATGCAAATTGCCTCTTCTGAGAAAAAGAGGACTTAAACTCTACAGCGCCACCTATTGGAAGTAGGGCCTTTGGCATTATAATGTCCTAATTTTCTAAGACTGTCATTTTTTTTAGGATTTCTGTTTTATTGTTCAGCCATGTGTTTCAACAACGTCTTTGTTCCTTCAATGCATCGGTAAGAATATTGTGACTCCACCGGCGTCATTGGTCTCGTGCTTCGTTATATACCTGGTAGATTTCCATGTAATGCAGCCTGTGAGGCTTCAGCACTCGTGTATTGTTGTGGACATGGGATGTTTGATCCAGTGTTGATGGTTTGGTAAGTGATACTGTAATGTTTCTGTGCAGGCCTTGTAAGTAAGTACATCCTCATTCTGCTAACACTGGTAGTATTGTGAAAACCTGTCACTAAATTTATGGTGTACAGTGGAGACCTGCATTAGCTAGTTTATAATTGTTGTGTTTATTTTTTTTTTATATTCTTAAGGCTTTGTTCACACACTGCAAGCACTTTGTTTTTTGATCCATTTGTGTTAAAAATGTCAGGTTTTGCAAAGTTTAAAAAAAAAAAAAAAATCTGCAAAACACTGGCAAACCTCAATAAGCTTGCTAAGTTGGCAGATGAGGTGGGTGCCAGTACAGGGGTAGCACTGCTGCAGCCAGGCATGTCCTCTGAAAGCTGGAGGAGTGACTGCTACAGTAAAAGCTCCTTCTCACTTGCAAGAAATACGTCCGAGTCTCGCAGGTTAAAACCCTGCTCTGGAGCCGACACTCCAGAGCGGAGCATGCGGCCGCACAGCAATACATGGAGCTGCACGCTCTATTCTGGAGTGCCGGCGCCAGAGCAGGGTTTTAACCTGCGAGACTCGGACGTATTTCTCGCAAGTGAAAAGGAGCCCTAAGGAGAGAAATAGGAGAGCAGTGCAGGCCAGACAGGTGCTGGTAGTGGGGGATTCAATTATTAGGGGAACAGATAGGGCAATCTGTCACAAAGACTGGGATCGTCCCACGGTGTGCTGCCTACGTGGCGCTCGAGTCCGACACATCGCTGATCGGGTGGACAGATTACTGGGAGGGGCTGGTGAGGACCCAGCGGTCATGGTGCACATTTGCACAAATGACAAAGTTAGAGTTAGGTGGAAGGTCCTTTAAAAACGATTTCAGGGAATTAGGCTGCAGGCTGAAAGCAAGGACCTCCAACGTGGTATTTTCTGAAATACTGCCGGTGCCACGTGCTACACCAGAGAGCCAACGGGAGATTAGGGAGGTTAATAAGTGGCTCAAGAATTGGTGTAGGAAGGAGGGGTTTGGGTTCCTGCACAACTGGGCCGACTTCTCAGTTGGCTACAGGTTCTACGCTAGGGACGGGCTGCACCTCAATGGGGAGGGTGCAGCTGTGCTGGGGGAGAAAATGGTTAGAAAGTTGGAGGAGTGTTTAAACAAGGGATTGGGGGAGGGTATTCATTTTATAGGAGGGGAAGATAGTGCAGATAGAGACCTGGGCACAAATAAGGAAGTGGGGGGTGGGGTTAGAACAGTTAATAATTTAAGAAAGAATATAGGTACAGAGAGATACATAAAGTGTATGTATACTAATGCCAGAAGCCTCGCCAACAAAATGGACGAATTAGAATTAATGTTGTTGGAGCATAATTATGACATGGTGGGGATATCTGAGACGTGGCTGGATGAGAGCCATGACTGGGCTGTTAACTTGCAGGGTTATAGTCTGTTCAGAAATGACCGTACAGATAAGCGAGGGGGAGGTATGTGTCTGTATGTAAAATCATCCTTAAAACCCATCCTGCATGATAATATAGGTGAATCTAATGAAAATGTAGAGTCCCTGTGGGTGGAGATAAGGGGAGGGGGAAAAAATAATAAATTACTGATAGGGGTTTGTTATAAATCTCCAAAAATAATGGAATCAGTGGAGAATATCTTCATAAAGCAAATAGATGAAGCTGCGACTCAAGGAGAAGTCATTATTATGGGGGACTTCAACTACCCTGAAATAGATTGGGGAACAGAAACCTGCAGTTCCAGCAAAGTAATCGGTTTTTGACAACTATGAGAGACAATTACATTTCACAACTGGTTCAGGACCCAACAAGAAGGGGGGCACTGCTAGACCTAATATTAACCAACAGGCCAGACCGAATAGCAAATATAAGGGTCACTTGGGTAATAGTGATCACAAAATAATAAGTTTTCATGTATCCTTTAATAAGATGTGTAGTAGTGGGGTTACAAGGACACTAAACTTCAGGAGGGCAAATTTCCAACGGGTGAGAGATGATCTTGGTGCAATTAACTGGGACGATTTCCTGAGACATAAAAATACACAAAGAAAATGGGAGACGTTTATTAGCATCCTGGATAGGACCTGTGCACAGTATATACCGTAAGGGAATAAACATACTAGAAATAGGAGGAAACCAATATGGCTAAATGAAGCTGTAAGGGGCACAATAAGTGACAAAAAGAAAAAGCATTTAGAGAATTAAGGGGAACCTGTCACCCCGTTTTTTCAGTATGAGATAAAAATACCATTAAAAAGGGCCTGAGCTGTGCTTTACAATAGTGTATTTTTTGTCCCCTGATTCCCCACCTATGCTACCGAAATACCTTACAAAAGTTGCCGTTTTCGCCTGTCAATCACGCTGGTCTGGTCAAAAGGGCGTGGTGAAATGGCTGTTTCTCCCCCACCTCTTGCTTATCTTCCCGGCGGTTGGCGTAGTGGTTCGCGCATGCGCAACAGCAGAAAAAGCGCACGATCTGCGCTATTCAGCGGTTTATCGGTGGCGGCGGCCATCTTCCTGAGGCTGTGCGTGCACAGATGGAGTGCTCTGCTTCCCGGGGCTTCAGGAAAAGCAGAAGCAGAGTTCGCATCTCGGCTTGAGGAAAATGGCTGCCGCGATCTCCATCTGTGCATGTGCGGCATCACTCAGGACACATTGGACAACAACTTTTCGGGTCCAATTTCTCCTTTTACACTTGGGAAAATACAAAACTGGGGGCTAAAAAATCATTTTTGTGGAAAGAAAAAGGATTTTTTATTTTCACGGCTTTGCGTTATAAACTGTAGTGAAACACTTGGGGGTTCAAAGTTCTCACAACACATCTAGATAAGTTCCTTGGGGGGTCTAGTTTCCAATATGGGGTCACTTGTGGGGGGTTTCAGTGTTTAGGCACATCAGGGGCTCTCCAAACGCAACATGGCGTCCCATCTCAATTCCTGTCAATTTTGCATTGAAAAGTCAAACGGCGCTCCTTCCCTTCCGATCTCTACCATACGCCCAAACAGTGGTTTACCCCCACTTATGGGGTATTAGCGTACTCAGGACAAATTGTACAACAACTTTTGGGGTCCAATTTCTTCTCTTACCCTTGGGAAAATAAAACAAATTGGAGCTGAAGTAAATTTTGTGTGAATATAAGTTAAATGTTCATTTTTATTTAACCCCTTCCCGACCTTTGACGCCACGTAGGCGTCATGAAAACCCGTGCCAATCCGACCCATGACGCCTATGTGGCGTCATGGAATGATCGCGTCCCTGCAGATCGGGTGAAAGGGTTAACTCCAATTTCACCTGATCTGCAGGGACAGGGGGAGTGGTACTTCAGCCCAGGGGGGGTGGCTTCACCCCCCCGTGGCTACGATCGCTCTGATTGGCTGTTGAAAGTGAAACTGCCAATCAGAGCGATTTGTAATATTTCACCTAAAAAACTGGTGAAATATTACAATCCAGCCATGGCCGATGCTGCAATACCATCGGCCATGGCTGGAAACACTAATGTGACACCCCCCCACCCCACCGATTGCCCCCCCAAGCCACCGATCTGTGGTCCGCTCCCCTCCGTCTTGTGCTCCGCTCCCCCGTCCTCCTGTCCGCTCCCCCCGTGCTCCTATGCCACCCCCCGTGCTCCGACGCCCCCCCGTGCCCCGATCTCCACCCCCTTATACTTACCGAGGCTCCCGGTGTCCATCCGTCTTCTCCATGGGCGCCGCCGTCTTCCAAAATGGCGGGCGCATGTGCAGATTCGTTCCAGATAGGTTTTATCACAGTGATCAAATTATATTACAGTGATCAAAATAAAAAAAATAGTAAATGACCCCCTCCCCTTATCACCCCCATAGGTAGGGACAATAATCTTTTTCCACTAGGGTTAGGGTTAGAACTAGGGTTAGGGGTAGGGTTAGGGTTAGGGGTAGGGTTAGGGGTAGGGTTAGGGCATGTGCACACAGTGCGGATTTGGCTGCGGATCCGCAGCGGATTGGCCGCAGATCCGCAGCAGATTGGCCGCTGCGAATTCGTAGCAGTTTTCCATCAGGTTTACAGTACCATGTACACCTATGGAAAACCAAATCCGCTGTGCCCATGGTGCGGAAAATTCCGTGCGGAAATGCTGCGTTGTATGTTCCGCAGCATGTCAATTCTTTGTGCGGATTCCGCAGCGTTTTACACCTGTTCCTCAATAGGAATCCGCAGGTGAAATCCGCACAAAAAAACACTGGAAATCCGTTGTAAATCTGCAGGTAAAACGCAGTGCCTTTTACCTGCAGATTTTTCAAAAATTGTGCGGAAAAATCTCACACGAATCCGCAACGTGGGCACATAGCCTTAGGGTTAGGGTTGGAATTAGAGTTAGGGTTGGAATTAGGGCTAGGGTTGGAAATAGGGTTAAGATTAGGCTTGTGGTTAGGGTTACGGATAGGGTTAGGAGTGTGTTGGGGTTACAGTTGTGGTTAGGGTTGGGATTAGGGTTAGGGTTGGGATTAGGGTTAGGATTAGGGTTAGGGTTGGGATTAGGGTTACGGTTGTGTTGGGGTTAGGGTTGTGGTTAGGGGTGTGTTGGGGTTAGGGTTGTGATTAGGGTTAGGGCTACAGTTGGGATTAGGGTTAGGGGTGTGTTGGGGTTAGTGTTGAAGTTAGAATTGAGGGGTTTCCACTGTTTGGGCACATCAGGGGTCTCCAAACGCAACATGGCACCACCATTGATTCCAGCCAATCTTGCGTTTAAAAAGTCAAATGGTGCTCCCTCCCTTCCAAGCCCCGACGTGCGCCCAAACAGTGGTTTACCCCCACATATGGGGTACCAGCGTACTCAGGACAAACTGGGCAACAACTGTTGGGGTCCAATTTCCCCTGTTACCCTTGCAAAAATAAAAAATTACTTGCTAAAACATAATTTTTGAGGAAAGAACAATTATTTTTTATTTTCACGGCTCTGCGATATAAACTTCTGTGAAGCACTTGGGGGTTCAAAGTGCTCACCACACATCTAGATAAGTTCCTTGGGGGGTCTAGTTTCCAAAATGGGGTCACTTGTGGGGGTTTCTACTGTTTAGGCACATCAGGGGCTCTGCAAATGCAACGTGATGCCCGCAGACCATTCCATCAAAGTCTGCATTTCAAACGTCACTACTTTCCTTCCGAGCCCCGGCGTCTGCCCAAACAGTGGTTTACCCCCACAAATGGGGTATCAGCATACTCAGGAGAAACTGGTCAACAACTTTTGGGGTCAAATTTGTCCTGTTACCCTTGGGAAAATTAAAAAATTCTGGGCTAAAATATTTTTGAGGAAAGGAAACACATTTATTATTTTCACGGCTCTGCGTTATAAACTTCTGTGAAGCACTTGGGGGTTCAAAGTGCTCACCACACATCTAGATAAGTTCCTTGTGGGTCTAGTTTCCAAAATGGGGTCACTTGTGGGGGAGCTCCAATGTTTATTCGCACAGGGGCTCTCCAAACGCGACATGGTGTCCGCTAATGATTGGAGCTAATTTTCCATTCAAAAAGCCAAATGGCGTGCCTTCCCTTCCGAGCCCTGCCGTGCGCCCAAACAGTGGTTTACCCCCACATATGGGGTATCATCGTACTCAGGACAAACTGGACAACAACATTTGGGGTCCAATTTCTCCTATTACCCTTGGGAAAATAAAAAATTCCGGGCCAAAAATCATTTTTGAGGAAAGAAAAATTATTTTTTATTTTCACGGCTCTGCGTTGTAAACTTCTGTGACGCACCTGGGGGTTTTAAGTGCTCACCATGCATCTAGATAAGTTCCTTGGGGGGTCTAGTTTCCAAAATGGGGTTACTTGTAGGGGAGCTCCAATGTTTAGGCACACAGGGGCTCTCCAAACGCGACATGGTGTCCGCTAACGATTGGAGCTAATTTTCCATTCAAAAAGTCAAATGGCGCGCCTCCCCTTCCGAGCCTTGCCGTGCACCCAAACAGTGGTTTACCCCCACATATGAGGTATCTGCGTACTCAGGAGAAATTGCCAAACAAATTTTAGGATCCATTTTATCCTGTTGCCCATGTGAAAATGAAAAAATTGAGGCTAAAGGAAATTTTGTGTGAGAAAAAAGTACTTTTTCATTTTTACGGATCAATTTGTGAAGCACCTGAGGGTTTAAAGTGCTCACTATGCTTCTAGATAAGTTCCTTGGGGGGTCTAGTTTCCAAAATGGGGTCACTTGTGGGGGAGCTCCAATGTTTAGGCACACAGGGGCTCTCCAAACGTGACATGGTGTCCGCTAGCGATGGAGATAATTTTTCATTCAAAAAGTCAAATGGCGATCCTTCCCTTCCGAGCCTTACCATGTGCCCAAACAGTGGTGTACCCCCACATGTGAGGTATCGGTATACTCAGGAGAAATGGTCCAAGAAATTTTAGGATCCATTTTATCCTGTTGCCCATGTGAAAATGAAAAAATTGAGGCTAAAATAATTTTTTGGGGAAAAAAAAGTACTTTTTCATTTTTACGGATCAATTTGTGAAGCACCTGGGGGTTTAAAGTGCTCACTATGCTTCTAGATAAGTTCCTTGGGGGGTCTAGTTTCCAAAATGGGGTCACTTGTGGGGGAGCTCCAATGTTTAGGCACACGGGGGCTCTCCAAACGCGACATGGTGTCCGCTAAAGATTGGAGCCAATTTTTCATTCAAAAAGTCAAATGGCGCTCCTTCCCTTCCGAGCCCTGCAGTGCGCCCAAACAGTGGTTTACCTCCACATATGAGGTATCAGCGTACTCAGGACAAATTGGACAACAACGTTCGTGGTCCAGTTTCTCCTTTTACCCTTGGGAAAATAAAAAAATTGTTGCTAAAAGATCATTTTTGTGACTAAAAAGTTAAATGTTCATTTTTTACTTCCATGTTGCTTCTGCTGCTGTGAAACACCTGAAGGGTTAATAAACTTCTTGAATGTGGTTTTGAGCACCTTGAGGGGTGCAGTTTTTAGAATGGTGTCACTTTTGGGTATTTTCAGCCATATAGAACCCTCAAAATGACTTCAAATGTGAGGTGGTCCCTAAAAAAAATGGTTTTGTAAATTTTGTTGTAAAAATGAGAAATCACTGGTCAAATTTTAACCCTTATAACTTCCTAGCAAAAAAAAAAATTAGTTTCCAAAATTGTGCTGATGTAAAGTAGACATGTGGGAAATGTTATTTATTAACTATTTTGTGTCACACAACTCTCTGGTTTAACAGAATAAAAATTCAAAATGTGAAAATTGCGAAATTTTCAAAATGTTCGCCAAATTACTGTTTTTTTCACAAATAAACTCAGAAATTATCGACCTAAATTTACCTCTAACATGAAGCCCAATATGTCACGAAAAAACAGTCTCAGAATCGCTAGGATCCGTTGAAGCGTTCCTGAGTTATTACCTCATAAAGGGACACTGGTCAGAATTGCAAAAAATGGCCAGGTCATTAAGGCCAAAATAGGCTGGGTCATGAAGGGGTTAAACATTCCAAAAATTCCTGTGAAACACCTGAAGGGTTAATAAACTTCTTAAATGTGGTTTTGAGCACCTTGATGGGTGCAGTTTTTAGAATGGTGTCACACTTGGTTATTTTCTATCATATAGACCCCTCAAAATGACTTCAAATGTGATGTGGTCCCTAAAAAAAAATGGTGATGTAAAAATGAGAAATTGCTGGTCAACTTTTAACCCTTATAACTCCCTAGCAAAAAAAAAATTTTGGTTCCAAAATTGTGCTGATGTAAAGTAGACATGTGGGAAATGTTACTTATTAAGTATATTTTGTGACATATCTCTGTGATTTTATTGCATAAAAATTCAAAGTTGGAAAATTGCGAAATTTTCAAAATTTTCGCCAAATTTCCGTTTTTTTTCACAAAGGCAGGTAATATCAAAGAAATTCTATCACTATCATGAAGTACAATATGTCACGAGAAAACATTGTCAGAATCACCAGGATCCGTTGAAGCGTTCCAGGGTTATAACCTCATAAAGAGACAGTGGTCAGAATTGTAAAAATTGGCCCGGTCATTAACGTGCAAACCACCTATGGGGGGTAAAGGGGTTAAGGACACTGCTCTCTCCTGGTTCTCCTCCTATCTTTCTTGACCGCTCCTTCAGTGTTCTGTTCTCCGGCTCCACTTCATCTCCTCTTCCACTCACTGTCGGAGTACCTCGGGGCTCAGTCCTTGGCCACCTTCTCTTCTCCCTCTACATGACCCCAATTTTACAGACCATCAGCAGATTTGGCTTTCAGTACCATCTTTATGCTGATGACACACAACTATACACGTCATCCTCTGACCTTACCCCTGCTGTACTATAGAACGCCAGTGACTGTCTGTCCGCAGTCTCCAACATCATGTCCGCTCTCTATCTGAAACTCAACCTCTCCAAAACTGAACTACTTCTGCTCCCGCCATCTACTAACCTCCCTAAATCTGACATTTCCCTCTCCGTGGGTGGCACCATAATAACACCCCGGCAGCAGGCACGCTGTCTGGGTGTTATGTTTGACTCTGATCTCTCCTTCACCTCCCATATACAATCTCTTGCCCGCTTGTGACGCTTACACCTAAAGAACATCTCTAGGATCCGCCCTTTTCTCACCATGGAAACAACTAAAACCCTCACTGTCGCCTTGATCCACTCTCGCCTGGATTACTCTAACGCTCTATTAATTGGCCTCCCCCTTACTCAACCTTCCCCTCTCCAGTCTATCCTTAACCACTTCATGACCCTGGGTATTTTCGTTTTCTTTTTTCACTACCCTCCTTCCCAGAGCCATAACTTTTTATTTTTTCGTCAATATGGCCATATGAGGGCTTATTTTTTTGCATCATTGGTTTTAGCATGTCATGTACTAGAAAACGGAAAAAAAAATCCCAAATTGCAAAAAAAGTGCAATCCCACACTTGTTTTTTGTTTTGGCATTTTTGCTAGGTTCACTAAATGCTAAAACAGTCCCGCCATTATGATTCTCCAGGTCAGTACGAGTTCGTAGAAACCAAACATGACTAGGTTATTTTTTTATCTAAGTGGTGAAAATAAAATTCCAAACTTTGCTAAAAAAAAAATTGTGCCGTTTTTCAATACCTGTAGCGTCTCCATTTTTCATCATCTGGGGTCGGGTGAGGGCTTATTTTTTGTGGGCCGAGCTGACGTTTTTAATTATACCATTTTGGTGCAGATACGTTCTTTTGATCGCCCTTTATTGCATTTTAATGCAATGTCGCGGTGACCAAAAAAACGTAATTCTGGCGTTTTGAATTTTTTTTTTCACACTATGCCGTTTAGCGATCAGGTTAATCCTTTTTATTGATCAGGTGATTCTGAACTCGGTGATACCAAATATGCGTATATTTCATTTTTTTAAAATTTTATTTTGAATGGGGCGAAAAGGGGGTGATTTAAACTTTTAGATTTTTTTTATTTTTTTCATATTTTTTAAAACCTTTTTTTTTACTTTTGCCATGCTTCAATAGCCTCCATGGAAGGCTAGAAGCTGGCACAATTCTATCGGCTCAGCTACATACAATTCGATCGGCTCAGATCGCTCCTATGTAGCTGAATTCCTTCATTGCTATGAGCGCCGACCACAGGGTGGCGCTCATAGCAATCCGGCATCAACAGCCTTGGGGGTCTCAAGGAGACCTCTGGTTGTTATGCCGACGCATCGCTGACCCCCGATCATGTGACGGGGTCAGCGATGAGCACATTTCCAGCCCGAAGGCCGGAAACAGTAGTTTAAATGCTGCTGTCAGCTTTTGACAGCGGCATTTAACTAGTTAATAGCGGCGGGTGAATCGCGATTCCACCCTCCACTATTGTGGGCACATGTCGGCTGTTCAAAACAGCTGACATGTCCCGGCTTTGATGCAGGCTTACCGCTGGAGCTCGCATCAAAGCAGGGGATCTCACCTCGGGCATACTATCCTGTCCGAGGTCAGAAAGGGGTTAATGCAGCAACCAGGGTTGTCCATCTAGCTAATCTGTATTCAGACTCGTCCGCTCTTCGCCAGTTGTTACACTGGCTGCCCATTCATTATAGAATCCAATTCAAAGTACTTGTTCTCACCCACAAAGCTCTCCACAGTGCTGCACCACCTTACATCTCCTCCCTCATTTCGGTCTATCTGCCTAACCGACCATTGCGCTCTGCAAATGACTTTCGACTAACGTCTGCATTAATACATACCTCCCACTCCCGACTCCAAGACTTCTCCTATGTTGTGCTAATCCTCTGGAATGCTTCACCCCAACATATTAGGACTGTTCACAATTTGCATAGTTTTAGGCGCTCCCTCAAAACACATTTGTTCAGAGCGGCCTATGACGTTCACTAATCAGTCATTTTATGTGTGTGTGTGTAGCCCATTCACTATTTCCATCTATCCCCCACCACCTGAAGATGGCTGGACCGTCATTGTAAATGCATCATTGTAAATACACACCTGTACTTTGTATTTCCCTCACCTCTTGTAAGCTCTCACAAGCAGGGTCCTCTTATTTTGCTTTAATTATTGTATTGTTACCTTTTGACTGTTTGAAACTGTTAAACTGTAAAGCGCTGCGGAATATGTCGACGCTATATAAAGATTATCATTATTATTATTATTATTATTACAAATCAAAGAGATAGATAATACGAATGGTAACAAAAGAGCCCAGAAAAACTTCTAAACAGATTAAAGGTGAACTTCAAGCTCAAGGAACATCAGTGTCAGATTGCATCATCCATCGTTGTATGAGCCAATGTGGACTTCATGGGAGATGGCCAAGGAGGACACCATTGTTAAAAATAAATCATAAAGAAGCCAGACTGGAATTTGCCAAACTTAATGTTCACAAGCCACAAAGCTGCTGGGAGAATGTCCTATTGACAGATGAGACAAAAATTTTACTTTTTAGCAAGGCACATCAGCTCTATGTTCACAAATGGAAAAATGAAGCATATCAAGAAAATAACACTGTCCCTACTGTGAAACATGGAGGAGGCTCTTTTATGTTCTGGGGCTGTTTTGCTGCATCTGGCACAGGGTGTCTAAAATCTGTGCAGGGTACAATGAATTCTCAAGACTATCAAGGGATTCTAGTGAGAAATGTGCTGCCCAGTGTCAGAAAGCTTGGTCTGTCACAGCTAATGGGTCTTGCAACAGGATAATGACTCAAAAGAGACAGCTGAAAACAACCAAGAATGGCTAAGAGGAAAACATTGGACTATTCTGAAGTGGCCTTCTATGAGCCCTGACTTAAATCCTATTGAGCATCTTTGGAAGAGCTAGAAAAGGCAACCTTCAAACACAAGACAACTGGAGCAGTTTTCTCTTGAGGAGTGGGTCAAAATACTTGTCGAGAGATGCAGAAGTCTCATAGACAGTTACAGGAATCTTTTGATTGCAATGATTGCTTCAAAAGGTTGTGCTACAAAATATTAAGTTAAGGGTACCATCATTTCTGTCCAGGCCTATTTCATGATTTTTTTATTTTTATTCTGTGGAAGCATGGTTGAAGAGCAATGTCTGACTTTCATTTGTTCATTTTCATAGATTTTAAATTTTTTATTACTTTTGTCAGATTCAAGTTATTTGTGACCAATGTTTGTTTTCCTGTCATTAAACGAGGGGTAACAACAATTTTGACCACGTGTGTACAAATACAGATTAAACAACCACAAGACCGATTTCATCAACCAAGGTATCCTTTTAATCAGTATAACGATGCAGACCTGACACTGTCTGTAGGTTATTGTGCATAATCCTGCTGACAGGTTCCCTTTAGTCCCTTCATGACCCAGCCTATTTTGACTTTAATGACCTGGCCATTTTTTGCAATTCTGGTAATAACTCAGGAACGCAAGAGATCCTAGCGATTCTCAAACTTTTTCGGGACCTATTTGGCTTCATGTTAGTGGTACATTTAGCTTGATAATTTTTGTGTTTCTTTGTGAAAAAATCGGAAATTTGTAGAAAATATTGGCTAACTGAAAAGATGGTAACAAATTGCAAGCTTTGGAGACTACATACGTCTCTTCATCAGATGAAGAGACGTATGTAGTCTCCAAAGCTTGCAATTTACCATCTTTTGAGTTAGCCATTAAAAGGTATCAACCACTGAGGACTCTCAATTCTAAATATTTTTCTATCTACTGGCTAACACGGTACCAAGATATATTTCTTTCCTGTAGAAAATATTGAAAATTTCGCAATTTTTAATTTTTATTCTGTTAAACCAGAGAGTTATGTGACACAAAATAGGTAATAAATAACATTACCCTCATGTCTACTTTACATCAGCACAAATTTGGAACCAAATTTTTTTGGGGTTAGGAAGTTATAAGGATTAAAAGTTGACCAGCGATTTCTCATTTTTACAACAAATGTGAGGTGGTACCTAAGAAAAAAAAATGGTTTTGTAAATTTTGAAGTCAGTTTGAGGGGTCTATATGGCTGAAAATACCCAAAAGTGACGCCATTCTAAAAACTGCACCCCTCAAGCTGATCAAAACCACATTCAAGAAGTTTATTAACCATTCAGTTGTTTCACAGCAGCAGAAGCAACATGGAAGGAAAAAATGAACATTTAACTTTTTAGTCACAAAAATGATCTTTTAGTCTCAATTGTTTCATTTTCACATGGGCAACAAGATAAAATGGATCCTAAATTTTGTTGGGAAATTTCTCCTGATTACACAGATACATCATATGTGGGGGTAAACCACTGCGCACGGCAGGGCTCGGAAGGGAAGGAACGCAATTTGACTTTTTGAAGGGATCAGGCAGAGCGAGGGCAGCCATATTTCACTCCGCCCCTCCACATCTAATTGGAGGGATAGCGTCACATGGACGCTAGCTCCAATCAGAACTGGGGGTGGTGACAAAGAGGTCACCAGAGCGATCGTAGCCACGGGGGGGGGGGGGGCAAAGCCAACCCCCATGGGCTCAAGTACAAGTCCCCCTGTTCCTGTAGGTCAGGTGAAATTTCAGTTAACCCATTCACCCGACCCGCAGGAACGCGATCCTGCCATGACCCATACGATGCGTCACAGGTCGGGTTGGCACCAACTTTCATGGTGCATACGCTGCGTCACAGGTCGGGAAGGGGTTAATGCCTTGCAGCACTGGAGTCCTGGGTTCAAACCCCACCAAGGACAACATCTGCAAAGAGTTTGTATGTTCTCTCCGTGTTTGCGTGGGTTTCCTCCGGTTACTGCGGTTTCCTCCCACATTCCAAAGACATGGGACAGCGATGATAATGTGTGTAAAGCACTGCGGAATATGTTAGCGCTATATAAAAATAAAGATTATTATTATTATTATTATTAATGATGCGCCCTGATCAATCCTGTAATAGATCGTTTTGTGCCTCCCAAAAGATAATACAAATAAGCGTTATGTTTAATTGGGTGCTCAGTAGTATGTTTGCACTGCATTATTACTGTGCAATGTGTGTTCCAAAAAACACTTGTTCACAATAATCTTGCAGTGTAAATGGAGTCTTACATTTGCGGTGGTCCAAATACATTCCTTACATCATCCGCTGCGTTATGTTTTCTGAGTTTCTAAGCCCATGCTTTTTCGTTTACTGTGTCTTTTATTTTTACAGCTTTGTGTTTCCACTGGCTACTGGAATTGGACCATCTCAAGGTTTGTAAATGATGAGATCTATATTTACTTCTAGATATGTTCCTTGAAGTTCATTATTCATATGCAACAGTGATGCATTTGCAAAGAAATGCATATGCCAAGCGTAGTCACTGGCCCCATTCACTGGAAGCCAAGAGAGTATCTTTTTGGCCTTCTTCAAGATGAGCTACATTGAAATATCTTATTATTTGCTTATGAAATATTGCTGCAGACTACTCTGTGACATGTAGAAAAAATGGTAAAAAGAGGTATTTTATATGGACGAATTACAGTTTCTAAACTTAGTTTGAAAACTCCTTAAATCTTGCGATCATAGGCCATCCAGGACATTCTTACCTGTGCAACAAGCTGCTCATTAAATGGAAAATGAACTTTGCTGTACATGCACGAGTGTAACAATTGTTCCAAGCATATGTACACCTTTTTAACCCATTTTTTAATTTTGTTGCATGTACTTTTCAGAAGTTATTTTCAGCAAACATTTTCTATTATTCGCCTTTTAGATCATGCGTATAATAGAATGCTTGCAGGCCCCACAATCTCACTCAGAGTACATTTCACTAGGAAGACTCAATGACCGCTCAAGTCTGCACTCAAACTAAATGCTTCCAAAGCTGAAGTCTAAGTAAAAAAAAGACTCTCTAAAAAGAATATCAAAACACTAATGGTTGTGTGAGTGTAGATTGTCAACCATAAGGCCTCTTTCACACGTCAGTGTCTCCGGTACGTGTAGTGACAGTTTTCTCACGTACCGGAGACACTGACACACGTAGACCCATTTAAATGAATGGGTCTATGCACATGTGCGTGTTTTCACACATACACGTACACATGTCCGTTTTTTACCGGCAGCACGGACCACAATACGGACAGCACACGTGCACACGGAGAACAGTGTGCACTCTCCTCCGTGTGCACGTACCGCCCGCAGGAGAGACAGCGCTACAGTAAGCGCTGTCCCCCCCCGCATGTGGTGCTGAAGGCAGAATTCATCTCTTCTCCCCCAGCGTTCGTTGGAGAGAAGAGATGAAAGATCGATTTATTTATTTTTTTTTATTTTGTGAAAAATAAATTTTGCATGTGCCCCCCGCCTCCCCCCTCAGTGCGCCGCCTGGCCCCTTGCCGCAGAAATACTCACCTAGCTCCCGCGATGTCTCCTCTGTCCTCTCCGCGCTGGCAGCTTCTCCTGTGTGAGCGGTCACGTGGGACCGCTCATTACAGTCAGGGAATATTCCCTGACTGTAATGAGCGGTCCCACGTGACCGCTCACACAGGAGAAGCTGCCAGCGCGGAGAGGACAGAGGAGACATCGCGGGAGCTAGGTGAGTATTTCTGCGGCAAGGTGCCAGGCGGCGCACTGAGGGGGGAGGCGGGGGGCACATGCAAAATTTATTTTTCACAAAATAAAAAATAAAAAATCGATCTTTCATCTCTTCTCTCCAACGAACGCTGGGGGAGAAGAGATGAATTCTGCCTTCAGCACCACATGCGGGGGGGACAGCGCTTACTGTAGCGCTGTCTCTCCTGCACGGTCCGTGTGGTCCTCAGGCGGCACACGGGCGGCACACGGATGCCGCTCGTGTGCCACACTGATGTGCCACTTGAGCACACGGACATACGGACACGGATATCTCCGGTACCGGAAATATCAGGACGTGTGAAAGAGGCCTAAGAAAGGATGCTCATTGTAGAGGCTAGCTCCAACTCGAGAGCTCGCAATGCTCCTTCAGATAGAGCCGTGGCCACACATGTGCTGCTGCGTCATTCATTATCTGTAGATGCTGCCAGTGTATTGTACTCTGATGTATCCGACAGTCCCATAGACAATGAATGGATTAATGGCTTGACTGAACTGCCACCTCCCATTATATAATTAAACATTTTAGAGGCTCATTATTTGGATTGGTGTTGGTCACTTACACCCACAAGTTATCACCTATACTGTGGCTAAGTAATAACTTACCAAGTTGTGAATGAACCTTTAGTTTACATCAGAGGATTGTTAGTAATTTTCCTCACCCTTTACACTTTTTGATGATAAATATTTTTTTGCATTACTCTAGGTTTGATGCCAATGCAACAGCAATCTACTCGTTTTCCTATGGTACCAGTAATGCAACCAAATGTGCAAAACATGATGGCTGTTGGATACAGCCCTCAGATTTCCCAAGCGGCCATGGCTATGCGGGTAAATTTGTTTTTCTTCATGTATAAATCTTGTTGTTTGTCTAGGTAGTGCATAGATGTGTGAAAGCTCTAACATTTGGCTCATCAAAGGTATCCTGCATTGGGATCCTCTTGTTTGGCACCTTCATATTGTAAATTTTTGCTTATTTTAACAATTCTATCTATATTATTTGCTGACTGAGCTTCACATGCTAACAATTGGCGAAACGGCATTACATTGGCATCACCATATGAAGCCAATGTCATTGTCAATACTTACAATATTTGAGAAAACGCATATCATTTTTCCATGGTATTAAACTTTTTCTTCACTTTATAATGATCAAGGAATTTTTGATCTTTACATTTTTCTATTCTTACTTGCCTTCTTCCAAGAGCTTTAAAACATTATTTTTGCATTTTCCAAGCCTCAAAAGATTTTTTTTGTTAAGTTGATAGAACTGAGTCAGGGCTTGTTTTTAGAATGGTGAGCTGATGTTTTTATTTATACCAATGAACACCTTTACTACCCACCCGACTTTTCACTTTCATGACTAGGTCAAATTTTACAATTCTGACCGCAGTCACTTTATGAGGTAATAATTCTTGAACGCTTCAATGGATCCCGGTGATTCTTAGATTGATTTTTCGTGACATATTGTACTTCATGATAGTAACATGTTAAGATAGTATTTAACCCCTTTACCCCCAAGGGTGGTTTGCATGTTAATGACCGGGCCAATTTTTACAATTCTGACCACTGTCCCTTTATGAGGTTATAACTCTGGAACGCTTCAACGGATCTTGGCGATTCTGACACTGTTTTCTCATGACATATTGTACTTCATGTTAGTGGTAAAATTTCTTTGACGTTATTTCAGTTTATTTGTGAAGAAAACGGAAATTTGGTGAAAATTTTGCAATTTTCCAACTGTGACTTTTCATGCCCTTAAATCACAGAGATATGTCACACAAAATACTTAGGCTACTTTCACACTTGTGTCGTTTGGCCTCCGTCGCAATGCGTTGTTTTGGGGAAAAAACGTATCCTGCAAATGTGCCCGCAGGATGCGTTTTTTGCCCATAGACTTGTATTGCCGACGGATCGCGACAAATGGCCATACGTCGCGTCCGGCGTGCATTGGATGCGTCGTGTTTTGGCGGACTGTCAGCACGAAAAAACGTTCAAGGGAACGTTTTTTCGTACGTCGCGTCCGCCATTTCCTACCGCGCATGCGCGGCCGGAACTCCGCCCCCTCCTCCCCGGACTTTTGAATGGGCAGTGGATGCATTGAAAAACTGCATCCGCTGCCCACGTCGTGCAAAATTTTCACAACGTGCGTCGGTATGTCACGCCGACGCTTAGCGACGGACCCGTACCGATGCAAGTGTGAAAGAAGCCTTAATAAGTAACATTTCCCACATGTCTACTTTACATAAGCACAATTTTGAAACCAACTTTTTTTTGTGTGTTAGGGAGTTTTAAGGGTTAAAAGTTGACTAGCAATTCCTCGTTTTTACAACACCATTTTTTTTTAGGGACCATCACATTTGAAGTCACTTTGAGGGGTCTATATGATAGAAAATACCCAAGTGTGACACCATTCTAAAAACGGTACCCCTCAAGGTGCTCAAAACCACATTCAAGAAGTTTATTAACCCTTCAGGTGTTTCACAGGAATTTTTGGAATGTTTAAATTATTATTTTCCCAACGGTAACAGGAGAAATTGGACCCCAAAAGTTGTTGTACAATTTGTCCTGAGTATGCTGATACCCCATATGTGGGGGTAAACCACTGTTTGGGCGCATGGCAGAGCTCAGAAAAGGAGCGCCATTTGACTTTTCAATGAAAAATTGGCTGGAATTGAGATGGGATGCCATGTCTCGTTTGGAGAGCCCCTGATGTGCCTAAACAGTGGAAACCCCCAAAAATGACCCCATTTTGTAAAGTAGACCCCCTAAGGAACTTATCTAGATGTGTAGTGCTTCACAGAAGTTTATAATGTAGAGCCGTAAAAATAAAACTTTTTTTTTCTTCACAAAAATGATTTTTCACCCCCAATTTTTTATTTTTGCAAGGGTAACAGGAGAAATTGGACCCCAAAATTTGTTGTCCAATTTGTCCTGAGTATGCTGATACCCCATATGTGGGAGAAAACTACTGTTTGGGCGCATGGCAGAGCTCGGAAGGGAAGAAGTGGCGTTTTGGAATGCAAACTTTGATGTAATGGTCTGCGGGCGTCACGTTGCGTTTTCAGAGCCCCTGATGTACTTAAACAGTAGAAATCCCCCACAAGTGACTCCATTTTGGAAACTAGACCCCCCAAGGAACTTATCTAGATTGTGGTGATCACTTTGAAATGAAAATAAAATAATGATTTTTTTTAGCCCCCAGTTTTGCATTTTCCCATGGGTAACTGGAGAAATTGGACCCCAAAAGTTATTGTCCAATTTGACCTGAGTATGCTGATACCCAATATGTGGGGGTAAACCACTGTTTGGGCGCATGGCAGAGATTGGCAGGACCTGGAAGGAGCCCCACGGCCATCATGGATCTGGAACCATGCAGGGAGAAGGACGGAGGAGACGCTCGGTGCAACTCGATCACATCGCGTTGCTCCGAGGGTCTCGTAGAAGAACGCAGGGAGCCCCCTCCCTGCGCGATGCTTTCCTATGCCGCCAGAACGCTGTGATCATGTTTTATCGCAGTTTTCCGGGGGTTAATGCGCCAGGAGCGGTCCGTGTCTGCTCCTGGCATATAGTGCCGGATATAAGCTGTGGTAGTCAGGTGACACTTGGCCGCGCTCTCCCCGTGAGCGCGGCTGATCGCGTTTGACGTACTATCCCATCGGTGGTCATACGGGACCACCTCGACGGGATAGTACGTCTAATGTCAGAAAGGGGTTACGGTTGAAGGAAGACTTTAAGTCCATCCAGTTCAACCCATAACCTAACATGTTAATCCAGAGGAAGGCAAAAAAACCCATGCGGCAAACACTAAGCTCCACATTGGGGAAAAAAAATTCCTTCCCGACTCCACATACGGCAATTCGCAGACTAGTTCCCTGGCACAACGTCCTATCAAGGAATCTAGTATATATAACCTGTTACATTATATTTTACAAGAAAGGCATCCAGTCCCTTCTTTAATTTTAGTAATGAATCACTCATTACAACATTATATGGCAGAGAGTTCCATAGTCTCACTGCTCTTACAGTAAAGAATCCGCATCTGTTGTTATGTATAAACCTTCTTTCCTCCTGATGTAGAGGATGCCCCCTTGAGCCCGTCTCAGGTCTATGAGTAAAAGGATCATTAGAAAGGTCTTTGTACTGCCCCTCATATAGTTACACATTGGAAAAACAAAGGCTTAGGTGTGATATTATTGCAAACTAAATAACCCCAAGTGTAATAACCTGTCCTGGTACCGCATATTCCCCAGTACTCTACACTCCCTGACCGAAGTTATGTTGCTTATCCATGTTATGTAAATAAAAGCTTATAACCTGAGGTTAAATTCATTCATTGGTTGTATAAACTATTCTTTTGAAAGCTGAAACCCTCCGAAATGTGGTTTAGGTTAAGAAAATAAATTGGCATCAATGCAGAAATATTGATCAGTTAATGGACACAGAATGGTCAGATTTTGGCAAGACGAAAGTTTTGTCACCCACATAAAGTAATGTGATATTCAAACAAATAATGAACTTAAAATACAGATATATTATTATTTATTATTATAGCGCCATTTATTCCATGGCGCTTTACATGTGAGGAGGGGTATCTAATATATAATTGCCTAGAATACTACTTCCTGCAATTTGTGCCAACTTCCGTGGCTTTGTCCGGAGCTATTGTCCGGAGCTATTGTCCGGAGATAAGTGACGTCACCAGTGTCCTACACCCAGGCAGAGCACAGGGGCCCCAGGCAGAGCACAGGGGCCCCAGGCAGAGCACAGGGGCCCCAGGCAGAGCACAGGGGCCCCAGGCAGCATATGGGTCCCCAGGCAGAGCACAGGGGCCCCAGGCAGAGCACAGTGGCCCCAGGCAGAGCACAGGGGCCCCAGGCAGAACATGGGGCCCCAGGCAGAGCACAGGGGCCCCAGGCAGCATATGGGGCCCCAGGCAGAGCACAGGGGCCCAGGCAGCATATGGGGCCCCAGGCAGCATATGGGGCCCCAGGCAGAGCACAGTGGCCCCAGGCAGAGCACAGGGGCCCCAGGCAGAGCACAGGGGCCCCAGGCAGAGCACAGGGGCCCCAGGCAGCATATGGGGCCCCAGGCAGAGCACAGGGGCCCCAGGCAGAGCACAGGGGCCCCAGGCAGCATATGGGGCCCCAGGCAGAGCACAGGGGCCCCAGGCAGCATATGGGGCCCCAGGCAGAGCACAGTGGCCCCAGGCAGAGCACAGGGGCCCCAGGCAGAACATGGGGCCCCAGGCAGAGCACAGGGGCCCCAGGCAGAGCACAGGGGCCCCAGGCAGAGCACAGGGGCCCCAGGCAGCATATGGGGCCCCAGGCAGAGCACAGGGGCCCCAGGCAGCATATGGGGCCCCAGGCAGAGCACAGTGGCCCCAGGCAGCATATGGGGCCCCAGGCAGAGCACAGTGGCCCCAGGCAGAGCACAGGGGCCCCAGGCAGCATATGGGGCCCCAGGCAGAGCACAGTGGTCCCAGGCAGAGCACAGGGGCCCCAGGCAGCTTATGGGGCCCCAGGCAGAGCACAGTGGCCCCAGGCAGAACATGGGGCCCCAGGCAGAGCATAGTGGCCCCAGGCAGAGCACAGGGGCCCCAGGCAGAACATGGGGCCCCAGGCAGAGCACAGGGGCCCCAGGCAGAGCACAGGGGACCCAGGCAGCATATGGGGCCCCAGGCAGAGCACAGTGGCCCCAGGCAGAGCATAGTGGCCCCAGGCAGAGCACACACCAAATCGGAGGCCGAGGGGCCCCGCCAACCAAATCGGAGGCCGTGGGGCCCCGCCAACCAAAGCGGAGGCCGAGGGTCCCCGCCCACCAAATCGGAGGCAGAGGGATCCCGCCCACCAAATCGGAGGCCGAGGGGCCCCGCCCACCAAAGCGGAGGTCGAGGGTCCCCGCCCACCAAATCGGAGGTCGAGGGTCCCCGCCCACCAAATCGGAGGTCGAGGGTCCCCGCCCACCAAATCGGAGGTCGAGGGTCCCCGCCCACCAAATCGGAGGCCGAGGGTCCCCGCCCACCCAATCGGAGGCCGGTCCCCGCCCACCAAATCGGAGGCCGAGGGTCCCCACCCACCAAATTGGAGGACGAGGGGCCCCACCAACCAAATCGGAGGCCGAGGAGCCCCGCCCACCAAAAGTAAGTGCGGCCCCAAAAGTAAGTGCGCCCCCGGGTGCAAAAGTAAGTGCGCCCCCGGGTGCAAAAGTAAGTGCGCCCCCGGGTGCAAAAGTAAGTGCGCCCCCGGGTGCAAAAGTAAGTGCGCCCCCGGGTGCAAAAGTAAGTGCGCCCCCGGGTGCAAAAGTAAGTGCGCCCCCGGGTGCAAAAGTAAGTGCGCCCCCGGGTGCAAAAGTAAGTGCGCCCCCGGGTGCAAAAGTAAGTGCGCCTCCGGGTGCAAAAGTAAGCGCGCCCCCGGCCCCGGGTGCAAAAGTAAGCGCGCCCCCCAGTCCCGTGTGTGAAAAGTGCTGCTGTAAAGCTGGTAGCGCTGTTCAAGCACCATGTATTTCCTTCAGGAAATGCCCCTCTAATATATAATTGCCTAGAATACTACTTCCTGCAATTTGTGCCAACTTCCGTGGCTTTGTCCGGAGCTATTGTCCGGAGCTATTGTCCGGAGCTATTGTCCAGAGCTAATGTCCGGAGATAAGTGACGTCACCAGTGTCCTACACCCAGGCAGAGCACAGGGACCCCAGGCAGAGCACAGGGGCCCCAGGCAGAGCACAGGGGCCCCAGGCAGCATATGGGGCCCCAGGCAGAGCACAGGGGCCCCAGGCAGCATATGGGGCCCCAGGCAGAGCACAGTGGCCCCAGGCAGAGCACAGGGGCCCCAGGCAGAACATGGGGCCCCAGGCAGAGCACAGGGGCCCCAGGCAGAGCACAGGGGCCCCAGGCAGCATATGGGGCCCCAGGCAGAGCACAGGGGCCCCAGGCAGCATATGTGGCCCCAGGCAGAGCACAGTGGCCCCAGGCAGAGCACAGGGGCCCCAGGCAGAACATGGGGCCCCAGGCAGAGCACAGGGGCCCCAGGCAGCATATGGGGCCCCAGGCAGAGCACAGTGGCCCCAGGCAGAGCACAGGGGCCCCAGGCAGAACATGGGGCCCCAGGCAGAGCACAGGGGCCCCAGGCAGAGCACAGGGGCCCCAGGCAGAGCACAGGGGCCCCAGGCAGCATATGGGGCCCCAGGCAGAGCACAGGGGCCCCAGGCAGCATATGGGGCCCCAGGCAGAGCACAGTGGCCCCAGGCAGCATATGGGGCCCCAGGCAGAGCACAGTGGCCCCAGGCAGAGCACAGGGGCCCCAGGCAGCATATGGGGCCCCAGGCAGAGCACAGTGGTCCCAGGCAGAGCACAGGGGCCCCAGGCAGCTTATGGGGCCCCAGGCAGAGCACAGTGGCCCCAGGCAGAACATGGGGCCCCAGGCAGAGCACAGTGGCCCCAGGCAGAGCACAGGGGCCCCAGGCAGAACATGGGGCCCCAGGCAGAGCACAGGGGCCCCAGGCAGAGCACAGGGGACCCAGGCAGCATATGGGGCCCCAGGCAGAGCACAGTGGCCCCAGGCAGAGCACACACCAAATCGGAGGCCGAGGGGCCCCGCCAACCAAATCGGAGGCCGTGGGGCCCCGCCCACCAAATCGGAGGCCGAGGGGCCCCGCCCACCAAATCGGAGGCAGAGGGACCCCGCCCACCAAATCGGAGGCCGAGGGGCCCCGCCCACCAAAGCGGAGGCCGAGGGTACCCGCCCACCAAATCGGAGGTCGAGGGTCCCCGCCCACCAAATCTGAGGCCGAGGGTCCCCGCCCACTCAATCGGAGGCCGGTCCCCGCCCACCAAATCGGAGGGCGAGGGTCCCCACCCACCAAATTGGAGGACGAGGGGCCCCACCAACCAAATCGGAGGCCGAGGAGCCCCGCCCACCAAAAGTAAGTGCGGCCCCAAAAGTAAGTGCGCCCCCGGGTGCAAAAGTAAGTGCGCCCCCGGGTGCAAAAGTAAGTGCGCCCCCGGGTGCAAAAGTAAGTGCACCCCCGGGTGCAAAAGTAAGTGCGCCCCCGGGTGCAAAAGTAAGTGCGCCCCCGGGTGCAAAAGTAAGTGCGCCTCCGGGTGCAAAAGTAAGTGCGCCCCCGGGTGCAAAAGTAAGCGCGCCCCCGGCCCCGGGTGCAAAAGTAAGCACGCCCCCCAGTCCCGTGTGTGAAAAGTGCTGCTGTAAAGCTGGTAGCGCTGTTCAAGCACCATGTATTTCCTTCAGGAAATGCCCATCTAATATATAATTGCCTAGAATACTACTTCCTGCAATTTGTGCCAACTTCCGTGGCTTTGTCCGGAGCTATTGTCCGGAGCTATTGTCCGGAGCTAATGTCCGGAGATAAGTGACATCACCAGTGTCCTACACCCAGGCAGAGCACAGGGGCCCCAGGCAGAGCACAGGGGCCCCAGGCAGAGCACAGGGGCCCCAGGCAGCATATGGGGCCCCAGGCAGAGCACAGGGGCCCCAGGCAGCATATGGGGCCCCAGGCAGGGCACAGTGGCCCCAGGCAGAGCACAGGGGCCCCAGGCAGAACATGGGGCCCCAGGCAGAGCACAGGGGCCCCAGGCAGCATATGGGGCCCCAGGCAGAGCACAGGGGCCCCAGGCAGCATATGGGGCCCCAGGCAGGGCACAGTGGCCCCAGGCAGAGCACAGGGGCCCCAGGCAGAACATGGGGCCCCAGGCAGAGCACAGGGGCCCCAGGCAGAGCACAGGGGCCCCAGGCAGCATATGGGGCCCCAGGCAGAGCACAGTGGCCCCAGGCAGAGCACATGGGCCCCAGGCAGAGCACAGGGGCCCCAGGCAGCATATGGGGCCCCAGGCAGAGCACAGGGGCCCCAGGCAGAGCACAGGGGCCCCAGGCAGAGCACAGGGGCCCCAGGCAGCATATGGGGCCCCAGGCAGAGCACAGGGGCCCCAGGCAGCATATGGGGCCCCAGGCAGAGCACAGTGGCCCCAGGCAGAGCACAGGGGCCCCAGGCAGAACATGGGGCCCCAGGCAGAGCACAGGGGCCCCAGGCAGAGCACAGGGGCCCCAGGCAGAGCACAGGGGCCCCAGGCAGCATATGGGGCCCCAGGCAGAGCACAGGGGCCCCAGGCAGCATATGGGGCCCCAGGCAGAGCACAGTGGCCCCAGGCAGCATATGGGGCCCCAGGCAGAGCACAGTGGCCCCAGGCAGAGCACAGGGGCCCCAGGCAGCATATGGGGCCCCTGGAGAGCACAGTGGTCCCAGGCAGAGCACAGGGGCCCCAGGCAGCTTATGGGGCCCCAGGCAGAGCACAGTGGCCCCAGGCAGAACATGGGGCCCCAGGCAGAGCACAGTGGCCCCAGGCAGAGCACAGGGGCCCCAGGCAGAACATGGGGCCCCAGGCAGAGCACAGGGGCCCCAGGCAGAGCACAGGGGACCCAGGCAGCATATAGGGCCCCAGGCAGAGCACAGTGGCCCCAGGCAGAGCACACACCAAATCGGAGGCCGAGGGGCCCCGCCAACCAAATCGGAGGCCGAGGGGCCCCGCCAACCAAATCGGAGGCCGAGGGGCCCCGCCAACCAAATCGGAGGCCGAGGAGCCCTGCCCACCAAATCGAAGGCCGAGCGGCCCCGCCCACCAAATCGAAGGCCGAGCGGCCCCGCCCACCAAAGCGGAGGCCGAGGGGCCCGGCCCCGCCCACCAAAGCGGAGGCCTAGGGGCCCCGCCCACCACATCGGAGGCCGAGGGTCCCCGCCCACCAAATCGGAGGCCGAGGGTCCCCGCCCACCAAATCGGAGGCCGAGGGTCCCCGCCCACCAAATCGGAGGCCGAGGGTCCCCGCCCACCAAATCGGAGGCCGAGGGTCCCCGCCCACCAAATCGGAGGCCGAGGGTCCCCGCCCACCAAATCGGAGGCCGAGGGTCCCCGCCCACCAAATCGGAGGCCGAGGGTCCCCGCCCACCAAATCGGAGGCCGAGGGTCCCCGCCCACCAAATCGGAGGCCGAGGGTCCCCGCCCACCAAATCGGAGGCCGAGGGTCCCCGCCCACCAAATCGGAGGCCGAGGGTCCCCGCCCACCAAATCGGAGGCCGAGGGTCCCCGCCCACCAAATCGGAGGCCGAGGGGCCCCGCCAACCAAATCGGAGGCCGAGGGGCCCCGCCCACCAAATCGGAGGCCGAGGGTCCCCGCCCACCAAATCGGAGGCCGAGGGGCCCCGCCAACCAAATCGGAGGCCGAGGGGCCCCGCCCACCAAATCAAAGGCCGAGCGGCCCCGCTCACCAAAGCGGAGGCAGAGGGACCCCGCCCACCAAATCGGAGGCCGTGGGGCCCCGCCAACCAAAGCGGAGGCCGAGGGTCCCCGCCCACCAAATCGGAGGCAGAGGGGCCCCGCCCACCAAATCGGATGCCGAGGGGCCCCGCCCACCAAATCGGATGCCGAGGGGCCCCGCCCACCAAATCGGAGGCCGAGGAGCCCCGCCCACCAAATCGAAGGACGAGCGGCCCCGCCCACCACATCGGAGGCCGAGGGGCCCCGCCCACCACATCGGAGGCCGAGGGGCCCCGCCCACCACATCGGAGGCCGAGGGGCCCCTCCCACCACATCGGAGGCCGAGGGGCCCCGCCCACCACATCGGAGGCCGAGGGGCTCCGCCCACCAAATCGGAGGCCGAGGGGCCCCGCCCACCAAATCGGAGGCCGAGGGTCCCCGCCCACCAAATCGGAGGCCGAGGGTCCCCGCCCACCAAATCGGAGGCCGAGGGTCCCCGCCCACCAAATCGGAGGCCGAGGGTCCCCGCCCACCAAATCGGAGGCCGAGGGTCCCCGCCCACCAAATCGGAGGCCGAGGGTCCCCGCCCACCAAATCGGAGGCAGAGGGGCCCCGCCCACCAAATCGGAGGCCGAGGGGCCCCGCCCACCAAAGCGGAGGCCGAGGGGCCCCGCCCACCAAAGCGGAGGCCGAGGTCCCCGCCCACCAAATCGGAGGCCGAGGGTCCCCGCCCACCAAATCGGAGGCTGAGGGTCCCCGCCCACCAAATCGGAGGCCGAGGGTCCCCGCCCACCAAATCGGAGGCCGAGGGTCCCCGCCCACCAAATCGGAGGCCGAGGGGCCCCACGAACCAAATCGGAGGCCGAGGAGCCCCGCCCACCAAATCGAAGGCCGAGCGGCCCCGCTCACCAAAGTGGAGGCAGAGGGACCCCGCCCACCAAATCGGAGGCCGTGGGGCCCCGCCAACCAAAGCGGAGGCCGAGGGTCCCCGCCCACCAAATCGGAGGCAGAGGGACCCCGCCCACCAAATCGGAGGCCGAGGGGCCCCGCCCACCAAAGCGGAGGCCGAGGGTCCCCGCCCACCAAATCGGAGGTCGAGGTCCCCGCCCACCAAATCGGAGGCCGAGGGTCCCCGCCCACCAAATCGGAGGCCGAGGGTCCCCGCCCACCAAATCGGAGGCCGAGGGTCCCCGCCCACCAAATCGGAGGCCGGTCCCCGCCCACCAAATCGGAGGCCGAGGGTCCCCACCCACCAAATCGGAGGACGAGGGGCCCCACCAACCAAATTGGAGGACGAGGAGCTCCGCCCACCAAAAGTAAGTGCGGCCCCAAAAGTAAGTGCGCCCCCGGGTGCAAAAGTAAGTGCGCCCCCGGGTGCAAAAGTAAGTGCGCCCCCGGGTGCAAAAGTAAGTGCGCCCCCGGGTGCAAAAGTAAGTGCGCCCCCGGGTGCAAAAGTAAGTGCGCCCCCGGGTGCAAAAGTAAGTGCGCCCCCGGGTGCAAAAGTAAGTGCGCCTCCGGGTGCAAAAGTAAGTGCGCCCCCGGGTGCAAAAGTAAGCGCGCCCCCGGCCCCGGGTGCAAAAGTAAGCGCGCCCCCCAGTCCCGTGTGTGAAAAGTGCTGCTGTAAAGCTGGTAGCGCTGTTCAAGCACCATGTATTTCCTTCAGGAAATGCCCATCTAATATATAATTGCCTAGAATACTACTTCCTGCAATTTGTGCCAACTTCCGTGGCTTTGTCCGGAGCTAATGTCCGGAGATAATGTCCGGAGCTAATGTCCGGAGCTAATGTCCGGAGATAAGTGACGTCACCAGTGTCCTACACCCAGGCAGAGCACAGGGGCCCCAAGCAGCATATGGGGCCCCAGGCAGAGCACAGTGGCCCCAGGCAGAGCACAGGGGCCCCAGGCAGCATATGGGGCCCCAGGCAGAGCACAGGGGCCCCAGGCAGCCTATGGGGCCCCAGGCAGAGCACAGTGGCCCCAGGCAGAGCACAGGGGCCCCAGGCAGCATATGGGGCCCCAGGCAGAGCACAGGGGCCCCAGGCAGCATATGGGCCCCAGGCAGAACATGGGGCCCCAGGCAGAGCACAAGGGCCCCAGGCAGAGCACAGGGGCCCCAGGCAGCATATGGGGCCCCAGGCAGAGCACAGGGGCCCCCCCCAGGCAGAGCACAGGGGCCCCAGGCAGCATACGGGGCCCCAGGCAGAGCACAGTGGCCCCAGGCAGAGCACAGGGGCCCCAGGCAGAACATGGGGCCCCAGGCAGAACATGGGGCCCCAGGCAGAGCACAGGGGCCCCAGGCAAAGCACAGGGGCCACAGGCAGCATATGGGGCCCCAGGCAGAGCACAGGGGCCCCAGGCAGCATATGGGGCCCCAGGCAGAGCACAGTGGCCCCAGGCAGCATATGGGGCCCCAGGCAGAGCACAGTGGCCCCAGGCAGAGCACAGGGGCCCCAGGCAGCATATGGGGCCCCAGGCAGAGCTCAGTGGTCCCATGCAGAGCACAGGGGCCCCAGGCAGCTTATGGGGCCCCAGGCAGAGCACAGTGGCCCCAGGCAGAACATGGGGCCCCAGGCAGAGCACAGTGGCCCCAGGCAGAGCACAGGGGCCCCAGGCAGAACATGGGGCCCCAGGCAGAGCACAGGGGCCCCAGGCAGAGCACAGGGGCCCCAGGCAGCATATGGGTCCCCAGGCAGAGCACAGGGGCCCCAGGCAGCATATGGGGCCCCAGGCAGAGCACACACCAAATCGGAGGCCGAGGGGCCCCGCCAACCAAATCGGAGGCCGAGGGGCCCCGCCATCCAAATCGGAGGCCGAGGAGCCCCGCCCACCAAATCGAAGGCCGAGTGGCCCCGCCCACCAAAGCGGAGGCCGAGGGGCCCGGCCCCGCCCACCAAAGCGGAGGCCGAGGGGCCCCGACCACCACATCGGAGGCCGAGGGTCCCCGCCCACCAAATCGGAGGCCGAGGGTCCCCGCCCACCAAATCGGAGGCCGAGGGTCCACACCATCCAAATCGGAGGCCGAGGGGCCCCGCCCACCAAATCGGAGGCCGACGGGCCCCACCCACCAAAGCGGAGGCCGAGGGTCCCCGCCCACCAAATCGGAGGCCGAGGGTCCCCTCCCACCAAATCGGAGGCCGAGGGTCCCCGCCCATCAAATTGGAGGCCGAGGGGCTTCGCCAACCAAATCGGAGGCGGAGCGGCCCCGCCCACCAAAGCGGAGGCCGAGGGGCCTTGCCCCGCCCACCAAAGTGGAGGCCGAGCACCACATCGGAGGCTGAGGGGCCCCGCCCACCAAATCGGAGGCCGAGGGTCCCCGCCCACCAAATCGGAGGCCGAGGGTCCCCGCCCACCAAATCGGAGGCCGAGGGTCCCCGCCCACCAAATCGGAGGCCGAGGGTCCCCACCCACCAAATCGGAGGCCGAGGGTCCCCGCCCACCAAATCGGAGGCCGAGGGGCCCCACCAACCAAATCGGAGGCCGAGGGTCCCCGCCCACCAAATCGGAGGCCGAGGGTCCCCGCCCACCAAATCGGAGGCCGAGGGGCCCCGCCAACCAAATCGGAGGCCGAGGGGCCCCGCCCACCAAATCGGAGGCCGAGGGTCCCCGCCCACCAAATCGGAGGATAAGGGGCCCCGCCAACCAAATCGGAGGCCGAGGGGCCCCGCCAACCAAATCGGAGGCCGAGGAGCCCCGCCCAACAAATCGAAGGCCGAGCGGCCCCGCCCACCAAAGCGGAGGCCGAGGGGCCCGGCCCCGCCCACCAAAGCGGAGGCCGAGGGGCCCCGACCACCACATCGGAGGCCGAGGGGCCCCGACCACCACATCGGAGGCCGAGGGGCCCTGCCCACCAAATCGGAGGCCGAGGGGCCCCGCTTACCAAATCGGAGGCCGAGGGTCCCCGCCCACCAAATCGAAGGCCGAGCGGCCCCGCCCACCAAAGCGGAGGCAGAGGGACCCCGCCCACCAAATCGGAGGCTGTGGGGCCCCGCCAACCAAATCGGAGGCCGAGGGTCCCCGCCCACCAAATTATTCTTACATTTGAATAAATAAAGTATATATGGATTCTAGACTCCCGATTCTTTAGAATCGGGCTGCCATCTAGTACATAATAAAAACAAGTACACTAATCTTGAACAATACAAGTCACAGCTGGTACAGGAGGAGAGAGGACCCTGCCCGCGAGGGCTCACAATCTACAAGGGATGGGTGAGGATAGAGCTGGTCGTGCAGTGGTTTGGTCGATCGGTGGTTACTGCAGGTTGTAGGCTTGCCGGAAGAGGTAGGTCTTCCGATTCTTTTTGAAGGTTTCAATGGTAGGTGAAAGTCTGATATGTTGTGGTAGAGAGTTCCAGAGTAGGGGTGATGCGCGAGAGAAATCTTGTATGCGATTGTGGGAAGAGGAGATAAGAGGGGAGTAGAGAAGGAGGTCTTGTGAGGATCGGAGGTTGCGTGCAGGAAAGTACTGGGAGACGAGGTCACAGATGTATGGAGGAGACAGGTTGTGGATGGCTGTGTATGCCATGGTTAGGGTTTTGTACTGGAGTCTCTGGGTAATGGGGAGTCAGTGAAGGGATTGATAGAGGGAAGAGGCCGGGGAATAGCAGGGGGACAGGTGGATTAGTCGGGCAGCTCAGTTTAGAATAGATTGGAGGGGTGCCCGAGTGTTAGAGGGGAGACCACAGAGCAGGAGTCGAGGCGGGAGATGATGAGGGCATGGACTAGGGTTTTTGCAGATTCTTGGTTTAGGAATGTACGGATCTGTGAAATATATGTTGCATAACATTGATGAATAAAGTTGTGGTGCTATTAGAGTCCTATTTAATATGTTGTGTGACTTCCATGAGCTTGAAGGAATGCATCCATGAGGTTCAACAATGATTCATACAATTTATTAATGAAGTCGTCAGGAACAGCAAAGAATTGCAGTCCTACATGCCTCCCAGAGTTCATCTAGATTCTTTGGATTTGTCTTCCAAGCTTCCTCTTTCATCCTACCCCAAACATGCTCAATGATGTTTATGTCTGGTGACTGGGCTGGCCAGTCCTTGAGCACCTTGATCTTTTTTGCCTGGAGGAACTTTGTTGTAGAGATGGATGTATGAGATAGAGCACCATCCTGCTGCAGAATGTGACCCTTTTATGATTTGGAATGTAAGGGTACCGTCACACATTGAAATTTCCATCGCTACGACGTTACGATTCGTGACGTTCTAGCGATATCGTTACGATATCGCTGTGTCTGACACGCTACTGCGATCAGACACCCTGCTGAGAATCGTACGTCGTAGCAGATCGTTTGGAACTTTCTTTCGTCGCTTGATCACCCGCTGACATCGCTGGATCGTTGTGTGTGACAGCGATCCAGCGATGTCTTCGCTTGTAACCAGGGTAAACATCGGGTAACTAAGCGCAGGGCCGCGCTTAGTAACCCGATGTTTACCCTGGTTACCAGCGTAAACGTAAAAAAACAAACAGTACATACTCACCCGTCGGTGTCCTTCAGGTCCCTTGCCGTCTGCTTCCTGCTCTGAGTGCCGGCCGGAAAGTGAGAGCAGAGCGCAGCGGTGCTGCGATCTGCTCTCACTGTACGGCTGCACTCAGAGCAGGAAGCAGACGGCAAGGGACCTGAAGGACACCGACGGGTGAGTATGTACTGTTTGTTTTTTTACGTTTACGCTGGTAACCAGGGTAAACATCGGGTTACTAAGCGCGGCCCTGCGCTTAGTTACCCGATGTTTACCCTGGTTACCCGGGGACTTCGGCATCGCTCCAGCGCCGTGATTGCAACGTGTGACCGCAGTCTACGACGCTGGAGCGATAACCATACGATCGCTGCGACGTCACGAATCGTGCCGTCGCAGCGATGAAAATTTCAATGTGTGACGGTACCCTAAGAGGTAGCTAATACTTCTTGATATTTTAGGCTATTGATATTGCCTTCCACCTTGCAAATGTTTCGAACACCCCCATACTGAATGTAACCCCAGACCATGATCTTCCCACCACCAAATGTAACTGTTTTCTGGGTGTATTTTGGATCCATACGGGCTCCAGTAGGTCTCCTGCCGTATTTGTGGCAGCTATGGTGTAATTCTACTGAATGTTTATCAGAGAAATCCACCTTCTGCCACTTTTTCCAGCGTCCATCTGTTTAGCAGTCTGTGGAATTTTGCAAATGCCTCACAGATTTTTATTTGCCTTTTGTTTAGTGCTGGCATCTGGGCACTGATTCGACCATGGAGGCCATTTCGAGACAGAATCCCACAAATTGTTCTAGTTGACACAGGGACTTGAAGTGACGAGTCCTGTTGGAGCTCTGCTGCAGTGGAAGAGGCGCTTGCTTTGGATTTACTAACCAACAAACGTTCCTCCTGAGCAGTTGTCTTGCGGGGTCTGCCGGACCTGGGCTTGTCAAGCACATCTCCAGTCTCTTCAAATATTTTTTTAATTCTTTGTACTTGACGCTGAGACACATTAACCCCTTACTGACCTCGGACGGGATAGTACGTCCGAGGTCAGCTCCCCTGCTTTGATGCAGGGCTCCGCGGTGAGCCCGCATCAAAGCCGGAACATGTCAGCTGTTTTGAACAGCTGACATGTGCCCACAATAGCGGCGGGTGAAATCGCGATTCACCCGCCGCTATTAACTAGTTAAATGCCGCTATCAAACGCAGACAGCGGCATTTAACTACCGCATCCGGCCGGGCGGCCGGATATGAACGCATCGCCGACCCCCGTCACATGATCGGAGGTCAGAGATGCTTCTCCATTGTAAACATAGAGGTCCTTGAGACCTCTATGGTTACTGATCGCCGGTAGCTGTGAGCGCCACCCTGTGGTCGGCGCTCACAGCACACCTGATTTTCTGCTACATAGCGAATAACAGATCGCTGCTATGTAGCAGAGGCGATCGTGCTGTGCCTGCTTCTAGCCTCCCATGGAGGCTATTGAAGCATGGCAAAAGTTAAAAAACAAAGTTAAAAAAAGTTAAAAAAATAAAAAAAAATAAAAGTTGAAATCACCCCCCTTTCGCCCCAATCAAAATAAATCAATAAAAAAAAAAACAAACCTACACATATTTGGTATCGCCGCGTTCAGAATCGCCCGATCTATAAAAAAAAAAAAAAAAAGCATTAACCTGATCGCTTAACAGCGTAGCGAGAAAAAAATTAGAAACGCCAGAATTACGTTTTTTTGGTCACCGCAACATTGCATTAAAATGCAATAACTGGCGATCAAAAGAATGTATCTGCACCAAAATGCTATCATTAAAAACGCCAGCTCGGCACGCAAAAAATAAGCCCTCACCTGACCCCAGATCATGAAAAATGGAGACACTACGAGTATCGGAAAATGGCGCATTTTTTTTTTTTTGCAAAGTTTGGAATTTTTTTTCACCACTTAGGTGAAAAATAACCTAGTCATGTTAGGTGTCTATGAACTCTTACTGACCTGGAGAAGCATTATGGCAGGTCAGTTTTAGCATTTAGTGAACCTAGCAAAAAAGCCAAACAAAAAACAAGTGTGGGACTGCACTTTTTTTTGCAATTTCACCGCATTTGGAATTTTTTTCCCGTTTTCTAGTACACGACATGGTAAAACCAATGATGTCGTTCAAAAGTACAACTCATCCCGCAAAAAATAAGCCCTCACATGGCCAAATTGATGGAAAAATAAAAAAGTTATGGCTCTGGGAAGGAGGGGAGTGAAAAACGAACACGGGAAAACGGAAAATCCCAAGGTCATGAAGGGGTTAAAGGTGCCAGCCACTTCTGCAGTGGATCTGGTCTTCAGCCTCTTGATAATCCAGGCCTTGGTCGCAGGGTGGATTTTTAGCATGTTGTCAGAGCTCAAGTTGCAGTTCAAGTGAAGGTCTGGGGTGCTGGGTTTCTTTTTATACACACACACTAAACGATCATTTACTGAGCACAGGTGAGGATGTAAACTAGGATTGGGTGCATTATATGACCAGGCGACAAAACTTTTGTCTTGCCAAAATATGACCATTCTGTGTCCATTAATTGATCAATATTTCTGCCAATTTATTTTTTTAACCTAAACCACATTTCGGAGGGTTTCAGCTTTCAAAAGAATAATTTATACAACCAATGGATGAATTTGACAGGTTATAAGCTTTTATTTACATAACATGGATAAGCGACATAAGTTCTGTCTGGGAGTGTAATAACCTTGCTCGCTCTTCTCTGCCTCCGCTCTTGATCAGCTATGTCTTTTTTATACACCAGAGACCAGAACTGTACACAGTATTCTAAATCTGGTCGCACTAGTGACTTGTATAGAGGTAGAATTATGTTCTCCTCATGAGCATCTATGTCTCTTTTATGCATCCCATTATTTTATTTGTCTTTGCAGCAGCTGCCTGACACTGGCCACTAAACGTTTTTGTCGTCCACCCATACACCCAGGTCTTTTTCAGTAACAGTTTTGCCCAGTGGTAAAATTTGTTTGATATAACTTGCGTTTATTTGTGAAAATATAGGAAATTTGGCAAAAATTTTGAAAATTTCGCAATTTTCAAACTTTTCATTTTTATGCCCTTAACCCCTTAATCCCATATGACGTACTATCCCATCAAGGTGACCTGGGACTTAATTCCCAGTGACGGAATAGTACGTCATATGCGTGAGCGCGGCCGATCGCGGCCGGGTGTCAGCTGACTATCGCAGCTGGCATCCGGCACTATGTGCCAGGAGCGGTCACGGACCGCCCCCGGCACATTAACCCCCGACACACTGCGATCAAACATGATCGCAGTGTACCGGCGGTATAGGGAAGCATCGCGCAGGGAGGGGGCTCCCTGCGTGCTTCCCTGAGACCCCCGGAGCAACGTGATGTAATCGCGTTGCTCCGAGGGTCTCTTACCTCCTCCTCCCTGCAGCAGGCCCGAATCCAAGATGGCCGCGGCATCCGGGTCCTGCAGGGAGGTGGCTGTCACGGGAGACCTAGGCAGGAAAGAGCTAATAACCCGGGCCCCTGCGATTTCCCTCAGACTAGGGAAACCCTGACTGACCCTCTCTCAGAGTTTACACTAATGGTGTGCATGTCTGAGCCTCCACCCTCGCCCTATCTCCTGTTTCAACCCTAGGCTGAAACCACCACCCACCACCCAGTGAAGAGTCCACACTCCAATACCCACAGTTAGCACAGACAAGGATAACGGAAAAATAAGCACCACGCCGCAGTCACTCAGGAATACACTATAAATGCAAAGGGCAAAACAAATACAAATATAGGAAGGAGCAAATAAGACAAAGGGAAATACACCACCAGCAACGATACTCCAACTACTAGCTCACCACTCCAGACCGAGATAACCACGCACAAGACAGAAGCTATAATCGGCGACGCCCAATGTTCAGGAGAACTATTTAAAGGCAGTGGGCATGGCCCAGCTTCCAATCCGAGCACCAGGTAAATTAACCCCGGACCATCTAGATAAAACCTAGCCGACGCCAATGAGCGCATAGTGGTCAAAAGCGGAATTACCGCTGTCTGTCGAACGACCTGGTCTGAACAGCGTCCGACATGACAGTGGCTTCACTGCGCTTGCGCAGAGCAGGTGCCGGGAAGCCTCCAGGAGCCGTGCACGTCAGATCGCCAATCTGACACAGTGCACAGCAAAGTGTCAGATCGGCGATCTTACACTATAACATCATGCCCCCCCCTGGGGCAATGTTATAGTGTAAAAAAAAAAAAAAAAAATTCACATGTGTAAAAAAATAATTATATATATATCATATGAAAAAGTTTGGGTACCCCTATTAATCTTAAGCTTAATGTTTTATAAAAATGTTTTTTTTTTGCAACAGCTATTTCAGTTTCATATATCTAATAACTGTTGGACACAGTAATGTTTCTGCCTTGAAATGAGGTTTATTGTACTAACAGAAAATGTGCAATCTGCATTCAAACAAAATTTGACAGGTGCATAAGTATGGGCACCCTTATCATTTTCTTGTTTTAAATACTCCTACCTACTTTTTACTGACTTACTAAAGCACTTTTTTGGGTTTTGTAACCTCATTGAGCTTTGAACTTCATAGCTAGGTGTATGCAATCATGAGAAAAGCTACTTAAAGTGGCCACTTGCAAGTTGTTCTCCTGTTTGAATCTCCTCCGAAGAGTGGCATCATGGGCTCCTCAAAACAACTGTCAAATGATCTGAAAACAAAGATTATTCAACATAGTTGTTCAGGGGAAGGATACAAAATGCTGTTTCAGAGGTTTAACCTGTCAATTTCCACTGTGAGGAACATAGTAAGGAAATGGAAGAACCCAGGTACAGTTCTTGTTAAGGCAGGCCAAGAAAAACATCAGAAAGGCAGAGGAGAAGAATGGTGAGATCAGTCAAGGACAATCCTCAGGCCACCTCCAGAGATCTGCAGCATCAACTTGCTGCAGATGGTGTCACTGTGCATCGGTCAACTATACAACGCACTTTGCACAAGGAGAAGCTGTATGGGAGAGTGATGCGAAAGAAGCCATTTCTGCAAGCACGCCACAAACAGTCGGCTGAGGTATGCAAAAGCACATTTGGAGAAGCCAATTTCTTTTTGGAAGAAGGTCCTGTGGACTCATGAAACCAAGATTGAGTTGTTTGGTAATACAAAAAGGTGTTATGCATGGCGGCAAAAAAACAGTGCGTTGTATAGTTGACCGATGCAAAGTGACACCATCTGCAGCAAGTTGATGCTGCAGCTCTCTGGAGATGGTCTGAGGATTGACCTTGACTGATCTCACCATTCTTCTTCTCTGCCTTTCTGATGTTTTTCTTGGCCTGCCACTTCTGGCCTTAACAAGAACTGTACCTGTGTTCTTCCATTTCCTTACTATGTTCCTCACAGTGGAAATTGACAGGTTAAATCTCTGAGACAGCTTTTTGTATCCTTCCCCTGAACAACTATGTTGAATAATCTTTGTTTTCAGATCATTTGACAGTTGTTTTGAGGAGCCCATGATGCCACTCTTCAGAGGAGATTCAAACAGGAGAACAACTTGCAAGTGGCCACTTTAAGTAGCTTTTCTCATGATTGCAAACACCTGGCTATGAAGTTCAAAGCTCAATGAGGTTACAAAACCAAAAAAAGTGCTTTAGTAAGTCAGTAAAAAGTAGGTAGGAGTATTTAAAACAAGAAAATGATAAGGGTGCCCATACTTATGCACCTGTCAAATTTTGTTTGAATGCAGATTGCACATTTTCTGTTAGTACAATAAACCTCATTTCAAGGCAGAAACATTACTGTGTCCACTAGTTATTAGATATATGAAACTGAAATAGCTGTTGCAAAATAAACCATTTTTATAAAACATTAAGCTTAAGATTAATAGGGGTGCCCAAACTTTTTCATATGACTGTGTATATTTATATATATATATATATATATATATATATATATATATATATATATATATATATATATATATATATATATATATATATATATATATATATATATTGTTCCTATAAATACATTTCTTTATCTAAATAAAAAAAACACAATAAAAGTACACATATTTAGTATCGCCGCGTCCGTAGCGACCCGACCTATAAAACTGTCCCACTAGTTAACCCCTTCAGTAAACACCGTAAAAAAAAAAAAAAAAAAAAAAAAGGAAAAAAAACGCTTTATTATCATACCGCCAAATATAAAGTGGAATAACACGCGATAAAAAAGATGGATATAAATAACCATGGTACCGCTGAAAACGTCATCTTGTCCCGCAAAAAACGAGCCGCCATACAGCGTCATCAAAGAAATAATAATAGTAAAGTTAAAGTCCTCAGAATAAAGCGATGCAAAAATAATTTTTTTTTCTATAAAATAGTTTTTATCGTATAAAAGCACCAAAACATAAAAAAATGATATAAATGAGGTATCGCTGTAATCGTACTGACCCGAAGAATAAAACTGCTTTATCCATTTTACCAAACGCGGAACGGTATAAACGCCTCCCCCAAAAGAAATTAATGAATAGCTGGTTTTTGGTCATTCTGCCTCACAAAAATCGGAATAAAAAGTGATCAAAAAATGTCACGTGCCCGAAAATGTTACCAATAAAAACGTCAACTCGTCCCGCAAAAAACAAGACCTCACATGACTCTGTGGACCAAAATATGGAAAAATTATAGCTCTCAAAATGTGGTAACGCAAAAAATATTTTTTGCAATAAAAAGCGTCTTTCAGTGTGTGACGGCTGCCAATCATAAAAATCCGCTAAAAAACCCGCTGTAAAAGTAAATCAAACCCCCCTTTCATCACCCCCTTAGCGAAAAATTAAAAAATTTAAAAAATGTATTTATTTCCATTTTCCCATTAGGGTTAGGGCTAAAGTTAGGGTTAGGGTTGGGGCTAAAGTTAGGGTTACGGTTTGGATTACATTTACGGTTGGCATTAGAGTTAGGGGTGTGGTTAGGGTTACCGTTGGGATTAGGGTTAGGGGTGTGTTTGGATTAGGGTTTCAGGTAGAATTGGGGAGTTTCCACTTTTCAGGCACATCAGGGGCTCTCCAAACGCGACATGGCGTCCAATCTCAATTCCAGCCAATTCTGCGTTGAAAAAGTAAAACAGTTCTCCTTCCCTTCCGAGCTCTCCCGTGCGCCCAAACAGGGATTTACCCCAACATATGGGGTATCAGCGTACTCGGGACAAATTGGACAACAACATTTGGGTTCCAAGTTCTCTTGTTATCCTTGGGAAAATAAAAATTTGGGGGGCTAAAAATCATTTTTGTGGGAAAAAAGGATTTTTTTATTTTTACGGCTCTGCGTTGTAAACTGTAGTGAAACACTTGGGGGTTCAAAGTTCTCACAACACATCTACATAAGTTCCTTGGGAGGTCTAGTTTCCAATATGGGGTCACTTGTTTGGGGTTTCTACTGTTTGGGTACATCAGGGGCTCTGCAAATGCAACGTGACGCCTGCAGACCAATCCATCTAAGTCTGCATTCCAAATGGCACTCCTTCTCTTCCGAGCTCTGCCATGCGCCCAAACAGTGGTTCCCCCCCACATATGGGGTATCAGCATACTCAGGACAAATTGGATAACAACTATTGGGGTCCAATTTATCCTGTTACCCTTGTGAAAATACAAAACTGGGGGCTAAAAAATCATTTTTGTGAAAAAAAAATTTTTTTTCACGGCTCTGCGTTATAAACTGTAGTGAAACACTTGGGGGTTCAAAGCTCTCAAAACACATCTAGATAAGTTCCTTAGGGGGTCTTCTTTCCAAAATGGTGTCACTTGTGGGGGGTTTTAATGTTTAGGCACATCAGGGGCTCTCCAAACGCGACATGGTGTCCCATCTCAATTCGTCAATTTTACATTGAAAAGTCAATCGGCGCTCCTTCCCTTCCGAGCTCTGCCATGCACCCAAACAGTCGTTTACCCCCACATATGGGGTATCAGCGTACTCAGGACAAATTGCACAACAACTTTTGGGGTCCAATTTCTTCTCTTACCCTTGGGAAAATAAAAAATTGGGGGCGAAAAGATCATTTTTGTGAAAAAATATGATTTTTTATTTTTACGGCTCTGCATTATGAACTTCTGTGAAGCACTTGGTGGGTCAAAGTGCTCACCACACATTTAGATAAGTTCCTTAGGGGGTCTACTTTCCAAAATGGTGTCACTTGTGGGGGGTTTCAATGTTTACGCACATCAGGGGCTCTCCAAACGCAACATGGCGTCCCATCTAAATTCCAGTCAATTTTGCATTGAAAAGTAAAATGGCGCTCCTTTCCTTCCGAGCTCTGCCATGCGCCCAAACAGTGGTTTACCCCCACATATGGGGTATCAGTGTACTCAGGACAAATCGTACAACAACTTTTGGGGTCCATTTTCTCCTGTTACCCTTGGTAAAATAAAACAAATTGGAGCTGAAATAAATTTTGTGTGAAAAAGTTAAATGTTCATTTTTATTTAAACATTCCAAAAATTCATGTGAAACACCTGAAGGGTTAATAAACTTCTTGAATGTGGTTTTGAGCGCCTTGAGGGGTGCAGTTTTTAGAATGGTGTCACACTTAGGTATTTTCTTTTATATAGACCCCTCAAAATGACTTCAAATGAGATGTGGTCCCTAAATAAAAAAATGGTGTTGTAAAAATGAGATATTGCTGGTCAACTTTTAATCCTTATAACTCCCTAACAAAAAAAATTTTGGTTCCAAAATTGTGCTGATGTAAAGTAGACATGTGGGAAATGTTACTTATTAAGTATTTTTTATTACATATCTCTGTGATTTAAGGGCATAAAAATTGAAAGTTGGAAAATTGCAAAATTTTCAAAATTTTCGGCAAATTTCCATTTTTTTCACAAATAAACGCAAGTTATATAGAATAAATTTTACCACTATCATGAAGTACAATATGTCACGAGAAAACAGTGTCAGAATCGCCCAGATCCGTTTAAGCGTTCCAGAGTTATAACCTCATAAAGGGACAGTGGTCAGAATTGTAAAAATTGGACCGGTCATTAAGGTGCAAACCACCCTCGGGGCTTAAGGGGTTAATTCACACACATTTGTTAATAAATATATTTTCCCACATGTCTACTTTTACATCTGCTTCATTTTTCAAACATGATTTTTTTTTTTTTTTCATCAAGTTAGAGGGGTTAAAGGTTGATCAGTAATTTCTAATTTTTCCAACAAAATTTGCAAAACCATTTTTTAGGGATCACATCGCATCTGAAGTGACTTCGTATATAGGACAGAAAATTCGTAAAAGTGACACCATTCTAAAAAACGCACCCCTGGAAGTCCTTAAAACCACATTCAAGAAGTTTATTAACTCTTCAGGTGCTTCGCAGGAAATAATGCAATTCATGCAAATTAACCCCTTCACGACCTTGCCCTTTTCCTTTTTTGCGTTCTCGTTTTTCACTCCCCTCCTTCCCAGAGCCATAACTTTTTTTTTTATTTTTCCATCAATATGGCCATGTGAGGGCTTGTTTTTTGTGGGACGAGTTGCACTTTTGAACGACATCATTGGTTTTACCATGTCATGTACTAGAAAATGGGAAAAAAATTCCAAGTGCGGTGAAATTACAAAAAAAGTGCAATCCCACACTTGTTTTTTGTTTGGCTTTTTTGCTAGGTTCACTAAATGCTAAAACTGACCTGCCATTATGATTCTCCAGGTCATTACGAGTTCATAGACACCAAACATGTCTAGGTTTCGTTTTATCTAAGTGGTAAAAAAAATTCCAAACTTTGCTAAGAAAAAAACAATAGTGCAATTTTCCAATACCCGTAGCGTCTCCATTTTTCGTGATCTAGGGTCAGGTGAGGACTTATTTTTTGCTTGCTAAGCTGACGTTTTTAATTATACCATTTGGTGCAGATACATTCTTTTGATCGCCTGTTATTGCATTTTAATGCAATGTCACGGCGACCGAAAAAAGTAATTCTGGTGTTTCAAATTTTTTTCTCGCTACGCTGTTTAGCGATCAGGGTAATCAATTTATTTAAATTGATCGGACGATTGTGAACGCGGCGATACCAAATATGTGTAGGTTTTTTTTTTTTTTTTTATATTCTATTTTGATTGGGTGAAAGGAAAGGGGGGTGATTTTAAAGTTTTATAATTTTTTTTTTCTTTTTTACTTTTGCCATGCTTCAATAGCCTCCATGGGAGGCTAGAAGCTGGCACAACTCGATCAGCTCAGCTACATGGGAGCGATCATCAGATCGCTCCTATGTAGCTGAATTCCTGCATTACTATGAGCGCCGACCACAAGGTGACGCTTATAGCAATCCGGCATCAGCAACCATAGAGGTCTCAAGGACCTCTATGGTTACTATGCAGACACATCGCTGATCATGTGACAGGGGTCGGCGATTCTCTCATTTTCGAACCGATGGCCAGAAGAGCCAGTTAATGCCGCTGTCAGCATTTGACAGCGGCATTTAACTAGTTAATAGCGGCGGGTGAATCGCGATTTCACCTGCCGCTATTGCGGGCACATGTCAGCTGTTCAAAACAGCTGACATGTCCAGGCTTTGAGGTGGGCTCAGCGCTGGAGCCCACATCAAAGCAGGGGATCTGACCTCCGCAGTAATAGTATGATGGAGTTCGTGAAGGGATAACATTTTACTTAATTTTTATGAAAAAATGTTAATTTTCACAAGGGTAACAGATGAAAATAGACCTCAAAGTTTGTTGTGCAGTTTGTCCTGAGTATGTTGAAACCCCATATGTGTTGAAAAACTACTGTTCAGGTGCATGGCAGGGCTTGGGAGGAAAGCAGTACCGTTTGACTTTTTGAATGCAAAAAAGACTGTAGGCTTATAGCCCAGGAGAGGCATGTATAGGACGATAGGACCCATCAGAAGGTCACCTTGCTGTGGTTAATTGGCGAATTTATGTAAAGAACCTTTATTTTTGTAAGTACTTCTTTTGTAAGTACATTTTATGTTAAACAGAGATGCTGGCTCTGTAATATATAGCCTTAATCCCATCCACAAGTGTTGCTCCACAGTATTTCTTTTTTAGTCTTCTTTAAATCCACCATACTGTTCCAGAGACATGGGCCTTTATATTTAGTGATAGTTTTGTGGTTTTTACAAGAGATGGTGGCTCACAAGAAAATAATTCAAAGCAGCCAAAAGACATGCCCCAGAGAATCCTATGAGTAGTGGCCCTTTGCTAAAAAATGTTAAAATTCTCACTAAATTAAAAAGGTCTAGATCTCAGGAACCTTTTTGTAGATGTGAAAAATATAACCTGGATTATTCGGGGTAGCAGGAGGAATAAAATAAGGGCAAAAACTGACCACTTTAATATGTCAATACACATTTCTGCGTATTGACGTTCTGGTATGCGTTGGTGATTATGCAGGCACATGAACTGTGCCTATGCAGGCACATGAACTGTGCCTGTGCAGTCATCGCCGGGAGCTCGGCTTATCTGATAACCAAGCCCCCTGCTTTGACAACCAGGAGCAGTGCAGGGTTTCTGCTGTTCTAGCCCTTGAGGGCACATACTGTAGGAAAATCTTCGTTCCAAAGACAAATAGGAAATTTTCCATCCTGATCACTGGTATGTAGCCAAACAGTACTTTTCAGCCATATGTGGGGTATTGCTACATTCAGGAGAGATAATTATAGGGCCGTTTTTACCCATTTCACCTTGGTATTACGTAAAATCTGGGGCTTGGAACAACATGTGAGTTGTAAAAATGCAATTATTTTTTCTTCACTGCCCAATGGACTATAAAATTCTGTGAAACACCTGTGGTGTCAATGTGCTCATTGCGCCCCTAATTTATTAATTCTGTCTGGGGTTTAGTTTGTAAAATGGAGTCACTTTAAGGAGAGGCGTGTTTTGCTGTTCTGCCACCTCAGGGGCTCTGCTAATGTGATATGAAACCCACAAACCATTCCCGCAAAATCTGCATTATAATCTGGCGCCCCTTTCCTTCTGAGCTTTGCACTGTGCCTGAAAATCAGTTTCCAACAATATATAGGGAACTAGCGTAGTCAGGAGAAATTGCACAACAAATCTGATCCATTTTTCTCCTATTAGCCCATTTGATAATTAGAAACTTGGGGCTAAAACATTTTGGTGGAAAAAAATGTTAAGTTTTTTTTTTTATTTATTTTCAAAGCCAAAACGTCATAATTCTGTGAATGACCTGTGTGTTTAAAATGCTCATTACAACTAACTTTTAGATGAATTTATCAAGAGATGTAGTTTTCAAAATGAAGTCAGTTGTGTGAGGTTGCCTCTGTTTCGGCACCTCAAAGGCTCTTGTGATGTGACATGTGCCCGCAATCTATTATAGCAAAAATTGAACACCAAGAGTCACATAGCGCTCCTTCCTTTCTGAGCCCTGTTGTGTGCCCAAAACAGTAGATTCCAACCACTTGCATGTACTCAGGAGAAATTGCACAACCAACTTGAGGTCCATTATTTCCTGAAAGGTCTTGCTCCCACTTGTGATGTAAATCTCTCAGCCAAATGTTAACCTATGTTGCATCTCACATCTGCAATTATTTTCTCATGCCTATTCGGCATGCAAAAACAATCGCAGTAAGCTGTGAATCGGATGGCATGTACCCATATAAGTCTATGGGTGCGTACGAAACGTTGCACTGCACTCGGATATCGCCCGAGTGCAATGCAGACAAAAAGGGAGAAATTAATTTCTCAGTCTCCTCCGCAGTTGTGCTGGGATTCTCCCATACAAGAGGATCGGTGCACAGACACTCTGCTCCCGTTCGCAGCAGATCTCGTGTATCTGATGTGGTACGCTAGTGTGACTCCAGCCTTTCTCTTGTGAAAATTAGAAATTAATACAGTATTTTCATGGCGAGAAATGGAACTTTTCATTTTCATGACCCAATGTTATAAAATGTTGTGAAGCACATGCTCACAACACTCTAAGATTAGTTCCTTGAGGGATGTAGTTTCTAAAGTGGGGTCAATTGTTGGGGGATTTCCGCTATTTTGGCTTCTTGGGGGCTGAAATCGAAAACAAAAAGACTCCTTAAAATATAACTTTTATTAGAAAGTTTAAAAGATTTGCAAGGTTAGGTTAGCAAGATATAGGGTCTACCACCAAGGGAGGAAAAAAAATCACAAAATGTGTGTGTAATATGCCCTAGAATTCCTTCATCTATGCCCTACCTTTTGCGATATGGCGCCCCATTCGTCAGCGGCTAGCTCTGATTACCCTGATGTACCCTTAACCTAATGTGTAGTAAAAACAATCAAATAACAGTTGTGTTTAAAAAAACAAAAGCAAGAAAAAAAACAGCCAAATGATTAATTTTGAAACTAATGCAGCGTCACAAAAATAGGTAATCCAGCCAAAGCACACACAGCTCAACTTGTGTGTATTGGTATAGTTCACATACTCCGTGGGTAGCAAGTGGTTATATACAGTTGTGGCCAAAAGTATTGACACCCCTGCAATTCTGTCAGATAATACTCCGTTTCTTCCTGAAAATGATTGCAAACACAAATTCTTTGTTATTATTATCTTCATTTAATTTGTCTTAAATGAAAATACACAAAAAGAATTGTCCTAAAGCCAAATTGGATATAATTCCACACCAAACATAAAAAAGGGGGTGGACAAAAGTATTGGCACTGTTCGAAAAATCATGTGATCCTTCTCTAATTTGTGTAATTAACAGCACCTGTAACTTACCTGTGGCACCTAACAGGTGTTGGCAATAACTAAATCACACTTGCAGCCAGTTGACAGGGATTAAAGTTGACTCAACCTGTGTCCTTGTGTACCACATTGAGCATGGAGAAAAGAAAGAATACCAAAGAACTTTCTGAGGACTTGAGAAACCAAATTGTGAGGAAGCATGAGCAATCTCAAGGCTACAAGTCCAAAGACCTGGCACTGTGGCTAACCTCCCTAGATGTGGACGGAAAAGAAAAATTGACAAGAGATTTCAACGCAAGATTGTGTGGATGTCGGATAAAGAACCTCGACTAACATCCAAACAAGTTCAAGCTGCCCTGCAGTCCGAGGGTACAACAGTGTCAACCTGTACTATCCGTCGGCGTCTGAATGAAAAGGGACTGTATGGTAGGAAATCCAGGAAGACCCAACTTCTTACCCCCGACATAAAAAAGCCAGGCTGGAGTTTGCCAAAACTTACCTGAAAAAAACTAAAACGTTTTGGAAGAATGTTCTCTGGTCAGCTGAGACAAAAGTAGAGCTTTTTGAGCAAAGGCATCAACATAGAATTTACAGGAGAAAAAAAGAGGCATTCAAAGAAAAGAACACAGTCCCTACAGTCAAACATGGCGGAGGTTCCCTGATGTTTTGGGGTTGCTTTGCTGCCTCTGGCACTGGACTGCTTGACTGTGTGCATGGTATTATGAAGTCTGAAGACTACCAACAAATTTTGCAGCATAATGTAGGGCCCAGTGTGAGAAAGCTGGGTCTCCCTCAGAGGTCATGGGTCTTCCAGTAGGACAATGACCCAAAACACACTTCAAAAAGCACTAGAAAATGGTTTGAGAGAAAGCACTGGAGACTTCTAAGGTGGCCAGCAATGAGTCCAGACCTGAATCCCATAGAACACCTGTGGAGAGATCTAAAATGGCAGTTTGGAGAAGGCACCCTTCAAATATCAGGGAGCTGGAGCAGTTTGCCAAAGAAGAATGGTCTAAAATTCCAGCAGAGCATTGTAAGAAACTCATTGATGGTTACCGGAAGCGGTTGGTCGCAGTTATTTTGGCTTTAGTTTGTGCAACCAAGTATTAGGCTGAGGGTGCCAATACTTTTGTCTGGCCCATTTTTGGAGTTTTGTGTGAAATGATCAATGTTTTGCTTTTTGCTTCATTTTCTTTTGTGTTTTTTCATTTAAGACAAATTAAATGAAGATAATAATACCAAAGAATTTGTGATTGCAATCATTTTCAGGAAGAAACTGAGTATTATCGGACAGAATTGCAGGGGTGTCAATACTTTTGGCCACAACTGTAACCTCCTTCCTAAATACTAGGAGGTGCGTGTGAAGTATTGGCCACTAGCCTGTTAATGGGGTTGGGAGTAGAGGGTATGAATACAATATAATAAATGTGTCCACAGGAGGTTATGGGGATCAAGCAAAGGCGTTCTAGGAAAACCGCAACCTAGAAATATACCAGGGATGCAGTCATATGAATGAATTAGCCTCTTACGAAGCATAACTATAGCCCCATAAGTATGTCAGATCACAGTCTCCACTGCATTATTAAGCCAGAGAGAAAGAAAAAAGAAACCATATGAGTATATGCGGAGAATATAAGAGACCCCCACTACATGCAGATGACCCAGATATGTGAATGTCCCAATATGGAAATGATAGGGAAAAATGTCTTATTCAGCAGTCAAACCGTTAATATCACCAGTATTGACATACAATCCTCTAAGTAGAGGTATAAGGGTAAGTAATGATATACTCCTCTGTGATGCATATTAGGCATATCAAAGTTCTTATAAAACCAGTCCAATTAGCTGGGTAACACTTTCAATGTCCGAATGTGTTTTCCCCCAGAAGTACTGGGGTTCATCAGGGGATCACTGGTTCAGTCCTATGGCCACAAACAGTGGTGTGTGCTAAAGGAAATGCTTACCGCCAGATTTTAAAAGAAAATCCAGGGACCAATTTGCAGAAGAAAATGAGTTGTAGAAGGGGGATGCTTTCCAAAAGAGCCGGAAATGACATTAACCCCAGATACTAAAGAGAAAGTAATGGAACGCAAGACGCGTTCCACCCTGGGTGCAGCGCACAGGAAGTGACGTCTTTTCCTGTCCTGGGGTTCTGGCATATAGAGGTGGAACGCAGTGAGCTTTCCACATGCCGAATTCCGGAAGTGCCCTCCCGATACAGCGTGTCACGGTAGAGCCCTCACTGCTTTGCACTTTTCTATGTGGAGCGCCTCCTGCTTTCCTTTGATGCTCTGTTATATTTTAAGGGGTCTTTTTGATTTCGATCTTTGCTTGGTTGAGACTTCTACCTATAGTTTTTTTCCTTGGTTTAAACATCTTGGGGCTGAACAGATGCGAGATGATGTCTGCAATCTATTCCAATCAAAATTGTGCTCAAAGAGTTGTATCCGGCCACATACGGGGTATATGGGGAAAATGCCCAGCAAAGAAATTGGTGAATAACCTCTTGTCACTCTTCAGAATCTGAAATTTTGGGGGCTACAGCAACATTTTTTTTTGCCGGGTGGGGGGGTGGGGGGGTGGAGTCTTTTTTCATTTTCACGTCCCAATGTTATAAGTTTATGTGACACACCTGTGGGTTTAAGATCACGACACCCCTAGATTAAATCTCATAGGGTTGTAGATTAAAAAAATGGGGTCTCTTACAGGGGGGAAGGAGGGGTGTTTCTGCTGTTTTTGCATGTAAGGGGCTGTTCAAATGCGATATGGTGCCTGTAATTCGTTCCAACCAAAGGAATGCTCCAAAATTCAAATAGCGCTTCTTCCCTTCTGAGCCTGGCTATGTTCCCAAACAGTAGTTTACGGCCACATATGGGGTATCTGTGTGCACAACAAATTGAATTTTTGATGTAAAGTAGACGTGTTAAATGTTGTTTATTAATTATTTTTAATGGTATAACTGTCTGTTTTAAAGGCTTAAAAATTCTGTTGCGAAGTTTTCAAAATTTATACAATTTCGAATTTTTTCATAAACGCAAATCCTATCCTAAATTTACCGCTAACATTAAGTGCCTTGTCACAACCAGACAGACTAAAAATCACGGAGATATGTAGAAGCGTTCTAGAGTTATTACCACAAGGTGATAAAAGTCAATTTTGATAAATTTGGCCTGGTCCCAAAGGTTAAAATTGGCTTCGGGGAGAAAAGGTTAATGCCAGAAATTTTTTTAGCAGTATTTATAAGATCTTTGCTGATCTTGCCAAGCAGACCTCTAAATGTATGTCTTTTGAAGATTCTAAAAGAGTTGAGCTGCTACTTTCATTATTGTAAATGTAAATTATAAGTGTTTCAGTTTGACATTCTATCCATTGAAGTAAAACAAATGTATGTTTTTACCAGGGTGGATTAACAATGGGTCCGATGCAGCCTGCTGCGATGACATTTGTGGGACAAGCTGGATTTATAAGAATGGCGCCTCCAGGTCCAGCCTACACTACTGACATGCAGAAGCAATTTGTTGAAGAGCAACAGTAAGTGAATGTAAAACATGAAGACTCAAATTTCTGCATGTGTAATTTGAAGTGGCCATAAAATATCTTTTACATGATTCTTTTTACAAATTTGCAGGTAAAGGGTTTGTCTGACAGTAATTTTTTTTTTCTTTTAACCATCGATTAAAAATTATTAACTGGTGCATACTCGCGTTCCACTCCTCTTGCGGATCCGACACAGGCCGCTCCAGATGTCTCTTCCGACTCCGGAAGCGGTGTCTCCCATTTGGAATTTCAGACGTCTCTGCGCTTTGTAATTGGCTGCAGTGGTCATGTGTTTAGAAGTACATATCATGTTTCTCCGACACCGCTGTCTGTGTTGTATCTGTGGGGGTGCTGGAAGGCGGGTGTGCCTTCAATCCAGGGATAAAAAAAGAAAAAAAAATCCCGTCCACCTCTCTAGTACACATCCAATTGTAATTTGATAAGTCAGTGCTGCTGGAAGTAGTTTGCAGTTAAATATTAGAGAAACTTAACCTGTTTCACTGGCTTTCACCCGCTTGGACCTTTGGCTGTGCAGTTCTGTAAGTTCTTAAACTTCCATAGTTTGAACATGCAACTTCTTCTATAAGAAAACCATAGTAAATGACAAATTACTTCTAGAAAACTTGTGTTGATTAGAATGAGTCTCGTAGCAAAGGATTCGTGTTGGAAGCCTGTGAAGGAAAGTGTCATTGAGCATTCCGTATTTTTGTTAAGTCATTTATCTTAAAATCAAAGAAGCCAAAACTTTATGGCCCTGATTTATGAAACGGTTTTCACCAAAATTTGTGCGTAAAACTGTATGAAACATCGCAATTTTTTTAACAATTTATAGCTGTACAGAAATGTTTCAATTTTGTCATTTTTAATCCAGTCCCATTCATCTTCAACAACTTTTTTGAAAAGTGGGAATAACTTGGCAAGAAGTGGGCGTAGTGAATAAATTCATAATCATTTGCACCACAAAAGTGGGATCCCCGAAATTGTACTGACCCAAAGAATGAAATTGACTTCCCACTTATACTTCTGTTCCGAAACTTGAAATAAAACTTGGTTCGCGTTTATCTTGTACAGTACGTTGAGCATTTTACATCATGATTTCTGTCCAAATCTCCAAAAAACAGGATCCTGATGAACCCAATAACAGATCAATTCACTGTAATGAGTCAGATGGAGTTATTTTGGATTCTGTCTGACCCCCTGTCCTGTGTTTTTAGGGATGCACTAAATCTTGATCAACTATATCTATGCCATAAACCTAAAAAAGCAGTCACTACAAGAACAGATGCTAGACAGTCTAAAGCGACTCCGTCTACCTTATTATAATGGGTGGTTACATCAGGGGTTTGAGACATGTTTTCCAGGATGTCCCTCCTGATGGCATCACCAGGAGGTTGTCCTTCATATCCTTGATAGGGATAGGAAACACAGAAGAGGTTAAATAGCCCCTCCCCACCTCCACACTTCAGTGTTTTTCCTGTCCCTATCAGGGACAGACACAGGAGAGGAGCACGAATGTGCGAAGATCAATTACCTGTCTAGAAGCTCCATTCCTCCATTGGGGGCTCTGGGGCAGTGGGTGATGATGTAAGCCCCACAATACCGCTGATACCGCGAGAGGTCCCTCAGCGGTCTGTTGAGCTGTGCGCTCCTGACGTCGGCTGCATTCCCTGGAGGACCCTGGGCCTCAGCTGCTGCACGGCGTCCTCTGTGCAGGCGGCCGTGACACTTGTTCCTCTGGTGTGCGGTACGCCACGAGCGTGTGGCAGAGAAGATGGTGCCACTCGCCGGGTCGGCATCTCCCTCCATTACGGCGTGCCATGACACCGGATGTCGCACGGGTGACGATTTCCGGGTTGGCGCCGGGAACTGCAGGCCGTTCAGCTCTCCTGGAGGGGGCGTAGCTTCTACAAGACAGCAGGTCTGGCCATTGTGCGCTCCATAGGGCGCATGCGCTGTCTGAAGGAACACCTGCAAGTTTGTGATGGGCAGCAGCTGAGATCAGAAGGAGGACGAATCAGATGTCTTGAAGCCGGGCAAGACTGACTACTTAAGACAGATAGCTGACAGCACACACTGACTTAGTAAGATGGAGAGTGCTAGCCATCCTGATGTCCAGTCCTTAGAATCATCTCTGGATCACGTGAGTGGGCTATAATAAGGTCTTCCTAGCTAGGCTACATACATATAGCTATAGGACCTTCCTTTCCGTATTTTTACTAGGACAAGGAGACAACTAAGCGATCCACGACAGCAGTCAAGAGGAAATCTAATAAATGTCCGTTATGCGCCGCAATACTTCCCGAGGCATGCAACAAGAAATTGTGCGAGACATGCATCGCCAAACTGCTCAAACAGGAACAATCATCCTTATTGGCTAATATACGGACCATGATCAGAGAGGAGGTTCAGGCTAGTGTCGCTACTGTTGAACCGCCCCAATCTCTCTCCCCTAAAAGACCCAGATGGAACTTGAACCCAAACTCCGAGGAAGGGGAAGTCTCGGGCTATTCTGACCTAGACTCGGCTGAAGGTGAGACCTCCTCAATATTTCTTTCTGGAGATCGGAAAAGATACTTATTTTCTTCCGAGGACACGGACACCCTGAAGAATGGGAAGATGTGGGGAAAAAGTTCATAGTCCCAAGGGAATTCAAATTCCGCCTTCCCTTTAATCCAGAGGATACTAAGACCTGGGAATCAGTTCCGAAAATTGATATATCGGTAGCCAGAGTATCAAGAAAAACAGCCATTCCATTTGAAGATTCTTCAGGCCTTATGGACCCGATGGACAAAATAGCAGAGGACCTCCTTAAAAAATCATGGGAAGCATCAGCAGCAATTATGAAAGCTAACGTAGCTGTGACTTCAGTAGCCAGATCAATGAGTATCTGGGTAGAGGAGCTGGAAGCTCCGATCAAAAACAGAACCCCCAGAGAAGAGATTTTAAAATCCTTATCATTGTTGAAGATGGCAACTGACTTCATGGCTGATGCCTCGGCGGAGTCAGTCCGTTTTGCAGCCAGAAGCAATGCATTATCTAATGCAGCAAGGCGTGCAGTATGGATAAGATTGTGGTCAGGAGATACTCAATCTAAAAATAAACTTTGTTCAATTCCATTTTCTGGCCTCCACGTATTCAGTCCAGTATTAGACGACTTACTGGACAAAAACAAAGGAAAATGCCATCCTTTCAGAGGACCCGATTTCATCCAAGACAGGATTATAGTGGCAAAGGTAAAACCGAAGATGGAGCACCCTAAAGGGGGCAGGGGTAGAGGCTCCTTTTATGAGGAAGGGACTGGGTCAGGCAGACAATGACGCCAAGCACATTGGGGGGAAGACTTCAACGCTTCTCGAAAGGATGGCAAAACATCACCCAGAACCGTTGGATACTCCAAACAATTGCTTACGGTTACAGAATACAGTTTACTCAGATACCACCCCCCCAGAAGATACTGCCTGACCCGCAGCCAATCTCCAGTGGTACATCCTAGAGGACATACAGCAGCTCATACAAATAGAAGCCATAATCCCGGTACCTCTTTTGGAACACTTCCACGGCCACTACTCCAGTCTCTTTTCTATAAAAAAGCCAGGAGGAGAGTACCGGACCATAATTAATTTAAAACCACTGAACCAGTGGGTATTTTGCAAGCGTTTCAAGATGGAGATCATCAAATCCGTCATACCGTTAATAAGGAAAGATTCAGTAATGTGTACAATAGATCTCAAAAGCGCATATTACCATGTGCCCATCCATCCCTCACATCAGAAGTACCTCAGGTTCGCAATAAAAGACCGAGGGAACGCACTTAATTTCCAATTTCAGTGCCTTCCATTTGGGCTTCCTTTTGCACCAAGAATCTTCACAAAGCTCATGGCAGAAGCGATGGCCTTCTTACGGACAAAGGACATTCTCATAGTTCCGTACTTGGATGAACTGTTGCTGATGGCAGACTCACGACAGCAGATGGAACAGTGTCTAAGAGACACTATGTCGCTTCTAGAGAGCCTGGGATGGGTGATAAACCTAAAAACGTCAAGTCTCGAGCCGGAGAAGAGAAAAACCTTCTTGGGGGTCCTTCTAGACTCAGGGAAAGAGTATTCATTCCTTCCATCCCACAAACAACTGGCAGTCAGACAAGAAGCTCAGATGTTGGGAAAAAGAGTACACCACTATCAGAAAAGCCATGAGAGTGCTAGGTCTGATGACCTCTTGCATTTCAAGCGTTCAGTGGAGCCAATTTCACTCGAGGGTGTTACAGCGAGAGATCCTTTCCAAATGGGAAGGAAGAGAAGAGTCATTGGATGACAAAATGACTATAACAAGAGAAGTAAAACATTCCCTGTCTTGGTGGATCAACATCTCAAATCTACAGCAGGGCAAACCCTGGAGAATGTCGCCATGCATAAAAATAACTATGGTTGCAAGCCTCAGTGGTTGTGGAGCTCACATTGACTGTCGTTACCTTCAGGGTACATGGCCCTCATCAGTGCGCAACTACTCATCAAACTTCAGAGAACTCAGAGAACAGTTTGGGAAGCGCTGAGCAGATCTCATCGGCAGCTCAGCAACCTTCATGTCAGAATATTCTCCAACAATTCAACTACAGTATACTTCCTGCTACATCAGGGGGGTCAGAGGCACCGTCATCTACAAGACATAACAAACACAATATTCTCCTGGGCAGAACTCAATGTAAGATCCTTAAAGGGAACCTGTCACCCCCAAAATTGATGATGAGGTAAGCTCACCGGCATCAGGGGCTTATCTACAGCATTCTATAATGCTGTAGATAAGCTGCCGATGTTACCTGAAAGAGGAGAAAAAAAGGTTAGATTAATCTCACCTAGGGGCGTTCCCGCTGCGGTCCGGTCCGATGGGTGTCTCAGGTCCACTCCGGCGCCTCCTAGCTTCATTCCATGATGTCCTCTTCTGGTCTTCACGCCGCGGCTCCGGCGCAGGCGTACTTTGTCTGCCCTGTTGAGGGCAGAGCAAAGTACTGCAGTGCGCAGGCGCCGGAAAGGTCAGAGAGGCCTGGCGCCTGCGCACTGCAGTACTTTGCTCTGCCCTCAACAGGGCAGACAAAGTACGCCTGCACCGGAGCAGCAGCATGAAGACAAGAAGAGGACGCCATGGAATGAAGATAGGAGGCGCTGTACCGGACCTGAGACGCCCATCGGAGCGGGACCGCCCCTGGGTGAGTATAATCTAACGTCTTTTTCTCCTCTTTCAGGTAACATCGGCGTTTTATCTACAGCATTACAGAATGCTGTAGATAAGCCCCTGATGATGGTGAGCTTACCTCACCATCGATTTTGGGGGTGACAGGTTCCCTTTAACGGCGGTACATCGGAAAGGCGAAAAGAACCAAGTGTTAGATTTTCTCAGCAGGAAGAAAATACAACATGCAGAATGGGCCTTAAATCAAGAGGTCTTTACACATCTTACCGACATCTGGGGTTTCCCAGAGATGGACTTGTTCGCTTCAGGAATAAACTCAAAAACAAAACACTTCTTCTCGTTGAATCCAGGAGACAACCCGACGGCAGTAGATTCCTTAGCACAGGACTGGGATATGGAGCTGGCATACGCCTTCCCTCCTCTGCCCTTAATACTGAGAGTTCTGCGGAAGATCCAAGAGAGTCATACAACAGTTATTCTAATAGTGCCGTACTGGCCCAAGAGAAGCTGGTTCCCGTTATTGAGACAGATGGCGTTAGAGGATCCAATTCTCCTACCATTACAACAGAACTTCCTGACACAGGGCCCTCTTGTTCATCAGAATCTAGAGTTCCTACAGCTTTCAGCCTGGATCCTGACAAGGAGATCCTGAAATTGAGAGGCCTGTCAGTCAGTCATATCTACCTTACAACAAAGTAGAAAGTCTGCCACCTTGGCCATATATCTTAAAGTCTGGAAAAAATTTTGTTCACAGGCCCAGTATCCCTTAAACAGGAACCTAATATTCCTCAAGTTCTAGATTTTCTTGAAGCTGGTTTCGACAAAGGTCTAAAACCCAATACACTGAAACTTCAAATCTCAGCTCTGGGCTCCTTCTTTGATTACCATCTGGCAGAACACCCCTGGGTGGTAAGGTTTATTAGAGCCACTCAACGTATCAGACCTACAATACGCAGTTCCGGCCCCCCTGGGGACCTAAATTTAGTCTTGAATAATTTACGGGAAAATCTTTGTGAACCTCTAGACCAAGCAGATCTCAGATCAGTAACACTTAAAGCGTTTTTTCTGGTGGCAATAACCTCAGCCCGACGTATAGGAGAGATCCAAGCCCTTTCCATAAGAGACCCATATCTGAGGATCCAGGAGGACTGTATCATCTTTAAGATGGATCTGGCCTTCCTTCCCAAAGTGGTAACTGACTTTCATAGAAGCCAGGAAATAGTATTGCCCATCTTCTGTTAGTACCATAAAAATGAGAAAGAGCGTGCTCTCCATTCTTTGGACGTTAAAAGAACAGTCCTATAATACCTGAAGCTCACAGAAGGCAGGAGACTAGATTCAAATCTCTTCGTCCAGATGGCAGGGAAAAATAGAGGAAAGAAGGCATCAAAAGCCACCTTAGCTAGGTGGATAAAATTAGCCATTTCCACAGCATATACCTCGGCAGGAAAGATTCCGCTGGAAGGCCTTAAGGCTCATTCACTGAGAGCAGTCTCTGCTTCATGGGCAGAGTGTGCTGGGGCTTCCATGGATCAAATTTGCTGGGCCACAACTTGGTCCAGAATAAATACTTTCTGTAGATATTACAAACTGTACGTTCTGCCAAACCAACAGACTGCCTTTGGGAAGAAAGTCCTGCAAGCAGTAATCCCGCCCTAATAGGAGTTATTTGGTACTTCTCCTGGTGGTGCTGTCAGGAGGGACATCCTGGAAAAGTAGGAATTAGTCCTACCGGTAATGTAGTTTCCAGGAGTCCATCCTGACAGCACTCCTTATATTCCCTCCCATATATTTCCTATCTAATGTGGTGTAAAACATTTGTAATGGAAATTCAATAAAATGGCGTTGCATCCATCCTGGTGTGGTACTTGAAAAAGACATTGAAGGGTGGAGGTGGAGAGGGGCTATTTAACCTCTTCTGTGTTTCCTGTCCCTATCAAGGATATGAAGGACAACCTCCTGGTGGTGCTGTCAGGATGGACTCCTGGAAACTACATTACCGGTAGGACTAATTCCTACTTTTCTGCTTATTAAAACGGACACCTCTGCTTATGTGCTCATTCTTAATAATGATCAAAAATGTTCTGAAGCCAAAATGCTACCTTTAAAAACTTCAACTCCTCACACAAAGAACAAGCCCCTACTTGGGTCCATCATCTGTCAATTGAAATATATTGTGTTTCTATGCCACAGGAAAAGAAAACAAGGTGAAGTCTGCTCTTTCAAATATAAGCACAACCTGGGCACAATGTATTGGACAACCAAGATGAATTCCTAAAAGGATCTAAGTTCCACAATGTGGCCACTTGTGTGGATTTTTGCTGTTGTAGAACAATTGGGCTTTTACAAAAGGCCCTGTGTACTATTCCAGCCAAATCTGCATTCCAAAAATGAAATGGGTCTCTTTCCCTTCTGAGCCATGCCGTGTGCCACAACAGTAGCTCCTGATGACACATGGGACATTGACATAACTCGGGTGCAATTGTGGTGCAAATTGTGGCGTTCTTTTTATTTTGTTACTTGTCCAAACTAAAATTTGGAGGGTAAAGCAACAATTTATTGCAAGAAATGTAATAATTCAGTTTCACTACCAAATGCTCTAATGCTCCGTGAAACACCTGTGGGTTCTAAAACCACACTTCACTCTTAGATAAATAACTTGACTGGTTACTATCCAAATTGAGGATCACTTGTTGGAGATTCTATTTTAGCACTCCAAAAGACAACGCTCTTTCCCTTCTAACCCCTGTCATGTGCTCAAATAGTAATTTCCGGCACATAGGTTATTGCCATGCACGGGAATGCTGTAACAAAATGTGAGGTCCATATTCTCCTATTTCCCCTTGTTAAGTTAAAATTTTAGGGACAATGCAACATTTTAGTGGAAAAACATAATTGTTTGTTTTCACACCCCACTGTTACAGAAGTCGGTGAAGCACTTGTGGGTTCAAAATGTCCACAACAACCCTAAATGAAAAGTGTCATTTTTCAACATGGGGTCAACTTGTGAGGTATTTCTGCCACCCCTTGCATGCTGTGTGCTCACCCTGTATGAGATATTGCCTTGTTCAGGAAAAATTGCTTAGTAGACCTTGGTATTTTTTCCTCTTACGGTTTGTGAAACTAAATAAAAATTGAGTCTTAGGCTTCAGTGAAAAAAAGCTCATTTTTTCTCTCCCTTTGTTAGTTCATGTGATACAATTGAAGGGTTAACAAACTTTCCAAATGCAGTTTAGAATTATTTGAGGGGTCAGTTTTAAAAATAAGCTATTGTTTGAAGGTATGCTGACATACAAGTCCCTCTGTCACTTCAACAATGAAGTGGTCCCCCCCAAAAAAAATTGTTGAAAAATTGCTGCCATATTTTTAATCTTTCTAGCATCACATCATAAGAAAATAAAAAGATGTTTTTAAAAATGATGCTGGCGTAAACTAAACACATGGTTAATGTTAATATCTATTTTGTATGATATGATTTTCCTGGTGTATTGGCATACAAATTCACATTTTAAAAGCTACTAAATATTTTGCTAGAAATCAGATATTTTCATGTTCATAAATGCAAAAAATATTGATAGAAGTTTGCTACTAACATAAAGTACAATGTGCCATGAAAAAAACGTAATCTCTACATAAAGTGACACATGTCAGCATTGAAAAATCTGTCCTGCTCAGTTGTGTGAGAGAGAAGGGATTACTATGCGTATTTGGCAGCATGTCCATTTCTATCTATCTATCTATCTATCTATCTATCTATATATTATATATACCCTAACTCTTCTTTTTTTGTACATTCAAGAAAACGATTTGAGCAGCAGCAAAAGTTGTTAGAAGAAGAAAGAAAACGACGACAATTTGAAGAACAGAAGCAGAAGTTAAGATTGCTAAGCAGTGTGAAGCCCAAAGTAAGATTTTAGATTTGTAGTTGTATAAGCTGTATGTATCCTCTCTTCAGCTCTAAACTGTGAAATAGAACAAGTAAGAAGAATAGTTTTTTGAGTACTCTCCATAAAATCTGTTTCTCGTAGTCTTCATTGAGGGACAAAAAACCATGGGGAGACACAACCATGGCATAGTCTGCTGCCTCTGGAAGGCTGACGCAATTATTGCAGTTTAATTAAAATTGGTCCCTCCCCTCCCAAAGGCTTATGCTTACCTGTAACGGTTGTCCATTCGGCCTTTAAAACAATTGGTGATGGCATCTAATATAATCCATATTTCATGTGTTGGAATCGATTGTATGTATACAATGCAATCACTGTGGGTTCCCTAATTATCAGCCTAGCAGTGGAAACAGCTGCATCCTGATGGTAATAGTTGGTCAATTACATACCGTATATACTCGAGTATTAGCCGAGATTTTCAGCCCAAATTTTTGGGCTGAAAGTGCCCCTCTCGGCTTATACTCGAGTCACGGTCGGCGGCAGGGTCAGCGGGTGAGGGGGAGAGGGCGCTGAGGCATACTTACCTAGTTCTGGCGATCCTGACGCTCCCCCTGCCTGTCACATGGTCTCCGGGTGCCGCAGCTCTTCCCCTGTTCAGCGGTCACGTGGGACCGCTCATTAGAGAAATGAATATGGACTCCACTCCCATAGGGGCGGAGCCGCCTATTCATTTCTCTAATCAGCGGTGCCGGTGACCGCTGATAGAGGAAGAAGCTGCGGCACCGAAGACCAGCTGTCCGGGGGAAGGAGCGGGATGCCGGGAGCAGGTAAGTATCGCATATTTACCTGTCCACACGCCGGGCGCCGCTCTGTCTTCCCGGCGTCTCTCTCTCCACACTGACTGTGCAGGTCAGAGGGCGCGATGACGCATATAGTGTGCGCGCCGCCCTCTGCCTGATCAGTCAGTGCGGAGAGATGCCGGGACGGGACGCTGAGGAGCTGCAAGCAAGAGAGGTGAGTATGTCTTTTATTATTTTTATTGCAGCAGCAGCAGCACAGCTTTCTATGGCACATCCTATGGGGCAATAATGAACGGTGCAGAGCACTATATGGCACAGCTTATGGGGCAATAAGGAGCGGTGCAGAGCACTATATGGCACAGCTATGGGGCAGTAAGGAGCGGTGCAGAGCACTATATGGCACAGCTATGGGGCAATAATGAACGGTGCAGAGCACTATATGGCACAGCTTTCTATTGTACAGCTATGGGGAAATAATGAATGGTATGGAGTATCTATTTTTATTTTTGAAATTCACCGGTAGCTGTTGCATTTTCCACCCTAGGCTTATACTCGAGTCAATAAGTTTTCCCAGTTTTTTGTGGCAAAATTAGGGGGGTCGGCTTATACTCGCGTCGGCTTATACTCGAATATATATACGGTAATTGTCCTGATGATAGAGGGCAGCGGAAGGCTGATCGTGACAGAAAGTTAACAGCTGTGAATGTGCACGAACCCCTCGGAGGTGATTTTTGACAGTACCCAAAAATCCGCTTGTCTTGTTTGTCTTATTGGGGGATGCGGAAACATGGTATGTCCTAAAGCAGTCCTTAGGGTGGGAGAATAATAAATATCATACTGTTGCCACCTAATTTTTCTGTATTAACTCAAGTGGAAGTCTTGGCTACTGCCGTCTGCAGTGTCTTCCTATCTAGGCTCTCAACTAGATGGTACCTGACAAAAAGAAGGCAAAACATTGTCTTCATTAAGGTAAAAACTCAAAATGCCCTTCGGGAGGAAGGATGGAACTAGCCTCAACACTGTCTTATCCTGATGCAGAATAAGGTGAGGCACGCAGGAAGCAAGAGCTGTCCGCTCCAAAACCCTCCTGATAGAAGTAGTGGCTATAAGGAAAGCTACTGTGTAAGAAACAAAATGTGTAGAGACCTCTCTGATGGGCTATAAAGGTGGAGACTGAAGGGTCTTCAAAACAAGATAAAGGTCCCAAGGACCTAGAGGTGTCAGATAGTGTGGTCTAGTGTGCGCTACCCCTTGGGTACAAATTTTATCCTGGGCTTTAAATGCCAGATTCTTCTGAAATAAAATAGTCAGGGTGAATACCTTATCCTTTGCAACGGAGTGTTTTTGGTTTTACTGTGCTCTTTTGTGTCTTCTGATCCTTGAGGGAGTTAAGCGTCAGCCTTAACTCCAAACCGGAGTTTAAGAAGAACAGTGCTGGCAAAGAAAAAGACATTGTCGAAATACTGGTAGACTCACACCAATAAAAATAAGCCTTCCAAGTTCGATGGTAGACTTGCAACGAGGATGGCTTTGGGCTCTAATCATAATTTGGATGACTGACTCAGACCAAACACCCTCAAAATCGCAGCTTCAAAAGCGATGCCGTCAAATTGAATGATTAAATTTTGATGATAGAACAGACCCTATAACAGAAGACCTGGGTGACCCGGGATTGTTCATATAACATCTAGCAGGAGATTGACATCTGAATACAAGACCTCTGAGGCCAGTCTTGAGCAATGAGTGACTGAAACCCCTTCTGCCATGATCTTGAGAAATCTGGGTAGAGGTGGAAAAAAGTAAGGCAGAGAGAACTGGAACTGCCTGAGGGGGTCCCAGCATCTTGCCACAAACTTCAGCGCCTTGTGGATTAACATTGCTGCAAGCAGATTGACATCCAGTGTACCCCACTGCTGACAAACCTGCCTGAACACTTCTGTAAGAAGAGCCCACTCTCCTGTCGCTATCTGTTGATGACTCAAAATGTCTGTCTCCCAATTGTCCACCTTGGGTATATGAACTTCTGAGATTACAGGAACCTTCTTTTCAACCCATTTCAAAATTCTTTTGACCTCTGCCATGTTTGTGTGACGGTTTGTATGGGCCACTCCTGTGGAGTTAACTGATTGAATCCTGATCGGCAACCCATGGTCAAAGTGCTGCCAATGTAGTCGTGTCAGACTGACAGCTCTGAGCTCCAGAACATTGGAAGAATGCTCTCCTGGCTGTTCCAGACCTCCTAAACCATCAGGTGACTAAATACTGCTCCCCAACCTGTAAGACTGGCATATGTGTTGAGAACCTGCCACTGATTGGGGCGACCGTGAGTTAACAGGTGAGATCTCAACCACAATCGGAGAGACTGACGACAGCTGAAGGGGAGAAGAATGGACCGATCCAGGGACTGTATCGACCTGTCTTAAGCAGTCAGCAGTGTGTTTTGTAGAGGTTTCTACTGAAATTGAGCAAACGGAACTGTTTTGAATGTTGCCAACATTTTTCCCAAAATTATCTTGCAAAAACCCGAGGGAATGTCTGTTGGATGCTTCAAGGTTCTGATGGAAGACTGCAGTGTACTTCTCTTCGTTGGTGTTAGTTTTGGAAATGAAAATTTAGAGGGTGACTCCATAATTTTTACCCTATGCTTGGTTAAAAAAAAGTAACCATTACTGACTACCACATTTTTTGTTCTTGATTTGTTTTAGTGTTTCTTTAAGCCAGAAAGTTGCCTTTTGAAATGACTTTAGTTTTGTGCCATATCTGTGATCTGCTTTTTTTTCTACAAAATTAAACAACTGAATGAACATCCTCCAAGGCCGATGATTGATTACATCATTTTTGCTAGGGGTTATATAATGGGGGAAAATGGAATTTTAAAGTTAGTTTTGTTGGAGTCTGTGTTGCTGTTTCTTGCACCAAATGCATTAAAATGTTGCATGCTGTTTGATAACATTTAATATAAGATATCGCTCAAATGTTGACATCATCCCTTACTCGAAGAGAATTGTGACTTTAAAGGGAACCTGTCACCCCCAAAATGGCTGGTGAGGTAAGCTCACTGGCATCAGGGGCTTATCTACAGCATTCTGTAATGCTGTAGATAAGCCCCCGATGTTACCTGAAAGAGGAGAAAAAGACATTAGATTATACTCACCCAGGGGCGGTCCCGGTGCGGTCAGGTCAGATGGGTGTCTCCGGTCCGCTCCGGCGCCTCCCATCTTCATTCCATGACGTCCTCTTCGGGTCTTTACACCGCGGCTTCGGCGCAGGCGTACTTTGTCTGCCCTGTTGAGGGCAGAGCAAAGTACTGCAGTGCGCAGGCGCTGGAAAGGTCAGAGAGGGCCGGCTCCTGCGCACTGCAGTACTTTGCTCTGCCCTCAACAGGGCAGACAAAGTACGCCGGAGCCACGGCGTAAAGACCCGAAGAGGACATCATGGAATGAAGATGGGAGGCGCTGGAGCGGACCGGAGACACCCATCCGACCTGACCGCACCGGGACCGCCCCTGGGTGAGTATAATCTAACGTCTTTTTCTCCTCTTTCAGGTAACATCGGGGGCTTGTCTACAGCATTACAGAATGCGGTAGATAAGCCCCTGATGCCGGTGAGCTTACCTCACCAGCCATTTTGGGGGTGACAGGTTCCCTTTAAAAATTAATGAATCTGGTATAATCTTACTTGCCTAGCTTACAGTGTTCCCTTTCCAAACTACCTTTTAAAAATGTTAAGATTGGTGTAGAATCACATGCCCCAAATCAGCAACTTTTGTATGTCCTAAACAGATACACAAGCCGCCCATAATGTAGTGTTGATAACCTGCCCCATTTTACTTTTTTTTAAAGTAATATTAAAGGAGTCTTATTGAAGTCATATGGTCTTTCTTGCCATGACAACAAAAAACCCACAATAATAATAGTCACCTCCCAGAGATGCTGGGTCTCAAACTTGCGTTACATTGTTATTAGAGATGGGCGAACCCAAACAGTAAAGGTCGGCTCCCGTACCGAACACCTACTGTTCGGGCAGAGACTACACCAGGAAATCCGCTGATAATAACAGTGAGAGCAGGAGCGGCTGATGGGAGTATTCATCAGTCGGCTCCCGTGCTGCAAATAAAGGCTGGTTATCAAGGCTGACAAGGCTGGTTATCAAGAATAGAGGGGTTAGGGTTGCAATTTGGGTTAGGGTTAGAATTAGGGTTGCAGTTAGGGTTAGAATTAGGCTATGTGCACACGGTGCGGATTGGCTGCTGCGGATTCGTGGCAGTTTTCCATCACGTTTACAGTACCATGTAAACCTATGGTGAACCAAATCCGCTGTGCCCATGGTGCGGAAAATACCGTGCGGAAACGCTGCGTTGTATTTTCCGCAGCATGTCAATTCTTTGTGCGGATTCCGCAGCGTTTTACACCTGTTCCTCAATAGGAATCCGCAGGTGAAATCCGCACAAAACACAATAGAAATCCGCGGTAAATCCGCAAGTAAAACGCAATGCGTTTTACATGTGGATTTTTCAAAAACGGTGCGGAAAAATCCGCACACGCATCCGCAATGTGGGCACATATCCTTAGGGTTAGGGTTGGAACTAGAGTTAGGGTTGGAATTGGGGTTAGGTTAGAATTAGGGTTAAGATTACGGTTAGGGGTGTGTTGGGGTTAGGGTTACGGTTATGGTTATGGTTGGGATTAGGGTTAGGGGGTGTGTTGGGGTTATGGTTGTGGTTAGGGGTGTGTTGGGGTTAGGGTTGTGATTACCGTTATGGTTAAAATTGGGATTAGGGGTGTGTTGGGGTTAGTGTTGGAGTTAGAATTGAAGGGTTTCCACTGTTTAGGCACATCAGGGGGTCTCCAAACGCGACATGGCGCCACCATTGATTCCAGACAATCTTCCATTCAAAAAGTCAAATGGTGCTCCCTCCAGAGCCCCGACGTGCGCCCAAACAGTGGTTTACTCAAACATATGGGGCATAAGCGTACTCAGGAAAAATTGCACAACAACTTTGGGGGTCTAATTTATTTTTGTGGGAAAAAAAAGATTTTTTATTTTCATGGCTCTGCGTTCTAAAATTCTGTGAAGCGCTTGGGGGTTCAAAGTGCTCACCACACATTTAGATAAGTTCCTTGGGGGGGCCTAGTTTCCAAAATAGGGTCACTTGTGGTGGGTTTCTACTGTTAAGGCACATCAGGGGCTCTGCAAACGCAACGTGACGCCCGCAGACCATTTCATCAAAGTCTGCATTTCAAAACGTCACTACTTCCCTTCCGAGCCCCGACGTGTGCCCAAACAGTGGTTTACCCCCACATATGGGGTATCCGTGTACTCAGGACAAACTGGACAACAACTATTGGGGTCCAATTTGTCCTGTTACCCTTGTGAAAATAAAAAAAATGCGGGCTAAAAAAATCATTTTTTTGAGGAAAGAAAAATGATTTTTTATTTTCATGGCTCTGCGTTATAAACTTCTGTGAAGCACTTGGGGGTTCAAAGTGCTCACCACACATCTAGATAAGTTCCTTGGGGGGGTCTAGTTTGCAAAATGGGGTCACTTGTGGGGGAGCTCCAATGTTTAGGCACACAGGGGCTCTCCAAACGCGGCATGGTGTCCGCTAACGATTGGAGCTAATTTTTCATTCAAAAAGTCAAATGGCACTCCTTCCCTTCCGAGCCTTGCCGCGTGCCCAAACAGTGGTTTACCCTCACATGTGAGGTATCTGTATACTCAGGAGAAATTTCCCAACAAATTTTACCATCCATTTTATCCTGTAGCCAATGTGAAAATGAAAAAATTCAGGCTAAAAGAACTTTTTTGTGGGAAAAAAAAGTACTTTTTCATTTTTACGGATCAATTTGTGAAGCACCTGGGGGTTCAAAGTGCTCACCACACATCTAGATAAGTTCCTTGGGGGGTCTAGTTTCCAAAATGGGGTCACTTGTGGGGTTGCTCCAATGTTTAGGCACACAGGGGCACTCCAAATGTGACATGGTGTCCGCTAAAGATTGGAGCCAATTTTTCATTCGAAGTTCAATTCAAAGTCAAATGGCGCTCCTTCTGAGCCCTGTCGTGCGCCCAAACAGTGGTCTCCCCCCACATATGGGGTATCGGGGTACCCAGGACAAATTGTACAACTTTCGGGGTCCAGTTTCTCCTTTTACACTTGGGAAAATAAAAAAAAAAGTTGCTAAAAGATAATTTTTGTGACTAAAAAGTTAAATGTTCATTTTTTCTTTCCACGTTGCTTCTGCTACTGTGAAACACCTGAAGGGTTAATAAACTTCTTGAATGTGGTTTTGAGCATCTTGAGGGGTGCAGTTTTAGAATGGTGTCACTTTTGGGTATTTTCAGCCATACAGACCCCTCAAACTGACTTCAAATGTGAGGTGGCCTAAAAAAAAATGGCTTTGTAAATTTTGTTGAAAAAATGAGAAATCGCTGGTCAAATTTTAACCCTTATAACTTCCTAGCAAAAAAAAGATTTGTTTCCAAAATTGTGCTGATGTAAAGTAGACATGTGGGAAATGTTTTTTATTAACTATTTTGTGTCACATAACTCTCTGGTTTAACAGAATAAAAATTTGAAAATTGCAAAATTTTCCCCAAATTTCCTTTTTTTTCACAAATAAACGCAAAAATTATCGACCTAAATTTACCACTAACATGAAGCCCAATATGTCAGGAAAAAACAGTCTTAGAATCGCTAGGATCCGTTAAAGCGTTCTTGAGTTATTACCTCATAAAGGGACACTGGTCAGAATTGCAAAAAACGGCCAGGTCATTAAGGTCTAAATAGGCTGGGTCATGAAGGGGTTAACTACCTCATCCGGCGGAAATGCACTCATCGCTGACCCCCGGGGGTCAGCGATGCGTCAGCATGACAACCAGAGGTTTCATTGAGACCTCTATTATTGTTGATGCCGGATTGCTATTAGTGCCACCCTGTGGTCGGCGTTCATAGCAAAGCTGTAATTCTGCTGCATAGAGGTGATCCGTGCATCACCTCTGTGTTAGCAGAGGCAATTGAGTTGTGCCAGCTTCTAGCCTCCCATGAAGGCTATTGAAGCATGGCAAAAGTAAAAAAAAAAAAGTAAAAAAAAAAAATGAAAAAATAAAAGTTTAAATCACCCCCTTTTTGCCCCATTAAAATAATAAAAAAATCAAATATACACATATTTGGTATCGCCGCGTTCCGAATAGCCCTATATATATATATATATAATTGTCTAAGGGTTTTTCCGTCTGTCTGTCTGTCCTGGAAATCCCGCGTCTCTTAATTGGTCGAGGCCGCCAGGCCTCGACCAATCAGCGACGGGCACAGTATCGACGTAGATGTCATAATGGTTGCCATGGCGACGATGATGTCATAAAGGTTGCCTCGACCAATCAGCGACGGGCGAATTCTGGAATCATCATTGTCCATATACTACGGGGACATGCATATTCTAGAATACCCGATGCGTTAGAATCGGGCCACAATCTAGTATATATATATATATATATATATATATATATATATATATATATATATATATATATATATATATATAATATACGGTATATGTATGTATATATATATATATATATATATATAGGATTAACCTGATCGCTAAACAGCGTAGCGAGAAAAGTATTTGAAACGCCAGAATTAGGTTTTTTTGGTCGCCGCAACATTGCATTAAAATGCAATAACAGGTGATCAAAAGAACATATCTCCACCAAAATGGTATCATTAAAAACGACAGCTCTGCATGCACAAAATAAGCCCTCACCCGACCCCAGTTCACAAAAAATGGAGACGCTGCGGGAATTGGAAAATGTCGCTTTTTTTTTTTTGTTTTTTTTTAGCAAGTTTGGAAATTTTTTTCACCACAAAGATAACAAATAACCTGGAAATGTTTGGTGTCTATGAACTCGTAATAACCTGGAGAATCAAAATGGCAAGTCCGTTTTATCATATAGTGAACCTAGCAAAAAAGCCAAACAAAAAAACAAGTGTGGGATTGCAATTTTTTTGTTTGCAATTTCACTGCACTTGGATTTTTTTTCCCGTTTTCTAGTACGTGACATGCTAAAACCAATGATGTCGTTCAAAAGTATGACTCGTCCCGCAAAAAATAAGCCCTCACATGGCCATACTGACGGAAAAATAAAAAAGTTATGGCTCTGGGAAGGAGGGGAGCGAGAAACGAAAATACCCAGGGTCATGAAGGGGTTAAACCCCCCTCCCCTGAAATATCACATGGTCATATGTATTCAGACCCTCAGTGTGGAGTGGAAGCACTCTTTTGAGCTAGTACAGGCATGAGTCTTCTTGGGAATGATGCAGCAAATTTCACTCCTGGATTTGGAGATCCTATCCAGTTTCGTCAGGTTGGATGGTGAACGTTGGTAGACAGCCATTTTCAGGTCTCTCCAGAGATGCTCAATTGGGTTTAGGTCATGGTTCTGGCTGGGCCAGTCAATATTGGTCACAGAGTTGTTCTGAATCCACTCTTTTGTTATTTTAGCTGTGCGCTTATGGTAATTATCTTGTTGGAAGGTGAACCTTCGGTAAAGTCTGAAGTCCTAAGCATTCTGGAAGAGATTTTCATCCAGGATATCTTTGTACTTGGCCGCATTCATGTTTCCTTCAATGACAACCAGTCGTCCTGTCCTTGCAGCTGAAAAACATGCCCATAGCATGATGCTGTCACCACCATGTTTCACTGTTGGGATTGTATTGGGCAGGTGATGAGCAGTGCCTGGTTTTCTCCACACATACCACTTAGATTTATCACCAAAAAGGTCTATCTTCATCTTATCAGACCAGAGAATCTTATTTCTCATAGTCTGGGAGTCCTTCATGTGGTGTTTTTTTTTTTTTAGCAAACCCTATGCAGTCTTTCATATGGCTTGCACTGAGGAGAGGCTTCTGTCGGCCGCTCTGCCATAAAGGCTTGACTGGTGGAGGGCTGCAGTGATAGCTGACTTTGTGGAACTTTCTTCCATCTCTCTACTGCATCTCTGGAGCTCAGTCACAGTGGTCTTGGGGTTCTTCTTTTACCTCTCTCACCAAGGCTCTTCCACGATTGCTCAGTTTGGCTGGACGCCCAGGTCTAGGAAGACTTCTGGTGGTCCCAAGCTTCTTCCACTTAAGGATTATGGAGCCACTGTGCTCTTAGGAACCTTGAGTACTGCAGAAATTCTGTTGTACCCTTGCCCAGATCTGTGCCTTGCCACAATTCTGTCTCTGAGCTCCTTGGCCAGTTCTTTTGACCTCATGATTCTTGTGATGGTGTGATATGCTATGTGGGTATCATTTTTGTGTATATTTCTATTTTACTGATTATCATGGTGTTACTGTATCTTGTAGGATGAGTTGTTATTTGCCATCTGATATTCTCCCCACAGTTCTGTATTGTTATCTCTCCACAGGGTCAGTGAATAATGTTGTTTGCTAATATGCTAATGACATGTTGACCTAGCTTGTTGAAACAATGAGCCCCTGAGATCTTCCCCCTCCTGGCCTGTGAATGAGGGGGGAGATTTGTAAATATCAGGGCGGTGAGACACAGAGATCAGTCTTGTGTGGAACTTTGGTGTGAAGAGCATATCAGAGAGAAAGAAGGGAATATGGACTGTTATCTTCTGTGCTGGATTGTTGGACTTTTATCCTGTTACTGAAATGCATTCGTGTTCTGGAATATTTTATCCTTTGTGTGATGGATCGTATATATGGACCTTTCGTGTTTTGCCTAAATAAAGGTCTTGGAATTGTTCACTATTCTCTTGCTCTGTTGATTGTGTGATACCAGAGAAAGAACCCGTGACAACTGGTGGCAAGCAGCGGGATCAACAGAGCGTAACCTAATGGAGAACCGCACACAGAGTGAGTACAGAAATTGGACTGTATCCAGTTTACAGGAGAGAGCCAGAGACCTGGGCCTGAACTACCAGGGACTGAAGAGGCCTTAATCGATCTACTGGTGGGTGCTAGCCAGAACGCCTACTCCCATATGTCTGAAGGACGAGCACTGGAGACGAGGACCCCCACCCCAAAAAGCCAGTGGGTGGTGTGGTACGAAGAAGAGATGGTGGTTTTGGGCCCAGGCGTCTCTCAGGAGTACAAGGAGGAAGCTGCCCGCCGGACACAGCGGAGACAAGAAGCAATGGAGCTTGAAAGAGGGAGTAACGCAATGTGGAATGTAAACTCAACGATCCGGGAGCCTGTATGGATCACCTGGACAGAGTTTAAGCCATTTGATGAGGCTTCCGGAGATGTGGAGGGGTTCTTCAAGGACTTTGAGCAGCAGTGTGCTGTGATGGAGGTGCCCCACTCTGGCTGGATGCGTTTGTTAGTGGGACTCCTGAACGGTAGCCTGGCGGAGGCTTACCGAACCATTGACTCCCAGCGGAATCGGGATTATAACATTGTTAAGCAGACTATCCTGGATTGCCATGCTATCACCCCATACTCATATAGGGCCAAGTTCCGAGAGCTCCCATGCACTACGGGGGGATCGTTTAGGATGTATGCACATAAGATGTCCCAGGCATGTCGGAGATGGCTGGAAGCAGAAAACACCTTTGCTGTGGAAGATGTTATACAGGCGTTCCTTATAGAACAATTTCTTGCCAAGTGCCCTGCAGAGGTACGGGAATGGGTCCGGGAGCGCACGCCGTGCACCGTGGATAGAGCTGCAGCTCTGGCTGATGAAGCCCTTACTATCCGACCGCAATGGAGGAGGCTTCTGGACAATGAACCACAGCCTTTGACCATGCACCGTCCCCCTCTGATTATATCTGCCCCTCCACACAGCCGCAGGCCAATGACAATCACAGCTCACAATCCTGGGCCCCAACAGTTCCGACCACGACCTGGGGTATCACAGAGAGGAGATGTTACGGGTGTGGGCAACCTGGACATATGCAGTCTGGCTGTCCCTCAAGGATTCGGAGGGTGCCCCACGCAGCCCCACCTCGTCCAGTGCATCTTGTGCACTCCATCCCGCCTGAGGAAGAGGAACCCCCCCCACCAGAGTGGACCACCGACCACGGCACCATAGATACCCCTCCTGGAGTGTACGGACTCCGGCCTTTGTCCATCAGAAATACACAGCAACGGCATTGCCACCTGCAGGATGTCTTAATTGATGGATACAAAGTGTCGGGATTTAGAGACACAGGGGCATTCCTGACTATCGCTGACCCCCGTGTGGTTCGACCTGAGGCAATTCACCAGGGCCCGGGAATTCCCATTGTCCTGGCGGGGGGTGTCCGCAAATATATACAGAGAGCTTTGGTACGTTTGGATTTCGGTTTTGGAGGAAAACTGTGTTTTGGCGTTATGGGAGGACTTCCTGCAGATATCCTCCTTGGAAATGACATTGGGGTGTTGCAAAGTCATTTTGTGGGAGCAGAAGGTCCGTGGGCCTCTCCTTCTTCTGAAAGAACTAATTTGATGGAGATATCGCAGATACCGTAATGCCCATCATTCCCTACGTTCTAGAGTTCAGAGACTGTCTCGCCCAGCTAGCTACCTTGGCTGATGAACATCAGCAAACGGCCCAGTCCAGTCAAAAAGCCTGGTATGACCATAATGCCAGGACCCGGGAATTTATGGACAAGTGCCCATGATTATTGCAACCCCTGCCACTGTACAAGGAACTATAAACAGTGGAGCAAAGTGGACTAAAGTGAGCAGGCCAGAGGTCTGTGTAGACCTAATGGCGTGCTCACTTATTATGAGGGGGGAGAGGTTGTGATGGTGTGATATGCTATGTGGGTATCATTTTTGTGTATATTTCTATTTTACTGATTATCATGGTGTTACTGTATCTTGTAGGATGAGTTATTTGCCATCTGATATTCTCCCCACAGTTCTGTATTGTTATCTCTCCACAGGGTCAGTGAATAATGTTGTTTGCTAATATGCTAATGACATGTTGACCTAGCTTGTTGAAACAATGAGCCCCTGAGACCTTCCCCATCCTGGCCTGTGAATGAGGGGGGAGATTTGTAAATATCAGGGAGGTGAGACACAGAGATCAGTCTTGTGTGGAACCTTGGTGTGAAGAGCATATTAGAGAGAAAGAAAGGAATATGGACTGTTATCCTCTGTGCTGGATTGTTGGACTTTTATCCTGTTACTGAAATGCATTCGTGTTCTGGAATATTTTATCCTTTGTGTGATGGATCGTATATATGGACCTTTCGTGTTTTGCCTAAATAAAGGTCTTGGAATTGTTCACTATTCTCTTGCTCTGTTGATTGTGTGATACCAGATAAGGAACCCGTGACAATTCTCATTTGGTCTGACATGCACTGTGAGCTGTGAGGTCTTATATAGACAGGTGTGTGCCTTTCCAAATTAAGTCCTATTAGTTTAATTAAACACAGCTGGACTCCAATGAAGGAGTAGAATAATTTCAAGGAGGATCACAAGGAAATGAACCGCATGTGACTTAAATATGAGTGTCTGAGCAAGGGGTCTGAATACTTATGACCATGTGATATTTCAGTTTTTTTTTTATATTGAATTTTCAAAAAATTCCACATTTGTTTTTTTTAGTCAAGATGGGGTGAAGAGTGTACATTAATGTAAAAAAAAATAACTTGTTTGAATTTACCAAATGGCTGCAATAAAAGAGTGACAAATTTAAAAGGGTCTGAATACTTTCCGTACACACTGAATGTAGAGATCAATATGTATTCAAAACATTTAGTTAAGATATACTGTATATGTTCAAAGAGGAGGCAGCACTTCATACCTGCAGTCAGAACGTGGAAGATTTTTATATATATATGATATTATATATGTAATATACTAGCTGAAGAGCTCGGCGTTGCCTGGGCATAGTAAATATCTGTGGTTAGTTATAGCACCTCACTTCTCTTATTTTCCCTTCACCCCTCTCATTTAGCACCTCACTTCTCTCATTTTCCCCCTCACTCCTCTCATTTCCCCCTAACACTTGTCATTTCGACCTCACATCTGTCATTTTCTGATCACTCCACTATTTTCCCTCACTCCTCTCATTTTGCACTCACACCTTTTCATTTTCACCTCACACCTCTCATTTTCCCCTCAGTATATATGTTTGTCATCTCCCTTATATATAGTATACACCTGTATGTCATCTCCTGTATATAGTATATACCTATGTCATCTCCTCCTATATATAGTGTATACCTGTATGTCATCTCCTGTATATAGTATATACCTGTATGTCATCTCCTGTATATAGTATATACCTGTATGTCATCTCCTATATAGTATATACCTGTATGTCATCTCCTCCTGTATATAGTAAATACCTGTATGTCATCTCCTCCTGTATATAGTATATACCTGTTTGTCATCTCCTATATATAGTACTAGCTATTGAACCCGTTCTACGCCCAGGTGGTGAGCATTTATATTGGTATATGGTCTCCATCCTGGTATGTGTTGCTTCCATCCTGCGCCCTAATCTTGTCATGTACTGCTACCATCTTGCGCCCCCATCCTGTCAAGTGCAGCCCCCATCCTGTTTTGTGTGCCTCCATCTTGTGATGTGCTACTGTCTTCCTGAGCATTCATCCTGTCACGTGCTCCCATCCTGTACCCCAATCCTGTCATGTGGTGGTCCCATCCTGTACGCCAATCCTGTCATGTGGTGCTCCCATACTACACCCCCATGCTGTCATGTGCTGCTCCCATCCTGCGCCCTCATCCTGTCTTGTAGTGCTTGCATCCTGCACCCACATGCTGTCATGTGCTGCTCCCATTCTGCGCCTCCATTTTGGTTATGTGCTGCTCCAATCCTGCGCCCCATCTTTTCATGTGCTGCTCTCATCCTGCGCCCTTATCCTGCCATGTGCTGCTCCTATCTTGTGCTCCCATCCTGTCATGTGCTGCTCCCATCCTGTCATGTGCTGCTCCCATCCTGCACCCCCGTTCTGTCATGTGCTGCTGCCATCCTGCGCCCCCATTCTGTCATGTGCTGCTCCCATCCTGTCATGTGCTGCTGCCATCCCGCGCCCCCATTCTGTCATGTGCTGCTGCCATCCTGCGCCCCCATTCTGTCATGTGCTGCTCCCATCCTACCCCCCCCGTTCTGTCATGTGCTGCTCCCATCCTGTGCCCCCATGCTGTCATGCACTGCTCCCATCTTGAGCCCCCATTCTGTCATGTACTGCTCCCATCCTACGCCCCAGTTCTGTCATGTGCTGCTACCATCCTGCAGCCCCATTCTGTCATGTGCTGCTCCCATACTGCGCCCCCATTCTGACATGTGCTGCACCCATCCTGCGCCTCCATTCTGTCATTTGCTGCTCCCATCCTGCTCCCCCATTCTGTCATGTGCTGCTTCCATCCTGCACCCCCGTTCTGTCATGTGCTGCTGCCATCCTGCACCCCCGTTTTGTCATGTGCTGCCCTATTCTGTCATGTGCTGCTCCCATCCTGCGCCACAGTTCTGTAATGTGCTGCTCCCATCCTGCGCCACCGTTCTGTAATTTGCTGCTCCCATCCATATGCCACATACGCTGCTCCATTATGGTTGTTGGCCCCCATAAGATGCTCCATAGTATATGCCTCATATGCTGCTCCATTATGGTTGATGGCCCCAATAAGATGCTCCATAGTATATGCCCTGTATGCTGATCCATAAAGGTTGATGGCCCCCATAAGATGCTCCATAGGATTATATGCCCTGTATGCTGATCCATAAAGGTTGATGGCCCCCATAAGATGCTCCATAGTATTATATACCCTGTATGCTGATGCAATTAAAACAAAACATACTCCCCTATCGTCGCTGGGCGCCGAGTGCTGGGGGCCTGAGCAGGCGGGGACACAGGTGCACTATGAGACAGGTTAAGTGGTAGTTTGAATGTCGAATGTGCTGTCCTGCCACCTTTTAAAAGCGTAGCTGCAATTCCAGAAGATGCCACTGCAAGTGCAATCTTTTTTTGTTGTCAAAATTTTGCCAGGAGCAAGTTGATTACAAATGTCTTTCCTGTTCCACCTGGAGCATCAAGGAAGACAATCCCACCTTTGTTGGTTTCACTGAAACTTAAAATGTAGTTATAGGCGTCCCTTTGATCTGGTACCAATATTGGCTCTTTCTGAGACACAAATGCTCTCAGTTCATCAATATTGTAGTTTGTTTCTATGAAAATCTCCCTACACATTTGGATGCCTTCAGGATTTCTTATTGGAGCAGACAAACAAAGCAACTGTAAGGCTTTTCCTGACATTGCTATGCACTGATCTTCAAGGAGCATTAAAGTTTCATTGAACATTTCCTCAGTGAAGTTGGAGTTGCTGAGGATTTTCCCTTCTAATCTGCATGAGGATGTCCTCACTGAGATCAGTTTTGTACTTTGTCCAAATCTCAAGAAGATTTGAAATGCTACAGGTTGTTAGAATGCATTACTCACACAATCATGAAGCACCAGAGTATACTGTAATTGAGAGCGAACAAACTCAGCTCTCCCAAAGCACCCAAAGGGCGTCAAATCACTAGGACCACTCCAAGCAGAGATTAACAAAAACAAATAGAGCAAAAGAGTCCACAAAGACATAATTATATGTAAAAAATGTAAATAACGTTTTATTACAATAAATATAACAATGTAACAACAGAACAATGAATCAAAAACTGCAGAAATGTGCTGTAAGCACTATGCAAAATAAGAAGGGACAATAAGGAGGAGACATGACGAAAACTAAGTAAGGAGGGAAGTACTACAATACATCTTTTTAGCAATGGAAGTAAGCCAATAGCATTTTATACAAAGGGTCCCACAGGTATCCCATAAGCGTAACTAACAAAAGTTAAGTACAACATGTTGCAGGCTTACCCATTTCAATCATCAAGGAGAGTACCCCCACCTTCTCAGCACCCCCGGACGCACGTTTCACCAGATGGCTTTTTCAACAGGGTTGTTAGAATGAGCAAAGAGGTGTCTTAGTCGCTTTGGGGTTTGTGTGGCTGCTGCTTCACTGAGGGTCATGTCCCAGTGTCCATCATTTCCAGAAGTCCTTTTCTTTGGCAAGCTTCCCTGAATGTTTCACACACATGGCCTCCCACGGTCTTCAGGTCAGAAAATGATGTAGGGCCTTTGACAACATGAAGTAACATGTGCAGGTAGAAGCACTCTGCATTTGATGGATGAACAGTGTAGACTCGACCAAGCATATCAGTTGCTTTCACCCCTGGATAGCCTTCAATATCATGCCCCCGTTTTCTCCGTTCCAGTGTTTTTCTGGAGGCATTCCAAGTGTAGTACTTTGGTAAATCACAGTAGAGAATTGTTTTTGCAAAAGGGTCTTGTTGACAAAGCTCAAAAAATGCCAAGAGGGTGGTCTTAGGTGGTGTTAGGAGCTGCTGCTGCAAGTTTGCTGGGTTAAAATAAATTCTCTGTCCATTTTCAAAGTGCACACTCAGATGCACAACTGGTGGGTAGCGCTCATGAATGGAGAATCCTAGTATTCTCCAAACAGCTTCATTGCTGCTTATGTACCAGCCCATCTGGAATGCCTCCACTTCATCAATAATAGGTCCATTTTTCTGGAGTTCAAAAACTGCTTGATCACGTCCTTTGTGGACATATTTGCAGATATACTTGATTGATTTCACAGAGTGGCAAGATTCGACATTTATGTGGGCCTGGAAGATTTTTGAGAGCAAAGGGTTGTAAGGCACTACCCACCTGTTGTCAATTTCTATCTCTTGGAGTGATGATCCAACACGCATTTTGAGCTTTGCTGTGAAACCACCATCCCCTGGCTTTCTTCTTCGGTAGACTGGATATCCATCTTGTCCTGTTTGGGTTTCTTGGACCAGGGATCGTGGGTAATGCTTTGAACACCTGCCATCAATCATACAGGGAGAATTTTTGTTGAGACTCCCACACGGACCATGGATCATGTTTTTTGTGATGGTGTCAAACAGCAATGGGTCAATCTGAAGCTCTGGCAATTCGGCACTGATGATATTGTCAATTTCGGTAGGCTGTATTTTTTGCTTCAGCCAGATCAAGATATGGGCGTGAGGAAGGCCTCTTTTTTGCCATTCAACTGAATACATCCAGCACTGCGTCTCACCATAAATATGTGATTTTGTGATGAGATTAGTCATTTTTGAAAGTTTCTGTTTGAAAACCCGAGCAATAAAGTCATGGCGAGTCACTGTTTTTTGGCCCGGCAACAGGTGCCCTCCAATTTCCTCCCAGGCAGGATTGCAAGAAAAGGTGATGAAAAGATCTGGATGGCCATACTTTCTCACATAAGTCATTGCATCCTGTGTGTATTCATGCATGTGTCGTGGGCTTCCAGTGACAGTTGATGGAAGAATAACCATTTTTCCCAACTCTTTTGGATCAGCATCATTTGCAACAGCATCTCTAAGGTGAATATATTCCTCTGCCCTGAGCTTCTTTTGATTTAGTCGGATATATAAAAGACGTTCACGCTCAATCTTTGCATACATGTCAACAATAAATTGGTGGAAGAGGTGTTTGCATTTCAAGATGTGATTTTCCTCTGCAAATCTTGTCATGATCCTATATGCATAGAAGTCCATGGCAGACACTTTTTTTCCTGAAGGGTTGCCTGTTGTAGGATCTGTCTGAGGTATTCCAAAGTGATAGCCATCCTGTCCCTGCCAAAAGATGATTGGATATTGCAGTGCATCATAGGACCTGTGAGTTTCTGCTACTTGTTGCAAACTATTGTTCCTTTTCTGAAGCACAATGTCACGGCTTTGAAAATCATTACCTACAATCAAGATGGCTACCGTATCAAATGTGGGAGCATTGAAACGTCGCTGATGTTCACCTTGTGGTGTTTTGTCAGCTCGAATGACAACCTTGTAATCGTCATTTGGCATGCATTCAAGTGCAGTCTTGAAAAGTTGAACATATGGATTGTTGGAGTGAAGGAACTGCTGCAAAATAGTGACAATATCAAGGCGAGTGTTAGGAATTAAAGAGCATCTCTGCTGAGCCTCTGCTTCTGCATTTCCCATGAAGAAGAGTTGAAGAAATTGAGGTTCTACTCCTTGTAATGGAAGCAGTGAGCCAATTGAGTGGTAAACCTGTCCTTGAACTTTAAATGTCGGCATAAATCCTATTGTAAACATTTCTTTTGTTGCACCAAATGATGTAATTTGGAAGCAGGAGTTGTACTTCCTGATGTTGTCCAGGAAATACTTTGATATTGTACTGGTACCTGTCATCAGAGACTTTAGGGGATCTGGTGGTGACAGGAGAAGTGGAAGTTTTATCTTGCCATTTGCACAGCATAAACCTGGCGGTTCATCTTTCCATTTTAGGGCACTGCAGTACATGCAGACCACATCCATTTTTCATATCTGAACTTTAGGATTATCCTGATAGTTTAGGTCTGACTGGTAACAAAAGGCAGCATGTTTCAAATCTCCAAACATTTCCTGTGCCCTGGTGGAAGAAATAGAAATTCTCTTAGCGGCAAGTCGGCCTTCTCTCTGCTGAGATGACTCATTGGCCCTTGAAGAAGTGGCTCTTCTTCTCTTATCTGCAAGCCTCCCTTCCCTCTCCTCAGAAAGTTCATTGGCTTTTGAGGAAGCAGCTCTTGTTTTCATGTCTGCAAGCCTCGCTTCCCTCTCCTCAGAAAGTTCATTGGCTCTTGAGGAAGCAGCTCTTGTTTTCATGTCTGCAAGCCTCGCTTCCCTCTCCTCAGAAAATTCATTGGCTCTTGAGGAAGCAGTACTTGTTCTCTTGTCTGCAAGCCTCGCTTCTCTCTCCTCAGAAAGTTAATTGGCTCTTGAGGAAGCAGCTCTTGTTTTCATGTCTGCAAGCCTCGCTTCCCTCTCCTCAGAAAATTCATTGGCTCTTGAGGAAGCAGTACTTGTTCTCTTGTCTGCAAGCCTCGCTTCTCTCTCCTCAGAAAGTTCATTGGCTCTTGAGAAAGCAGCTGCTGTTCTCGTGTCAGCCTTGTTTCTCGGTCTTCACATTTTTCATTGGCCCGTAATGCTGCTTTTCTTTTCGCATCAGCTGACATTCGTGCCATGGAATTCCTTTTCTTATGAGGCATTATTGTGGTAAAAATAGTCTGTAACTGGCAGTTTGTATATCCTCTCACATAGAGGTAATGTGACTGACATCAGCCTTTCCACCAACACACCCTAACAACATGCTATTACCTCACACAAGCTTTGTTATACTGAGAATGTCCTGCCTATATTAAAGGGAACCTATCACCCCGTTTTTTAAAGATTAGATAAAAATAGTGTGAAATAGGGGCAGCACTGGGCTTTACATTACTGCCTTTTTGGTGCCTTTACACCCCCGTTAGGCTGCCGAAATACCTTTGTGAAGTGGCCGTTTTGTCCTGTCACTCAAGTTGGTCAGGTCGGATGGGCGTGGTCACAGCGCTGTTTCTCCCCCAGATCAGGCTCATCATTACGTTGGTGGCGTAGTGGTGTGCGCATGTCCAAGGTCCCGAATCCTGCACAGGGGTGTGAAAATAGCAGCGATGTCCGATATTTCATTGGTGGTCGGTGGGCGCGGCCATCTTGCTTTGGCCGCGCGTGCGCAGAAGCGGCGCTCTGCTGTCCGCGGCTTCAGGAAAATGGCCGCGGGCATCCGCGCGTGCGCAGATGGCTATCGCGGCGGCCATTTTCGTGAAGCAGAGTTCGCATCTCGGCTACACGAAAATGGCCGCCGCGATAGCCATCTGCGCACGCGCGGATGCCCGCGGCCATTTTCCTGAAGCCGCCGCCAGCAGAGCGCCGCTTCTGCGCACGCGCGGCCAAAGCAAGATGGCCGCGCCCACCGACCACCAATGAAATAACAGACATCGCTGCTATTTTCACACCCCTGTGCAGGATTCTGGACCTTGGACATGCGCACACCACTACGCCACCAACGTAATGATGAGCCTGATCTGGGGGAGAAACAGCGCTGTGACCATGCCCATCCGACCTGACCAACTTGAGTGACAGGACAAAACGGCCACTTCACAAAGGTATTTCGGCAGCCTAACGGGGGTGTAAAGGCACCAAAAAGGCAGTAATGTAAAGCCCAGCTCTGCCCCTATTTCACACTATTTTTATCTAATCTTTAAAAAACGGGGTGATAGGTTCCCTTTAACCAATCAGAGCTCAGATTAATTAACTGTAGCAAAGTAGAAGCTGAGCTGTGATTGGTTGCTATTGGCAGACTGATAAATCCCAGCCAAAAGGAAGCCCTCCCCCCTGGCAATATATATTAGCTCACACATACACATAATAGACAGGTCATGTGACTGACAGCTGTCGTATTTCCTATATCGTACATTTGTTGCTCTTGTAGTTTGTCCGCTTATTAATCAGATTTTTATTTTTGAAGGATAATACCAGACTTGTGTGTGTTTTAGGGCGAGTTTCATGTGTCAATTTGTTTGTGTTGAGTTGCGTGTGGTGACATGCATGTAGCGACTTTTTTGAGATGAGTTTTGTGTGGCGACATGCGTGTAGCAACTTTTTGTGTGTCGAGTTGCATGTGACAGGTTAGTGTGTTTTGCGCGTCGAGTTTTATGTGTGGTGCGTTTTGAGTATGTGCAAGTTTTGTGTGAGGCAACTTTTGCATGTGTTGCAACTTTTGTGCAACTCTTGTGCAACTTTTGTGCAACTCTTCTTCAATTTTTTCGCGTGTGCAAGTTTTGCGTGTGGCGAGTTTTCCATGAGGTGAGTTTTGCACTTGTGGCGAGTTTTGTGTGAGCCTAGTTTTGCATGTGGCGAATTTTGCACGTGGCGAGTTTTGAGCGGCGACTTTTGTGTTTCGACTTTTATGTGGCGAGGTTGGTGCATGTGTGGTGAAATGTGTGCTGAGGGTGGTATATGTGTTCAAGCACGTGGAAGTGTGTGGCGCATTTTGTGTGTGTGTTCATATCCCCATGTGTGGTGAGTATCCCATGTCGGGGCCCCACCTTAGCAACTGTATGGTATATACTCTTTGGCGCCATCGCTCTTGTTCTTTAAGTCCCCCTTGTTCACATCTGGCAGCTGTCAATTTGCCTCCAACACTTTTCCTTTCACATTTTCCCCATTATGTATATAGGGGCAAAATTGTTTCGTGAATTGGAACGCGCGGGGTGAAAATTTCGCCTCACAACATAGCCTATGAGGCTCTCGGGGTCCAGACGTGTGACTGTGCAAAATTTTGTGGCTGTAGCTGCGACGGTGCAGGTGCCAATCCCGGACATACACACATACACACACATTCAGCTTTATATATTAGATATACCTGTAAGTCATCTCCCCTGTATATAGTATATACCTGTATGTCATCTCCTCCTGTATATAATATATAGCTGTATATAATCTCCCCTGTATATAGTATATACCTGTATGCCATCTCCTCCTGGCTGTCCATTTGCCTCCAACACTTTTCCTTTCATTTTTTCCCCATTATGTAGATAGGGGCAAAAATTGTTTGGTGAATTGGAATGCGTGGGGTTAAACACACACATATGTACACACACACACATTCAGTATATATATATATATATATATATATATATATATATATATATATATATATATATATATATATATATATATATATATATATATATATATATATATATATATATATATATATATATATATAAGATATTACCTATGATTACATGCTGCTGTTGCCGCTCCACTCTGGAATTAAGCTCACTACTCACTAATAATTCCACATAATTTTGTAAGTGTTCTCTTGCATGAAAATAGCCCCTTCCCTTTTTTGGCCTAAACGGCCTTTGATGTTTTGATGGATGTACAGTACAGACCAAAAGTTTGGACACACCTTCTCATTTAAAGATTTTTCTGTATTTTCATGACTATGAAAATTGTCATTTCACACTGAAGGAATCGAAACTATGAATTAACACATATGGAATTATATACTTAACAAAAAAGTGTGAAAAAACTGAAAATATGTCTTATATTCTAGGTTCTTCAAAGTAGCCACCTTTTGCTTTGATGACTGCTTTGCACACGCTTGGCATTCTCTTGATGAGCTTCAAGAGGTAGTCACCGGAAATGGTTTTCTCTTCAAAGGTGTGCCCTGTCAGGTTTAATAAGTGGGATTTCTTGCCTTATAAATGGGGTTTTGATCATCAGTTGTGTTGAGCAGAAGTCTGGTGGATACACAGCTGATAGTCCTACTGAATAGACTGTTAGAGTTTGTATTATGGCAAGAAAAAAGCATCTAAGTAAAGAAAAATGAGTGGCCATCATTACTTTAAGAAATAAAGTTCAGTCAGTCCAAAAAACTGGGAAAACTTTGAAAGTGTCCCCAAGTGCAGTTGCTAAAACCATCAAGCAGTACAAAGAAACTGGCTCACATGAGGACCGCCCCTGCAAAGAAAGACCAAGAGTCAACTCTGCTTCTGAGGATAAGTTTACCCGAGTCACCAGCCTCAGAAATCGCAGGCTAACATCAGCTCAGATTAGAGACCAGGTCAATGCCACACAGAGTTCAAGCAGCAGACACATCTCTACAACAACTGTTAAGAGGAGACTTTGTGCAGCAGGCCTTCATGGTAAAATAGCTGCTAGGAAACCAATGCTAAGGACAGGTAACGAGCAAAAGAGACTTGTTTGGGCTAAAGAACACAAGGAATGGACATTAGACCAGTGGAAATCTGTGCTTTGGTCTGATGAGTCCAAATTTAAGATATTTGGTTCCAACCACCGTGTCTTTGTGCGATGCAGAAAAGGTGAACGGATAGACTCTACATGCCTGGTTCCCACCGTGAAGCATGGAGGAAGAGGTATGATGGTGTGGGGGTGCTTTGCTGGTGACACTGTTGGGGATGTATTCAAAATTGAAGGCATACTGAACCAGCATGGCTACCACAGCATCTTGCAGCGGCATGCTATTTCATCCGGTTTTCGTTTAGTTGGACTATCATTTATTTTTCAACAGGACAATGACCCCAAACGCACCTCCAGGCTGTGTAAGGGCTATTTGACCAAAAGGGAGAGTGTTGGGGTGCTACGCCAGATGACCTGGCCTCTACAGTCACCAGACCTGAACCCAATCGAGATGGTTTGAGGTGAGCTGGACCGCAGAGTGAAGGCAAAAGGGCCAACAAGTGCTAAGCATCTCTGGGAACTCCTTCAAGATTGTTGGAAGACCTTTCCGGTAACTACCTCTTGAAGCTCATCAAGAGAATGTCAAGAGTGTGCAAAGCATTCATCAAAGCAAAAGGTGGCTACTTTGAAGAAACTAGAATATAAGACATAATTTCTGTTGTTTCACACTTTTTTGTTAAATATATAATTCTACATGTGTTAATTCATAGTTTTGTCGCCTTCAGTGTGAATGTACAATTTTCATAGTCCTGAAAATACAGAAAAATCTTTAAATGAGGTGTGTCCAAACTTTTGGTCTGTACTGTATATATACTGGTTAATAATAAGTTTATATTGGATCCCCCTATTCCTGCTTTGGCAGTACTACTCTGTACAATATTTTTAAATTTATTCATAAATAAACTGAACTGTTTTGCCATAATATACTCGTCTTTTCCCCATTTTGCTTGCTTTATTTAGCTTGTAGGTTTTTGTAGTGTATAATAATGTGTATTGATTTTTTGCCTATACTTAATTCCATAAATACAGGGTTTTTCTTGGTGTTTCAGGTGATTATAATGCCTAATTCCACAAAATCCACTCGTCTCCTGTATTAAAACTAAAATATCCCTCACCTGTCTGTCGTTCTGTCCCACGTTATAATCCATGTCTGGGGGATAATTAGTTTTCAACCTGGACGGTGCCAAGATGCGACCGTCCAGGCTAAGAACCACTGGGGAATGAGCTGCTGCGAGCGCAGCATCAGTGACCACCGATGACGTCCTCGAGGGTCACTGAGGCTGTGTTCCCAGCTGGGCTGAACGGCTGTGACTTGAGTGAGATCTCCGCTAGAAAGTCTTACAGTGCAGAGGCGAGTTCACTGCAGTTAAATTTCTCCGCAGTGAAATTCTCCCTGTGAACTCACCTCTGAACTGTGAGTCTGTTTCACGGTTCTAGCAGGGATCCCAACGAGGTCACCACAGTTCAGCCTGGCTGGGAATGCAACCTCAGTGACCAGCAGTAACCTCGATGACGTCACCACTGGTCACTGACGCTGTGCTAACACAGCAGCTCATTCACCAGTGGTTCTCAGCCTGGACGGTCGCATCTTGGCTCCTATTACAGGAGACGTGGGGATTAAGTGGAATTAAGCGTTAAACTCACCTGTTTGTTTTTTTCTTTTTTAAATAAGAAAGTAAGTGTTTTGTTTTATTTCAAATATAAGACTTTATTCTGGTTGTGTCTTTACCATATAACTCTATGATTAGTATTGGATAGGTGTCTTATAGGCACCTCTCCATTACTAATCTGTGGGCTTGATGTCACGTGAGTATACAAAGGTGACATCAACCTCACAAATATGAACCCCACTTGACACCACTATAGAGCAAATGGGAAGAGTCGGGCAAAGCGACAGAATTGGCGTATCTAATAGATGTGCCTTTTGTGGGCTGCTGTTTTTAGGATTTGGGGGGCAATATCCATGGCCCCCTTACCAGCCTGAGACTACCAGTCCCCAGCTGTCTGCTTTAGCTTGGCTGGTTGTAAAAAAACGGGGACCCCTCAACTTTTTTTTTTTTAAATTATTTAAATAATTAAAAAATACGGCACGGGGACCCCTCTATTCTTGATTCTTGCTGGAGCTGGCAGCCCAAGGTTGCAGCCCTCAGCTCTGAATTTTGCTTTGCTGGTTATCAAAAATACAGGGGAACCCACTCCATTTTTTTTAAAATTTATTTATTTGTAGCGCAGGCGCCATCTGATGAAAGCTCACATCAGCCGCTCCTGCTCTCACTGCTGTTACCGGCAGCAGGCATTGGCTCATCGTAGCAGTAGTCCCATCAGCTGACACCAGTGACTGGAGGTAATCTTTATACCTCCGATCACAGCTGCCCGCTCATGTTGTCTTTTGAAAGCGTTGGAACCGTGGCTATCTGACCGGCGGTGATGATTTTACCGCCTATCAAAAGCGTTGTTCGTCTCTCCCAATCAAGTGAATGGGGTCCAGGTACTGTACTGGTACCTGAACCCAAACTATTTTTAACTGTTCTGCAGAGCTTGAACATCCAGATGTCCATCCACCTCTAATTGTTATTCCGTGTGAGCCATGCTGCCAAGCAATGACTGCTATTGGACTCCTGTGCTTTTTACTATTTCCGCTTGTCTTGGGTTCATTCGAAGGCATGACCCTTGGACAAGTGGAAGAAGTGATAGCTCAGCAGCCAATAGCGGCCATTCATTAGCCGCAGGGCTCTGATGGCATAAAAATATCACGCGCCATAAGGAAAGTCAAGTGTATGATGTTTTTTTATTTTAAAAGAGGTTGCCCAGGTAATAGACAACCCATTTAAAAGATCGGTTTTCCTTTTAAAGCTACTTTGCTTTTTCATCCTTTTGCAGGGAACAGCAGCTGTGAAGTAACAAAGAACTTTTGCCATTATTTGTGTGTATTGTGCAGTCAGTGCTGATTCAGTTAGGCTAGTTTCACACTAGCGTTTTGAGGAGCTGCGGAGGGCTGCGGACTTCCTCCGTAAAGCCCCGCCCTCGGCTGCACCTCCGCCGCTAGCTCCGCCTAATGCATGCGGTCTGATTACATATCTTTAAAATTAGGTACGCAGGTCGTGCCGCTGTATGCGGATGCTTCCGCATGCGTCGTTTTGACGATGCGGAAAAAAAAAGAAATTGCTACAAGCTGCGTCTTACACTGGTCGCCGCATCGTCAAAACGATGCATACGTAAGCATCCGCATACAGCGGCACGACCTGCGTACCTAATGTTAAGATAGGTACGCAGGCCACATGCCGGCCGCATGCAGAAGTAGGCGGAGGTGCGGCCGAGGGCGGGGCTTCATGGAGGAAGTCCGCAGCCCTCCGCAGCTCCTCCAAACGCTAATGTGAAACCGGCCTTAGTACTTTGCACCTCAAGTGGAGAATTGCATTTGGTGCACTGGGTTGAAGGAAATTAATATGTTGAAAATTCTCATTACTAATGCAAAGATGAGTTGTGTCCATTAACATAATTTGATTTGAGTGAAACCTACTCTGCAAATAACATTTTATTTGCCTAGACCACTGAAAAATGCAGAGATGATGCAATGGAAGCCATTAGAGGAAATTTGGATGGATTTTCCAGAGATGCAAGAATGCACCCACCTCCAGTGTTGCATGCCTTGAAACCAGGTAATGTAATTACAGAATAAGCAAAACTGGGCCTTATGCAGATGACAGACTGTCACTGAGTTCTGCACTGGATACCAGGCATATGCACAAAATAGACAAAATTGGTATGCATGTCCCTCTCATCCCTATCCTGGTATGTATTCTCCCGCTCATCCCTATCCTGGTAGGCATGGTCCCCTTCATGCCTATCCTGGTAGGCATGGCTCCATCAGAAAAACATTAAAAAAAATAATAAACCATTTTACTTACCTTTGATCGCTCCCTCGCAACGTCTTGTTGCTATGCCAGCAGCTGATTTATGCTTGTAAGCAGCGCATGGCAGTGACGTCATGTGCTGCTTACAAGCTGAGGACAGCTGCCTGGATACTTGCTGCTCTCCATGCTTGGACTATGTGCGTGGAGATGAGTGAATATTCATTGCTGAATGAAAAAAGTGCAATGTTCCAGTTCAATCTTGATAGAGTAAAATAGACTTTTAATGAAAATATTTAAAATACAAATTGCAAAATGCAAAAATGCTCCTCAGGCAACACCATAAGCCTAGTTAGTGAAGCAACGCGTTTCGACCGTGCTGCGGTCTTTGTCAAAGCTTGACTACCCAAGATCCAATACAAATAAAAAGGATCTCCAAGCCAGTCAAATTGACAGAAACCAATCACATGAGTGAAGGTCCTGTTCATCGATAAGAAGGTTAGTACATTTAATAAATTCATGTGAATAACAAATCATAACACAAAACAAAATCCTTATAAAATATACATAATTAGCATACAAATAAATGAATCACATAATGTCAAGTTACGCTCAATAATGAAACATGATTTCATTTCTCTTGTTGAGACTGTCCGGAAATCTAGTCCCTAGGTTGAAAATCCAATATGCCTCTCTAGTAAGCAGAGCCCTGCCGATATCCCCGCGGCGAGGGGGTTTCTTTATTTTTTTTTCTATACCTGAGATTCTTAATGAACTAATGCTACTTGCATGATGTTCAATGAAATGTTTCTCTAAAAATGAAATGTTGCGAGTGTTATTAATGTTAGAAATGTCATATAAGTGCTCAGTAATGCGGGTTTTTAATTTGCGGATAGTACATCCTACATATGACTTACGACATAAAATACAGTCCATCTAATAAACCACACAGCGGGTATTACAATAGATGAATTGGTGAATATTAAATGTGTTGGTATCATCATGATTATTGAATGTTTTAGTTATAATCATTTGCTTACATGTAGTGCAGTTTGATGTGCCGCATTTATAATTTCCCTTGCAATCCAACTACGTTCCCAGTTTTTTATTAGTGGAGATGAACATACTAGGAGAAAGTATATTGCCCAATGTTGGTGCTCTTCTAGCCACAACATTAAGGCCACCCTGCAAGATCTTGGCTCAAGTGGGATCCTCATATAAGAGGGGAATATTTCTATTAATAATATTTTTAATGTCATAAAACTGCGGACTGTATTGGAGTCATACAAATGGTTTATTAGAAAATTCATTATGCTGTCTATGTCCATTGTAGTGTTTCTGAGAGGAAATAAGATGATGTTGATCCTTGTTAGAGACAATGGTATATGCCATGTTTAACATCCAATTAGGGTATCCTCTTTTATGAAATTTCTTACCAGAATTGATAAAATCATTTTTGAGACCATTGTTATTATTACAATTACGTTTAAGTCATGTAAATTCTCCCACCGGGATGGACTTTACCGTATTCCTTGGATGGCTACTGTTAGCATGTAAGATAGTGTTCCCTGATAGTGGTTTGGAATAGGTTCTTGTGGAAATGAAATGATCAGAGATACCAGTTAATTCTAAATCTAAAAAAGAAGTAGTAGATTTTGCATGGACAAATGTAAATTTTATGTTATAATCATTTTTATTAATATAACTTACAAAAGACTGTATGGCAGATACATCGCCTTTCCATATGATTAATGTATCGTCGATGTATCTGTCATACCAGAGAATAAATGAAGAAAACTGATTAGTAGGTGTAAAAAGAAAATCATATTCCCATTTAACCATAACTAAATTTGCTAATGACGGTGAAATTTAGCCCCCATTGCTACTCCAGTGTGTTGCAAATAATATTCACGATCAAAAGAAAAAAAATTGAGTCAAGAGAAAAAAAGTCACCTGTAATATATAGTTAATAAGATCTTTTCTTTTCAATGTTCTTTTTATTGAGAAATAATGCAAATATACAGAAATATTGACATTTGTATAGTAACAGATGTACAGTATAACAATTAACTTTCAGAATTTTAACAATAACAAAAAAGGCTCCATTTTACAACATTTTCATTTTGAAAGAGAACAGTAGAAAAATTGGAGCAAACTTCTCCATCAGGAAGTTAATAAGATCTTGAGAATATGAACTGTAACGGTCAAGATGAAATTGCAAGGCTTGTATAGCAGTATTGTGAGGTATACATGTATACAATGAAATTACATCACAGCTTAACCAACTATAATCCAATGACCATTTTTTACATGAAAGAATATTTAACACATCTTTGGTGTCTTTTATGTGACCTGGAATTCTGAAGACTAGCGGTTGCAACAGAGAGTCGAGCCACTGTCCCTTTGGTTCATTTGTTCATTGGTAGAACCAATACTGGAAACTATAGGTCTCATAGGGGGAAAGCATTCCTTTTTGTGGATTTTGGGTAGACCATGTAATATGGGCATAATAGTGTGTGATACCTCTAAAAATTCTGCTTGTTTGTCCGTAAGCACGCCCAAAGTTACACCATCCTTGATCATTTTATCCATCTCGGCTTTAAATGCAATAGTTGGATCCGCAATGAGTTTTTTGTAAGTAGACAAATCAGATAGTAAATTTAATATTCCTTCTTTATAGTCCTTAGAATTCATAACGACAACCATTCCTCCTTTGTCACTCATTTTAATGGTGACATCAGTCATATTTTTAATATCCTGTATAGCTCTTCTATGCTTGTGGGATAAATTGCCCGTTCGATTATATGTATGATCATTATACTTCAGATTTTTGAGTTCTCGTTCCATAACTTCTTGGAACCTGTTCATGCATTCGGGTCTCGTCTGAACAGGATAAAAAATACGGATTTTTGATTTTTAAGTTGTTTGATTGATGTACCAAATTTTCAGGTGTTTCATTCACCTCCCGCAACTCTTGTAGAGCTAAAAGAGAAACCTGCTCATGAAAATCCAATGAGTGAAATTCATTCACATAATTAATGTTATGGCCGCATTCAGTTACAACGTCATCAGTCCAGAAATGTTTTCTTATAGTCAAATTACGCACAAATTTATTAATGTCCAGAATTGCAGAAAATAAATTTAAAGTTATTATCTGGAATAAAATTTAATCCATAAGACAATTAAAACATAACTTTTAATGTATAACCATAAAAGAAATCTATAGAAAAAATTGTCACCAAAAAACCGTGTCAATAAAAAAGTACTACTAGGTATGTCCGGTCAGGAAGCGTACCATACATAGATTAGTACTTGTTAGGGATTTCTGTGAGGGCACTGGCAGTGGTCCAATGTCCTATCACTTAACCCAAGGAACCTAGTTTAAAGGTGAAAATGCCAATGGCAGTGGCATTTATCAAGTGCCAATACAACTAAACCGGTAACCTTGGTTGCATTAATATTAGCAGTTAATCATAAAGTGAAAAAGAGGGGTAAGATCAATTGGAAAAAGATATATATACAAATAATAATACTGGAACAATCTCACCAATTGTCGAGGATGGGTAAGGTAGAGCCCCAATTTGCTTAGGTGGAGAAATCCTTCAAAGCACAGCCTCAGGAGACAATTCCCTGTCCGTCCCTGGGGGGCTAACAATAAATCTCAAACCCCGAGCTCCTGTCCTTACAAGGACAGTCCACATCTACCCCTAGGGTATAACATGCCCTGCACTCTCCCTATTTTCAGGTCCCAACGCGTTTCTTTGCAAGCAGGATCATCAGGGGACTAGCTTGCATGGGAGATAAAGTGCTTCAGTGCTACAGATAGAACTGCCACCCTCTATACTAAACTGCAGTAGTACTTTTTTATTGACACGGTTTTTTGGTGACAATTTTTTCTATAGATTTCTTTTATGGTTATACCTTAAAAGTTATGTTTTAATTCCTGCTTTAGCTATGTTTTCAATATTGTGGTAGGATCATGTGATATACTCAAAACTATTATCTATTGCTGTTTTTGAATCCATAAGACAATACCTTCAATTGTTCTTGAGAAAATACTTTTGTGGATAAATTTAAAACGTTGTCAGGATTTATCTCAATGTGAATTTCTTGCGGTGTGTCTGCATGCCAGAATTGCCTTCTATGTTTGCGCCCACCACGCCTTTTGCGTTTTTTGTCTTAATGTTGTTTGTTAGAACTGCATCCAGCAGATTCATTGAGGGAGGAGTCAGACAGACTGAAATTATCACCCGAATCACCTTCACGTGAGCTGAAACTCACATATCGCTTGTTATGTTTCCTCTTATGATAGGTGTTTCTCAAAATAGATTTGGGTGTTCCTGCTGAGGAATTATTCTCATTCCAGTTGTACACTTTATTGGATGAATAATCCTCCAGATCACGTTGGAACTTGTGTTTTTTTTCTTGACATAATCTCTTCTTCTAATTTATTAATGTCCTCTAAAGTTTGTTTAAAAAACGCATTATTTTCAATTGATGTAACATGTGATTTCAAACTTTGTTTGGTTTCATCCAACTCTCTCTGTATGTCTGACAGTTTTTCTTAGTCGTGTTTTATGATGAGACGCATTAAATTTAATGAGCAGGTGCTCAAAATAGTATTCCAATCGTTGGTAAACTGCTCAGAAAAAACAGTGGTGGATCTTTTTTTAATTCTTAAATTTCTAGGAATCATATCTTTAAAGATGTAATTATTAAGGGTAGTAAAATCCCACCACGTTTTTGTTTCTTGAATCATCAATTTATGCAGTTGAGTCCATAAATTAGAAATGTCAGATGAATCAACATTGTTTTTAGGTAAATCAGAAAAAACCTGTGCGGCTTTGTGGAGGCGGTCTCTCGCAAAATCAGACATTATGAAAAAAGATTGACAATGGCAGATGAAAAACTCACTTAATTTAAAAAAAGGGTGGTGTGTCAAAATAACATTAAATATAGGAGCAAAGAAAAAGGTCACATAAAACAGGTCACATAAAAGACACCAAAAATGTGTTAAATATTCTTGTTCACGTGTGCCCGCTACTAAAGGGAATGAATATTCACTGCATTCCACGCCTATGGGAGTGGAGAGCAGTGAATTTTCATTCCCTGAAGTAGCAGGCACACACGAAGGCCCGGCAGCTTGCAGGAAGCTGACTGCTGCGGCTAAGAGCGTGTCTGCTATTAAAGCGAAATTAATACTCACAGCTTTCCACTCTCATGGGCATGGAATGCAGTGAATATTCACTTCTCTTTAGCAGTGGGCACAGGAGTTGGCCGCAGCTGGCTCCTGCCTCTTGTGACCCGCTGCTCCGCTGCTGCTCCCCACCTCCCCATCCACAGCCAGAGTAAGTACATCTGGACTATAAGGCTGTGTGCACACGTAGCAGATTTTTCGCGTTTTTTTGCTATAAAAACGCTATAAAACCACGAAAAAACGCTCACATTAAGCATCCTATTCAATAGAATGCAATCCGCATTTTTTGTGTACATGCTGCGTTGCTTTCCTGAGCGGAAGCGCTTTCCAGAAAAAAACGCAGCATGTTCATTAATTTGCGGAATCGCGGGGATTCCGCACACCTAGGAATGCATTGATCTGCTTACTTCCCGCACGGGGCTATGCCCACCATGCGGGAAGTAAGCAGATCGTGTGCGGTTGGTACCCAGGGTGGTGGAGAGGAGACTCTCCTCCACGGACTGGGCACCATATAATTGTTAAAAAAAAAAGAATTAAAATAAAAAATAGTGATACACTCACCTTCTGATGGCCCCGGAGTCTTCCCGCCTCTCAGTATTGCACGCGGCCGCTTCCGTTCCCATGGATGCTTTGTGTGAAGGACCTGCGATGACGTCGCGGTCACGTGACCGTGACGTCATCGCAGGTCCTGCACACAAAGCATCTATAGGAACGGAAGCCACTGAGGAGATCGGCTGCCTTTGGAAGGTGAGTATATAAGACGAACCCCCCATTTTCCTCCACATTTTTGTAAGAAAAAAGTGCGTCTTATAGTCTGAAAAATATGGTAATTTTTACTTATTGCTATCTAAACATCTGGGCTGTGCCCACGATGCGGGAAGTAAGCGGATAATGTGCAGCTGCTACCCGGGGTGGAGGAGAGGAGACTCTCCTCCAGGCCCTGGGAAGCATAAATAGTGTAAAAAAAAAAAAGAATTAAAATAAAAAATGATGCTATACTCACCTCTCAGCGCTGCACGCGGCTGTCCGGTCTCAGTTGCTGTGCGAGCAGGACCTGCGGTGACGTCGCGGTCACATGACCGTGATGACGCCGCGGTCACATGACCGTGACGTCACGAAGGTCCTTCTCGGCACAGCATCTTTGGAACCGGACCGCCGCGTGCAGCGCCGAGGAGATCGGGACGTCAGAGGGTGAGTATATAACCAATTTTTTTTATTTTTAACATTACTATTGATGCTGCATATTGCTGCATATGCAGCATCAATAGTATAGGAGTAATCCCGCAGCGGAAATCGCAAAACAAACCGCGATAAATCTGCAGGGATAACCGCAGCGGTTTTGCCCTGCAGATTTATCAATTCCGCTGCGGGAGAACCCGCAGAGCACGCCGCAGAGTGTGCACATAGCCTTAGTGTTGTGTGTCACACAACTGCATCAGGTGGGCAGTACCACTTTACTCGCCACATTGTTGTCTTTATAACGCCCTGTTGCGCTGATTTGTCCCCACAACTTCTTCTAAACAGAAGAATGAAGCATTTGTTGAAATTTCTTTAGCAAAATCTGCTGCATATAAATAAAAGCTAATTGTGCGTGTTTTATTTTTCTCTTATTAGTTAATGTTACAATGTTTCCAAAACCTGAAGCTATTGAGCCAATGCTGCCTTCTTGGATTTACAATGACAGTCTTGTACCAGGTATTTCCATTTTTATAATCTATTTCTTTCTAGTATAAAAATGATCTTTTCTCTTTGCTACCTCTTGATTCCTAAAATGATTCCTCTTTTTCAAGGTCATTGACAAATTGGCATCTTTCCATTAGTTCTTTATGCAGTAACCAATCGACTTCAAAGGGATTTTCCATGCTTAGGATATTGCTGACCTATTCTTGTGATAGGTCTTCAATATCCCATTAGAGGGGGTCAAACGCTCAGAGCAGAGATATGGTTTTGAGCAACAACCACTACACCGTGTGCTGTTCTGCTCCATTGCTAAGTGGGGATGTTTGGCGTTGGTCCCCTAATGACAAATAGTCAATATCATAAGCCTGAACAATCACTTTAAAAATTCAAAAACAAAAAAACCTTAGTGTTTGTACTATAGAAATTAAAGGAGTGGTCGGGCACCTAAAATGTATTTTTCTAGCTATCTATCCTTAGACACCTAACCACTTTGTTAGTTTGCTTTATTACTAGTGTTGAGCGATACTTTCCGATATCGGAAAGTATCGGTATCGGAAAGTATCGGCCGATACCGTCACAGTATCGGAATCCAATCCGATACCGATACCCGATCCCAATGCAAGTCAATGGGACGAAAATATCGGAATTAAAATAAACCCTTTATACACTTGTAGGTTCATTCTACATGAAGGAAAACAACTAAAAATATTGTAGGATGTATTGGGGGACGTGGCGGAGATATTAAAGGGACAGAGGTTTAGCCCAATGTAATAGAATAGCAGGATTTTTTTTTTTTTTTTATGAAGTTCGGCGTTAGAAAGAATTTGACTATGTTTTTTTTTTTTTTTTTATGTCAGATATTGATGTTTCACTACTTCCACGCCCTTCACCTTCTTTTTTACTTCTCCCACGCTTTCTTCTTAATTATCCTCATCATCAGCTTCTTTGACATCAACTTCTTCACCTTATTCATCTTCTTCTTCATCTTCTACCTATTATTTTTTGGGTTACATTGTTCATATTCTTTTTATTTTACTATTATCTTCATCATATTCAACTTCTTCATCATATTCTTATTTGTGACAGGCATTCCCGTAGTTGTTATCTATAAAAGTTTGAAGATTACACCTTCCGTTCTGCCTGTCACAAAACAGTTACATTTGTCCGCGTTCAGTTTGGCCTGCAGCATCAGGCTTTATCCAGGGGCACCACGAGGAGGAACGGACTCACCCCCATACACTGCTTAGTCTTCTTCTGCTTATAATTTACATAATATTTTTTGCTCTGATATTTTGTGTTATGCTTAATGTCCTTCTGCTCTTTGTTCTGCAGCCTCTTGTTCTTCTGCTTCTCGGTCTTCCAGGTCGTCGTCGTCTCCAGGGTCGTCGTCTCCGGGGTCGTCGTCATCGGGGTGGTCTTCAGGGTCGTCGTCTCCGGGGTCGTCGTCATCGGGGTGGTCTTCGGGGTCATCGTCTCCAGGGTCGTCGTCATCACGGTGGTTGTCGTCTCTGGTGTCGTCGTCATCTTAGGGGTGGTCTTCTGGGTCATTGTGTTTAGTCTCTTGAACTTGGAAATGTAGCAGAAGGTACAAGAAGGCTGAGAAAATGCCGAGAACCAGCTGATGGAACTGGAACTCGGATGGCTACCCGAAGGTCCAAGAGCCAATGGAACTACCGAGGACCAGCTGACTTTACTGGAACCCGGTTACTAAGCAGGAGGTACCTGTGCTGAAAGCACTACCAAGGACCACCTGACGTTGGTGGAACTCGGATACCCAGAGGGAGGCACCTAAGCCAAAGGCTCTGCCCGGAACCAGCTGACGGTACTGAAACCAGGATGGGGAGCAGAAGGTACAAGAGCAAAAGACACTGCCGAGAACCAGCTGACGGTGCTGGAACCCGGATGGGTAGCCGAAGGTCCAAGAGCCAATGGAACTACCGAGGACCAGCTGACGTTACTGGAACCCGGTTACTAAGCAGGAGGTACCCGTGCCTGAAAGCACTACCAAGGACCACCTGACGTTGGTGGAACTCGGATACCAAAGGGAGGCACCTAAGCCAAAGGCTCTGCCCGGAACCAGCTGACGGTACTGGAACCAGGATGGGGAGCAGAAGGTACAAGAGCAAGTGTCTGCGTGGCTTTTGCAGGACACGATGCCGGCTGCACAGCAGGGGAACAGCTGGCGGTGCTGGACCCCACTGACACATTGGCGAGGTGTTTTTCTCTGTGCAGCTAGCACATCTGGGCCCCAACTGGCGGTGTGTTAGAGCCCAGGGTCAGCAGGAGGAGGAGCAGGAGGAGGAGGAGCAGGGGGAGGGGAGTGTAGGCCGAAGCCTGCACTGGCGGCAGCTTTGGGTCTGTTGTGTCTGCGTGGCTTTTGCAGGACACGTTGCCGGCTACACAGCAGGGGAACAGCTGGCGGTGCTGGACCCCACTGACACATTGGCGAGGTGTTTGGCTCTGTGCAGCCAGCACTTCCGGACAGCAACTAGCGTTGTTGGAGCCCGGGCTCTGCAGGTGGAGCAGAGTGTAGGCCGAAGCCTAATTGAACCGATTTCAAAAGTCACCTTTAACCCCCCCTCAGGGGTTACAAAGTAGAAGAGCCACAGCTTATGCAGCAGCAGTGCTGCGCAAGTCAAAGGTTGCTCTTGTAATTTTTCTCCTTGCACACGCTGAATGGAACACGTATAACATTCAGCCCTTTATACAGTCAAACTGTGTAATGGAGGCGCGAGTTCCCTTTGTAATGAGACGCAGCACAGGTGTCAAGAATCCCACCTTGGTGCTGGGTGCAGCCTCCCGAGCGTTGTTATTTGCTGTACAGGAGTCTGCGCTGTCGTGTTATCCCCTGGCCTAGCGCCGTTAGCGCTGCCCATCTTCTGGCATCATGTAATGTCGGCCGGTGCGGTTCGCGATGACCATGAATCCCAGCCCCGCAGTGTCTTAACATTGTTAAAACACTGCGGGGCTGGGATTCAGGGCCTGGCGCAGCACATATGTTGGCCTCTCACACTCGGGTCCTTACACCCGCTTCAGACTGTGCGGCGTCATCTGATCCCTTATCGCATGCCACGGCCATGAAGCCGCACAGTCCGAAGAAGGCGGAAGGAGAGGAGGGACAGGCGAACTGATGCACTGATCCTGCCCATGAATCACACCCTCGCAGTCCCAATAAATAAGACACCGAGGGGCGTTGTGTGGGTCAGGGCGGCCGCAGAGGCGCAGCCAGCCAAACAATGATGCCAGAAGACGGGCAGCGCTACCAAGGGGGTTGCAGCGTGTCATTACAAAGGAAAGTCACACCACCGGGACGGTTAACTGGTCACACAGAGGACACATTTCAGACGTGTTTTCAGTTCCACATGTGCGAGGAGAATACGTTTCTGAGCCACCTTGCACACATGCAGCATTACCGCTGTACAAGGTGGCTGGATAACGTAAAAACGCCTGGGGGAGGGGGGACAGGTTCCCTTCAATTTCAGTTCTTGTGTCTGCGTGGCTTTTGCAGGACACGATGCCGGCTGCACAGCAGGGGAACAGCTGGCGGTGCTGGACCCCACTGACACATTGGCGAGGTGTTTTTCTCTGTGCAGCTAGCACATCTGGGCCCCAACTGGCGGTGTGTTAGAGCCCAGGGACAGCAGGAGGAGGAGCAGGAGGAGGAGGAGCAGGGGGAGGGGAGTGTAGGCCGAAGCCTGCACTGGCGGCAGCTTTGGGTCTGTTGTGTCTGCGTGGCTTTTGCAGGACACGTTGCCGGCTACACAGCAGGGGAACAGCTGGCGGTGCTGGACCCCACTGACACATTGGCGAGGTGTTTTTCTCTGTGCAGCTAGCACATCTGGGCCCCAACTGGCGGTGTGTTAGAGCCCAGGGACAGCAGGAGGAGCAGGGGGAGCGGAGTGTAGGCCGAAGCCTGCACTGGAGCAAGTTGAAAGGAAACCTTTAACCCCCCCCCCCAGGCGTTTGTAGCTGGAAGAGCCATCGTGTACAGCACTAATGCTGGAAAAGGTAAACTTAGCTCTTTTAATTATGGTCCTTGCAGATGCTGAACCTAACACTTATGAAATGTGTCCCCTCACAGCGTTCAACCGTCCGGTCGGTGGAACTTTCCTTTGTCATGTGACGCAGCACAGCCGTCATTTTTACCCCCTTGTCGCCGTGCGCCGCCTCCTCAGCGTTGTTTGAATCTGTCCCGGAGCCTGCGCTGTTAGGTTACCCCTTGGCCATGCACACATTTTGCGCTGCCCGTCTTCTGACATCATTTGCTGTCAGGCTGGCTGCGCCTGTGCGGGTGCGCTGTCCGAGATTCAGCCTCGCGGTGTCGTCTAATGTAATCCCACCGCGGGCCTGGGATCCGTGTCCATGCGCAGTGCATATCCTCGCCTCTCACTCCCCTCCCTACGGCTTCTAAAGACTGTGCGGTGTCACGGCCGTGGCATGCTATTAGGGACCAGCTGACACCGAACAGTCATTAGAAGCCGTAGGGAGGGGAGTGAGAGGCGAGGATATGCACTGCGCATGGACACGGATCCCAGGCCCGCGGTGGGATTACATTAGACGACACCGCGAGGCTGAATCTCGGACAGCGCACCCGCACAGGCGCAGCCAGCCTGACAGCAAATGATGTCAGAAGACGGGCAGCGCAAAATGTGTGCATGGCCAAGGGGTAACCTAACAGCGCAGGCTCCGGGACAGATTCAAACAACGCTGAGGAGGCGGCGCACGGCGACAAGGGGGTAAAAATGACGGCTGTGCTGCGTCACATGACAAAGGAAAGTTCCACCTACCGGACGGTTGAACGCTGTGAGGGGACACATTTCATAAGTGTTAGGTTCAGCATATGCAAGGAGCACCACGAAAAGAGGCACTTTTTCCCTTTGCATCATTACTGCTGCACAAGGTGGCTCCTTCAGTAACAAACGCATGGGGGGGGGGGGGACAGGTTCCCTTAAATTTAACTTGTTGTGCCTGCGTGGTGGTCGCAGTACACGTTGCCGTATACACAGCAGGGGAACAGCTGGCGGTGCTGAACCCCACTAACACATAGGCGAGGTGTTTGGCTCTGTGCGTACAGCACTTCTGGACGGCAACTGGCGGTGTTGGAGCCCAGGGACAGGTGGAGGAGGAGGAGGTTGGAGGAGGTAGGAGGGATTGCCACACACACAGCAGGGGAACAGCTGACGTTACTGAACCCCAATAACAGAGGAGGGACTGTTGACTGTGCGTACAGCACTTCTGGACGGCAACTGACGGTGTTGGAGCCCAGGGACAGGTGGAGGAGGAGGAGGTTGGAGGAGGTTGGAGGAGGTAGGAGGGATTGCCACACACACAGCAGGGGAACAGCTGACGTTACTGAACCCCAATAACAGAGGAGGGACTGTTGACTGTGCGTACAGCACTTCTGGACGGCAACTGGCGGTGTTGGAGCCCAGGGACAGGTGGAGGAGGAGGAGGTTGGAGGAGGTTGGAGGAGGTAGGAGGGATTGCCACACACACAGCAGGGGAACAGCTGACGTTACTGAACCCCAATAACAGAGGAGGGACTGTTGACTGTGCGTACAGCACTTCTGGACGGCAACTGGCGGTGTTGGAGCCCAGGGACAGGTGGAGGAGGAGGAGGTTGGAGGAGGTTGGAGGAGGTAGGAGGGATTGCCACACACACAGCAGGGGAACAGCTGACGTTACTGAACCCCAATAACAGAGGAGGGACTGTTGACTGTGCGTACAGCACTTCTGGACGGCAACTGGCGGTGTTGGAGCCCAGGGACAGGTGGAGGAGGAGGAGGTTGGAGGAGGTTGGAGGAGGTAGGAGGGATTGCCACACACACAGCAGGGGAACAGCTGACGTTACTGAACCCCAATAACAGAGGAGGGACTGTTGACTGTGCGTACAGCACTTCTGGACGGCAACTGGCGGTGTTGGAGCCCAGGGACAGGTGGAGGAGGAGGAGGTTGGAGGAGGTTGGAGGAGGTAGGAGGGATTGCCACACACACAGCAGGGGAACAGCTGACGTTACTGAACCCCAATAACAGAGGAGGGACTGTTGACTGTGCGTACAGCACTTCTGGACGGCAACTGGCGGTGTTGGAGCCCAGGGACAGGTGGAGGAGGAGGAGGTTGGAGGAGGTTGGAGGAGGTAGGAGGGATTGCCACACACACAGCAGGGGAACAGCTGACGTTACTGAACCCCAATAACAGAGGAGGGACTGTTGACTGTGCGTACAGCACTTCTGGACGGCAACTGGCGGTGTTGGAGCCCAGGGACAGGTGGAGGAGGAGGAGGTTGGAGGAGGTTGGAGGAGGTAGGAGGGATTGCCACACACACAGCAGGGGAACAGCTGACGTTACTGAACCCCAATAACAGAGGAGGGACTGTTGACTGTGCGTACAGCACTTCTGGACGGCAACTGGCGGTGTTGGAGCCCAGGGACAGGTGGAGGAGGAGGAGGTTGGAGGAGGTTGGAGGAGGTAGGAGGGATTGCCACACACACAGCAGGGGAACAGCTGACGTTACTGAACCCCAATAACAGAGGAGGGACTGTTGACTGTGCGTACAGCACTTCTGGACGGCAACTGGCGGTGTTGGAGCCCAGGGACAGGTGGAGGAGGAGGAGGTTGGAGGAGGTAGGAGGGATTGCCACACACACAGCAGGGGAACAGCTGACGTTACTGAACCCCAATAACAGAGGAGCGACTGTTGACTGTGCGTACAGCACTTCTGGACGGCAACTAGCGGTGTTGGAGCCCAGGGGCAGGTGGAAAAGCAGAGGAACACAATGTAGGCCGAAGCCTGAGAAAGTCGAAAGGGAACCTTTAACCCCCCCCCCCAAGGCGTTTGTAGCTGAAAGAGCCAGCTTGTGCAGCACAGAAGATGCAAAAGGAAAAGGTGGCTCTTTTCATCATGCTCCTTGCAAACACAGAACTAAACACTTATAAAATGTGTCCCCTGAAGCCGTGAAACCGTCCCGGAGGTGGGACTTTCCTTCGTAATATGACGCAGCACAGCCATCATTACTACCCCCCCCGCCGCCGTGCCCCGGCTCCTCAGCGTTGTTTGATTCCGTCCCGGAGCCTGCGCTGTTATGTTATCCCGTGGCCAGGCACACTTAGCGCTGCCCATCTTCTGACATCATTTGGTGTCAGGCTGGCTGCGCCTGTGCGGCCGCGCTGGCCGAGAGCCCGCCTCGCAGTGTCTTCTGATGTAATCCCACTGGGGGCCTGGGATCCATGGCCATGCGCAGTGCATATCCTCGCCTCTCACTCCCCTCCCTACGGCTTCTTTTTCAGACTGTGCGGTGTCACGGCCGTGGCATGCTATTAGGGACCAGCTGACACCGAACAGTCTGAAGAAGCCATAGGGAGATGAGTGAGAGGTGGAGGTTCAGATATGCACTGCGCATGTCCATAGATCCCAGGCCCCCAGTGGGATTAAATCAGAAGACACTGCGAGGCGGGCTCTCGGCCAGCGTGGCCGCACAGGCGCAGCCAGCCTGACACCAAATGATGCCAGAAGACGGGCAGCGCTAAGTGTGCCTGGCCACGGGATAACATAACAGCGCAGGCTCCGGGACGGAATCAAACAACGCTGAGGAGCCGGGGCGCGGCGCCGGGGGGGTAGGAATGACGGCTGTGCTGCGTCATATTACGAAGGAAAGTCCCACCTCCGGGACGGTTTTACGGTATCAGTGGACACATTTTATAAGTGTTAAGTTTTGCGTGTGCAAGGAGCAAAACCAAAATAGCTACCTTTTTCCTTGTGCAGCATTACTGCTGCACAAGGTGGCTCTTTCAGTAACAAACGCCTTGGGGGGGGGGGACAGATTCCCTTACATTTCAGTTGTTGTGTCAGCGTGGCGGTCGCATGACACATTGCCGGCTACACAGCTGGGGATCAGCTGACGTTACTGAAACCCAATAACACTGGGTCGTATGTTTTGACTGTGCAGACGGCACGTCTGAGCCTCAACTGGCGGTGTTGGAGCCCAGGAATTTAAGTTCAGGTGGTAGAAAGATGAACACAACAGGAGACCTGGATAACGTATACAGTGACCTAATTATTTAATCAGGAGGAGGAGTGGCAAATTCCTGCGAGATCCAGGCCTTGTTCATTTTCAGAAAAGTAAGCCGGTCAACGTTATCGGAGGATAGTCGCATGCGACGGTCAGTTAGTACACCACCTGCAGCACTAAAGACACGTTCCGATAATACACTGGCCGCAGGGCAAGACAGCACCTCCAATGCATACTGGCTTAGCTCTGGCCATGTATCCAGCTTTGAGACCCAAAACTTGAAAGGGGAAGAGCCGTCTGGGAGTACAGCAAGAGGGCAAGACATGTAGTCTGTCACCATCTGACGGAACCGTTGCCTCCTGCTGACTGGAGCCGTCTGTGATGGTGTAGACTTTTGTGGGGGGCACACAAAACTGTGCCACAGTTGGGCCATACTGGTCTTGCCTTGGGCAGAGGCACTGCTTCTGCTCCCTCTTTGTGCAGAGCCTCCACCACTGCCTGGACGCACTGAGCTGCTTTGGAATGCAGTAGCAGCACTTCTCTCAGTTGGAATGGAGAAGATGATGGAACTGACCAGTGTGTCTTGGTACTCCCGCATTTTTCGCTCCCGGTTCAACGGTGTGATGAGGCTTTCTACGTTGTCCCGGTAGCGAGGATCGAGGAGGGTGAACACCCAATAATCAGACATGTTGAGAATGTGGGCGATGCGGCGGTCGTTTCTCAGGCACTGCAGCATGTAATCCACCATGTGCTGCAGACTGCCAACTGCCCAAGAAACGCTGTCCCCAGCTGGAGGCGTGATCTCTGCCCGCTCGTCATCACCCCACCCTCGCTGTACACACTGAGTACTGGACAATTGTGTAACTCCCTCCTCTGGACGGATGTCTTCCTCCTCCATTGACTCCTCCTCATCCTCCTCACAAACTGTCCCCTGCCTACGCGTTTGTGAGGAACCACGTGGCACTGACTGTCCAGAAGATGATGGAAGTGGTGAATCCTCATCCTCCACCTCTTCCACAACATCATCCCTTAGCGCTTGCAGTGATTTTTCAAGCAGGCAGATAAGGGGGACAGTCATGCTGACTAGTGCATCATCTGCACTCGCCATCCGCGTGGAATAATCAAAGGGACGCAAAACCTGGCAGACATCCTTCATAGTGGCCCACTCTGTGGTTGTGAAGTCTGTACGGCGCTGACTGCGACTTTTTTGCGCCTGATACAGCTGGTACTCCATTACAGCTTGCTGCTGCTCACACAACCGCTCCAACATATGTAACGTGGAATTCCACCTGGTAGGTAGGTCACATATGATGCGATGTTCCGGCAGGCGGTGTCGGCGCTGCAGAGCCGCAATGCGCGCTTTTGCCGTGCTGGAACGCCGCAAGTGAGCACACTCTAGGCGGACCTTGTGCAGCAGTGCATCAAGATCCGGATAGTCCCTCAAAAAACTCTGCACGACCAAATTGAGCACATGTGCCAGACATGGGATGTGAGTGAGGTTGCCGAGGCCCAGGGCTGCCACCAGATTTCGGCCATTATCACACACTACCATGCCTGGCTGGAGATTCGCTGGCTCAAACCACACATCGCTCTCCTGCTTGATGGCATTCCAGAGCTCCTGCGCTGTGTGGCTACGATTCCCCAAAAAAATTAATTTCAAGACGGCCTGTTGACGTTTGGCCACGGCTGTGCTCATGTCGGTCGTAACAGGTACACGTTCATCACGGGTCCATGTGGAGGTGGACTGTGACGGCTCCTGCAGCGATGATTCTGAGGAACTGGTGTAAGAGGAGGAGTCAATGCGTACAGAATGGATTCCTGCAATCCTTGGAGTGGGCAGGACACGTCCTGCGCCACTCGCACGGTCTGTACCCGGCTCAACTACATTAACCCAATGGGCAGTGAGGGAAAGGTATCGCCCCTGTCCATGTTGACTGGTCCACGCATCGGTGGTGAGGTGGACCTTGCTACTGACGGCGTTCAGTAGCGCGTGTTTTATGTGTCCCTCCACATGCTTGTGCAGGGCAGGGACGGCTTGCCTGCTGAAGTAAAAGCGGCTGGGCACATTGTACTGTGGGACTGCCAATGACATCAAGTCACGGAAGCTGTCAGTCTCCACCAGCCTGAATGACAGCATTTCCAGTGACAGAAGTTTGGCAATGCCTGCAGTCAGAGCCTGTGCTCGTGGGTGGTTTGACGAGAAAGGCCGCCTTTTCTCCCATGCCTGTACTACCGATGGCTGTAGACTGGGCTGGGAGTGTGTGGATGACTGGGAAAGTGGTGCTGCGGGTGGAATGACAGCGGGTCTCTGGACAACAGGGCCAGAGGTTCTTCCACGGCGATCCTGGGAGGAAGCCGAATCAGCTGCGTGTGAGCTAGAGGAAGAGGCAACACGAGCTGAAGAGGTGGTAGCTGCCGCTGTTGGTTGGCCTAGCTCTTCAGTGTGTTTGTCTAACTCCGCCGGGTGCCTGTTGCGCACATGTTTCCACATGTTGGAGGTATTGAGGTTGGCGACTTTTTGACCTCTTTTGATTTTTTGATGACACACCTTGCATCTGACATAGCAAATGTCATCTGCAACTGGGTCAAAAAAGGACCAGGCACTGCAAGTCTTGGGAGCCCCCCTTTTGACTTTTGGAAGAGACATGCTCCTTACGGGTGCCAAAGCGGAGGCTGCAGGATCCGCAGTCTTCCCCCTCCCTCTCCCTCTTTGGGCCGTACGGGGAATCTCTTCCTCAGAGCTGCTCCCACCACCTTCCTGTCCCTGACGCCAAGATGGGTCAAGGACCTCATCATCTACACTACCCTCTGCCCCCAACTGCTCCTCCTGGGTAGTCTCAGCAGCAGAGCACGCACCAGTAAGTGGCACCTGAGTGTCATCATCAGCTGATGCGGCCTGCGAGGTGGTGACCGGAGCCACTGGCCCACCCGCCTCTTCAGAGGAAGACAGAAAAAGCGGTTGGGCATCACTGCACCCTGCCTCTTCTTCCATTTCTCCAATGCTGCTTGGCTGGCCCCCTGTTTCCAAGCCAAGAGATGATTCAGAGAACAGAAGTAGAGACTGCTCCTGTCCTGGGATCTCTGTCTGCCTGGGCAATTTTGCAGGTGGTGAAGAGACAGATGGCTGCTCTCCAGTGCTCTGTGTCTGAGAGGATGTGGCACTAATGGAAGTTGATGCATTAGCTGCCATCCATCCCACAACGGCTTCAATTTGGTCTTGACGCAGCAGCGGTGTACGGCGCTCGGCGACAAAGCTGCGCATGAACGACTGTTCCCTCGTGAAAGTGGGTGCTGATGACTCACCGGTGCCCGCAGCAGGCACAGAATCCCCACGTCCCCTCCCTGCTCCGCGCCCACGCCCACGCCCACGTGCCTTACTCACTGCCTTCTTCATCTTGGTTGACTGATAAAGATAAGCAGAAAAGTACTAACGGCTTTGTGTGCTTATTCCTGAGCAACTCCTCCTAACAGGTATAAGACACACTAATTTTCTAAAGTGTGGACTAGACTTGAATATGAGCTAATGTGGCCTACACAAATGTAAAGTGGTGTAACTGGTGTGTTTGGTGAACTTTATTATTTATTTTTTTGGGGCTGAACTGACAACGGATAGAGCTGCAGTCACACGGAGACCGTGCAGACAGCCGTAAACGGCGCTGCAAGGCCCAAAAACCCTCCTCTACTTTATCCTATGTAGTGTTTTTCCACAAATTAGCTGGAGACGGGTGGAAAGACACTAATAGGATTTTTTTAAATTAATTAGCAGCAGACTACACTACTTGAAAACAAAATGAAAATTGATTTGGCGGTATGACGCAGTGAACAACCCTGAGCTGGAGACAACCAAGCTACGGCTGCTCACAGACTACAGGGCGAGCTGCAGTCACACGGAGACCGTGCAGACAGCCGTAAACGGCGCTGCAAGGCCCAAAAACCCTCCTCTACTTTATCCTATGTAGTGTTTTTCCACAAATTAGCTGGAGACGGGTGGAAAGACACTAATAGGATTTTTTTAAATTAATTAGCAGCAGACTACACTACTTGAAAACAAAATGAAAATTGATTTGGCGGTATGACGCAGTGAACAACCCTGAGCTGGAGACAACCAAGCTACGGCTGCTCACAGACTACAGGGCGAGCTGCAGTCACACGGAGACCGTGCAGACAGCCGTAAACGGCGCTGCAAGGCCCAAAAATCCTCCTCTACTTTATCCTATGTAGTGTTTTTCCACAAATTAGCTGGAGACGGGTGGAAAGACACTAATAGGATTTTTTTGAATAAATTAGCAGCAGACTACACTACTTGGAAAAAAAAAAAAAAAAAAAAGAGAACAGTACTGTATGAGGCAATGAACCACCCTCCCTGAACTGAATACAACCAGCTATGGATGGCCTATGTGGCTGCACTCAGACTAGAGAGTGGGCTGCACTCACACACACACACACAGAGAGACCTTGCAGATCGCTGTGAAAACAGCGCTACAAGGCAAAAGGAAGGTGAATAGTAGGTGAACACAGCGGTTGCTAAATTAGCCTTTGGAAAGCACAAAGAAGCAAATCGCTATCTCTAAACTGTCCCTCAGTCAGCAAACAGCGTCCTGTCACTAACTGAATTCACAGCAGAGTGATCGCAAAATGGCGCCAGCGACTTTTAAACTGCATCATGACATCATTTCAGCAGCCAATCACAGCCATGCCAGTAGTTTCATGCCCTCCATGCTGAACAGGATGTGCCCACACTTGAAATCATTCTCATTGGCTGAATTTCTGCATTTTGAATCTGGGAACTTCCGATTCCGGTATCCGATACGCGGCAAGTATCGGAATCCCGGTATCGGAATTCCGATACCGCTAGTATCGGCCGATACCCGATACTTGCGGTATCGGAATGCTCAACACTATTTATTACTCAATACCACACGATCTACCTAGTCCCTAAATGTGTTTTTTTTTTTTTTTTTTTTTAAATGCTGTACTTCCTTTGACTTTTTGTTTGAGAGAAGTCTGAAATATGACATCACAGGAGGCTGGAGCTGCACTCACTCCCTGTACTCACTAGTTTCTTGTATCGCTGCCCCCAGAGGAGACCTCCTGGATCCTCGATGATGGACTCTGTTTTGTCACGTTTGAGACTCCTCTCAAAGAATCACAGGAAGTACAGTAAAGAAAAAAAATTTAGACAGAGAGCAAAGTGTAGGGTATATTGTAATAAAGCAAATTGCAAAAGTGGAAAGATACGTACTAGTTAAAAAATACATTTTAGGTGCCAAGCCATGTTTTAAATTAGTCACATTTTCATCTTTTTTTTTTTTTCTTACATGAAAAAATAGCTTTCCTTGCTATCTATCCATTTAATTTTTCTTCCAATAGATCTTTACAGAAGTATTTTAGAGTCCACACTTTCCACATCAGGAATAGACACAACCAAGTTGTATCCAATTCTCCTATCCTCTGGCCTTCCTCGAGAAACTTTAGGGCAGATTTGGGCAATGGCAAATAAGACAACTCCTGGGAAACTTACTAAAGAAGAGCTCTACATTGTCCTTGCTATGATTGGCATTACACAGGTAACTCTTATCGGGGTCTTCTAAATGCTAGAAATTACTGAGGTAGTTCATGGGTGCCCTTTTAAGTCTTCCAGGACGTTATTTCGTAAATCTTTGTGGGACACCTGGTGCTCTGGTTGTTATGTTCTCTGATGATTTTTTTTATTAACATATCAATTGCATAATATTTAAAATTAAGAGTCACTTTACAGGGGTTTTCCGTTTTCAATGTTTTAATGCACAGTAATGAGCACTAGGGAAAAATAAAATCAGTTACTCACACCCAGCCCCCCCCCACCAAAGGTCTAACTTCAGTTCACTTCACCCCTGAAATCTGTCACTGGGCTCAGTGACTTGTGATGTCTATGGACCCAGTGACCAGGGTCTGCGTCAGAGAGGAATCGCTACACCTTTGAGAAGGGAGTACCATATTTTTCAGACGATAGGACGCACCTAGGTTTTAGAGGTGGAAATTAAGAAGAAAAAATGTAAGGAAAAAATGTGGTCAATTCTGTACTTAATATCCCTTGTCCTAGTATATATGGTCCCCCTAATCTCCATCCTGGTATGCATGGCTCCCTCATCCCTATACTGGTATGCATGGCCCCCTCATCTCTACCCTGCTATGCATGGCTCCCTCATCCCTATCCTGGTATGCATGGCTCCCTCATCCATATCCTGGTATGCATGGCTCCCTCATCCATATCCTGGTATGCATGGCTCCCTCATCCCTCTCCTGGTATGCATGGCCCTCATCCCCATCATGGTATGCAAGCCTCCTCATCCCTGGCCTGGTATGCATGGCCTCCTCATGCCTATCCTGGCAGGAATGATCGCAGTCATCCCTATACTGGTAAGCAGGGTCCCCATCTCGTCCTAGTATGCATGGCCCCATCCCTATCCTGGTATGTAGGGCCCCATCCCTATCCTGGTATTCATGGCTCCCTCGTGCCTACCCTGGTATGCATGGCTCTCTCATCCCTATCCTAGTATGCATTGCCCCCTCATCCCTATCCTGGTATGCATGGCTCCCTCATCCCTATCCTGGTATGCATGGCTCCCTCATCCCTATCCTGGTATTCATGTCTCCCTCATCCTTATCCTGGTATGCATGGCCCCCTCATCCCTATCCTGGTATGCATGGTTCCCTCATCCCTATCCTGGTATGCATGGCTCCCTCATCCCCTTCCTGGTATGCATGGCTTCCTCATCCCCATCCTGGTTTGTATGGCTCCCTCATCCCCATCCTGGTATGCATGCCCCCCTTATCCCTATCCTGGCAGGAATGATCGCAATCATCTCTATACTGGTATGCAGGGTCCCCATCACTTCCTAGTATGCATGGCCCCATCCCTATCCTGGTATGCAGGGCCCCATCCCTATCCTTGTGTGGAGGGCCCCATCTTGTCCTAGTATGCATGGCTCCCTCATCCCCATCCTGGTATGCATGGGTCCCTCATCCCTACCCTGGTATGCATGGCTCCCTCATCCCCATCCTGGTATGCATGGCTCCCTCATCTCTACCCTGATAAGCATGTCTCCCTCATCCCCATCCTGGTATGCATGGCTCCCTCATCCCCATCCTGGTATGCATGCCCCCCTTATCCCTATCCTGGTATGCATGCCCCCCTTATCCCTATCCTGGTATGCATGGTCTCCTCATCCCTATCCTGGTTTGCATGTCCCCCTTATCCCTATCCTAGTATGCAGGGTCCCCCATCTCGTCCTAGTATGTATGCTCCATCCCTATCCTGGTATGCAGGGCCCCATCCATAACCTGGTAAGATTGGCCCCATCCCGGTCCTGGTATGCATGGTCCCATCCTTATTCTGGTATTTACACCTCACCAGCTATCCTTTTCTATATGTTTGTTATTTATGTCCATTATATTTGTATTGAATGCTTTTGTGTGTCACTCCCCGTGGTATGACCTGACACCATTGACATCGTAATCCTAGACTTGTATACATTCACTAACCTTATCCCCCAATAGCGTCCACTAAGATTCCTAATGGGTTACTATGGGGATCACTTGAAATCTGAGACACCTCTTATTAGCAATCTCCTACCTAGAGCGGCGCGCGCTTTCTCTTGGCTTCCGGTATCGTGTTGCTTCATCAACGCGTCTGTACCTCCGCATTCAGTCATTCCTTCTTCTGATGCGTCGGATGGGGTGTGACCATGTGGAATGTGATGCAGGTCCGAGGTGCCCTGACTTCCGGTATCCTGGCAAAAGTGCAGCATCTGTACCGCTGTCACCAATGAATAAGCAGCACTATAAATAGACCAACGTCCACCTACCCTCACCATACAGACAGCCCCAGGAAGAAGCTTAAACTTAAAACGCGTGTCGGGGCCCGGACTACACTTACAGGTCATGACTTTATCCTCTTTTAACCATTTGACTCCATTTGTATCCTTACGGCTTATTTGTTGTCTTTTTTCTAAATAGTACTATGCATTTTGTGATTCTATTGGCACTTTAGTACACGAGGCATTTAACCAGATTAAGTAATGACCTTCTTGCAATGGATTATATATGGGTCTTCTATAGCCTCTCTTTTGTATTAAACACAGACAAAAAATTGCTATGTGTAGCCAGCATTCTAGGCTTCTAGCCAGATTAATCAGGGATTTCTCTGCAACATGGTTTGGTTATTGATCAAATACACTAGCATTAATTTGTAAAAGGGTCATTCCATGTCAAGTGAACCAATGATTTTTACCTCTATATTTTTTATTCTTTTGAGATTTTGTTATTTGGTAATAGTGTGTCAGAGAATGCAAAATGTGAAGAAAAAAAATTCTAGATATTTTAATTTTTTTTCATTGATTTTCAAAGTTTGGAAAAAGTGCGAATTTCGGTGTTGCCTGCCTTTACATTTCTCCTCATAACTCAGGCTAGAAGAAAGATAGAGTAACCAAATAAACACCATTCTACTCAGAACTGTACAGGCTTTGATCAGATATGTCACAAGAGTATCTTTAATAATATTTTACCCATGCGAAAGCAAACGCAATACTTTAAAACGCATTTCCCAAAAAAAGTTTAATTTAAAAAAATTTGAAAACTGCACATGTACTTGATATGCTCCTAGCCACATCTGTACCAAAATACAAGTTGGGATCGTGATGGGATCATATTTTAAAAAATAAAACTATTACAGTGTCAGTTCGAAAATCTCAAATTCAGATCTGTTCAGCCTGTGGTGTAGAAGTGTGGGGTCTATATTTACCAAATAATCCATGATTTTTAGATGTTATGGTATTATTTTATTGTGTTTTAAAGCTTTGAAGCAGGAGAGGACAGAGGAGAAGCTTTGTTAGGGCTGAGAATGACCAGGGGTAGACGGTGACTGCAGAGCAGATGACAGGCCGGCAGCTCCAGCCTCCACAGACCGTATTCACACCAAATCTTATCACCCAGGCAACTCCTCAAATGTAGGGAGAAAAATACTCTTAACATCCAGTTCATGTATTGTACGAACCAGGACTCCAAAGAGGAGGAGAGTTTGTTATAACATCGGTTACAGGAAGCAGAATCCATCACATGGACTGCCCAATACCGGACTGTCATCCCATGTAGTGGAAATAAAGACAGTGACATCCATGAAGTGGTAGAAGGCGGCACAAGATCAGCAATGGATGACACAACTGGCTATGTGACCTGTGAATATGATCGGCGCTGGTGGCTACTGGACTCTCTAAAGATTGTGAAAATGAAGAAGTGACTTTTCTTCACCTTCTGGTCCAGCGCCATCCTTTGTGTATCCAAGAAAACCAGACATTGTAAAAGTGAACAAAAATCAGATATTAACTCGGGTGGAGCCGAGCACCATGAGAGGCCACACATACTCTGACACAAAAGGAAACTGCCATTGCTAGTGAGCGCTTATGGACAAGATCACATTTCACCCACTAGAAGGGACACATTGATGATAAAAGGCCAGTGTAAAAACCTACTATTAATTGTTTGATTAGTTCATATTTTTTCTGTACTATTCTTCTTAAACACTTAATAAATGACATGTTTAGTGATATAATAGAAACAAATTATTACACGTATAAATAGGTCGTAAAGATATTGGTTCTTTTAATCTTGTTTTTAACATATAATTAGGACGAGACTGTATTTAGAAAACCACACTTGTGGATGTGATCACCTTTTATCTTTTGGCTTGTTCAATGAATTCAGGTTGAAAATGCTGAGCAAGTTGTGTTTTGATGATTAAGATGTATTTATTCTGGCACTTCGGTATTTGTTTTTTGTGTTTCTTTATTGTTACATATAAATGTTGAATGCAATAAGTTGTAATTTGAAAAGAAATAAGGAAGAAACTCACACAAACATAAAATCAGATGATTCAAGGCTTAAAAAAAATATACAAATTTGATAGATCCCAAGTTGAATCCCTGTACAAATATAAACAAGGACACAAGTAACATACATGCATGATTTCACAATTTTAAAACAGTTTTTTTCAGAATTGTGCATCAAATTTTTTCATTTGATTTCTCTAAAACAAAATATAAAGAAACATAGTCTTGTGACATATCAAATGAAAGCCGGTACCGTTCTGAGAAAAATGATGCCTCTCCCAACTCTTTATCTTAATTCTAGCCCGAGATATGATAAAAAATGTAAGGCCATACCAGGCCAAAATTCGCGCTTTTTTGAAACTTTAGAAATCTGTAAAAAATTAACTGATGAAGAAAAAAATTCAAAACTTTTAATTTGTAATTAACTAAAGTTGTACTTCATAAAAACAAAAGATAAAAAAGAACTAAAGATGTCAGGTAAAAAAAAATATTCATATCTGGATCACTTGATATGGAATGACCCAAAATATATTTTAAGTGCTGTGCATTTGGGTGCCAAGGAAAAATGAACTTTGCAATTTGGTAAGTCTTACCTCTCAAATATGTTCCTTTTGGCATATATATACAGTACAGACCAAAAGTGTGGACACACCTTCTCATTTAAAGATTTTTCTATATTTTCAAGACTATGAAAATTGTAAATTCACACTGAAGGAATCATAACTATGAAATAACACATGTGGAATAATATTCTTAACAAAAAAGTGTGGAACAACTGAAAATGTCTTATATTCTAGGTTCTTCAAAGTAGCCACCTTTTGCTTTGATGACTGCTTTGCACACTCTTGGCATTCTCTTCATGAGCTTCAAGAGGTAGTCACTGGGAATGGTTTTCACTTCACAGGTGTGCCCTGTCAGGTTTAATAAGTGGAATTTCTTGCCTTATAAATGGGTTTGGGCCATTTGTGTTGAGCAGAAGTCTGGTGGATACACAGCTGATAGTCCTACTGAGTAGACTGTTAGCTGCTTTTTTCTTGCCATAATACAAATTCTAAGTAAAGAAAAATGAGTGGCCATCATTACTTTAAGAAATGAAGGTTTTTCAGTCCGAAAATTTGGGAAAACTTTGAAAGTGTCCCCAAGTGCAGTTGCAAAACCATCAAGCGCTACAAAGAAACTGGCTCACACGAGGACTGCCCCAGGAAAGGAAGACCAAGAGTCACCTCTGCTTCTGAGGATAAGTTTATCCGAGTCACCAGCCTCAGAAATTGCAGGTTAATAGCAGCTCAGATTGGAGACCAGGTCAATGCCACACAGAGTTCTAGCAGCAGACACATCTCTACAACAACTGTTAAGAGGAGACTTTGTGCAGCAGGCCTTCATGGTAAAATAGCTGCTAGGAAACCACTGCTAAGGACGCAACGAGCAGAAGAGACTTGTTTGGGCTAAAGAACACAAGGAATGGACATTAGACCAGTGGAAATCTGTGCTTTGGTCTGATGAGTCAAAATTTGAGATCTTTGGTTCCAACCACCGTGTCTTTGTGAGACACAGAAAAGGTGAACGGATGGACTCTACATGCCTGGTTCCCACCGTGAAGCATGGAGGAGGAGGTGTGATGGTGTGGAGGTGCTTTGCTGGTGACACTGTTGGGGATGTATTCAAAATTGAAGGCATACTGAACCAGCATGGCTACCACAGCATCTTGCTGTGGCATGCTATTCCATCTGGTTTGCGTTTAGTTGGACCATCATTTATTTTTCAACAGGACAATGACCCCAAACACAACTCCAGGCTGTGTAAGGGCTATTTGACCAAGAAGGAGAGTGATGGGGTTGTTACGCCAGATGACCTGGCCTCCACAGTCACCAGACCTGAACCCAATCGAGAAGGTTTAGGGTGAGCTGGACTGCAGAGTGAAGGCAAAAGGGCCAACAAGTGCTAAGCATCTCTGGGAACTCCTTCAAGATTGTTGGAAGACCATTTCCAGTGACTACTTCTTGAATCTCATCAAGAAAATGCCAAGAGTGTGAAAAGCAGTCATCAAAGCAAAAGGTGGCCACTTTGAAGAACCTAGATTGTAAGACATATTTTTAGTTGTTTCACACTTTTTTGCTAAGTATATAATTCCACATGTGTTAATTCATAGTTTTGATGCCTTCAGTGTGAATGTCCAATTTTCATAGTCATGAAAATACAGAAAAATCACACGCCCGCACACACAGAAAAATTTACACACACACTTGGTATTGCCGCGTTCAGAAATGCCCAATCTATCAAAATATAAAATCAATTAATCTGATCGGTAAATGGCATAACATACCACAGATAACACGGGATATGCATGACGATAAATTCTAAACAGACATTTAAAACTGCAATATGATGTGCCATTGAGCAACCAGTAAATGATAACTAATCTTAAAAAAAAAAAAAGAAAATTATAAAATATCTATGACCAAAAAGGAATAAAATTAGGAGGTAAGACCTTCAAAAACTTGCTTCCTAATTTTTACCTTGGCACCCTACTGTGCATGCATTAAATGTTATCATGTGAAGCTATTGTGGTTAGGAAAAATCAGCCGAAATATTTTTGGGTGTTATATATTGTTGTTGACCTACGGGTTATGAATGTGAATGAAAAAATTCTTTTCATTTTTTTTTAGTAATAAGTATATTCAAGACTGATTACCTGTGGGTGTTGTTTTCAGTCTTTTTTTCCCCATGTGTAGTCTAAGTATTTTTATCAAAAATATATATTTTTTTCTCAATAAAATTGATTTTTTTTAATACCTGCAGCAAAGACTTCTGCTTGTGTATGTAGGCTTACTTATTCTGGTATGATTGGCCTCCAACCCCGCTCCTGGTATGCATGGCCCCATCCTTATGATTGGCCCTCATCCTGGCATGCCTGGCCCCATCAGAAAACATTAAAAAAAGCAAACCAATATACTCACCTTCCCGGCGCTCCTTCACAGCATCTTGTTCCGCTGCCAGCAACTGCTTTATGCTTGTAAGCAGCGCATGGCAAGGACATAATGCGCTTCTCACAAGCAGAGCACAGCTGCTGAAATACTCAATGCTCTGCACGCCGGGACTGTGTGCAAGCAAAGCAGTGAGTATTCCTTGCTCTCTAGCGAGCACAGAGTCAGCTGAAGAATTCTTGCTGCTGCCGGCAGTCACGTGTGCCGATACTTAGAAGAAATGAACATTCACCCCAATCCATGAATATTCATTTCTCTTAAGTAGTGGCACACGTGACCGCCGGCAGCAGCATTAAGTCTCCGGCTGACACTGTGCTCGCTAGAGAGCAAGCAATACTCACTGCTTTGCGGTCACACAGTCCCAGCGTGCAGAGCATTGAGTATTCCGGCAGATGTGCTCTGCTTGTGAGCAGCGCATAACGTCCGTGCCATGCCCTGCTTACAAGCATAAAGCAGTTTCTTTTTTTCAGAACAGGACGCTGCAAGGGAGCGCCGGGAAGGTAAGTATAATGGTTTGTTTTTTTAATGTTTTCTGATGGGACCGTGCATAACAGGATGGGGGTGAGTGGGTGGGGGCTAATCATAAGGATTAGGCCATGCACACCAGGAGCGGGGTTTGGAGCCAATCATACCAGGGTAAGGATGGGTCCAATCATACCAGGTTGTCATTAAGAAATATGAATATTCATTGTCCTCCACGCCCATGGGTATGGAATGCAGTGAATATTCATTTCTCTTTAGCAGTGGGCACAGGAGTTAGCCGCAGTAGCCGGCTCCTGTCTCTGTGACCCCCTGCTCTGCCGAAACCGCTCCCCCACCTCCCAACGATAGCCAGAACCAGTACATCTGGACTATAAGACGCATCCCCCATTTTCCTCCACATTTTTGGAGAAAAAAAAGTGCATCTCATAGTCCGAAAAATAAGGTAAAACCGATTTTATTTTTTCATTATGCTGACTAACAGACAAAACATACATTAACAATTGTAAACCTCTTGAATCAGATTTAATAGACATGATCAATAATTTTAACTTCTATTTATTTTTGCAAAGCAGAGAGGGGACTGTGCGATGAATATGGAAGTACTGAATCAGTTTACATCTGCACCTATACCAACTTTAAGTAGCTTTCCAACTAGTTTTCCAACTGCAGTGGATCATCTACATGTTACCCCATCAAGGCTTTCTGTTACTAAGCCTCTTGAAGTTGGCCAGCCAACAGTTACAATGAAGAGTACGTCATCTGCTCTAGGCGATTCCACACAGCACTCTTTCATGCCATCATCATTCACTCAACCGGTAGGCACCAGTGTTACTTTTGGTCTCGCGAATGGAATGTAAGAATTAAAATTTAACCAAGAAACTGATTTCAAAATAATTAATGTAAGGCTTATTCATAAAAAAAAGCAGAAGTTCTAGAGTCTCATACTATAGTTACTACTTCAGAAAATTCAGTGTTCCGTTACAGGACTGTTAACCACTTACTGATATTGGACATACTGGTATATCTAATGTCAGGTCCTTGTCTTTGATGCTGGCTCAGGAGCTGAGCCTACATCTTTCCTGGCAGAAAATGTGTGTTTTATTCAGTCATCATCTGCCTCTAACGGCTGCGAGTGGAACTGAACTTTTGAGAATTAGACAGTATTGATAAAATACTTCTAATAAACCAAACGGTTGGCATGTTGATCATGAGATCTAAAAGGAGCTGTCTCACAAGTGTCTTTATTGTTGCTTTGTATAGCTTTTTAAAACTGATGATGATTTCCAAGACTTTCAAGATGCTTCAAAATCTGGATCCATTGACGATTCGTTCTCTGATTTCCAGAGTAATAGTGCAAAATCCACCAATTCTTATAGCAGGTAAGAAGCCACTATTTTAAATAATTTCTGGTTCCATTGTTATATAATTTTGAAGTATCTACAACCCTACACCTAAGTGTAACTAAAATTGTTATGTGTCTTTTGGAAACGGTCGAGACATCATTTTTATTTGTTTTTTTTGTTTTAGATGTATGTAGGAAACCTGTCCAATACGTTAAATTAATGAATCACCTGAGAGCAGAACAACTACATGTTGTTGAAAAGGGTTTTTTATTTCAATGGCTTTAATTTGATTGCTCTGTATAAAATCGTAATCGAAATTGCTCAACCCTCTGCAGGTCCAGCAATGAATCTCTGCTGCCGCGCCTGTCTTCTTTATGTACGTCCTGCAGTGGTGACATCTCTACTACTTTGCACGTGATCGCTGACGCCAATTGGTGGGCTCAGCGGCTTGTCATCTACATCAGCATCACCTCGCAAATAGAATTGATCTCAATACCAAATTTGATCTCCAGTTCACTGTCTTTATGTAGCTTTTTTTTTTTTTTTTTTAAGATGGCACTAGTAAAACATTCTTGTGTCCTTTATGATATGTATTGATAAGGCTTAGTCAACTAAACTAAATTCTAAAATAAGTTTATTGAAGTTACTTCACCCCTCCACTGCTTTTTCTGTATTTACCATATTCATAATTGTCATTAACCCTGTCCCGACTGGGTGACTTTCCATTTTTGCGCTTTTTTTTTGCGCTTTTGTTTTTTTTCTCCCCTTTGTACTAACAGCCATAACTTTGTATTTTTCTGTCGACATAGCCATATGAAGGCTTACTTTTTGCAGAATGAGTTGTAGTTTTGAGTTAAACTATTCATTTTACCAATTAAATAACGTAAAATACCGCGCTACAAGTGTCAAACCAAAACCTAAAAACAGGCCGTGTGTGATAGTGTGTGTCACCGCACTAGTCCGTCTGCAGAGGTTGCAAATGTACCCTACTGTACAGAATAACTGATTTCCAAACCACACTCAATAATTGAAATACATTAGGTACGAGAGGAAAGAGGAATATTAGAATAAAACACACAAAGCCTATAACCTATGTAACACCTGCACACTGATGCTGTACACAGCTAAAACACGCGATCCTGGTATAGCCGTAAACAGTGCCTGAGAATCGTGGATGCGCTTACCTTTCTAATGTACGGGGGTGTATGACGGTGTGTGCCCGGTCCCGAACTGCTGATTTACTCCAGGGAGCTGAGATGCGGGACCCGCAGAAGGCACAATCAGCTGCAAATGGCGGTGCTCGCTTGTAGCTGGAGACAAACCCTAATCACATACCAGTCTGAGCGTGCGTGTACTGGCGTGTGTAGAAGCAGGTACCGCTAACGGGGATTGCTGGCGGGGGCTTGATGGAGCTACATGCAGTGCCAGAGACGTCCCGGCCGGAGACGTCCCTGGATGCACGAGGAAGGATGGCCGGCGCTGACAAGCAGCGTGTGACGTCACTGGCCTATGGAAACTAGGTAGGGTCAATTCAAACCGACGCGTTTCAGAGTGAACCGCACTCCTTCATCAGGGTACCCTGTTTTTAGGTTTTGGTTTGACACTTGTAGCGCGGTATTTTACGTTATTTAATTGTTTTTATTTTTGTGACAGAGTAGGCACAGTATCTGTCTATTATACCGGCAGCACTTGTGTGGCTACTATTTTTAATCTTAGCGCCAGTGTATTTCATCTATTTTATTCATTTTACCATTCAATGTACTGCAAAACTGGAAATAAAAATCCAAGTTCAGTAACATGGTGCAAAAATGCAGTTTCACAATGGGTTGGGTCTCGTTTTTACAGCCTAAATGATCTGGAAGCATGATTCCCCAGATCAATACAAAGCCTGCAATAAAGATGGGGACCCGACATTGGTGGCGCAAGTACTTCCTATGTCAGGAAAGAGCTTTCCTGTTTTGGAAAACCTCTATTTCCCTGTTGCAATTTGTTTTTCAGCAAAACAAACTGTGCTTTACTGAAGTTCCCTGGATCCAGCGCTCAGCTTCTGCTCCCGGTGCCTCATGATCTGCAGGGCTGCCGACAGCCTGAAGCACTACACAAGTTGATGTCACAAACTACTTGGAGCCACTGAACTCTGTTATTGCTTACAGTGCTGTGGACGTGTTGTCAGCACTGCAAACAATAAAAGGCACTGCAAGCTATGGTGGAGACTTAGCTTTGGCACATTGGGTGGGTAATTCATGGACGTGTGTGTGTGTGTGTGTGTGTGTGCGTGTGTGTGTGTGTGTGTGTGTGTTTTTTTGTTGTTTTTCATTTATTAAAAGAAACAGCTGGGGGACAGGAGTTTTCTGAAACTGGGAAAGTGACTATGGACAACCATTACCGTATTTTTCGGACTATAATACGCACCGGACTATAAGGCGCACCCAGGTTTCAGAGGGGGAAAATAAAGAAAAAAATATTTGAAGCAAAAAAAAATGTGGTAAAATATTTAATAACATACTATTATATGTGGTGTTATTATATGTAATAGTATGTTATTATGTTGGAAGCTGCGGGACCAGTGTGGTGTCTGTGAAGTACTATATGAAGATGCTGGAGGGTGAGTATAAGAATAGGGGCACAGGGCTTATATTGAAAGCACCACTCCAGCACTGCAAAATAACACTGGAGTGCTGCTTTAAAATCCCATGGGAGAACTATAACTCCCAGCATGTCCTGCAGATCCTATGACATGCTGGGAGTTATAGTTAACTAAAAGAGTGGCAGAGTGCTTTATTGTGTTTTGGAAAGACTAACCTCTTAATTGTGGCAGCCAGCCACACTGTGGTGAGGTAAAAGCATCCCATGACTGCACACACAGAGCCCTCCCTCTTGTTGCCTTTCCACAGCACAGGTAATGGAAGCCAGCAGATTCTAGTGTTGGAGTCTGAAGGACCTGTGATAATGTCAAGAAGAGGGAGGGCTCTGTGCTGCCATGTGATGCTCCAGCCCGCCCACTTCTGACATCACAGGTCCTCCTTGTGCACACTGCACAGCACTCAGCGTCCAGCCCAGGCAGGTATGCAGCGATATCCTCTCCCCCGGACCCTGCTGCTGCTGCCTCCTCCTCCCCTGGACACAGGGATCTCGCCAGCTGCTGCAGGAATCAGCGCTGAGGAAACCATGTGTGTCCCTGCATGTGCATGTCCATGTGCAGTATTCATTTGCTGCTCCTGGCTCACTGCTCAGCTGATAGGTGGGCGGGGAGTAGCTAATGAATATTCACTGCACTTAATCATCGGGACCACATGGTTTCCCCAGCACTGATTCCCGGCAGTGGGGACGTTTTTCTGCCTCCTGAAGTGGGATAACAGTGCGATCCCACTCACTGCTGCCCCCCTCCCCACATGCTGCATCCCTACCATAAGACGCACCCACACTTTCCTCCCAAATTTGTAGGAAAAAAAGTGTGTCTTATGGTCAGAAAAATACGGTAATTCCACTATGTAAGACTAGCAGACAAGAATTTAATTTTCTATATTGGAACATGATATCACTTACATATATTTGTGTTTAAAGAAAAATCTTCTCCTTCGTCTCATTGGGGGGTCATAGGACTGTGGGTGTATGCTACTGCCGCCAGGAGGCTGACACTAAGTAAACATAAAGAAAAGTTTTGCCCCTCCTCCGTCGTATACACCCTGACACTGGCCGAAGGTGAACCCAGTTCATGCTTAGTGTCTGAAGGAGGCAGAGGTCTGGTTTCCAGACCCCTGCATTTTTTCCTCTTCACCTTGAAAATGAGACAGGGGCGACGGACCCTTTTGAAGGGGTCCCATCTCCCCAAAGCAACAACGGGCGAGCACGTGGAGTGTTGTCTCCATGTATCCTCTCCCACAACGTGGGACCACTTTCCGGACTCAGCCCTGTCCAACCTGAGGTAACAAAACCCTAGGCTGTACACGGGCATCACCAATGCTCAGACAGCGGTGATGGAAGGAGGCGGACGGTCCCTCTCCTCATCCCCTGAAGGGAAGATGGTGTTGGGGTGCCTGCATCTTCCTTTCATACAGCTCCCCCTTCTAACCTTAAGCTTCATCACGTGGTGGGGGGCTGGGAGGGCTCCTGCGACAGCGCACTCCTTACACACAGGAGCCTCCGGAGAGATCCAGGCGTCTGGAGAACAGCGGGTGCTGCGGTCTTTCTGCCGCTGGCGGCGCCTCGCCGCGGGCTGACATGCCGTCTTCAATTTCCGGGTCCGCCCCATTCATCTTCTGGGGGGCTCCGGATAATTTAGCCCCTGGCTTCTGGAAAGTTAGGCCACGTGCAGAAGCCCCGCCCCTTCCAGCCACGTCATCTTCCGGCCGGTCCGCCCCCTCATCCTTGGGCGAACGCTAGGTAAAAATTCAGGCCCCGGCTTCAGGTTCCTATACGCCGCAGGCTGAAAACTCCGCTATTTACGGCGGTACTGCCCACCAATTGAGCGCGCTTTTTGAGAGGAACAGCGCGGATTGTCGCCCTGAGACAGGTTATACAGGATGGACGGGGACACAGGACTGGGGTAAGTGCTACTTCCCCCAGCCTGACAGCTGCAGTATCTGTTCCTGCAGCTTATCTAAAATGTTCTGATTATAGCAGCAGCAGGGTCACCATGTCTAGAAGGACCAAGACTCACACGGTTTTATATACCGCATATGTAGCCTGTCGGTCCGCTTTTCTGCATGCCCAGACAAATCGTCTCTGTGAGGCCTGCGATTCCGAACGCCCTCAGGAACCCTCCCCTGCGACTCAGCCCAGTGTGCCTGCAGCAGAAAGTGTGGTTTCTCCTCCAGAATGGGTCGCATCCTTGTCGCAATCTATGGCGTCCCTAACGAGGGCGATCGAGTCCCTTCAGACCCCAGCTGGGGCCAGGGACAGTGGTTTGCCTGCCTTGGAGAGGTCTTCCGACTCACAGGAGCCTCCGGCCAGCAGGGGCCGCGCTCACTAGGCAGACGCGAGGGAAACTAACCCACACAGCGTCTCCCGGTCCATCGGATGCATCTGCATCCTTGAGTTTCGTCTCTCGCTCACCCTCTCCAGCGGAGTTTAGTGAACATGGTTCGGACTACGATTCCGAAGGGTCCTTCAATTTAGAGGCGCCTGATTACCAAGAGTCAGTAGACATCCTAATTGAGGCCGTCAACCAAACCCTGGGAGTAGAGGACAAATCCACCTTTACCTCTGGTCATTAGGTGTCGTTTTAAAGGGTTAAGCAGTCTCATAGGGTGTTTTCCACTCACCCTGAGTTTGAGGACTTTGTCCAACGTCACTGGCGTTTCTCGGGGCAAAAGGCCCTAAATGCAAGATACCCTTTTGCCCCTGAGTTATGTAAGAAGTGGGCAGAATCCCCTTCGGTAGACCCCCCGGTTTCTCGTTTGGCCTCTAACACGCTGTTATCCCTTCCCAATGGTTCCTCTATTAGGGATCCAACTGATCGGCTCATATAAATCTTGGCTCGTTCAGTTTTTGAGGCTTCCGGTTCAGCCCTCTCGCCCTCTTTTGCGGCGACTTGGGTAGCTAAGGCCATGATATCCTGGTCAGAATTTTTGACTAAGGCTCTACAGGAGAGGGACTTACCAGCAGAGGTGACAGAGATGTCAAATCAGATAGCTCTAACCGGAAGCTACCTGATTAATGCGTCCTTGGATGCAGCGAACTGTGTGGCATTGGCAGCCGCAAGCACAATTTCTATTAGAAGGGCTCTATGGTTGAGGACATGGCAGACGGATTCTACCTAGAAAAAATCCCTTACAACTCTCCCCTATCAGGGCGGCCGATTTTTTTTTTTTTTTTGGCAAAAAATTGGATCAGCTCATTTCTGATACCACAAGAGGGAAAAAGCAATTTTCTCCCACAGCAAAAGATTAATCAGCCTTTTCGTCGCCGGTTTCAGGCTCGGTTCAAGTCCTTTCATAACACCAAGTGGACCCCAGCGTCAAACCCCGTTGGCCCAAGTCGACCTAATCAGGACCGAGATCATCAGATCTCCTACAGAGCCAACCCGTTGGGAAGAATGCGGTCCCAACTGCCAAGATCAAGGGGATCTAGGTCCCATAGGTTTTCATCCAAATGACTGGAGGCAGTCTCCGATCGTCACCAACAGAGCAGGCGGCTGTCTGCTCTTGTTTCATCAGTCCTGGCTCACTGTTGTTCACGACAGATGGGTAAGAGAACTGGTGTCCTCGGGGTACAAGATAGTGTTATCAGCCACCCCCCAAGCCGGTTCTTTCCTTCCCGCCTGGTCAGTTCAGAATCCCATGTAAAAGCCTTATTCAAAACTGTCGAATCCCTTCGGCTCAGCGGGGTCATCACTCCCGTTCCGAAGGAAGAGATTTCAGGGGTTCTATTCCAACCTGTTCATAATTCCCAAAAAGGACAGGGTTGTAAGGCCCATTTTGGATCTGAAATGTTTAAACAGTTTGTCAACATTCCTCACTTTCGAATGGAATTTCTCCGGTCGGTCATTGCGACAATGGAAAAGAGAGAATTCTTAGCCTCAATAGATATTCAAGATGCCTATATTCACATCCCCATATTTCCTTTGCATCAAAAATTTCTATGTTTTGCCGTAGGCAGTCTACATTTCCAGTTCACAGCCTTACCTTTCAGGCTGGCCACCGCTCCCAGGGTTTTCAAGGTCATGGCAGCAGTCGTGTCCATCCTGCATTCCCAGGGCATACTTGTCTTGCCATATCTAGACGATCTCCTTATCAAGTGGACGTCTTTTTGGGCCAGCGAGGAAAATGTCAGCATCACTCTGGATAAGCTCTCTCGCCTAGGGTGGCTGGTGAATCTAAAAAAGTCGTCCCTTGTACCATCTCGGAAAATCTCTTTTCTAGGGGTGATTTTCAACACCTCCCGAGGTTTGACAGTACTTCCCCGGGACAAGGTCCGGACCCTTCGGCGAGAAGCAAGAGTCCTTCGCCGGCCGGTCTATTATACAATCCGGTTTTGCATGAGGGTCTTAGGAAGGATGGTGGCGGCAATGGAGGCAGTACCATTTGTGCAACTCCATCTTCATCCTCTCCAACATGCACTTTTGGCATCATGGGACAAGAATCCATTCTCTCTCAACCTCAAGTGCCGTCTGTCTTCCCAGGTCAGACAGGCTCTCACATGGTGGACAATGAGTCCGTCTCTGGAACAGGGGAAGCCTTTTCCCCCAGCCCATTGGCTGGTAGTCACGACAGATGCCAGTCTCCTTGGTTGGGGAGCAGTGTTTTGCCACCACACAGCCCAGGGACGCTGGTCTCCGAGGGAGTCAACCCTCCCAATCAATCTTTTGGAGATTCGGGCAGTTCTGCTGGCTCTGCAGCATTTTCATCATCTTCTGGCAGGACGCCCTGTCCGGATTCAATTGGACAGTGCCACAGCTGTGGCATACACAAATCATCAAGGGGTACCTGCAGCAGGGTGGCCATGCACGAGGTAAAACAGGTCCTCTGCTGGGCCGAGAAGAATTAATCGGTGATCTCGGCAGTCCACATCCAAGGTGAGGAAAACTGGGCTGTGGATTTTCTCAGTCGTCAGTGCCTTGCGTCCGGGGAGTGGTCTCTCCATCCCGACGTTTTTTGGCAAATTTACCAGCGCTGGGGAACTCCGGACGTGGACCTGATGGCCTCCGGGATGAATGCCAAACTACCCAGATTTGTTGCTCGGTACCAAGATCCAAAGGCGATCACCATGGACGTGTTGGTTCTATCCTGGAACCAGTTTCGTCTCCCATACCTGTTTCCCCCTCTGGCACTATTTCCGAAGGTAATCAGGAAGATCAAGACAGAGGGAGTCCCCACAATCCTAGTCGCTCCAGAGTGGCCTCGTCGGTCATGATATGCAGACCTAGTACAGCTGCTCGCCGAGGTTCCTTGTCGTCTTCCAGAGCGACCGGATCTGCTTTCTCAGGGCCCAATCTACCACCAGAACTTAGGGGCCTGGCCATTGAATCTTGGATTCTAACCCAGGCTGGGTTTTCCCAGAAGGTAGCCGCTACTATAATTAGCGCCCGGAAATCAGTCTCGGCACGTATTTATCATCACACCTGGAAGGTTTTCCTTTCATGGTGCAGAAAGCGTGGGCTTCCTCCACTTCGTTTCTCCATCCCTAACATTCTAGCATTTCTTCAAGCCAGACTGGATTTGGGGCTTGCAGCAAGTACCCTCAAAAGACAAATATCAGCCTTGTCGGTTCTTTTTCAGCGCAGGATCGCTACCAATTTACAAGTGAAAACTTTCTTACAGGGAGTCGCTCACATGGTACCGCCTTACAGGGCTCCCCTGGATGCTTGGGACCTTAACCTGGTCTTAAGTGCCCTGCAGGAAGTCCCTTTCGAACCTCTTCAGGATGTCTCTTTAACTTACCTTTCCTGGAAGGTTGTGTTCTTGGTGGCCATAACTTCCATTAGGCGGGTATCGGAGCTGGCGGCTCTATCCTGCCGGGCTCCGTTTTTACGGTTCCATCAGGATAAGGTGGTGCTCAGACCAGCACCCTCTTTTTTGTCAAAAGTAGTTTCCTCGTCTCACATTAACGAGGACATTGTTTTACCTTTTTGCTTGGCACCAATGCACCGTGTGGAAAAAGCTCTCCATATGCTAGATCTAGTGAGAGCGCTCAGAAGGTACGTTTCTAAGACGGCATCTTTTCGGCAGACGCTGTTCATCTTCCCTGAGGGTCGCAGCAAGGGATTCGCTGCTTCAAGATCGACCATAGCCAGGTGGATACGATCGGCTATTCAGGAGGCCTACCGCACCAAGGGCATGGTCGTTTCGGCTGGGATCAGAGCACACTCCACTCGAGCAGTGGGGCCTTCCTGGGCGCTTCGGCACCAGGCTTCGGCAGAACAAGTTTGCAAAGCGGCAACATATCCAGCTTGCATACCTTTTCCAAACACTATGATATCCATACTCGGGCTTCTGCGGATGCAAGTCTGGGTAGAAGGATTCTTCAGGCAGTGGTAGCGCACCTTTAGGTGACAGATGCTTAGATATTGTTTCGGTAAGTCAATTTCACACCCATGCACTGCTTTAGGACGTCCCACAGTCCTGTGTCCCCCAATGAGACGTAGGAGAAATAGGGATTTTTGTGTTACTGTAAAATCCTTTTCTCCGAGACTCTAATTGGGGGACACAGCTCCCTCCCTGTTAGCCAGATGGCTCCTTTTTTTATTTATTTTTTATTTGACTTTATCAATCGGTGGGGTTGTTTCTAGACATGTTGTTTCTGTATTGATGCTGATTTATGTTTTGTTCTCCTACTGCTTTTTATATCAAACTGGGTTCACCTTCGGCCAGTGTCAGGGTGTAAACTACAGAGGAGGAGCTAAACTTTTTTATGTTTACTTAGTGTCGGCCTCCTGGCGGCAGTAGCATACACTCACAGTCCATGTGAAAATGAAAAAATTGAGGCTAAAAGAAATTTTTTGAGAAAAAAAAGTACTTTTTCATTTTTACGGATCAATTTGTGAAGCACCTGGGGGTTTAAAGTGCTCACTATGCATCTAGATAAGTTCCTTTGGGGGTCTAGTTTCCAAAATGGGGTCACTTTTTGGGGGTGTCCCAATGTTTAGACACACAGGGGCTCTCCAAACGCGACATTGTGTCCGCTAACGATTGGAGATAATTTTCCATTCAAAAAGTCAAATGGCACTCCTTCCCTTACAATCCCCGCCGTGCGCCCCAACAGTGGTTTACCCCCCCCCCATATGGGGTTTCAGAGTGCTCAGGACAAATTGGAAAAAAACTTTGGGGGTCCACTTTCTCCTTTTACCCTTGGGGAAATAAAAAAATTGTTGCTAAAAGATCATTTTTGTGACTAAAGTTAAATGCTCATTTTTTCCTTCCATGTTGCTTCTGGTGCTGTGAAACACCTGAAGGGTTAATAAACTTCTTGAATGTGATTTTGAGCACCTTGAGGGGTGCAGTTTTTAGAATGGTGTCACTTTTGGGTATTTTCAGCCATATAGACCCCTCACACTGACTTCAAATGTGAGGTGGTCCCTTAAAAAAAAAAAAAAAAAAGTTTTGTCAATTTTGTTGTAAGAATGAGAAATCGCTGGTCAACTTTTAACCCTTATAGCTTTGTAACAAAAAAAAAAATTGTTTCCAACAGTGTGCTGATGTAAAGTAGTCATGTGGGTTATGTTATTTATTAACTATTTTGTGTCACATAACTCTCTGGTTTAACAGAATAAAAATTCAAAATTTGAAAATTGCGAAATTTGCAAAAATTTCACCAAATTACCAATTTTTTCACAAATAAACGTAAAAATTATCGACCTAAGTTTACCACTAACATGAAGCCCAATATGTCACGAAAAAACAGTCTCAGAATCGCTAAGATCCATTGAAGCGTTCCTGAGTTATTACCTCATAAAGGGACACTGGTCAGAATTGCAAAAAATTGCCAGGTCATTAAGGTCAAAATAGGCTGGGTCATGAAGGGGTTAACCCCTTAATGACCACCAATACATATTTTTACTGACCTGAGATATAAGAGAGCAGCATCCCCATACAGGTGACAATCCAGCAGCTGTCGGCTGTACACTATAGCTGACAACTTGGTGTATCAGCCACGATCAGTGTTGGCAGAGTCCAGATCTGTTTAACCCCTTAGATGCTGCTGTAATAGTGACTACATCAAATAAATGGTTAACAAATGGTGGGGGCTTCCTCTTTATCCCCATCGGCACCCTTGGATCATGATTGTCTTGTCCAGATGTCTGCCATAGCAATTCATGGCCAAACGGCAGCCTTAGGCTATGTGCACATGCTGCGGATTTTGCTGCGTTTCCGCAGCTGCGGATCCACAGCAGTTTCCCATGCGTTTACAGTACAATGTAAACCTATGGGAAACGCAATCCGCAGTGCTCATGCTGCGGAAAAAAACACGCAGAAACGCAGCGGTTTACATTCCGCAGCATGACAATTCTTTGTGCGGAATCCGCAGCGGTTTTACACCTCCTCCATAATAGAAAACCGCAGGTGTAAAACCGCAGTGGAATCCGCACAAAAGCAACTGTAAATCCGCAGGAAAAAAGCAGTGCTTTTGACCTGCGGATTTATCAAATCAGCTGCGGAAAAATCCGCAGTGGACTTTTCTACGTGTGCACACACCCTAAGTCTCCTGGCTATAGCGATCTGTTCAGAAGTTAGCAACATTTTGGTGGTAAAAATACACATTTTCATTCCGATCTTGTCACTTTATTAACCCTTGAAGTTATTTTCAGGAATTAATGTAAACTACCTGACAGCAGTTTTCAGTATGTCAGAGGGTGTTTTTAAAATATCACTTTTCAAGATTTCCAATATAAAGGACCCCCAAAGTCACTTCAAACAGTCCAAAACAGTTCAAAAAGTCCTTAAAAAATTTTATTTTGTACATTTCCTTGAAAAAATGAAAAATGACTGCTACATTTTTAAACCACCTAAAAGGCTAACAAAATAAAATAACATTTTACAAATGGTGCTGATGTAAAGCAGACATGAGAGAAATGTTATATATTAACCCCTTTCTGACATCAGACGTACTATCCCATCGAGGTGACCTGGGCCCGTATGACCATCAATGGGATAGTACATCATATGCGATCAGCCGCGCTCATGGGGGGATCGCGACCGATCACGGCCGGGTGTCAGCTGATTATCACAGCTGACATCCGGCACTTTGTGCCAGGAGCCGTCACGGACCACTCCCGTCACTTTAAACCCCGAGACACTGCGATCAAACAAGATCGCAGGGATCCGGTGGCATAGGGAAGCATCGTGCAGGAAGGGGGCTCCCTGTGTGCTTCCCTGAGACCCCCAGAACAATGCGATGTGATCGCGTTGTTCTGAGGGTCTCCTCCTGTCTCCTCACTGCGGGGTCCTGTAGGGAGGTGGCTTGTCAGTGCCTGCTGAGAGCAGGCGCCGGCAATAGTGAGGAGCGAGTATACTCGTTGCTCGGGTTTCCCCGAGCACGCGCGGGTGATCTCCGAGTATTTTTTAGTGTTCGGAGATTTAGTTTTCATTGCAGCAGCTGAATGATTTACTGCTATTAGCCAGCTTGATTACATGTGAGGAATCCCTAGCAAACAGGCAACCCCCACATGCACTCAGCCTGGCTATTAGCTGTAAATCATTCAGCTGCCGCGATGAAAACTAAATCTCCGAACACTAACAAATGCTCGGAGATCACCCGAGTATAACGAGTATACTTGTTCATTACTAGCCAGCAAGTCTCCTGCACTGCCTGTCAGATCGCTGATCTGACACAGTGCTGTGCAAAGTGTCAGATCAGTGATCTGACACTATACAGTGATGTCCCATCCTGGGAGAAAGTAAAAGAAAAAAAAATGATAAACTGTGTAAAAATATTTTTTTTAAATTCCTAAATAAAGAAAAAAAATATTGTTCCAATAAATACATTTCTTTATGTAAATAAAAAACCAAAACAATAAAAGTGCACATAATTTTGTTGTCCCCACGACCGTAACGACCTGACCTATAAATCTGTCTCACTAGCTAAGCCCTTCAGTGAACACCGTAAAAAAAAAAAAAAAAGCAAAATGCAATGCTTTGTCATCATACCACCGAACAATAAGTGGAATAACAGGCGATCACAAGGACAGACATAAATAAACATGATACTGCTGAAAACGTCATCTTGTCCCGCAAAAAATGAGCCGCCATACAGCTCCATCAGCGAAAAAAAAAAAAAAGTTATAGCTCTCAGAATAAGCGATGCAAAAAGAATTATTTTTTATATAAAATAGTTTTTATTGTATAAAAGCGCAAAAACATGAAACAATGATATAAATGACATATTGCTGTAATCGTACTGACCTAATGAATTAAACTGCCTTATCAATTTTACCACACGCGGAACGGTATAAACGCTCCACCCAAAAGAAATTCATGAATTGCTGGCTTTTGTTCATTCTGCCTCCCAAAAATCGTAATAAAAAACGATCAAAAAGTATCATGTGCCCGAAAATGGTACCAATAAAAACGTCATCTCGTCCCATAAAAAAAAAGACCTCACATGACTATGTGGGCCAAAATGTGGAAAAATTATAGCTATCAAAATGTGGTGATGCAAAAACTATTTTTTTTGCAATAAAGAGTCTTTTAGTGTGTGACAGCTGCCAAACATAAAAACCCGCTATAAATAGTAAATCAAACCCCCCTTTATCACCCCCTTAGTTAGGGGAAGAATAATAAAAAATGTATTTATTTCCTTTTACCTTTAAGGTTGGGGCTAAAGTTAGGGTTAGGGCTAGTGTTAGGGTTGGGATTAGGGTTAGGGGTGTGTCAGGGTTAAGGGTGTGGTTAGGGTTATGGTTGGGATTAGGGTTAGGGGTGTGTGGGGTTAGGGTTAGGATTGTGGTTGGGATTAGGGTTAGGGGTGTGGTTATGGTTAGGGTTGGGTTTCGGATTAGGGGTGTGTTGGGATTAGGTTTGGAGTTAGAATTGGGGGCTCTCCCTTTTTAGGCACATCAGGGGCTCTCCAAACGCGACATGGCTTCCAATGTCAATTCCTGCCAATTTTGCACTGAAAAGACAAACGGCGCTCCTTCCTTTCCAATCTCTGCCATGCGCCCAAACAGTGGTTTACCCCCACATATGGGGTATCGGCCTGCTCAGGACAAATTGTACAACAACTTATGGGGTTCAATTTCTCCGGTTACCCTTCGTAAAATAAAACAAATTGGATCTGAAGTAAATTTTTTGTGGAAAAAAGTTAAATGTGCATTTTTTTTTTTTTTTGAACATTCCAAAAATTCCTGTGAAGCACCTGAAGGGTTAATAAACTTTTTGAATATGGTTTTGAGCACTTTAAGGGGTGCAGTGTTTAGAATGATGTAACTTTTGGGTAACTTTTTCTATCATATAGACCCCTCAAAGTGATTTTAAATGTAATGGATCCGTAAAAAAAAATGGTGTTGTAAAAATAAGAAATCGCTGGTCAACTTTTAACCCTTTATAACTCCCTAACACACCCAAAAAAAATTGGTTCCAAAATTGTACTGATGTAAAGTAGATATGTGGGAAATGTTGCTTATTGTGTATTTTGTGTGACATATCTGTGTGATTTAAGGGCATGAAAATTCTAAGTTGGAAAATTGCGAAATTTTCAAAATTTTCGCCAAATTTCCATTTTTTGTCACAAATAAACACAAGTCATATCAAAGAAATGTTACCACTGTCATGAAGTACAATATGTCATGAGAAAACATTGTCAGAATCTCTAGGATCTGTTGAAGCGTTTCTGACTTACAACCTCATAAAGGGACAGTGGCCAGAATTGTAAAAATTGACCCGGTCATTAACGTGCAAACCACCCTCGGGGGTAAAGGGTTAATGTTTTTCTGTGGTATGACTATCTGGTTTAAAGGGATAATCATTTGAAAATTGCAACATTTTTCTCCTTTTTTTTTTAATCATATTTCTGATATTTTTTTTATAAATAAACACGAAACATATCAGCCTAAATGTACCATTATCATACAGTATAATGTGCCACATAAAAACAGTCTCAAAATCACTGGGATTTGTTGAAGCATTTCAGAGTTATCACATAAACTGACGTTGGTCAGAATTTAAAGGGCCACTGTCACCCCCCTCCAGCCGTTATAAACTAAAAGAGCCACCTTGTGCAGCAGTAATGCTGCATTCTAACAAGGTGGCTCTTTTAGTTTTAGGTTCAAGTATACCCCCAAAAAAGCAATTTGATACTTAGCCACAATTCCTGTCTCTAGCCAGGGAGGCGGCTCCTCACTCCCCAGCTCGAAACGCTCCTCTGCCGTCACTCACATCTTCTTGGTCTTTCTGCGCCGCCCCCTCAGCGCTGTTTACGTTTTCAAACCAGCGCCTGCGCTGTGTAGTAATGTTCTGCGCAGGCGCAGTAAGCTCTGATGTGAGTGACGGCAGAGGAGCGTTTCGAGCTGGGGAGTGAGGAGCCGCCTCCCTGGCTAGAGACAGGAATTGTGGCTAAGTATCAAATCGCTTTTTTTGGGGTATACTTGAACCTAAAACTAAAAGAGCCACCTTGTTAGAATGCAGCATTACTGCTGCACAAGGTGGCTCTTTTAGTTTATAACGGCTGGAGGGGGGTGACAGTGGCCCTTTAAAAAAAAAAAATAAAAAATTGGCCTGGTCACTGAGGGGTTAACCATAAAAGCTTTACTTAATGTCTTTGATATGTTTACAATCCAATAACTTCTGGGGGAAAAAACACAGAATGGTATGAAAGGGGCTATTCATTTTGTTGGTTATCGAACCAAAGACACCACTACATAATTTTCATTACTGAAGCACTCCCTGCCAGTCAGCTTTCTGTCATTTTCACTGCCCCTGGTACAACACTACATGTTATTTATGTGAATTAATATACGGTAGATCTTTATCGGGCAGAGAAAATACTTTGAGGTCAATCTGCATGCCTTATTATGAGCAAGACATGCATGTGCCTACTCTCTGGTCTCCGTGCTTGGTCTCCTCTCCTCCTGTGTTGTAAGCTGTTCCTAACTAGCAGAAAAGATACTGTATAGGAGCAAAAGCACCCAGTCTTTCTCCAGAATCATGTTTGGAGGGCACACTGCTTTTGTGCAGTTTAGGCAAGGCAGTACCACAGTAGAATAGTGAGGGGGGTACAGTAACACTTCATACGTAAAAATGTGTGCCAAAGAGGTGAAAAAAAAATAGTTCTTACCGATAACGGTATTTCTCTGAGCCCATGACGGCACCACGGAGAGAGGGGATCCGCCCACCAAGGACAGGAAACCTACAGATAAAAAGGCGGTACCACTCTCCTGCATCAGTTGTTTTACATAGAGAATGATGGGAGACTACTAAAACATTTGTTAATTTTAACTGTTTAGCATAACGAGATACCGCGTGACTTAAAAACTATGAATAGACTATGGCACTATTTTGATGTGAGCACCCACAAGTGAAGGGAGGGAATGTACGGGTGCCATCATGGGCTCAGAGAAATACCGTTATCGGTAAGAACTATATTTTTCTCTGATCGCCCATGACGGCACCACGGAGAGAATTGCATAGATAGTACATTCAGGGAGGGACCACCGCTTCCAGAACCCTTTTACCGAAGGTAAGGTCTGAAGAGGAGATTAGGTCCAATCTATAGTGCCTATAGAATGTGGAAGGTGAGGACCAGGTAGCAGCTCTACATATCTGGTCGATGGAAACTCCGGCCTTCTCCGCCCAGGAAGATGCCACTGCCCTTGTTGAGTGAGCCTTAACCTCCCCAGGAACGGACATCCCACTTGTTGAGTATGAAAGACTGATGGCGTCCGTGATCCATCTTGCTATGGTGGCTTTAGATGCTTTTTTCCCCTTTCGGGGACCCTGGAAACACACAAACAGAGAGGGATCCTCCCTACTCTCTCTAGTGACTTCTAGGTAACGTAAGAGACATCTTCTTACATCTAACGTGTGTAATGTTTGTTCCTTCTTATTCATAGGGTTGGGACAGAAGGAGGGGAGAGATATCTCTTGAGACCTGTGAAATTTTGAAGCCACTTTCGGGAGATATGCTGGGTCTGTTTTTAAAATGACCCTATCCTCTAGAAATTGTGTGTAAGGAGGGTTAGCTGAGAGAGCCTGCAAGTCGCTGACCCTACGGGCAGAAGTGAGAGCTACTAACAGAGCGGTTTTGAGAGAAAGGTTTTTTATTGAAGTTTCGTGTAACGGTTCAAATGGTGGGCTAGTCAAGGCTTTAAGGACCAAGTTTAAGTCCCATTGAGGAACGACTTTTACCGGAAGAGGCCTTGATCTTCCTGCTGCTCTGATGAATCTAGAGACCCACCTGTTTGAAGCTAAGTCAAAATTGAATAGGGCTCCTAATGCTGCCACGTGGACTTTCAGGGTACTAGTGGCTAACCCCATCTCCAACCCGTTTTGTAGGAACTCTAATATAGAATTAAGGGGAATTTCTTTCCCTATTTTTGCACCTAATGAAGACAGAAACTTTCCATATTTTGCCGTACTGTTTCGTTGTAACCGGCTTCCTACTTTGTAATAAGGTTGAAATTAGCCCTGGGGAGAACCCCCTGTTTTCTAATAATTTCCTTTCAAGAACCAAGCTGTCAAGTGCAAGTTCCTGACCTGTGGATGACAGACTGGGCCCCGTGACAATAGATCCTGGAGGTCTGGCAATACCCAAGGGTCGGATATTGACATCCTCCTTATCCATGAGAAACAAGGTCTCTTCGGCCAGAACGGGGCAATCAAGATGACCAGCGCCCCGTCCTCCCGAATTTTCCTCAGCACTGCTGGAATCAGAATAAGAGGAGGAAAGGCGTAGACCAGATGGTGACCCCAAGATATCAGGAAAGCGTCCACAGCTACTGGGTTCCCCAGAGGAGATAGGGAGCAAAAGGAGGCTACTTTTTTGTTTAGATGGCTCGCAAAGAGATCTATTTTGGGAACCCCCCATTTTTCCGTGATCTGGGTAAATATTGCCTGATTCAGTTCCCATTCTCCCTGTTTTAGGCTGGACCGAGTGAGGAAGTCCGCTTTGTAATTGTCTACTCCTTTTATGTGCAGGCTTGTTTGGGATAGGAGGTTGCTCTCGGCTATTCGTAGGATTGAGTTGGTCACTTCCATTAGATTTTTGGAACGGGTGCCCCCCTGGTGATTCAGGTAAGATACTACCACCCGGTTGTCCGACATCACTCTTACGTGATGAGAGTGAAGGACCCCTAAGAATTCCTGAAGGGCAAACTTGACCGCAAGAAGTTCCTTCATGTTGGAGGATTTGTTTGCTAGAGACGGAGACCAGATCGCCCAGATGAGCCCCCCACCCTGAGGGGCTTGCGTCCGTAGTCAGGACTTTTGAGATCTGAATTACCCATGGGACCCCCTGGGACAGATTTTCCTGCGATTTCCACCATGTCAGAGAGTGATTGGTACGAGGAGATAGAGTTAACCTCCCGTCTAAATGCCCTCCTAGATGGGTTTGTTCTGATAATATCTGCCATTGGAGATCTCTTGAATGTAATTGGGCCCACTGGACCGCGGGGATGCAAGAGGTCATGGAGCCTAGGAGGGACATACCCTGACGGAGTGTTATGGAGGGGAGAGATTGAACTCTTGATACTAAACTTTTTAGTTTCTGTATTTTGTTCTCCGGCAGCCGACATTCCATTTTTATGGAGTCTAGAGTGAGACCTAGGTACTCCTGGACCTGAGAAGGCATTAGTCTGGATTTTTCTATGTTTATTAGCCAACCCAGTTCTTTTAGGGAATGAATCACTGTTGCCAGTTGATTCTCGCAATGGTGCGGGGAGGAGCCTACCACCAAGAAATCGTCCAGATATGGTACAATCAAGGTATTTTCTTCCCTGAGGTGAGCCATTACCTCCACGATCAGTTTTGTGAAAATCCTCGGGGCTATGGCTAGACCAAAAGGCAGGGCTGAGAACTGGAAGTGACTTAGGACTCCTCTGATGTGAACCGCCATCCTGAGGAATCTTTGGTGATCTTTGTGTATTGGGACGTGATAGTATGCGTCCTTTAGGTCTAGGACCACCATGAAGCATTGCGGAAACAGCATTTTGATAGATGATTTTATCGTTTCCATCTTGAATGCCTGAACCTCTAGGTAATTGTTTAGGTTTTTCAGATTTATAATGGTTCTGAAAGAACCGTCTGGTTTTCTCCTCAGAAATAGAGGGGAATAGTATCCTTGTCCTCTTTCTTGAGGGGGAACCTCCAGGAGTACTCTCTTTTCTACTAACCCGATGACCTCTCTTTCTAGTGCCAGCTGCTCTTCTGCCGAAGATCTTGTAGATGTCATCGTAAAAGAGGGACGAGGGTATCTTTTGAACGTTAACCTCAGTCCTGATTCTATGATGTTCAGTATCCATTGACTGGAGGTAATCCTTTCCCAGGCTGGGAGAAAGATAGATAATCTCCCTCCCACCTGGGGCGAACCTTCATTGTGGAGGTTTCTTGTTATCATTGGGGTTTTTATTGAAGATAAACCCCTTATTTTTGTTCCTCTTATCCTCCCATTTCCCTTGGCCTCTCCCCGGGTTTTTGCGGAAAAACCTCTTGTTCCGAAAGGGCTTCCGGTAAGAGGGGAGACCCAGAGAAGGAAAGGACTTTTTCTTGTCCCCTGCTTTTTCCAAAATGTCGTCTAAGGTAGAACCGAACAAAAATTCTCCTTCGCAGGGCATAGTACACAGTTTTGTTTTTGTTTGGAGGTCGCCTGGCCAGTTTTTAAGCCAGAGGGCGCGCCTGGCCGCGTTAGAAAGCACAGCTGACCTAGCGGCTAATCTGATTGAGTCGGCCGAGGCATCAGCCAGGAAAGCCACAGCCCCCCTCATCACTGGTAAGGTATTCAGTATCGAGTCTCGGGAAGTCTTCCCCTTTAATTGACCCTCTAGCTGATTCAGCCAAATCATTAGGGAGCGAGATGTACATGCCGCCGCTACTGCGGGTTTTAGGCCTCCTCCCGCTGCTTCCCAAGAGCCTTTGAGGAAGGCGTCCGCCTTCTTGTCCATAGGGTCTTTCAGGACCCCCATGTCTTCAAACGGGAGAGCGAATTTTTTTGATGCTTTAGCAATTGCCACATCTAATTTGGGGGCTTTCTCCCAAAAGGAGCAGGATTCATCCTCGAAGGGGTATTTCCTTTTTGGAGTTAAAAGAGATTTTTTCATGGGTTTTTTCCATTCCTTTTTAATTAAAGCTGCGATTGCGTCATTAAGCGGAAAAGCTCTTCTCTTTTTTTGTTCTAAGCCCCCAAACATGATGTCTTGTACCGTTTTTTTGGGGTGGGAGTCTACTAACCCCATAGTACTTCTCACTGCCTTTATGAGGCCATCGGTGTCCTCTAGAGAGAAACAGTTGTGCCCCCCCGAGGAAGAAGTGGATGATGCAGATGAGGAGGAGGAGTCGGAGGATACTGAACTCGCACTATCGCTGTCAGATTTTGAGACCGGAGATGGAGACCTGTCTCTGGTCCTTCTCCGTTTTTTTTCCTTTTTTAGGGTTTTAAAGGTGTCTTCCACTTGCTCCTTAATCAGATTTTTTAAATCGGTTGCGAACCCAGGCAGGCTTTCAGATACTGTCTGCTGTATGCAGGTATTACATAGCCTCTTCTCCCAGGCAGGTGGAAGATCTTCTCTACAGATGGCGCAGATTTTATGCTTTGTTTTACCTACGCTTTTCCTCCCCTAAAAGAGACAAATAATAATCTTACTGTCTCTGACTTTCACGAAGATCAACTTACCACCTCCAGGACCCATAAATACCAGTTGGGGATTCTCCATCTCTGGTTTTTTCCCCGACGCCGTACTGGACCCCTTACTGTGTTGGGACCTTTGGCGTTCTTTGCTGGCGTCCTGGTCCTTCTGCTGTCGCCTTTTCTGCTGCTGCTGTGGCGATGCTATAGGTGGAGGTGACTCTGGCATGGGAGATGCCGGGTCGCTCATACTGCTGCTGGTCTGCGGTCGTGCCTTGATAGCGCTCTGGTGACTAGTAGCTCTTGAGGCTCCTGCCGATATTGCAGAGCCACTGGGAGGAAGTAACTTCTCCCTTTTAAAGCTTCCCGCCGCTTTTGCTGTGCTCCGCGCCTGCGCGGTAGCACCCGGCCGACGGCGAGGAGCGCCGAACGCCGGCGCCTGCGCAGTCGAGCTTTTGCGGCGCCTGCGCAGATCAGTCCTGCCGGCGCCTCGTGAGACCAGTATAATCCCGGGCATGCGCCGAACTTCCAAGATGGCGCCCGGAGTGCAGATATGGCGCTGCTGACCGGCGCCTCCCGGTCCTATGCAGTCCCTTCCGCGCGGCTCTGCACGCCTGATGGCGGTGCAGTGTGCAGACTAACGCTTGTTTTGGGGAGGCCCGCGCCACGCCTCCCGCAACCACAGAGGGACCCCCCTGGATGTTGCCGCTGCTGCATCTTACCTGGGGAGGTGACCGCATACTCCTTGTCACCTCCCCCGCACACCCTAGAGGCCCACTAGCCCCCAGCGGTGGCGCTTCGGGTCACCAACTCAGCCGAGGCAGAGGGACCCCAGCTGCCTGAGTCGGACTGGTTGGCCCCGGATTTCCAACGTCGATCTGGTAAGTCCGTAGGTCTCCCATCAAGGACAGGAAACCAACTGATGCAGGAGAGTGGTACCACCTTTTTATCTGTAGGTTTCCTGTCCTTGGTGGGCGGATCCCCTCTCTCCGTGGTGCCATCATGGGCGATCAGAGAAAAGGCAAGTTGCAAGTAACTTATTTGTCTAATACTGTTCAACTTCTTCAATTTGGATATGTCTGTACTACAACCCCTGGCAAAAAATATGAAATCACCGGCCTTGGAGGATGTTCATTCAGTTGTTTAATTTTGTAGAAAAAAAGCAGATCACAGACATGGCACAAAACCAAAGTAATTTCAATTGGCAGCTTTCTGGCTTTAAGAAACAGTAAAAGAAATCAAGAACAAAAAATGTGGTAGTCAGTAATGGTTACTTTTTGTAACCAAGCATAGGGTAAAAATTATGGAGTCACTCAATTATGAGGGAAAAAATTATGGAATCACCCTGTAAATTTTCATTCCCAAAACGAACACCTGCATCAAATTAGATCTGCTCGTTAGTCTGCATCTAAAAAGGAGTGATCACACCTTGGAGAGCTGTTGCACCAAGTGGACTGACATGAATCATGGCTCCAACACAAGAGATGTCAATTGAAACAAAGGAGAGGATTATCAAACTCATAAAAGAGGGTTAATCATCATGCAATGTTGCAAAAGATGTTGGTTGTTCACAATCAGCTGTCTAAAATCTGGACCAAATACAAACAACATGGGAAGGTTGTTAAAGGCAAACATACTGGTAGACCAAGGAAGACATCAAAGCGTCAAGACCGGAAACTTACAGCAATATGTCTCCAAAACAGGAGATGTACAACAAAACAAAACAAATGAGGAACGAATGGGTGGAAATTGGAGTTAACGTCTGTGACCGAACTGTAAGAAATTGCCTAAAGAAAATGGGATTTACATACAGAAAAGCTACACAAAAGCCATCATTAACACCTAAACAGAAAATAATCAAGGTTACAATGGGCTTAAGGAAAAGCAATCATGGACTGTGGATGACTGGAGGAAAGTCATATTCAGTGAATCTGCATTGGGCAAGGTAATGATGCTGGAACTTTTGTTTGGTGCCGTTCCAATGAGATTTCTAAAGATGACTACCTGAAGAGAACATGCAGATTTCCACAGTCATTGATGATATGGGGCTGAATGTCAGGTAAAGGCACTGGGGAGATGGCTGTCATTACATCTTCAATAAATGCACAAGTTCATGTTGATATTTTGGACACGTTTCTTATCCCATCAATTGAAAGGATGTTTGGGGATGATGAAATAATTTTTAAAGATGATAATGCGTCCTGCCATAGAGCAAAAACTGTTAAAACATTCCTTGAAAAAAGACACATAAGGTCAATGTCATGACCTGCAAATAATCCGGATCTCATTGGTCCATGACAAGGCTCCAACCTTCAAAGCTGATCTGGCAACAGCAATCAGAGAAAGTTGGAGCCAGATTGATGAAGAGTACTGTTTGACACTCATTAAGTCCATGCCTCAGAATCTGCAAGCTGTTATAAAAGCCAGAGGTGGTGCAACAAAATACTAGTGATGTTTTGGAGTGTTTTTTTTTGTTTGTTTGTTTTTCATGATTCCATAATTTTTTTCCTCAGAATTGAGTGATTAAATAATTTTTCCCTATGCTTGGTTTGTGCCATGTCTGTGATCTGCTTTTTCTCCTTCGCCTTATTGGGGGACACTGAACGTGGGTGTATGCTGCTGCCAATAGGAGGCTGACACTAAGTGATATACCTTCCTGCTGGCTCTCAGCTAACCAGTTCTTGCTTAGTGTCTGTAGGAGGCGCATGGGTCTGGTTCAGACCCCATTGTTTTTTTTTTATTTTTTACTTTTCTGTAAATTTTTATTTTTTAATTAACGGAGTGAAGGGTGAGTCGGATCCTTTCAAGGTTCCAATCTCCCCCGAACCATCAACAAGCGAGAACGTGGAGTGTTGCCTCCCCGTACCCTCTCCTGCGACGTGGGAAGCCATGCCTGAGCTCACTTCAGGGGCGACGGCTCCTTCGGGTCCCGATCTCCCCACACCAGCAACGGCGAGCACATGGAGTGTCGCCTCTATCTATCATCTGGAGCCAAACCTAATGCCGGACAACTGGCCCTGTCCACCCGGGGGCTTGAACTCCGTGGAGGTACAGAGGCCCCTGTCTTCGGCGTCCGAGCAGCCCCCACTGTCCCACCACTGCGGATGGCACAAGGAGGTGGACGGTTCCTCTCCACCTCCCTAACAAAGGGATGATGGATTGAGCGTTATTGCTTTTATCCCTGCACCGTCCACGCTGCAATACCTGACCTGCAGCAGAACAGTACAGTCATCCGCGGCGGCTCCATGCCGGGACGCGCACCAATTGAGTGGATCCAGTCAGGGATGGGCCCCTGCAGTGGGATATTAACATGCTGACAGGCACCCGCAGCTTCCCTGTGGCCCACCTCCCTAAGGTAGCGCTCTGTCCGGCTGCAAAAATTTAGCCCCCGGCTTCGGCCGATGTGTAGGTCGCATCCCAGAAGTCGCACCTGCACTATGGCACGCTAAGGCGGCTCCGCCCATCTGTTCTGGAGTTTTCTGTCTGGCACGGGAGCGTTTGCTTTTCTTGGCCCACTACCCCTCTATTCTACCCCTGGTATTGCTTCCGCTGGCTGCAGAAATTTAGGCCCGTCTTGGGCCTATTCATGGAAGTCACGTGGCTCCGCCCACATTGCGTCTGTGGCTCTGCCCCCGAAATGGCTCCTCTCGCTCTCTGCGAGACTTTATCACCTCTGCATCTACCGGTGGCCATCTTGGTCCACCCAGCCGGCAGGGGCGATGTTTTTTTGCATTAAAGGGGCACGACTCTGCTGCTGAGTAAGGAAATACTGCTCTCTTCCCTCCTGTACTTACATGAATGACCCGTATTATTCCCTGGTCTTAATGGAGGCACATGACCAGTTTTCCCTGGTCTTAAAGGCACATGACCAGTATTCCTTGGTCTTAGAGGCACATGACCAATATTCCTTGGTTTTAAAGGCACATGATCAAGGTTCTCTGGTCTATAAGGCACATGACCAGCATTTCCTGATCTTAAAGGCATTTGACTAGCATTCCCTTGTCTTAAAGGCACATAACCAGTCCGAAGCTGGTCACCCTAAATGAACTCAGGAACCCTCTGCCGCCGATCACAGCTTATACCAGAGTAACATAGTTCCCCTGAGTGGGCTTCATCACTGCCACATCCCATGGCTTCTCTGATCAAGAGATTGAAGCGCTCTGTGAACACTCTGTGGCTTGGAGTGCTCGCAGGACCGATATATATGGTTCCTCTCCTACATGGGAGCCGTCGGCTTGCAGGGGCCGCAAGTATTCTAGAAACGTACAGGCGTCTTGAAAATAGAAGCTTCATTTCCTGATCTTCCTCACCAATGATTTCCTGAGAACAAGACTCTGATAAGGATCGGATACTGCCTTGAATCTGGACTCACCAGAGCTTCAGAAAAGGATGGATTTGCTTATTTATATCATCAACCAATCTCTGTTGATTGATATGGGCTACGGTTCTACTCTAGATCACCCAGTGTCCCTCATAAGGAGACTAAACTCGCTCGCAGAGCATTTGTCATTCACCCGGACAGGGAGGGTCCAGATAAGTGATCCTCTGGACAGAAGCCTCTGCAAGCGCGGTATCCTTTTTCAGCTAATATGCAAACACGTGGGGTGTCCCCTCCCCACTTATACCCCCCTACGACGTGGGATGCCATGACTGGTCTGATTCTTAGGGGCAACGGGTCCTTTTAAAGGCCACCGATCTCCCCACACCATCAGTAGACGAGCACATGGAGTGTCGCCTCCATGTATACTCTGCTGCAGCCAGGCCTAACACTGGAACCAGCCCTGTCCACCCGGTGACCTGAACTCTGTGGATGTACAGTGGCACCCTTTTTTTGGCGTCCAAGCTCCCCCCTCTGCATCTCCACTATTTAGCAGATGATGCAAGAAGGCGGACGATCCCTCTCCACTTCCCTGTTAAGAGGGTGGTGGATCGAGGGTTTATCATTTTAACTCTGCACTGTCAAAATAGAGCGGAGGTAGCAGGAAACAGCTTTTCCTGACCTTCTGGATGCAGCCGCACATTCTGCCACTTGGCAGATTAACCAGGTAGAGCCTCCTGTGGTTTATCTACCAGTATTCCTGCCCGATGGGTCATCAATTAAAATTACAATGGACTGTCAGATAGCAAATCTGGTTCGGTCCTTCTTGCAGCCTCGGGTTGCGTGCTCTACCCTTCCTTAGCCACCGCATGGGTTGCTCAAGCAGTGGTCTCCTAGTCGGAGACCTTAGCTACTTTGATTCACATCAGTAACCTTTTCCTGAAGACAGTACAGCTGGTCAATCAAAATTTCTTGGGTGTGAGACTAGCTGGTTCACACTTCTCGGATGCAGCTAGTTGCACGGCGCTGTCCGCAGCAAATGCCATTACACCCAGAAGGGCATTATAGCTCAGAGTATTGAAGTGTACTCTGCGTTCAAAAAGCCTCTGACATCACTCCCTAGGATCACATGTTTCCTATAGACCCAACCAGCAGTGGAAGAATTGTCCAGGACGGTCTAGATCTAAGGGATCTTGGTTCCAAAAAGGGGACCGAAAAATAAGACTGATCCTGGACCTCAAACTTTTTTACCAAGCTGGGCATGGTCCTCCTTCTTTGGATGGAGTTCCTCCGCTCTGCCATTACTTCAACGGAAAAAGGGTGGATTTTCTGGCATCCACCAACATTCGGGATGCTTACCTTCACTTTCCTATTTTCCTATTTTCCCCTCTTCAAAAATTCCTTCACTTTTCCATTCGCAAACAACATTTTCAAGTAGTCACGACCTTGTCCTTCGGCCTTGCTACCGCACCCTGAGTGTTCGCAAGGGTCATGGCAGCTGTCATGTTCCTCTTGCACCCTAGAGGCGTGGTCGTCCTGCCCTATCCGATCGACTTTCTAGCCGCTCTACCATGACTACTCAGGACTATGCTGAGTTGTCTATATCAATTTCTATACCCTCTCTCTCCTGGGCTGGCAGCTTCATCTAGACAGGTTTTTCCTCTTTTCCAACCCAGCAGATATCCTTTTTGAGGATGATCCTGGACACTTCCTGAGGGTTGGTATTTCTCCCTTGAGACAAGGCCGTGGCCCTTCAACTCAGAACTCACTTACTTGATCACTCATTCAATTCGATTTGCTGGGAGGGTCATGAGGAAAAAAGGTGACAGCAACGGAAGCTGTTTCCTTCTCTCCGTTCGTTTTCTGTAGGTCAAACAGGCTTTCAGAGGATAGTCTCTGAGCTTCTTCCTCATCCAGAGGAGTTCCTTCTGGTTCAGTGATTATTAGTGACTACCGATGCCAGCCTTCTTCTCCCGATCTTTGTTCTGGGGATCTGAACGATACGGCTAGTCCTACAGCAGGTCTTCTGGCGGGTCACCCCATCCGAATTCAATTGGATAATGCCACGGCTGTGCCATACGTCAATCATCTAGCAGGTACCCTCGGTCAGGCAGCATGGACGAGGTACCTCACATTCTCTGATGGGCCGAGATCTATCATTCGGTGATCTCTGCAGTACACATCCCAGGAGTAGATCTTTGGGCGGTAGACTTCCTCAGCCATCAGCGTCCCGCCTCAAGTGAGTGGGAACTTCTCCCGGAAGTCTTCAATCAGATCTGTCTTCACTGGGGCACTCCAGATGTAGATCAGATGGCGTCCAGACTGAACACCAATGTACTCGTGTTCATGGTTCGGCCTCAAGATCCAAAAGCCATTGCAGTGAATGCTTTGGTTCTTCCGTGGTACCAGTTTCCATAACCCCCCCTTCCCCTACTTCCGAGAGTCGTTTGAAAGCAAGAAGGCCCCCAGTGGTCCTGGGAGATCCGCATGGACCACGTTAGGTTTTTTGTTTGCGGAGCTAGTACTGTTTCCGACTTATTGCAACGAAACAGCAAGTAGGGACTTTCTCGCAGGGAGTTTTCACATGTGGTCCTTCCCTTTCACATACCACTAGATCTTTGGGACCTTAAAGGGAACCTGTCACCCCTCCCCCAGGCGTTTTTAACTGAAGGAGCCACTTTGTGCTGCACTAATACTGCATTCTGTCAAGGTGGCTCTTTTAGTTGGTGTCCCTGCCACCGCTGAAATAATCGTTTTTATAATTTGTCCCTCACCTCTATTTTGTCAGGGGGGCATGTCTTCCCCCCTGACACAAACTCCTCCCAGCCATCACTCAGGGCCTCCGGGCACCGCCTCCATTTCCTTCATGAACATCCCTGGCGCCTGCGCTGTAAGTTCGAAGGGCAGCACAAACTGCGCATGCCCGAAAAAAGGAAGAAAAAAAAATATTGTCCTTACAGTAGACTCCTTTTTTTGATCCGGACAGACTTTACTGTCAGGGAAGGTCGCCTCTTTTTTTCTCTGCGATCTTGTCATCCTGACAAGTCTTCGGAGCTAGACGCTCTGTTCTTTCAGACTTTTTTCCTTATTACCATCAAGGCAAGGTTGTCCTCAGGCCATCCCCGTCCCTTGTTACCATGGTGGTATTGTATTCCCAATGTTACGAGGGCATAGTTCTTCCCTCATCTCTTTCAGCACCAGTCCATAAAACGGGAGGGATGGGTTCTCCATATTCTGGAAGAAGTGAGTGCTCTGAGTAGGTACGTATCGTGCACGGCATCCATCCGAAGGTTGGACACCTTATATGGGCTTCCTGACGGTCAAAGGAGGGCTTCTTGATGGTTACAGGAAGGGTTTAGCCATTTCATCGGCCATGTTAGCCTGGTGGATTCGTTACACCATCCAAGAGTTCTTCCGGTTAGACGTCAGCCTAACTCCACTCCACTCTGTCGATCGAGGTTTCTTGGGCTCTTGGCACCAGGCGTCGGTAAAGCAAGCCTGCAAGCTTGCGGGTTCGTCCAGTCCGCATGCAGTCTTGAAGCACTATAATTCCCAGACTTCTGCAGATGTGAGTCTGGGCAGGCCGACTCTGCAGGCCACGGTGGTGCTCTTGTAAGTAGCGGTTACACAGGGCCTGATCTGATGTTGTACCCACCCAGGGACTGCTTTGGGACGTCCCACGGTCTGTGTCCCCCAATGAGGCGAAGGAGAAATAGGGATTTTTGTGTACTCGCCACATAATCCTTTTCTCCCAGCCATTCATTGGGGGACACAGCTCCCACCCTTTTATTAGCTTCTGCTTGTTTTATAGTTTGACATGCTATACTCTCATATATAATGCTATACTTTGTGTTGTTATTGGTCTCCTACTGCTTTTGCACCAAACTCGTTAGCTGAGAGCCAGCAGGAAGGTACAGTGCCTACAAGTAGTATTCAACCCCCTGCAGATTTAGCAGGTTTAATAAGATGCAAATAAGTTAGAGCCTTCAAACTTCAAACAAGAGCAGGATTTATTAACAGATGCATAAATCTTACAAACCAAAAAGTTTTGTTGCTCAGTTAAATTTTTATAAATTTTAAACATAAAAGTGTGGGTCAATTATTATTCAACCCCTAGGTTTAATATTTTGTGGAATAACCTTTGTTTGCAATTACAGCTAATAATCGTCTTTTATAAGACCTGATCAGGCCGGCACAGGTCTCTGGAGTTATCTTGGCCCACTCCTCCATGCAGATCTTCTCCAAGTTATCTAGGTTCTTTGGGTGTCTCATGTGGACTTTAATCTTGAGCTCCTTCCACAAGTTTTCAATTGGGTTAAGGTCAGGAGACTGACTAGGCCACTGCAACACCTTGATTTTTTGCCTCTTGAACCAGGCCTTGGTTTTCTTGGCTGTGTGCTTTGGGTCGTTGTCTTGTTGGAAGATGAAATGACGACCCATCTTAAGATCCTTGATGGAGGAGCGGAGGTTCTTGGCCAAAATCTCCAGGTAGGCCGTGCTATCCATCTTCCCATGGATGCGGACCAAATGGCCAGGCCCCTTGGCTGAGAAACAGCCCCACAGCATGATGCTGCCACCACCATGCTTGACTGTAGGGATGGTATTCTTGGGGTTGTATGCAGTGCCATCCAGTCTCCAAACGTCACGTGTGTGGTTGGCACCAAAGATCTCGATCTTGGTCTCATCAGACCAGAGAACCTTGAACCAGCCAGTCTCAGAGTCCTCCAAGTGATCATGAGCAAACTGTAGACGAGCCTTGACATGACGCTTTGAAAGTAAAGGTACCTTACGGGCTCGCCTGGAACAGAGACCATTGCGGTGGAGTACGTTACTTATGGTATTGACTGAAACCAATGTCCCCACTGCCATGAGATCTTCCCGGAGCTCCTTCCTTGTTGTCCTTGGGTTAGCCTTGACTCTTCGGACAAGCCTGGCCTCGGCACGGGAGGAAACTTTCAAAGGCTGTCCAGGCCGTGGAAGGCTAACAGTAGATCCATAAGCCCTCCACTTCCAGATGATGCTCCCAACAGTGGAGACAGGTAGGCCCAACTCCTTGGAAAGGGTTTTGTACCCCTTGCCAGCCTTGTGACCCTCCACGATCTTGTCTCTGATGGCCTTGGAATGCTCCTTTGTCTTTCCCATGTTGACCATGTTTGAGTGCTGTTCACAAGTTTGGGGAGGGTCTTAAATAGTCAGAAAAGGCTGGAAAAAGAGATAATTAATCCAAACATGTGAAGCTCATTGTTCTTTGTGCCTGAACTACTTCTTAATACTTTAGGGGAACCAAACAGAATTCTGGTGGGTTGAGGGGTTGAATAATAAATGACCCTCTGAAAAGATTTTTCCCAATTTAAAAAAAAAATAAACAAAGAAATAACATTCTTTTTTGCTGCAGTGCATTTCACACTTCCAGGCTGATCTACAGTCCAAATGTCACAATGCCAAGTTAATTCCAAATGTGTAAACCTGCTAAATCTGCAGGGGGTTGAATACTACTTGTAGGCACTGTATATGCTGCAGGGGAGGAGCTAACTTTTTTTTGTATCACTTAGTGTCAGCCTCCTATTGGCAGCAGCATACACCCACGGTCTGTGTCCCCCAATGAATGGCTTGGAGAAAAGGATTTTACGGTGAGTACACAAAAATCCCTATTTTTCTACAAAATTAAACAACTGAATGAACATCCTCCAAGGCCGGTGATTACAACATTTTTGCCAGGGGTTGTATGCAGACCAATTAGGTTGATGAAATAACCTATTTAGGCCGCACATTCAGACCTCCATATTGCATGTATTTGTTGTATTCGTTTTAGTCATTGATCGAACACGTACCCATTATAATCTATGGTGCTATTCACATGTATGTGTTTCTTTTTTTTTTCCCGGGCCGTGTGTCTGTGCAAACATGTCTGTTTTTGTCTGGTGTGTCTGAGTCCATGTAGAACACATGCAACACATGAATGGTGTCCATGTGCCACCCATGTGTTGTATATATTTAACATGGCTAAGTATAGGTATCATTTTTTCACATTTAAGCCCTTCAGTATCCGCTGTACATATAAAGTGTAAGTCGGAAGCGGGTGTATGGAGTGGGTTCACGGACTTGCTGCATAGTTGGCAGGCGATGGCTGTGTGTTACATCCAGAACCTGGCTCTAATAATCACGGGTGGGGCAGAGGTCCTCCTGCTATTTTTTCCTTATTAAATGCCTCTGTCAAACTCTGACGGCAACATTTAACATGGGGGGCATCAGTCTAAGCGCCCGTGATGTGACAACGAGCTCCTTTGAAACCCTGCCTGTGGCCGAGATTCAAAGGAGATTGTGATTTTTTTTTTTTACTATATACAGAAATACTGTGGATATCAGATGATCGCTGTTTTAAGTCCCCTAAGGAGAACAGTAAAAATTGTAAAGAAACATTTTTTTTTAAAGAAAATCTGAAAAACATAAATATTCAAATCTCCTTTAATTCTTTTCCGCCAAAAAAATATATACAAAAAAAAAACACACACATTGTACTCTTGTGAACACTTTGATACCACAATCTATCAAAATATTAAAATTCAAGAATGCCAAAATTACGTTTTTTTGATTGCTGCTAGACCACAATGCTATAACAAGCAATCAAAATGTTATATCTATCATAAAATTGGCATCAATAAAAACATTCTCACCCCGCAAAAATAAGTCATTGTACATCTACAGCTAACAAAAAATGAAAACGACGTTACTGATCGCGGAAAATGACAACACAACCCCCAATTTTTTGTCCAAACTATAGTTTTTTTTAAATTATTTTAGCGGTAAAAAAAAAAAATCTGGACACGTTTGCCATCTCGTACTGATGAGCAGAATCCTATTGCGAGGTAATTTTTCCCGTCGTATATACACCATAAAAAATTTAAAAAAAAATCAGAATTGCCCTATTTTTCGGACTATGAGATGCACAAGACCACCTAGGTTTTAGTGGAGGAAGAAGGAAAAAAAATTGAAGCAAAAAATGTGATGCACTATTATGGGAGGGGAATCTGCTTCTGACACTGTTATAGGTGTAATGTCCTCCAATTCTGTACTACTATCCCCCATACTGATGTGTGTGCGTGTATGTGTAAATAAACGTACGTACGTACCTACATACAATCCCCATCCTGGTACCCATGTGCCCCCCTCATAATGATGCACGCCGAAAAAAAATAAACAATATTTCTCATCTTCTTTGCTATACCTTGCAGTGCTGTGTCCTGTTCTGATGCCAGCAGCTGATTTTAGCTTGTAAGCAGCACATGACGTCCCTCCATGAGCACTCACATGCCGAGGTCTGCTCCCTATGCTTTGGACTATGGGCGTGCAGAGCAGTGAATACTGTTAGCCACAGCCGAAGGCTTCCTGCAGCGCCTGGGTGATCACATCTGCCTGCTGTTAAAGAGAATGAATATTCACTGCGCTCAACGCCCAAATCCAAAACATCCAAAGCATAGGGAGCAGTGAATATTAATTTTCTTAAACGGCGTTCTCACTTTTTAGCTGCAGCAGCCGGCTGCTGCCTCCTGTGACCCGCATTGCTGCCGCTTCTCCTTCCTCCCCCAACCACAGCCACACTATAAGGTACATCTGGACTATAAGACACACCCCCTACTTTCCTCCAAAAATTTTGGCGGAAAAAAGTGAGTTTTATAGTCTGAAAAATACGGTACGTTTTTGTTGTTTAATTTTTCACATTCCCCACATTGGAATTTTGGATTTTTTTTTCCAGATTTCCAGTGCACTATGTGGTAACATGAGTGGGGTCATTCAAAATACAACTTGTCCCATAAAAACAATCCCTTAGATGTCTGTGTGGACTGAAAATAGAAAAGCTATGGTCTGGGAAAAAGCTTTCTGTGTTCACTGGCAGCTTTCTGCCTGTGCACAAGCAGTGGTGAGGGCTAAGTTATACAGAGCGTATGAATATTTAGAATGACATAGTCCTCTAGTGATATTCCATTGCTGATGGAAGTGCAATCTTATGGAAACTATGGTAAGCAGTCCAGTAAGTGACACACAGGTTCGTTTTCTATACATTATGCTGCCCTCAGAATAGGTAGCAAAATCTGATGACAGATTCCCTTTAACTGTGGCAAGCGATTTAATGTAGATTAGGATGTAGTATGAATAGCTTTTATTAATTTTCTTTTTTTTTTTCTTCCAAGTGCTCCCACTCTACTTATTCCTGTGTCTGGAACAGCAGCAAACACTTCTACTATAACTGATAAATATGCAGTATTTAAAACCCTCAGCGTGAAAAGCAATACGGGAGCCACCAGTAACTTTACAGGTAATTCTGAGGCAAGAAATCATTTGCATGGATTTTCACATGCAGTTTTTAACTGAAGGCAAGAATGGAAGAAAGAGTTTCAACCTTAATTCTTTCTACTAAGTCAATACACCTAAAATGTGTTGCTTCAAAACGTTGAAATATTCATGAAGATTTTCTTTAAAGCTGGAAACATTCACTTGAAATAACAATTTCAGATTTTGCTGCAGATTGATCGGTATTACATGTTGATTTTAATATATGCACCACATGGCAAATATCATCCGCAGGTTGAGTAACTTTTCATCTGCTTGCCTACCACTGCCAATAGCAAAATAATTATACTCAAAGTATTACTTATTTACCATGACCAATATTCTAACTTATTTTTGTTAACATTTTGCTCATTTTGTAGGAGATGGCTTTACAGACTTCAAACCTGGAGCTGATGATGGTTTCACAGATTTTAAGACTGCAGACAGCATATCGCCACTAGACACTCCATTAAGAGAAACCCAGTCATCACTTGCATTCCCTACTGGTCCTCAACAGAAATCACAAATAACACCATCCTCTGATCTTGATTCGTTCTCTTCTGCGGTAACCAATAATAGCTTCTCCAAGACATTTCATTTATCCAAGCCTCTACCATTGCCTGTAGCTCCACTTTCATTATCATCTCCATCACCATTGTTTCCATCTTCATCATTTGCCACTGCAACTTCTAAAAGTTCCTCACTGCTTGATGACTTTGGGGACTTTATGCTCTTTGGGCCATCCACCAGCACTACATCAGTTACAGGTCAGAATAACTTTGCCGATTTAACGACCAGTGATACCAGCTCTGTTGAGCAAAAGCGTGATGGCAAATATAACATCTTTAAACTGGAAGCCAGCACCGCTGACCCAATAACATCTGCTGCTGTTCCTCAAACTGTTCAACCCACTCCTTCAAATACATTCAATAAATACGAATTATTTGATCAGCTTTCTTTGGAAAGTTCAATGACATTCGATGAAACAAAAGATTCAACAAATATTCCCAAAAATAATGACTTTACTTTCCAGTATGACAAATTCAATACTGCAGACAATACAGAAAAGACCTTTGTGGATAAGTTTGTTGCTCTTAGACAAGCCAAAGAGGACTCCGTGTCTATTAAGTCTCTGGATCTTCCTTCTATAGGTGGGAGCAGCTTTGGAAAAGATGACTCAGAAGATGCACTCTCCATCCAGTTTGACATGAAGCTGTCAGATATGGGCGGGGAGTTGAAGCATGTTTTGTCTGATAGTTCTCTGGATTTGCCAACAGTTAGTGGTCAACATCCACCTGCGGCAGGTGAGGAATTGGTTAGATTACTTTGGTAAAGATGAGGTAGGTGTAGATGGAGAGTACTTGATATTTGTGATCTTCTTGCAGTGTTATTTTCTCAGTTCTGAATATGTGAAACACAACATATTATGTGCAGTATTATATACCACAACAGCTATTTCTATTTATTTGCATGTTGTATTTAATTATTTCCAGTGCGTTTACCAGCGCATTATAATTACTATATTTATTCAAGGATAATTTACAGTAAATTCTAACTTATTTTCTATTTATTTTTACATAATCCTTGAAACACATAGGCAATGGATTTCTCTGTCTGCCTATTGTGGCATGGTAACCAGTGTTAGTTATGCCATCATAATAACCACCTACCTGCTTTCACTCACACGAAATTGACTGCCACACATTGTCTTAAAAACTTGCTAGGTAATAAAGTAAAATGAAATAACAGTAAAACATGTAGTTAGACCAGGCTGCCATTTCAATAGTGTCTCTCAGTCCCCATACAGAAGACAATTGGCCTAAATAAAGGGCTCATATAATGGTGTGCTTATTATAGTGAGCTTTGAATTATCATACAGATCTAGTCACCAAGCTGGGATCTTGTGGATCACTGTTAGGCCTCATTCAGACTGTTGTACATCAGTGTTTTTAATCCAATTGTCATCATTGTTTGGTCCGTGTGTCAGCTTTTACCCTGTGTTTCATCAATGATATTTCACTGACAAAAAAAAATAAAATTGCCAAGCTCCTGTTCTCTTTTACAGTGTCAGTCATGGGAAGCACTCAGATGCTACTCATAACTTTTCACGGATCTGTAGACTTGTTTGGGTAATTTTGGTCCATGACTGACCAATCAATAATAAAAATGTCACCATGATTTTTGCGAGCACAGAGTCTGCAAAAAAAAAAAAGAAAAGATATCAGTAATGCATAGTGATGAGCGAATATACTCGTTACTCGAGATTTCCCGAGCACGCTTAGGTGTCCTCAGAGTATTTTTTAGTGCTCGGAGTTTTAGTTGTTATTGCTGCAGCTGAATGATTTACATCTGTTAGCCAGCATAAGTACATGTGGGGATTCCCTAGCAACCAGGCAACCCCCACATGTACTTATGCTGTCTAACAGATGTAAATCAATCAGCTGCGGCAATAAAAACTAAATTTCTGAGCATTAAAAAATACTCGGAGGACACCGAGTATATTCGCTCATCACTAGTAATGCACCATAGACTATAATGGGTAAGACTTCTATTCTTGGAAAAAAATTAAAGAGAAGATGTGTCTGTGAAAAACAGACACCTGAATGAGCCCTTAGGTTTCATCAGTATTTGTCAAAAAAAACTTGGAGTAGGTCCAAAACAACAAATGGTCCAAACTTTTCCATTATGCTTATTACATTTTATGCCAAGAGAAAAATTAACCCAGATGCAGGGCACTGAGCAATTTATACAATTGTCAAAGAAACTTTACATTGACAACATGTGGTTCCTGTAGAGTGGGGGAAATAAGTATTTGATACACTGACAATTTTTCTACTTTTTCCCACCTACAAAGAATAGAGAGTTATGTAATTTGTATCGTAGGTACACTTGAACTGTGAGAGACAGAATCTAAAAAAAAAATAAATCCAGAAAATCACAATGTATGATTCTTACATAATTAATTTGCATTTTATTGCATGAAGTAAGTTTTTGATACGATAGTTCTTCACCAACTTTGTACACAATGTGGCAGGGATTTTGGCCCACTTCTCCACAGATCTTCTCTCGATTTTACAGGTTTTGGGCGGTCGCTGGGCAATATTGAGTTTCAGATCCCTCCAAAGATTTTCTATTGGGTTCAGGTCTGGAGACTGGCTAGGACACTCCAGGACCTTGAAATGCTTCTTATGGTGCCACTCCTTAGTTGCTCTAGCTGTGTGTTTCAGGTCATTGTCATACTGAAATACCCAGCCACGACCCATCTTCAATGATCTTAGGCTGGTTTCACACTTGCGTTTGGCTGGTCTGTGTATGGCTGCGTTCATCCTCCATTAAGCTCTGCCTATGCTCCGCCTACTTCCGCATGCGTCCTGCGTACCTATCTTTAACATTTGGTACGCAGGGACATGCGTTGTATGCGGATGCATCCGCGTGCGGTGTTTTGACGTGTCCGCCGATCGCACGGGAACGCAAAAAGTTATTGGCCAAAATCGCGCGATACATGACCCTGTCCATCCTTCCTTCAATATGGTGCAGTTGTCTTGACCCCTTTGCAGAAAAGCACCCCCAAAGTCTGTTGTCCCCCCCACTATGATTCATGGTTGGGACGGTGTTCTTTGGGTTGTACTTATTTTTCTTCTTCCTCCAAACATGGCAAGTAGAGGTGATACCAAAAAGTTCTATTTTTGTCTCATCTGACTGCATGATCTTCCCGCATGCTTCCTCTACTGTGGGTCATCCAGATGGTCGTTGGCGAACTTCAAATTGGCCTGGACATGTGCTAGGATAAGTAGGGGGACCTTGCGAGATTTTGATCCATGACAAAGTTAGTGTTACTAATGATAATGTTTGAGACTGTGGTGCCAGCTCTCTTCAGGTCAAATCTTGTATGGAGTTCCAAACCAAGGAAGATTGACAGTCATCTTGTGTTTCTTCCATTTTCTAATAATTGTGCCAACAGTTGTTGCCTTCTCACCAAGCTGCTTGCCTATTGTCCTGTAGCCCATCTCAGCCTTGTGCAGATCTACAATTTTGTCGCTGGTGTCCTTAGACCGCTCTTTGGTCTTGGCCATGGTTGAGAGGTTGTAGTGTGATTGAGTTTTTGGACAGGAGTTTCTAATACAGATAACAAGTTCAAAACATTACCTTCAATTCAGGTAATGAGTGCAAAGTAGGAGGCTTCTTAAAGAAAAACTAACAGGTCTGTGAGAGCCAGAATTCTTGCTGGTGGGTTGGTGATCAAATACTTATTTCATGCAAAAAAATGCAGTTTAATTATGTAAACATCATACAATGTGATACTGTTTTTTATCTTTAGATTCTGTCTCTCACAGTTGAAGTGTTACCTACAGTAAAAAGTACAGACCTCTCCATTCTTTGTAAGTGGGAAAACTTGCAAAATCAGCAGTGTATCAAATACTAATTTTCCTCACTGTATGAATAGGTTTTGGAATAAGTTGAAAGCGGTAATTCTGTTCACTTGCAGTGTTTAGATTGGCAATTGAGAAATACTAAAGAGATTGAGTCTTGCTGTAACCTGTCGCAACTTGTGAGTTAATTTTTCCATTTGCCTGGCTGTTTGTGTGCATGGCACAATATTTTCTGCAAGCCTCCTATTCCTAACTTGTGAAGCAATAATGCCAAGCTCTTCCCTATTGTGTTAGGTAAGGCGATGCGGGATGGGTCTGTTCTCAGGCACTAACCTTGCTGAACAGAGCCAGCACCAGTGCAGATCCACAGGGCCCCTGATCAAAACCATTATTGGTTTCCAGCATTTCTCATTACATGGTCTGCTAACAATGTCAGGTTGTTTTCACAACAACTTCTTGCATTGCTTGTTTTTCAAGCCCAAAAATATGTAAAAACATATCCTGGAATAATTTCCGTATAGTTTCAGAGGAGTATGAGAAATGGCTGCACTTTAGACATATGTTTATCATACTTTAAAAATCAATTTCTTTTTCCATCATACTGTAAAAACAAAGGCACCACGTGGTATGAACAAAGCCGTACACTTGTTTATTTTAGAGTCACATTTTGATGTAATAGATGTACTGCAGATGTTGCTTTGATTTTTTTTGGCACATTTTCTTCGATACTTAAAGCGGTTTTTCTGCCTTCCTCCACGTACAGTACGATGCTGTTTGGATTCTAGCATACGGCTAAACCTTCATCCATTGCCTCAGTAAACAGACTGTATAGGTTCTTAAAGAAGCTTTTTTCTTATAAAATTAATAAACTTTTATTAATAACAATACACATAATTTAAAAATTACTAAAAATACAAGCACATAACACAGTAATGAAAGTGCACAAAACACAAAAGTGCAAAAAAGACACCAGAAAACTAATGAGGTACCCCGCACAAACAATTCATGTCATGTATAAACGTAATTCTATTGTGAATATGGTACAGACATATTGCTCACCTACATGCCAATCTGAAGGGGAAATATCCCTATATATAGATCACCTGTTCTATGGCTATTATCTCAATTAATCGCTATCACAGGGAAATCCTATGTACTAAGACAGATCCCATAAGTAATGGTATGATTTAAGCCGTAACGATATTAATAGTAAATATAGGAGCCCTGTGATAGAAACATAAGGGGAGCATGTCTCACCTGGTGCAGGGTGGACCTCAGCACGCACCCCGACGCGCGTTTCGCCGCTGTCAGCCTCGCTTTCTCAAGGGGGAGAAAGCGAGGCTGACAGCGGCAAAACGCGCGTCGAGGTGCGTGCTGAGACATGCTCCCCTTATGTTTCTATCACAGGGCTCCTATATTTACTATTAATTATTGGCATGTAGGTGAGCAATATGTCTGTACCATATTCACAATAGAATTACGTTTATATATGACATGAATTGTTTGTGCGGGGTACCTCATTAGTTTTCTGGTGTCTATTTTGCACTTTTGTGTTTTGTGCACTTTCATTACTGTATTATGTGCTTGTATTTTTAGTAATTTTTAAATTGTGTATTGTTATTAATAAAAGTTTATTTTATAAGAAAAAAGTTTCCTTTGGTTCTCTTGAATATGACATGGCAGATTTAAGGAAGAAAATAGGATTGTGTTGTGACGAATGGCTGTCGCAAATATGAATCTGGAAATTGTGTTATGTATAGGTTCTTAAGTCTATATTTATTGAGATGGTGAACGATGAACAACAATAGTAGATGCTATTGTGAGATATTCGATATAATGGATGATCAGGTAAAAACTACAAAGGAAATAACAGTGCATCAGTTCTTGGCATATTACAGCATGTTACAAGATGCAATAATATGAATAACAGAGAGATTAGAGAGCTAACACTGAACACAGGCTAAGGCAGATACACAGTTATCATGGCTATTTTAGGGCAGGTTCTGGCTGTCAGCATTGTATTACTTTATACAGGCAAACATCTATCTGCATACAGAGAAACAGCAATCTAATATATAAAGCTGAGTGTGTGTGTGTGTATGTATGTCCGGAATTGGCATCTGCACCGTCGCAGCTACAGCCACAAAATTTTGCACAGTCACACTTATCTGGACCCCGAGAGCGTCATAGGCTATGTTGTGAGGCAAAATTTTAACCCCGCGCTTTCCAATTCACCAAACAATTTTGCCCCTATCTACATAATGGGGAAAAGTGAAAGGAAAAGTGTTGGAGGCAAATTGACAGCTGCCAGATGTGAACAAGGGGGACTTATAGAATGAGAGCGATGGCGCCAAAGAGTATATACCATACAGTGGGTGGGGCCCTGACATGGGATACTCACCACACACGGGGATATGAACACACACACAAAATGCGCCACACACTACCACGTGCTTGTACACATATACCACCCTCGGCACACATTTCACCACACATACACCAACCTCGCCACATAAAAGTCTAAACACAAAAGTCGCCGCTCAAAACTCGCCACATGCAAAACTCATCACATGTGCAAAACTCACCTCATGGAAAACAAGCCACACGCAAAACTTGCACACGCGGAAAACTTGCAACATGCACAAAAGTTGCAACACATGCAAAAGTTGCCTCACACAAAACTTGCACATACTCAAAACGCCCACACATAAAACTCGCCACGCGCAAAACTTGCTGCACACAACTTGCTGCACCAACCTGTCACATGCAACTCGACACACAAAAAGTTGCTACACGCATGTCGCCACACAAAACTCATCTCACAAAAGTCGCTACATGCATGTCGACACACGCAACTCAACACACAAATTAACAAATGAAACTTGTCTTAAAACAGACAAACTACAAGAGCAGCAAATGTACCATATAGGAAATACGGCAGCTGTCAGTCACATGACCTGTCTATTATGTGTATGTGTGAGCTAATATATACTGCCGGGGGGGAGGGCTTCCTGTTGGCTGGGGATTTATCAGGCTGCCAATTTAGCTTACAAATACTGAGGTAAAAATACTCACCAAATAACGTGTGAACGAGGTCTAATACAGGAGGAGATGACACACAGGTATATACTATATACAGGGGAGATGACACACAGGTATATGCTATATACAGGATCAGATGACACACAGATATATACTATATACAGGAGCAGATGACATACAGGTATATGCTATATACAGGTTAGATGACACACAGGTATATACTATATACAGGAGCAGATGACACACAGGTATATACTATATACAGGAAGAGATGACTTACAGGTATATACTATATACAGGAGGAGATGACATACAGGTATATACGGGAGGAGATGACATACAGGTATGTACTATATACAAGAGGAGATGACATACAGGTATATACTATACTAGATGGTGGCCCGATTCTAACGCATCGGGTATTCTAGAATATGCATGTCCACGTAGTATATTGCACAGCCCATGTAGTATGTTGCATAGCCCACGTAGTATATTGCCCAGCCACGTAGTATATTGCCCAGCCACGTAGTATATTGCCCAGTGACGTAGTATATTACCCAGCCACGTAGTGTATTGCCAAGTTACGTAGTATATTGCCCAGTGACGTAGTATACAGCACAGAGCCACGTAGTATATTGCACAGCGACGTAGTATACAGCACAGAGCCACGTAGTATATTGCCCAGCCATGTAGTATATTGCCCAGTTACGTAGTATATTGCCCAGTGGCGTAGTATATTACCCAGCCACGTAGTATATTGCCAAGTTACGTAGTATATTGCCCAGTGACGTAGTATACAGCACAGAGCCACGTAGTATATTGCACAGCGACGTAGTATACAGCACAGAGCCACGTAGTATATTGCCCAGCCACGTAGTATATTGCCCAGTTACGTAGTATATTGCCCAGTGATGTAGTATATTGCACAGCGACGTAGTATACAGCACAGAGCCACGCAATATATTACCCAGCCACATAGTATATTGGCCAGTCACATAGTATATTGCCCAGCTAGGTAGTATATTGCCCAGCCACGTATTTCACAGGTTAAAAAATAAACATATACTCACCTTCCGAGGGCCCCTTATAGTTCTGTCGCCTGTGTGCGGTGCAGGCGGCAGCTCGCGGTCCCAGGGTGTGATGACGTTGCGGTCACATGACCATGACGTCATTGCAGGTCCTTCTCGCACAGGCGTGCAAGACCTGTGATGACGTCGCAGTCACATGACCGTGACGTCATGGCAGGTTTTTCTCGCATACCATCCTTGCCACCGGAACCTGCCGCTTGCATGGAGCGGTCGCGAGGAGCGGGAAAGGCGGCGGAAGGTGAGTATATAATGATTTATTATTTTTAACATTAGATGTTTTACTATTGACGCTGCATAGGCAGCACCAATAGTAAAAACTTGGTCACACGGTTAATAGCGGCGGTAACGGAGTGAGTCACCCGCTGCATAACGCAGTCCGTTACTGCTGGCATTAACCCTGTGTGAGCGGTGACTGCGGGGAGTATGGAGCGGGCGCCGGGCACTGACTGCAGGGGAGTAGGGAGGGACTAATCGGACTGTGGCCGTCGCTGATTGGTCACGGCAGCCATGACAGGCAGCTGGCGAGACCAATCAGCGACTTGGATTCCATGAGAGACAGAGGCCGCGACCAATGAATATCCGTGACAGACAGAAAGACGGAAGTGGCCCTTAGGGCTCATTTCCACTTGCGAGAAAAAAAAACGGTCCGTAATCTGGACCGAAAGAAAGGGATGAAAAGTATGTATTTGTCATCCAAGTTCAATGCGATTTTTTTTAATCGTGCCATCCGTTTTACATCCATATGACATCCGTATGCAATCTGTTTTTTTTCTCTGCAACTATTTTTATACAGTCATTTACAGGACCATTTACAGTGTTCTATGCCACAGAATGGTAAGGTATCTGTAAAAAACAGACGGAATGCGGATGGTCCGTATTCAATGCGGTTTTTTTCTCGCACCCATTGACTTGCATTGGCGAGTCTCGTCCGAGAATCGCAGCAATACGCAGCATGCTGCGATTTTTTTCTGAGTCTTATTTCGGCTGAGAAAAAAAATTGCAAATGAAAAGACACCTATTGAATAACGTTGGTCTGAGTGCAATCCAATTTTTTATCGGATTGCACTCGTCCGTTTTCCTCGCAAGTGGAAATGAGCCCTTAGACAATTATATAGTAGATACAGGAGGAGATGACACGCAGGTATATACTATATACAGGAGGAAATGACATACAGGTATATACTATATATAGGAGGAGATGACACATAGGTATATACAGGAGGAGATGATATACAGCAGGTATATACTATATACTATGCAGGGGAGATGACATACTGGTATATACTATATATAGGAGGAGATGACATACAGGTATATACTATATATAGGAGGAGATGACATACAGGTATACACTCAGTGGCGTATCCAGGGGGGGGGGGTAGCCGGGGCATGTGCCCTGGGCACAGCGGATAGGGGGGCGCCAGCGGGCCGCCTGATGATGCGGCGGTCCAAGGAGGCTCGGGTGGGACTGCACTTGTCCCGCAGCAGAGCCCCTCCACCGCAGAGAGCCGCACACCACAGCTATTGCTGCCGCAGCTCTGTGCGCACAGGACCTGTGATGAGGTCACATGAGGGGAGGAGTCAGGAGTCACATGATGAAGGCCCTCCGTGTAGTGCAGGACTGGTTTGGGTGGATGTAGCAGAGCCGTGTGTGTACGAGGTGTACAGAGCGGAAGCCATGTGTGCAAGGTGTATGGAGCGGAGCTGGGTATGTACGGATCAGAGCTGTGTGTACAAGGTGTACAGAGCAGAACTGGGTGTGTGCAAGGTGTATGGAGCAGAGCCGTGTGTGTACGACGTGTACAGAGCGGAGCCATGTGTGTACGAGGTGTACAAAGCGGAGCTGTGTGTGTACGAGGTGTACGGAGCGGAACTGGATGTGTGCAAGGTGTATGGAGCTGAGCCGTGTGTGTACGAGGTGTACAGAGCGGAGCCGTGTGCGTACGAGGTGTACAGAGCGGAGCCGTGTGCGTACGAGGTGTACAGATTGGACCCGTGTGCGTACGAGGTGTACAGAGCGCAGCCGTGTGCGTACGAGGTGTACAGAGTAGAGCCGTGTGTGCAAGGTGTATGGACCGGAGTTGTGTGTGTCTATGAGGTGTATGAAGCGGAGCCACGTGTGTACGAGGTGTACGGAGCAGAGCCGCGTGTGTACGAGGTGTACGGAGCCGAGCCGCGTGTGTACAAGCTGTACTGAGTGGAGCTGCGTGTGTACAAGGTGTATGGAATGGAGCCACGTGTGTACAAGGTGTACGGAGCGGAGCCATGTGTGCAAGGTGTACGGAGCTCAGCCGCGTGTGAAGGAGTAACTAGGTGTGGCCATTATACTGTACGCAATATGTGTGTGTGTTTGTGCGTGCATGCGTAGCGCTGCGGGTGAATGTGCAGAGACGTAAATAGTTTTGTGTGTGTGTACGGGGAGGAGAGGCGAGGGCAATGATGGGGCTGACGGGGAGAGGGCAATAATTGGGATGGAGGGGGAGGAGGAAATGATGGATGTGGTGGAATGGGCAATGATGGAGGTGGAATGGGCAATGATGGAGGTGGAAATTGGAATGGGCAATGATGGTGGGGGGAGAATGCAATGATGGTGGGGAGGAGGAAATCATGGAGGTGGTGAAAAGGGCAATAATGAGGGGGGAATAAATTATGGAGGTGGTAGAATGGACAAGGATGGTGGTGGTGGAAAGCACACTGATATTGGAGGGGGAGGAAATGATGGAGGTGGTGGAATGAGCAAGTATGGTGATGGCAGCGGAAAGGACAATGATTATGGTGGTGGAAAGGGCAATGATGGGGATGGTGGGGGAAGAGAAAATGATAGATATGGTGGAAAAGGCAAAGGAGGAAATGATGGAGGTGGTGGAATGGGAAATAATGGGGTGGTGGGGAGAAAGCAATGATAGTGGTGGTGGAGAAGGCAAAGATGGAGGTGGTGAAGAGAGCAATGATGGGGTGGGGTAGAGGAAAATAATGGGCATATATGAGGAAACAGTACAGGAGAATGGGGGGCATGTATGAGGAAACAGTACTGGGGAATTGGGGGCATGTTGTCACGGGAAGCCTAGGTAGGCAAGAGCTAATAACCCCGGGCCCCTGCGATTTCCCTCAGGCTAGGGAAACCCTGACTGACCCTCTCCCAGAGTTTACACTGATGGTGTGCATGTCTGGGCCTCCAGCCTCACCCTGTCTCCTGTTTCAACCCTAGGCTGAAACTACCACCCACCACCCAGTGAAGAGACCACACACCAATACCCACAGTTAGCACAGACAAGGATAATGGAAAAATATGCACCACGCCGCAGTCACACAGGAATACAATATAAGTGCACAGGGCAAAAACAAATACAAATATGGGAAGGAGAAAATAAGACAAAGGGAAATACACCACCAGATACGAAACTCCTTCTCCTAGCTCACCACTCCAGACCGAGATAACCAAGCACAAGACTGAAGCTATAATCGGCGACGCCCAATGTTCAGAAGAACTATTTAAAGGCAGTGGGCGTGACCCAGCTTCCAATTCGAACACTAGCTTAAATTAACCCCGGACCAGCTAGATAAAATCTAGCCGACGCCACTGAGCGCATAGTGGACAAAAGCGGAATTACCGCTGTCTGTTGAACGCCCTAGTATGAACAGCATCCGACATGACACATGTATGAGGAAACAGTACAGGAGAATGGGGGCATATCTGAGGAAACAGTATGGGGGATGGGTACAGACAGTATGAGGAGCGAACGGGGGAATGTATGCGGACACAGTATGGGTAGCGATGTGAAAAATTTATGTGGACAGATTACAGGGAGTGAGTGTGACGGGATGTGTGCAGACACAGTATGGAAAGTCAGGTGAGCAGGTAGTATAGAAAGTGAGGGGTAAATATATGAGGAGACAGTTTGGTGAACAGGAGGGATGTGAGATGAGACAGTATGAGGAGGGAGGGGAATAGTGAGAGGAGGCAGTATGGGGGAGAAAAGTGAGTGGGCACAGAATAGAAACTGAGTAGTGGGGGTATAGCATGGGGAGACCGTGTAAGGGCACAGCCAGGAGCGGACAGTATACCAAGGAGGGGGAGTGTGATGAGAGAGTACAGTATAAATACTGGGCCCTATAGGGGGAACACAGTGTGAGAGGACAGTGTGAAGAGGGGGCCGGTATGGAAAGGAGAGGTCAGTGTGAAGAGCATGTACCATAAGAGGGACAGTGTGGGGGTCATATTTTGTTCAGACAATATAGTGAGGGGCAATTATTCATTCAGGAGCATTATAATGACACTTCTATCTTTAAGGGCATCATGTGGAGATTTTCTGCAGAAGAGCGGAGAAGATGGAAGTCTGCAGAGACGGCTGTGGATGAGAAAACTCATCATGGGGATCCGGACAAGATGAAGAAAAGAAGGAGAAAGACTCCAGAGGCGACGTCATCTATAAGGTACCTGGATGTGAATGTTATTTGTGATACTAACTAACTCTCATGTTTTTATTTATGTTAGGAGCATTAAAGGGGATGTCCATGTTTGTGTTGAGTCTGCAGTCATTCTATGTGACTGCAGACTTCTGAATTCTCACAGTGCATGCTGAACGCTGTCAGGATTCTCTCATGCTGGCGATTTACATACGTGCGGTCATGTGCTGACAAGCCATATGTGGCCTCGCTCAATGAAAATGAACTGAGCGAGGCCGGGCACGTCTAGTCAGAATGTGGACAGAAGTATACAAATCACATGCTTGTGCTGACATGACTGTCCACCCGGCCAGGGAGAATCCTAAAAGTGTGCAGTTGTGAGAATTCAGAAGCTGCGATGTCAGGATTCAGCTCTGCAGCTTCCAGTACTCATCATTGGACACTTCACTCACATGCGACTTTCATTCTTGTGGTCCTGTGACATCGAGCTTCTCTTCTGCTTCTCTCAGTTTTTCACTGAACATTGAGAGCATTAGGGAGAGCGGCTTGTCGGTACATGACTAAGTGTGCAAATCACATATGTCCTGGGGGGGGGGGGGGGGGGGGGGCTGCCAAAATGAATCCATGCCCCGGGTGCCAGAAACCCTAGATACGCCTCTGTATATACTACATACAGGAGAAGATGAATACAGATGGAGATGACATACAGCAGGTATATACTGTATACAGGGGAGATGACATGCAGGTATAAACTATATACAGGAGATGATATACAGGTGTATACTATATATAAGGGAGATGACAAACGTATATACTGAGGGGAAAATGAGAGGTGTGAGGGGAAAATGAGAGGTGTGAGGTGAAAATGAAAAGGTGTGAGTGCAAAATGAGAGGAGAGAGGGAAAATAGTAGAGTGATCGGAAAATGACAGATGTGAGGTCGAAATGACAAGTGTTAGGGTGGAATGAGAGGAGTGAGGGGGAAAATGAGAGGCATGATGGGAAAATGAGAGAAGTGAGGTGCTATAACTAACCACAGATATTTTGCTATGCCCAGGCAACGCCGGGCTCTTCAGCTAGTATGAAATAAAGCACAGCAGGCCCATCTACACACTCTGCTACACAGTGGCTGCATAACTGTTCCAACATAACACGCACATGTAAGTACATTTGTGCCTCACTGGAATCCTCTTATCGAGAGCAATGATCTGCAAGAAGAGAGAGCCAGGAACACGTGTGTAAGGCTTCTTTCACACTAGCGTCGGGCTCGGTCCGTCGCAGTGCGTCGGGCCGAGGTCACCGACGCTAGCGTTGTCTCCGCCGCACAACGGGTGCAGCGGATGCATTTTTCCAGCGCATCCGCTTCCCCATTGTGAGGTGCGGGGAAGTGCGGGGAGGTGGGGGCAGAGTTCCGGCCGCGCATGCGCGGTCGGAAAAAGCGGACCGTCGAGAGCACAAAAAGGTTACATGTAACGTTTTTTGGTCCCGACGGTCCGCCACAACACGGCGCAACCGTCGCATGACGGTTGCGACGTGTGGCAATGCGTCGCAAATGCGTCGCTAATGTTAGTCAATGCTGAAAAAACGCATCCTGCAAGCACTTTTGCAGGATGTGTTTTTTCGGCAAAACGACGCATTTGCGACGTATTGCAGTTAACGCTGGTGTGAAAGAAGCCTAAGACTCAAGGTTCGGGGGAAACCAGGGGGGCAGTTCTAGTCAAAACACAGGCTTAAAGTGATAAGCTCCTGGATACAGAACAGGATAAATGTGTACCTAATGACCTCTAATGGTGACAACTGGTACTACATTGTGAATTAACTTGCTGCACATTAAAGGGCAGAACAGTGGTTATTCCGTTTGTTACTTTTATTCCACACACTCGGTGGCTTATAAAAATATTTCAAGCAGAGCTTTACTTCCTCTTAGCCAGTTGCTGAATTCAATGTGACGTCACAACTGCAGCCAAGCAGCAAAGACCAAAGCAATTTTAAAGAGGCAGAGAGGAAAAGCTCAATTTGAAATATTTTTAGTTTATAGGCGCTGGCCTATAAAATAGCAAACAAGACAATCCCTTTAATGTTTGCATCAGATCTGCCATGTGCGACCAGTGATATTAGATAAATATAATTTTAGTACGCAAAAAAAATTAATTTAGTGGTTTGGGGAAGGGGTGAAGCCACACTAACCACAGTGGTCATGTTTTTGCAGAATTCCTTCTGGAAATGGGAATTAGAGCTCTTTTTAGGCCAAAAACTGCAGCCCACCTGTAGTAAATTTGGAATATTTTACTAACCCACAAAAGGCCCAATTCATAATTTGTGTTTTTTCAGTCACTTTTTTTCTTTTTCTCTTGTAATATTCGTTGACATTTGTGCACCAAATTGTTGAAAATGGCACATGTAGTTCAAGAATTTGTGTAAAATAAAAAATGCTCTTTATTTTTGTCTTCAACTTTTTTTTAATCTTTTTTTGTGATTTTTTTTTCCACTAAAATGTCACAATTTGCACAAAAATTTCAGATGAACATAAAAACACTCTAGGGGAAACTGGTGTACATTTATACAACAATTTTTCCACTTTTTAAAAAGTTGCAATTGAATAACCCCAAACCCATCTGGAAACCCTAAACCCGCTCACAAGGATGAACATCATATAAAAGAGGTGCAAATTAAAGAGGTTTTCTAATTTCAGGAAAGTTGACCCCAACCAACTCTTACATAGAAATGACTCTCTTTACCCGGTTCCAGCTGCGGCTTCACAATGTTGCTCAGCTCTTAGTTGTAGACACTTTTTTTTGCACCTGACTAGACATTTTTAGAAAGTGTCTTGAAAAGACTGCATGACTAAGGGCCAATTTATTATTGCAAGTGGTCTTTTCTTTTGTCTAGTTTTTGTTGTTGTCTTTCATTTGCACTGTTTTCTTTTTTTAATATGGGGTTTTTCACTTTCAGGAAAGTGCAACCCAGATGCTGTAAAGTACCTATCGTAAGAAACCTAGCAGGTACGCAACCTCCCCACAGCTGCTTGGGTCTCAGTTTCTGGCTGCAACAGTGACGTCACGATGGCAGTGCACATCATTGCTGTAGCCAGTCGCTGAGCTCAGCGACTTTGTAAAGGTATACGGCACAAATAGCTGCAGCATTGCACTGTCAACGTGATGTCACTCCTATAGCCAATGCGCTGAGCAGTGGTGGGAGGGTGAGCAACTGCTTAATTGTGGTATTTTGGAGTATTTGGGTTCTTTTTTTTGTTTAAAAAAAATAAATAAATAAAGTGCAAACGAAACACTCCAAAAACTAGACTAAAAAAGTCCAAATGCAATAATGCCCTTGGTCATGCAGTCTCTTCTAAATGCTTTCTAGAAATGTCTAGTGAGGAACAAAGTGTCTAAAAGGGATGTTCAACAGTACATTTTATTGTTTTTAATCAATGTCTAGAAGAAAAAAAAACATTTTTTTAAGCCATCAATTGTTTACAAATAAATGATGGCATACTCCCCTTCCCACATGTAGGTCTTCTCCGGCCTACCTCTGGGAGAGGCCTGCATTGGATCCACAGAGGCGCTGGAAGGTAGCTCTGGTTATTTTTGGTCAAATTGTGGCTAAAGTAATTTAGATTTTTACTCTTGGGCCACATCCTAAATTATTTTTAGACATTTTTACAGTTAAGACCTGAGTCAATATTAAATTTGCATTTTTTTTTGTTTTTTTGGTGTTTTTCATTTACACCTTATTCTTTTTAAAAATGTTTCCCACTTTCAGCAAAGTTGACCCCAAATTCTGTAATATAACAAGCAGAAGAGGAATTCACCAGAATTCATAAATGCAGCAAATGGTATGAGCACCAGATTTCTGGAACAATTTTGCTTCTGAATTCTGCCTAATTTGAGTTAAATTTGAAAGCAATGCTGTTTTTTTTGGTACTAAAATATTATTTATACCCTTCTGTTTTTGCTTCTCATGGGTTCACCTTTGCACTTTGAAATCCATTCTCACTCCATTGTCTGTCATGAGTTTTTTTTTTTTTTTTTAATGTCCTTTTCACAAAACAGCCAGGTGAATTTATTTTGGTGTTCCTTTTGTTGTCTTGCTACAACCATAGTGCCTTTGGCTGAGATGTTTCTCCCTTCCCAAAATTGCTGTGCCAAGTGTGTTTTTAGGACACTCTTCTGGGTGGCTTTTTCTGTTTGGAATGTATACTAGATTCTCTAGTTTCATACTTTTGTATTGAGGCTATATGAGCTGATATTCTTCATCAAAAATTCACACATCATCTTGTCACTATTCCATTGATTCATAATAAAAAAGTGCCTTAGTGAATGAATTCCTACTCCTGACATGAGTAGTTTGGAGAATATATTGTATAGAACATACTAGAATAAACTCGCCCCTAATACCCTACATACATAAGATGAATATCAGCTGGAATACGCCAGGCAGAGGAGAGAGAAAGGGGGAAAATAGTGCAGTGAATTTGAGAAAAGTGGCAAATGATTTTTAATCCTGCCAGAAAAACAATAATCTGACATCACATTTTGCTGACAGCAGTCGCCTTCATGCATCAAGATGGAGCGATTTATTTTCTTATAGTTTTCAAAAGAGAACTGCTATTTGTGCCTGACTTTTATGTGTAGCTTTGAAAAGATTAGCACAATCGTAGCTGCTTTTGAAATTTGAGACCTGTAAGGGTATGTGTCCACGTTCAGGATTGCATCAGGATTTGGTCAGGATTTTATGCAGGTAAAATCCTGACCAAATCTGCACCTGAGGTCACTGGCAGGTCACCTGCTCTGTCCTTGCGTTGTTTCAGCAATGTAAGGACATGCTGCGTTCTTAAAAGACGCTCCGCATGTGCGTTTTCTCGGGTGTGCCGCATGCGTCTTTTAATGCATAGTGGAGACGAGATTTCATGAAATCCCCTCCACTATGCTGTAACATCTGCACGCAGCGTTTCCTGAACGTGGAAACATACCCTAATATATGCTTTTCCTCAAGTGCCAAAGGGCATTTTCTCTTGAATTGAATTGTGCAGTTGTTCCTTCTAAAGGTGGCCATACGCCTTAGATAGCCGGTTGCTGAACGTGGGTTTGGGTTACTGGTATTCCTCCAGTCCCCTCCTTGCACATGCACACTTGGCTCAGCACATGTGTTCCCATAAGCAGCTGCCAGATTATTTTCATTTATAACAAAGGTCTAACCCCATCTGCTGTCACAAGACCATCATACACTTTAGATGGCAGTCCAGTCACACCCCAGACAAGGGGTTTGGCCAACATTTGACTAATTTCTATGACCACCTTTTCACCATTAATTTGGATTTTTTTGTCTGGCTCTGTGAATAATGCACGAAAATGTTAGTGCTTTTTTATTCTATGCACAAGCTTATATGATCAGATAATCTAGAAATGAATGCTAAACTACGGTAATTTTCCCGATCTATCCACCCGTTCCTGCAGAGATTCACTTTGTGCTGATCTCTTCCATTACTGGTCGTTAAACTCTGCCCAATTACTAAATCCCCAATCTTCATGTATTACTGTGGACAGGTATCTTCTGTAGCTAGTAGTGATGAGCGAGTTGTGTGGATCTCCAGAGCACTCTCGGGTGGTCTCCAAGTATTTGTAACTGCTCGGAGAATTAGTCTTCTTTGCCTCAGCTGCATGATTTACGGCTGCTAACCAGGCTGAATACATGTGAGGAATGCCTGTTTGTTAGGGAATCCCCTCATGTGTTCAGCCTGTCTGGCAGCCACAAATCATGCAGCTGGGGTGTAGAAGACTAATTCTCCGAGCACTACAAAATACTCGGAGACCACCTGATCATGGTCTGGGAGACCCGAGTAACGAGTATACTCACTAATCACTAGTAGCTAGTTGTTTTAAAGGAACTTGTCATCAGAATATGACTCCCTTTTTTAACTCAGTTTTTCATATTACTTTGAGTTTTTGAGTCTTTTTGTTTTATTTTTTTTTTTACACAAAGCGTTGTGTATATTTAAATAAATAAATAAATAAAAAATCATACTGGCCGCTAGGCTTAATAATAGACTCCTACTCCGTGTATGTTTATAAGCATAATGTCCTTAGAGGTTATTGAGAGGAAGGGGGAGGAGGTAAGCTGTGACATCACTTATTGTGAATGATATATCCCATCCCATGTTATCTACTGTGACTCTGTCTGTCTAGTATAAAGCCTATTGGTCAGTGTGTTTCATATGTACTTTAATATATTGATATTAAAAAGAAAAAAAATCAAAGTTTCTTAAACTTTAGCCACAAAATCTAATTTAGATATTGGGTAATTTTCTGTTGACTGACTCGCTTTACTCACTTTACTGAGCAGTTGTCATCTTAAATTGTTTTCCATAATGAATAGTTGAAGTGAACATAAGAAACTTTGCTTTATATCTTACCAGAAAAATATCCTACTGGTACAATTGGCCCTCCTTAAATACCCTCTGTTCTGAAGCACCGAGGTTTGGTAATCTTGTGCTGTACAGCTGGTTGCGGAGGTTACCAGCCCCCCTGGAGTCAGAGTGCCAAAGGGTGCACAGTGTATATTTGAGGCTGGCTGACTTGCTGCTTCCGTTCCCTTGCACTTTTCCTATTCGCCAAAGGCAAAGCAGCCTCCCCTGGCTCTCACGCCAGCTGTGCAACCATACCGCTGTTCTGACCTGTCAGTCTTCAGGAGGGCACTGCCCCCAACAAAGCCAGGTAGAGAAGCATTCTGAAAATACCCCTTTAGCCTTACCAATGACTTACTTGGGGAACACATGTTGCAGATAACATCTTGCCAGTAGAGGTAACGATTCCCCATCTTTCCCAAGCACCCAGTGTTAAAAATATATTAAATGCCATGGACTCATTTAATATGAAGAACAAAACCAATAACGTAAAAATTGTTATCACCAAATAAAAAAGTTGCAGTGTACACGTTGCTCAGCCTGTGTGGGTCCCCGTTCTGCATCCTCTGTGAGTGAGCGGGCTTGGCATGGGCTGGATGACAACTTGTAGACAAATTCATTCCAGCAGTTTTTCCGTAAGGTGAGCAATGTATCTTTCACACCGCCCTAAGTATTGCATGTCCAGTGCATAACTCAGCAGATGCTTCTTTGTGAGAGTCTGGCTAACATTGAGCTGCTATTCACTGCATTATCCGACCGCGCAACACCCATATTGATTGCTACTGCAGCACATCGTATAGATGAGAGTACCCCTGCCTGCCTTCAGTGAAGGGGCTTTGTCCTGCTCAGGAGCATGGGTCTCAGAGGTGAGACCCTCCCCAATTACACCTTCGCCTTTCTCTGTGTGATGGTTCGGACCCAAATGTCCTGTGGCTTGGCTCCATGTGGAATGAACAGGTTGGGTTCTAACCGGTGTGATCCCTTTGTCCCATCCGAGATGAGCCGTGCTGAAGGTGTCTGGCAGTTGCTTCCTTTGCTTCTGAGAGAATTCTCCCGCTCGCTGCAGATGGAGGTCTGCAAAAAAAATTTTTTCAAGAGCTGTTTTGGTTATTCCACGTAATCTTTGTTTTTAAGTGTGCTGAATCTGAAAATGACCTCCGTTTTGTCATAGGATATCACGTTTTCTGACAATTTAAGTAACTATGTTAAATAAGACAATACCTCAAAATAAATGAAAATAGACTCATAAAATTATTTTTTTTTTTACAAATGTTTCATGAAAATCATTTTTTAACTGCAATGAGCTCACTAACAGTCACTAAAATCGATTCTTCTTCCCTGTGAGGCTTCTCTTGGTACATTTACGCTTGTGAGTAGCATCTGGAATGTCTCTCTGAAGCGTCCAACAGTAGTCTGCCATCATTGTAATGCTCCATCTTCCCTGGTATCTTCTTTCCATCTCTTTAATGTCCTGGTGGAATCGTTCACCTTGCTCTTCACTCACAGCTCCCAAATTTTCAGGAAAGTTGTCAAGGTGGGAATGGAGAAAATGCACTTTCAAACTCATCAGGCAACCTAAAGCTTGAAATGCTTTCAGCATTCGTCCGACGATTTTTTTGTAGTCAGGGTCTATGTTATTGCCTAAAAATTTCTCTACAACCTCTTTAACCCCTTTCTGACATCTGACGTACTAACCCGTCGAGGTGGGGTGGGCCCGTATGACCACCGACGAGATAGTACGTCATACGCGATCGGCCGCGCCCACGGGGGGAGCGCGGACGATCGCGGCCAGGTGTCAGATGCATATCGCAGCTGACATCCGGCACTATGTGCCAGGAGCGGTCACGGACCGCCCCCGGCACAACACGATCAAACATGATCGCGGTGTACCGGCGGTATAGGGAAGCATCGCGCAGGGAGGGGGCTCCCTGCGGGCTTCCCTGAGACCCCCGCAGCAACGCGATGTGATCGTGTTGCTCCGAGGGTCTCCTACCTCCCTCCTCGCCGCAGGTCCTGGATCCAAGATGGCCGCGGCATCCGGGTCCTGCAGGGAGGGAGGTGGCTTACCGAGTGCCTGCTCAGAGCAGGCGCTGGTAAGCCTGTAGCCCTGCACAGCAGATCGCCGATCTGACAGAGTGCTGTGCACACTGTCAGATCACCGATCTGTAATGTCCCCCCCTGGGACAAAGTAAAAAAGTAAAAAAAAATTTTTCCACATGTGTAAAAAAATAAATAAAAAATAAATTCCTAAATAAAGAAAAAAAATATATATATTATTCCCATAAATACATTTCTTTATCTAAATAAAAAAAACCAAACAATAAAAGTACACATATTTAGTATCGCCGCGTCCGTAACGACCCAACCTATAAAACTGTCCCACTAGTTAACCCCTTCAGTAAACACCGTGAGAAAAAAAAAAAAAAGGAAAAAAACAACGCTTTATTACCATACCGCCGAACAAAAAGTGGAATAACACGCGATCAAAAAGACAGATATAAATAACCATGGTACCGCTGAAAATGTCATCTTGTCCCGCAAAAAACGAGCCGCCATACAGCATCATCAGCAAAAAAATAAAAAGTTATAGTCCTGAGAATAAAGCGATACCAAAATAATTATTTTTTCTATAAAATAGCTTTTATCGTATAAAGGCGCCAAAACATAAAAAAATGATATAAGTGAGGTATCGCTGTAATCGTACTGACCCGAAGAATAAAACTGCTTTATCAATTTTACCAAATGCGGAACGGTATAAACGCCTCCCCCAAAAGAAATTCATGAATAGCTGGTTTTTGATCATTCTGCCTCACAAAAATCGGAATAAAAAGCGATCAAAAAATGTCATGTGCCCGAAAATGTTACCAATAAAAACGTCAACTCGTCCCGCAAAAAACAAGACCTCACATGACTCTGTGGACTCAAATATGGAAAAATTATTAGCTTTCAAAATGTGGTAACGCAAAAAATATTTTTTGCAATAAAAAGCGTCTTTCAGTGTGTGACGGCTGCCAATCATAAAAATCCGCTAAATAACCCGCTATAAAAGTAAATCAAACCCCCCTTCATCACCCCCTTAATAAGGGAAAAATAGAAAAATAAAAAAAATGTATTTATTTCCATTTTCCCGTTAGGGTTAGGGCTAGGGTTATTGCTAGGGTTAGGGGCGGGCTAGGGTTAGGGCTAGGGTTATTGCTAGGATTATTGCTAGGGTTAGGGCTAGGGTTATTGCTAGGGTTAGGGCTACAGTTAGGGTTGGGGCTAAAGTTAGGGTTAGGGTTTGGATTACATTTACGTTTGGGAATAGGGTTGGGATTAGGGTTAGGGGTGTGTCAGGGTTAGGGGTGTGGTTAGGGTTACCGTTTGGATTAGGGTAAGGGGTGTGTTTGCATTAAGGTTTCAGTTATAATTGGGGGGTTTCCACTGTTTAGGCACATCAGGGGCTCTCCAAACGGGACATGGCATCCGATCTCAATTCCAGACAATTCTGCGTTGAAAAAGTAAAACAGTGCTCCTTCCCTTCAGAGCTCTCCCGTGTACCCAAGCAGGGGTTTACCCCAACATATGGGGTATCGGCGTACTCAGGACAAATTGGACAACATCTTTTGGGGTCCAATTTCTCCTGTTACCCTTGGGAAAATACAAAACTGGGGGCTAAAAAATAAGTTTTGTGGGAAAAAAAAGATTTTTTATTTTCACGGATCTGCGTTACAAACTGTAGTGAAACACTTGGGGGTTCAAAGTTCTCACAACACATCTAGATAAGTTCCTTGGGAGGTCTAGTTTCCAATTTGGGGTCACTTGTGGGGGGTTTCTACTGTTTGGGTACATCAGGGGCTCTGCAAATGCAACGTGACGCCTGCAGACCAATCCATTTAAGTCTGCATTCCAAATGGCGCTCCTTCCCTTCCGAGCTCTGTCATGCGCCCAAACAGTGCTCCCCCCCACATATGGGGTATCAGCGTACTCAGGACAAATTGGACAACAACTTTTGGGGTCCAATTTATTATGTTACCCTTGTAAAAATACAAAGCTGGGGCTAAAAAATCATTTCTGTGAAAAAAAAGAGGAATTTTTATTTTCACGGCTCTGCGTTATAAACTGTAGTGAAACACTTGGGGGTTCAAAGCTCTCAAAACACATCTAGATAAGTTCCTTAGGGGGTCTACTTTCCAAAATGGTGTCACTTGTGGGGGGTTTTAATGTTTAGGCACATCAGGGGCTCTCCAAACGCAATATGGCGTCCCATCTTAATTCCAGTCAATTTTGCATTGAAAAGTAAAATAGCGCTCCTTCCCTTCCGAGTTCTGCTATGCGCCCAAACAGTGGTTTACCCCCACATATGGGGTATCGTCGTACTCAGGACAAATTGCACAACAACTTTTGTGGTCTAATTTCTTTTCTTACCCTTGTGAAAATAAATAAATGGGGGCGAAAAGATCATTTTTGTGAACAAATATGATTTTTTATTTTTACGGCTCTGCATTATAAACTTCTGTGAAGCATTTGTTGGGTCAAAGTGCTCAACACACATCTAGATAAGTTCCTTAAGGGGTCTACTTTCCAAAATGGTGTCACTTGTGGGGGGTTTCAATGTTTCGGCACATCAGGGGCTCTCCAAACGCAACATGGCGTCCCATCTCAATTCCAGTCAATTTTGCATTGAAAAGTCAAATGGCGCTCCTTCCCTTCCGAGCTCTGCCCTGCGCCCAAACAATGGTTTACACCCACATATGGGGTATTGTTGTACTCAGGACAAATTGCACAACAACTTTTGTGGTCTAATTTCTTCTCTTACCCTTGGGGAAATAAAAAAATGGGGGCGAAAAGATCATTTTTGTGAAAGAATATGATTTTTTATTTTTACGGCTCTGCATTATAAACTTCTGTGAAGCACTTGTTGGGTCAAAGTGCTCACCACACATCTAGATAAGTTCCTTAGGGGGTCTACTTTCCAAAATGGTGTCAGTTGTGGGGGGTTTCAATGTTTAGGCACATCAGGGGTTCTCCAAACACAACATGGCGTCCCATGTCAATTCCAGTCAATTTTGCATTGAAAAGTCAAATGGCGCTCCTTTCCTTCCGAGCTCTGCCATGCGCCCAAACAGTGGTTTACCCCCACATATGGGGTATTAGCGTACTCAGGACAAATTGTACAACAACTTTTGGGGTCCATTTTCTCCTGTTACCCTTGGTAAAATAAAACAAATTGGAGCTGAAATAAATTTTGTGTAAATAAAAATGAACATTTAACTTTTTTTCAAACATTCCAAAAATTCCTGTGAAACACCTGAAGGGTTAATACATTTTTTGAATGTGGTTTTGAGCACCTTGAGGGGTGCAGTTTTTAGAATGGTGTCACACTTGGGTATTTTCTGTCATATAGACCCCTCAAAATGACTTCAAATGAGATGTGGTCCCTGAAAAAAAATGGTGTTGTAAAAATGAGAAATTGCTGGTCAATTTTTAACCCTTATAACTCAATAACAAAAAAAAGATTTGGTTCCAAAATTGTGCTGATGTAAAGTAGACATGTGGGAAATGTTACTTATTAAGTATTTTGCGTGACATATGTCTGTGATTTAAGGGCATAAAAATTCAGTTTGAAAATTGCGAAATTTTCAAAATTTTCGCCAAATATCCGGTTTTTTAACAAATAAACGCAAGTTATATCGAATAAATTTTACCACTATCATGATGTACAATATGTCACGAGAAAACAATGTCAGAATCGCCAAGATCTGTTGAAGCGTTCCAGAGTTATAACCTCATAAAGGGACAGTGGTCAGAATTGTAAAAATTGGCCTGGTCATTAACGTGCAAACCACCCTTGGGGGTGAAGGGGTTAAATGCAAACCACCCTTCTTTTGAGGATATTCACCACAAATGTAACAGAAACTGTCAGGCAAATTAATACACTTCCGCTGAGCCGTAATGCTAATTTTGGGAAACACTGTTGAATATGACGAGCTAACACGAACTGAGATGAAAAAGTGTGAACAGGTGAGAACCAAGATAAAACAATTGAATCAAGCCCGGGCATGTCAGAGCCTGCTCATTCAGCTTGCAACATGTTGATGCTGGTTTCATTAGCTCACTCTGAAAGTTCTTTTCTTTGAAAGTTATATTTTTTTGGCATTGTATATTTTTAGTGCATTGATGTGAATTAATAGGGGTCTAAGGGGTATCATTTCTCCTTATGGAGAGTGACATACCATCTCTGGCTTGTCAAGGTAAGGAGGCTTATTTGCCGTACAATGCTCCTCTGGGAAATTAAATATGCAAATTGCCTCTTCTGAGAAAATGAGGACTTAACTCTATAGCGCCACCTGTTGGAAGTAGCGATCCTACAAGTCACAATCAACCCTCTAACGAGTTGTGCAATATGACTTAGGATAAAAGCCAAATCAGTATCTCAATTCGCAGACACGGTGTTTCGGGCTGTTGGGCCTCGTCAAAGGGCCAAGAGCCCGAAACACCGTGTCTGCGAATTGAGATACTGATTTGGCTTTTATCCTAAGTCATATTGCACAACTCGTTAGAGGGTTGATTGTGACTTGTAGGATCGCTACTTCCAACAGGTGGCGCTATAGAGTTAAGTCCTCTTTTTCTCAGAAGAGGCAATTTGCAATTAATAGTAATTTTGACTTTCAAAACCCTAAGATAAAAAACAATACCAAAAATTGAGAAAAATATACTAAATTTGAAGAGAATTTTGCATTTTGTGGCAAATCCTGACGTCAGGATTTTTTTCAATTTTTTTTCGTTTTCAGCACACCAAAATACATGGAAATTACATGAAAATAATCAAACAGCTTTTTAGTCGCAGACCTGTGTATATATAACCAGCATGTCAGTGGTGACTGCCGTGCCTTCTGTGCGTGTGCTCTGACACCAGATTTGTGACACCTCCATTTCCTTCCAACTTTATTTTGCTCTGCTCATAATCTTTCCCATATTTTGTTTGGACATTCTCCCCTCTAGTGCTGTTCTGTGCTGTGACCATCCCTTTTGTATGCTGTTCTTTGTTTCCTTAGTTTTGTTATAGAATTCCCATGGATAATGTATGGATTAAATGTGACTTTCCATGAACTGTATTTATATTTCTTGCCCTGTAATGAAACTTGTTTTCCAAGACTGGTGGCATTGCAATTCTTGTGTTTCATATTTCTGTATTTATTTACAGTGTCTGATTATGTTGATTTAATAATGTTTTGTTCTTTTTTCTGTCAGCGGGCAGAACGGTTCTCCTTATTTCTTTCCCTCTGACCAGTGAGAGCATTGATGTATTTGTATTACTGTCTGAGAAGAGGGCCTTTTGTACCCATGTGTGGCTTTCCTGAATTTCTATAATTATTCTGTTCCAAGAGAGGACACGGGAGAATTTCAGTCCCTTCACTCACTATAACCGAACAGAATTGTATTGGAGGAGCTTTGCTTCCTCAACTGAATCAATTTCTGAATTCACTTTTCGTGTGTATTTATTTTTGGCTCCTAAATAAATTGCTATAGATGTTACGTTACCTGACGTGTGCTGCTGGTGTTTTAATTCCCTGTGCAACTTTTAGGCTGTACTTGGGTGATGCAGTGATGCCATATTCTATACTGTGGCTTTGCAAAAATCCCAATTTGCCCACAGTGTGTGAACTCAGTCCTTGTGTGTGTGTGTGTGTGTGTGTGTATATATATATATATATATATATATATATATATATATATATATATATATATATATATATATATATATATATATACATATACCTTCTCATTTAAAGATTTTTCTGTATTTTCATGACTATGAAAATTGTACATTCACACTGAAGGCATCAAAGCTATGAATTAACACATGTTTCAAAGTAGCCACCTTTTGCTTTGATGCAACGCAGAAAAGGTGAACGGATGGACTCTACATGCCAGGTTCCCACCGTGAAGCATGGAGGAGGAGGTGTGATAGTGTGGGGGTGCTTTGCTGGTGACACTGTTGGGGATTTATTCAAAATTGAAGGCATACTGAACCAGCATGGCTACCACAGCATCTTGCAGTGGCATGCTATTCCATCCGGTTTGCGTTTAGTTGGACCATCATTTATTTTTCAATAGAACAATGACCCAAACACACCTCCATGCTGTGTATGGCTAGGTTCAGATTGCGTTAGGGCAATCCGTTTAGCGCTAAGCGCTAGCAGATTGCGCTAACGCAATGTCTTTTTCGGGGTCGCGTTTAACGTCCCCGCTAGCGCAGATCCCCGATCTGCCAGAGCGGGGAACGGACCTCGGGCGCGCTGCGGACGCTGCAAGCAGCGTCCGAGGCGCACCACAAAAGAACGGCACATCGCTAGCGCGTGCCGAAAGTGGCACGCTCTAGCAATGCGCTTTAACATTGCTGGCAATGGGATCGCTAACGGACGCGTTGCACGGCGTTAATTTTGCCATGCAACGCTGTCCGTTAGCGCTCACACTAAAACGCAATCTGATCCTAGCCTAAGGGCTATTTGACCAAGAAGGAGAGTGATGCGGTGCTAAGCCAGATGACCTGACCTCCACAGTTACCAGATCTGAACCCAGTCGAGATGGTTTGGGGTGAGCTGGACCGCAGAGTGTAGGTAAAAGGGCCAACAAGTGCTAAGCATCTCTGGGAACTCCTTCAAGATTGTTGAAAGACCATTCCCGGTGACTACCTCTTGAAGCTCATCAAGAGAATGCCAAGAGTGTGCAAAGCAGTCATCAAAGCAAAAGGTGGCTACTTTAAAGAACCTAGAATATAAGACATAATTTCAGTTGTTTCACACTTTTTTGTTAAGCATATAATTCCACATGTGTTAATTCATAGTTTTGTTGCCTTCAGTGTGAATGTACAATTTTCATAGTCATGAAAATACAGAAAAATCTTTAAATAAGAAGGTGTGACCAAACTTTTGCTCTGTACTATCTATCTATCTATCTATCTATCTATCTATCTATCTATCTATCTATCTATCTATCTATCTATCTATCTATCACACATGGGGGGGTTAAGGAAAGTCCTGGCTTTGTGATTGTCCTTACTCTTGAGACGCTTGAGCCGTACACATCACGGCAAAAAAAACTGTTTTTGGTGCAGATTATTCTGTAGTTTTGGGCTGTGTTCACACGTTGCATTTTTGATCAGTTTTTTTACCCTACAGGCAAAGCCTGCGCTCTTGTCAGTAAGAAACTTGCTTAAAAAAGAGCAGCTTATGCTTAGTTTTTGTTGAGTTTATTTGCTGCGTTTTTGTGATGCTACATTTTGTCTTTTGTGCATGCTGATAAAGTTTAGTGCATAAAAAAAATCTGATTCTACTTCATTGGGTTTTGCCACCAAAAATGCAGCAAAAACTTATACCAGTGTTTTCTGTATCACCCATTGCTTTCAATGGTTGAAAAACTCTGAAAGTGACATGCTGCATTCTGCAAAAAACAAGGTTTGGCACAAAATACTGAGGACAAAAAAACAAGGTGTGTGCATGATATTTCTGAAAATTTGCATTAAAAAAGCGCAAGTGTGAACATGGCTTTATAGTGTTATAATGTTGCCTGGCTGCCTTACAGAAAGTTAAGGCTACAGGGAGAAAATGAACTCACAGGAGCCACTGACTTCGCAGCTACTGGCACTGCTCACAGCTGTCAGTCAAAGGACCAGGTAGTGTTAACTTGCAGATTAACTGTATATCTGCTGGTTAATAGTGTTTGGAGACTTGACAGGTTCCCTTTAATTGAAGTATGTTGATAGGCAGGGCTGTGGAGTTGGTAAGCCAAACCTCCGACTCCTCATTTTTCCATGACACAAACTCTGACTCCACCAAAATGTACTCCCACTCCAGGACCCTGACTCCGACTCCACAGCCTTGGATAGAGGGGTGGTATATTATTATACCTATCCCCCAACTGCTGCTTTGAGAACAGGAGAACTGCATTCTGTAAAACTGATGTCTACTTGCTAGGGTATGTGCAGACAATCGGTAAATGCATGCTTGTTCAGTGCCCAACCCGCAGCATCCAGATGTTACAACACAGTGGAGGGGATTTCAAGAAATCTCATGCCCACTATGCGTCCAGATATGCCTGAGGCTTACCTGCAGAGAAAGATGCGTGGCTCTCTAGACAACAGCATGTCAATTTCTCTTGCAGAGACGCAAGTCTCTACAAGATAAATGTCACCCGTACAATGGATTGGATGCGCTGAATCCGCACTGTTCAGTGAGCACCGAGGATTCCCCTTCAATAGACGGCAGCGCTTTGGATGCAGCGGACATCCATTGCGTCCAAAGCACTGCTACTTCCGGATCGTGAGCACATACCTTTAGTGCTATCTTTCTCATAGAAGGAGAGCTTGTAAGGCAAGGTTACACGAGCATATAAACAGTTCGTCCCATTCTCATCCAGGAGAGTAGAACAATTTTTTTTCCTCACTTGTCCTGTACAGGTGCTTCTTACAAGCATAGAATATCATTAAAAAGTTAATTTATTTCAGTTCTTCAATATAAAAAGTGAATCTCCTATATTATATAGAGTAATTACAAACAGAGTGATCTATTTCAAGTGTTTATATCTGTTAATGTTGATGATTATGGCTTACAATGAAAGTGTTTAAAAAGGGTCCTTAGTCTGTTTCAGTAGGCTCCACAATCATGGGGAAGAGTGTTGACAGATGTCCAGAAGGCAGTCATTGACACACTCCACAAGGAGGGTAAGCCACAAAGGGTCACTGCTAAAGAAGCCGGCTGTTCACAGAGTGCTGTATCCAAGCATGTTTATGTAAGGTTGAGTGGAAGGAAAAACTGTGGTAGAAAAAGGTGCACAAGCAACCGGGATAACCACAGCCATGAAAGGATTAAGATAAGGCCACACTCTGTGTGACTGCAGACTTATGAGTCTCCCCAGTGCATGCACTGTGCTGTACGAGTATTTGCCGCTTTGTGAGCCGGGACGAGTTATACATAGTCCTGGACAGTGGGCGAGGCCTCTCCATACACTTATATTGATCGGGGCCACGCCCAACTATTGGTGCAACTGCACAGTGGGTGTGGCCAGCCAGAGGGCACCACCTTGCTGCATATAAGTGTATAGAGTGAAGCCATGCCCACTGGCCGGGCTCTGGCCAGGAGGCTGTATTATACATACATACCCTCCAGTCCTTCTCAGAAGTCTGCAAATCACCGCCCAGTGCATCTCAGAGTGACTGCAGACGTTTCGATTTGGACCAGACAACCCCTTTAAGTGAGGAAAGTAGAAATTTGTATTGTGTGGTAATTTGTTAGTAAAGCAAATCTGTCAGCAGGTTTTTGCTATGTAATCTGACAGCACCATGCGGTAGGGACAGACCCCAATGCTAACGATGTGTCACTTAGTTTACTGGGTGCAGCAGAACCACAGCTTTGAGTGACAGCTGCTAGTTAGTGATGGGGCATGGTTGTAGAGATTACCTCCTTGTACAGTACTGATTGTATTGAATAATGCTCTTTTCCACTAGATCATGGTGCTCTCAGATTACATAGCAAAAACCTGCTGACATATTTCCTTTAACCCCTTCACAACCTTTAGGTACATCCAATGTTGTCCCTGCCTTTGAAGCGGGCTCCAACGCTGAGCCCACATCTTTCCCTGCAAATGACAGCTGATCTGATTAGCTGTCATGTACCTCTAACAGCTGCGGGTGGATATGACTGGTAACCAGTTAAGTGCAGCATTTAACACATGCCGGCCATAATTTCATCACTTGTCTCGCCCAATGGCCCCCGTCATGTGATCGATTCGACTGCTAAGGCTTCTTGTGTTTGCTTTCACATTTCCGTCTGTGTTGCCGGGCAGGAAAGAGTCAGAGAGAGACTTTTGCTGCCGGGCATGCGCAGACGGGAAAACTGGATTCGATGTACAGAATAACATTCCCTTGAACGTTTTACTGTGACGACGGTCCGCCAAAACCCAACACAATCCAGTGCACGACGGACCCAACGTGTGGCCATACGTCGCTATCTGTCGGCAATAGAAGTCTATGGGAAAATGCAGGATCCTGCATTTTCAAAAATCGACGGATTGCGACGTGACACAAAAGACGTAAATGTGAAAGTAGCCTAACTGTTAACCAGTTAAATACCGCTGAAGCCCTGCTATGTGTAGCACATGTGATTGGATGATCGCAGCTTCAAATATCCTAAGAGGAATATTGAAGGCAGTAAAAAATAAATAAAAAAAAGTTTAGAAAAAAAATATATAAAAAAGTTAATCACCCCAACTTTTGCCCCATTCAAAATAAAACAATTAAAAATATAAACATATTTTGTATCACTGCTTTCAGAAATGCCTGATCTATCAAAACATAAAGTAAATTAATTCATTCAGTAAATGACTTGACGAGTAAAGAAAAAAAAATAATCAAAATGCCAGAATTAACGTTTTTTTAGCCTCTACAATATTGCAATAAAGCGCAATAACATTTGCACAAAACATTGTATCTACCCCAAAATAGTATAAAAAAAGGTCAGCTTGGGATGCAAAAAAATAAGCCTTCGCCCAACCCCAGATCACCAAAAATGGAGATGCTGCGGGTCTCACAAAACATAAGCACCACTCTAATAAAAAAAGAACTTATACATGTTTTCTATCTGTGAACTCGCAATGACCTGGAGAATCATAATTGCAGGTCAGTTTTACCGTTAGAGAACCTAGTAAAAAAGCCAAACAAGTGTGGGATTGCATTTTTTTTTGCAATTTTACCGCACTTGGATTATTTTTTTTCTCTTTTTTTAGAATGCTATATAGAAAAATCAGTGGTTTAATTCAAAAGTACAACTTGTCCTGCAAAAAACAGCCCTCACACGGCCATATTGACAGAAAAAAAAAGGTTATGGCTCTGGGAAGAAGGGGAGTGAAAAATGAAAGTGCAAAAACGGAACATTACAAGGTGGTGAAAGGGTTAACAGTAGTGATGAGCGAATATGCTTAGATAAGGTGTTATTATTATTATTATTTATTATTATAGCACCAATTATTCCATGGCGCTTTACATGTGAGGAGGGGTATACATAATAAAAACAAGTACAATAATCTTGAACAATACAAGTCACAACTGGTACAGGACGAGAGAGGACCCTGCCTGCGAAGGCTCACAATCTACAAGGGATGGGTGAGGATACAGTAGGCGAGGGTAGAGCTGGTCGTGCAGTGGTTTGGTCGATCGGTGGTTACTGCAGGTTGTAGGCTTATCTGAGCATGCTCGTGTCCTAAGAGTATCTTCAGCATGCTCGCTCGAAAAATATGTTTGAGTCCCTGCAGCTCCATGTCTTGTGGCTGTTCGACAGCCGCATCACATGCAGGGATTGCCGGTTTGTTAGGAAATCCCTGCATGTTTTGCGGCTGTGGTACTTATTTTTCGAGAACTCCGAAGACACTGTGTTAGCACAATAGCACATGATTCTAAATGACGTTGACTATATTTGGGGTTGTTGTCCTGCTGAAGGATATTTTCGGAGGAAACCTTATGCATCCCTGATATTGCATGATGGATAAGCATCTTCCTTTGCATTTTGTTAATTGATAAAATGAACTATTGACACTTCTATTTTTGAAAGCATTCTCCACTTCCATATCTGCATACATCTTTTGCACAGTACTGTATATAATGTAATGCACCCTGTAAAATGGTATTTCCACATCAGTTTCTGTACAGTGACTTATCAAACATGGAAGTCAGAAGAATATTCTTTGTGCAGGCAGTGACCAGTCTTGATGAGTTATGGAAGCGCAAAGATGTTGTGACTTGTCATGTTTAGATATAGAGTTCAAAATGATGCCAATGCCATATTAGCGGTTTTTCTGAAATTCATTCCTGTAATCTGGAAGCTACGTTTACTTTGTGAAATTGGTGTAGTCCTACCTACATACCAAGTGTTGGAAGAATCATGCATAAGGTACAAAAATATTTTTACTTTATAGATGTAAGTTGTGACTTCTACCCTACTTATTAGTATTTTTTATGTTGGCAGTTTCCTACATATTGGTTCTTCTTTGTCATTTTGCATGTAGATGATTTTAAAGGCTCGAATGAAAACAATTGCTCTCTACTAAGCAGTGTGACAATTTCTGACTGGTCAGATAAGGACAACACACACACAAGTCCAAAACAGCCTGACTTTTTTTTCAACCCTGACCATGGTGCAGGCTCTTCTACAGCCTTGTTTGCAAAAAAGGAAACCTCATTTGGAAGTACTGAAAATCTCACTTTGACAACCATATCAAAGGTAACTACCTTTTCTAATGACCTCATCAAGGCTTCAGAAGAAAGCTTGCCAGATGTAAGCTCCAGGGGACGTGATAAGGCAAATAATGACACATTGCATGGCTTCAATATTTCTTCACTGGGACATAGTATCAACACCATAAGTATGTCTGACCCTACTGTTGCTACAGAGCTTCGAAGTAATGATGATTTTGGGGAATTCCAAAGCGAAAAGCGAATAAGTAAAATTGACTTTCTATTGGCCACTTCTCAAGGAAAAATTAAATCTAGTGACGAAATGATTAAGACCGAGCTTGAGACTTTGGATCTTTGTGCTCAAGGTAAGTTGGATTTATCTTTGTAGGTTGTTTATTTACTGAGCTGTATGTGTTTTATTTGTAGATGTGCTTTCGTATCAGACTCCATATTGAAGGTAACCACAATTTGACATGTAGCTTTTGATGTGAACTAAAATGCACTCAAAATATGGGCTGGTGAGAATAAAGGGAATAATATTACTTCAAAGGGATTTGATAACACAATTTGTGAACTTGTTTGGGCATTTGGAATTGACTAAGTTTACACCTAGTAGATTCAGGGTGATATTGTGGCACACAGCCCAACCACACGAACACATTTCTGCTGTATTGCAATGTGCTTTTTTTTTTATCTCCTGCATGACTTGTGCAAATGAAGCATGTACTTGAATCCACATCACAAAACCACATCGCAGCATTTCATGGCATGACATACTTCAACCCCGCTAAAGATGCATGTGGGTCAATTTTCATGTAGCGGTGGCAGAAAGAAAAAAATGATTCCACCCAAGACACAGCTTCCTGTAACCATTGATGATATGAAGACCACCTCTGGCTAATTTCAGCAGCTAAACCAGCCCTCTTCTGTCATGGCTGAGTAAAAGAAGCAGACTGGATCAGGGATAGTGATTGAAATTAGACTGTTACTTTGAACGTTTTTTTTTTTTTTGTTTTGATTTTTTGAATGCTGGTTCAAGATTACCTTACAGCAGTGCTCCCCAACCTTTCTGACCTTGAGAGCCACATTCAGCTTAGAGAGAGGGTCGCAAGCCACATTCAACACTGAGAGAGGGTCGCGAGCCACATCCAGCTCCCACCCCCTTCAAAGTAGTGTCAACCAAAGCCCCATTACAGGTATAATGATAACCAAAGCTTTTCCACAGAAATCACTCCAGAGCAGTACACTGACATCCAGGGGTTCCCACAATACCCCCATTCAGTATTCTCCCAACACACTGTCACATCCAGCTTTGAGCACCTCCTCTAACAGGTAGTACAAACCTCCAGCGTACCATACCTAAATACATACATCTCTAAACCCCTAAGACCAGTAAATGTGAATCCATATCTGCAATTCTGTGCGGGGCTACTCACAGAATTCACCATTTTGAGATGTGGTCTTCATACCTGTTTGCTAGACCTGGACCTAATGCATCAAGGTGGCAGACAGTCGCGAGCCACAATTCATGGGGCCGCGAGCCACATGTGGCTCCCGAGCTACAGGTTGGGGAGCCCTGCCTTACAGTATAAATTACCCTTTTAGTTTTCACCCTTTTTTACACTTTACACACAATGCAACTTTTTTTTTTTTGCTGGACAACCTTGTGTAAATAGTTGCTATAAAAGTGCCTGTGCATAAGAGAATATCTTATTTTTGACCATAAAATTATAGTTTACACTCAATTGTGCATTCATTTTTCTACTATATCTATACAGGATCTCATAAAAGGAGTCATAGTCTTGGGGATAAAGAAATAAATCGAATTATACCTGCTGTGGAGCAACCATTTAGAGATCGTTCTCATACCGTTACTGAGAAACCTTCTTTACCTGTAATCAGGGATAAGTACAAAGATCTTACAGGAGAAGTAGAGGTAAAGATTCTAAAGCAGAGCATGTACATACAATAAAAGTGTTTGCCATCTTCTGTTGCACATTTTCCATATTAATATGCTTTATTTGTTTTTCTGGAATTTCCTTTACTGTAGAATAGTGGGTAGACTTTTTAAGAAGGGAATCTTTCAGTAAGATCAACCCTTTTAAACCGTCTACATGGGCATGTAGATCATAGGTAGCTGAATAAAATGATACCTTGATGTCTGTGATCCTATGTTTTACTCCAGAGAAACTCATATTTTTCATTTCCTTTTTGTAAATGAGCTGTTCACTACTATGGAACGGACCTGATCTGCATGAGAATCTGTCTCCAGAGCTGCTTATAAATAAAAGGTGGCGTCACCACTAAGGCTGGTTTCACACTTGCGTTTTGATCTGCAGCGTTTTAGCGCTAAAAAGCGCATGCGTTTTTTTTTTCTATACTTAACATTAAAAAACGCATGCGTGTTTAGCGTGCGTTTTGACGCGTTTTCGGCAACGCATGCTTTTTTGACGCGTGCATCTAGTTGCAGAAATGCAACCTGTAGTAATTTCTAGTGGCATTTTTTTGCCGCAAAAAAACGCATGCGTTTATTCGCGGCAAAAAAATGTATTGCTGTCTATGTAAATGCATGCGTTTTTAAGCACATGCGTTTGCATGCGTTTTTAAATGCATGCGTTTCTATAGAAAAACACAAAAAAAAACAAGAAAACCCTAACCCTAACCCTTGGGTTACTAGGGATCCTAACCCTAACGTTAGGATCCCTAGTAACCCTAGGGATCCTAACCCTAACCCTTAGGGTTAGGATCCTAACCCTTAGGGTTAGGGTTAGGATTCCTAGGGTTAGGGGTAGGGTTAGGGTTAGGGTTTGGATCCCAAGGGTTAGGGTTAGGGGTAGGGTTAGGGGTAGGGTTTGGATCCCTAGGGTTAGGGTTAGGATCCCTTTATCACCTTGATGGTGGGGGGTGGCTTATCAGTGACCTGGTGACCAGGATATTCTTCTAATAAAAAGCTACCCCTAACCCTAACCCTAGGGATCCTAATCCTAACCCTAAACCTAGCTAATTCTATTAATAGTGGGTTTTCTAGTTGATTTTGATGATTGGCAGCTGTCACACACTTCTCAGCATGCGTTTCAAAAACGCAAACGCAGGAAAAAACGCATGTAAACGCGTCAAAATGCCGCGGTTATTTTTTTTGCAAAAACGCATGCGTCTAAAAAACGCAGCGTTTGCATGCGTTTACATGCGTTTTTTCACCACATGCGTTTTTTTTTTAAAACGCTGCAGATCAAAACATAAGTGTGAAACCAGCCTAACACAGGACAGCAGAACTGACCTTTGTCTCATTACAAACACTTAGCAGCTGCAGCTCTCACAGCTCCGCTGTATTCTCACACTGGCTGCCTGTGAGATGAAAGCTGAGAGGAACCTTCAGATGTGTCAGTTAGGCCACGTTCACACATTCAGTATTTGAGTGAGTAAAAAAAATACCGAATTGGTGATGTGTTCCTATTATACTTTTCATCTGATTGCTCCACTCCTAGCTTTGGCTTACAAATACTGAGGTAAAAATACTGACCAAATACTGAACATGGCCTTATAATCATACACAGCTCTGTAGTGACATCAGGAGAGCAGAGTGCAGCCGTTACATATTCCACTGGTAATGCCCCCCGTTTTATTTAAAGCACCACTTCAGTGTTTTTTTTGTGTGTTTTTTTTTATAATTATTATTATAATTATTGCTAATTTCAGAGCTGTACTGGTGTCACTAATGTAAGTTCTCTGCCTCTAGTAATATGCTTAGCAGCCGCTGTCTTCTGCTCCTCCTGGTTCTGTTCCGTCATCCTTTGACCTCAGCTCCTGACTACCTGGAAGTATGTTCATGCGCTCTCCATGTAAGTCCATGAGAGCTTGATGAGGCTCTCATAGGCTTCCATTGAGATGTGACATCCGTGAAACCCAGCAAACACTGTCCAATAGAGGACCACTGGAGCAGCACCGACAACAGAAGAAGATGGCAGCTGGTAAGTATATTACTAGGGAAAGGGAACTTGCATTAGAGATATTACCCCAGCATTAAAATAAAAAAAAAATGCTGGAGTGGTGCTTAAAAATAATCTCTGGAGGCAGATTCTCAAGCAGATTTGTGTCCTGCCCATAGATCTTAACAGTTCATATATTAAAGGGAACTTGTCACCCCCAAAATCGAGGGCGAGCTAAGCCCACCGGCATCAGGGGCTTATCTACAGCATTCTGTAATGCTGTGGATAAGCCCCCGATGTATCCTAAAAGATGAGAAAAAGAGGTTAGATTATACTCACCTGGGCGGGCGGTCCGATCCGATGGGCGTCGCGGTCCGGTCCGGGGCCTCCCATCTTCATAGGACGACGTCCTCTTCTGGTCTTCACCCTGCGGCTCTGGCGCAGGTGTACTTTATCTGCCCTGTTGAGGGCAGAGCAAAGTACTGCAGTGCGCAGGCGCCGGGAAAGGTCAGAGAGGTCCGGCGCCAGAAAGGCCTGGCGCCAGAGAGGCCTGGCGCCTGCGCACTGCAGTACTTTGCTCTGCCTTCAACAGGGCAGACAAAGTATGCCTGCGCCGGAGCCGCAGCGTGAAGACCTGAAGAGGACGTCATCTGATGAAGATGGGAGGCGCCGGACCGGACTGCAACACCCATCCGACCGGACTGGGACTGCCCCTGGGTGAGTATAATCTAACCTCTTTTTCTTATCTTTCAGGATACATCGGGGGCTTATCTACAGCATTCCAGAATGCTGTAGATAAGCCCCTGATGCTGGTGGGCTTAGCTCACCCTCGATTTTGGGGGTCACCGGTTCCCTTTAAAAATGTGGATTTCTTTGCAATAAGACATTGGATTGCAGATATCAAGGTATAATTTTATTCAACTTTCTGTGACCTGCATGTCCATAAAGGGTTATTATGGTTTTAGAGAACCCTTCTTTCTAGGCACAGTTTTATTTTTTTGTTTTTTAAATAAAATACCAGGGGTTTACTCGCCCTTCCCTGGTCCAGCTGGTCTAGCGCTGAGTCTCTGCTATTGCTCCTGGTGTCTGTTGCTTGTAGTGCTGACATCACATCGATAACATTGCAGCCAATAACTGAACTCAGTGGCTCTTTCCGAGTAGACAGCATGAGGCATTGAGCTGATCGATTGGCTACAATGCTGTTGACGTGGTATCAGTGCTGCAGACGCTTCTTACAATGCTTACAGACACTGAGAGCAGCGGTGGAGGTGTGATACTGGATCCAGGAAGGGTGAGTAAAGCTCACAAACTGCAGTCAGGGCACAGGGGTTTTCTGAAGCCAGAAAACCCATTTAATATTTTAGTGAGGTTTACATTCAGTTGAGCAATCTAGTTCATTCATAATAAATGCAACAAATTTATGAACTCAGTGGCCTGACCTAAACTAAAGTTATGCTTAAATATATTGCAATATAATAAATACACAATAATACAATTCTTCCACTTTACTATTTAAAAGGGAACCTGTCACCCCCCCAGGCGATTGTAACGAAAAGAGCAATCTTGTGCAGCACTAATGTTGAATTCTGACAAGGTGGCTCCTTTAGTTCTTGTTGCTGTAACCGCTGAAATAATCGTTTATGAAATTTGTCCTTTATACCTTGAAATCGTCCTGGGGCAGGTCTTTCCCCCCTAAGCAATTTAACATGGAAAACATACTGCATGCTAGCCTTTTATAGTATGTACAGTATATGTAACCATTCTTTCATTTTATTAGGAGAGTGAAAGATATGCCTATGAATGGCAGCGTTGCTTAGAAAGTGCCCTACAAGTAAGTATGTTGTTAATTTATGATCAGACGCACTACAAACATTTTCTAGTTCACCAAGGCAAGCAAGCAAAAAATGATTTATGACACTGGTTGCTCTCTTTACAAAAATAGGATTTAATAACTGTGCAGCACTTCTTATTAGGATATACTTAAAACAAAAACTTACCCCAGGGGTCTGGTATCACACCTGGCACAAACTAGAAGTGACAAATAATTACTGATAAAAACATAATTTTCTTTAATAACCCCCCACAACAGCACACAGGAGTATGTCATCCTACCCTGGGACAGGAAACACGAAAGACATCAATTAGCCCCTCCTACCTTCTCTCCACAGTGGTTTTTCCTGTCCCTATAGGGATGAAGAGGTCATCCTAAAGTGCCCTGTGCCGGCGGCAGACACTGGGGAAGATACTAGCTGGACAGCGGGAGATTGATTGGGTTTGTCTCTCCTCTCCTTGCGTTGTTCCTGACTCCCATGGACTCGGGACTCTACCCTCCAGTCTGCACCTTCGGGAAAGGTCTGGGGAGCCTTCAGGCTGGAGGCCTCTTTGAGCTCTCCAGCCCATCTGCTCCGCTCCTTGTGCACCGGCCTGGTGAAGCTGAGACGTGGCAGCGCTTCTTCCTTTCGACTTCCCTCAAGAGCGCATATGATGCGAACCGGTCGCGGGAAGTGACATCAGGAACCTGGCGTCCCTTCCGGTTTCTGCGTTCCACGGTGGATTGCAGTGGTGCAAATCTGAGGAGGCCTGCGGATACCGCCTGTGATCAGTTGCCTTCACACTGGGAACATAGGGGGTAGATGTCCCTCTAATTCAGAGGAGGCTCTGGTCCGGTTGCCTGTATAAAGAGCCCTGGATAGAGGACAGATTTAAGGTAGGATCAAATCTGTGGTGGTAGCATAAAGAGTTTAGGTCCTTCCTGCTCTTCGTCTGTGGAGCCCAGCGCTGTTGCTGTTCCTGTAAGTATCAAGGCATTGGAATTCCCCTCCATGGTGCAGGTACAGGGCGTGAGAGCTTATTTCCTTTTCCCCTTTTTCATGGAGACAAGGAACCTGCACCAAGGAGCAAATCCAAGACCAAGAGTTGCAAGTCTACAAGTGTGAAAAGAAACTTGAAGCTTCACATAGAAAGCCCCTATGTCAAAAATGCACGGATAAAATTGTTAGAGGGGAGCAACCCTCAAGTGAAGAGATTAAAGGGAAAGTCCGCCAGGAAATACAATCCTCCCTGGCCTCCTTCCAGTCAGTACCTTCTCCCAGTCAGTACCTTCTCCCAGTGTCCCTCCAGCAGCAAAAAATAGGAAGGTGTGCCAAGAAGAGGATTTGGACTCTCAGGAGGAGATATCCATGCTGGAAGAACTTCTAGAGGAGGGTGAGCGAAGCCCTAGCCCTGAAGCTATTCAGGATAGGAAGTACTATTTTTCCTCTGAGATCATGGAAGAACTCCTTATAACTGTAAGGAGGACCATGTAGGTGTAAGAGGAGAAGACTATACTTGATGTGCAAAAGGAAATGTTCAATGGTCTCCAGTCTAGAAGAAAGCTAGTGTTCCCAATACATAGGAACTTTCAGGAGTAAGTCTTGGAGGAATGAGGTTCTCCGGAGATAAAAGACAGATTTCCAGTGGATGAGGAAACTGCGGAATGCTGGTCTGATGTGCTCGAAGGTAGATATTCAGCTTGCACCTGTGGCTAAGATAATAACCTTGCCATTTGAAGATTCCCTCCAGCTAAAGGATCCCCTAGAGCGCAAAATGGAGGGCCTCCTGAGGAAATCTTGGGAAACCTCAGCAGCGCTGCTGAACACTAATGTAGTCTCTGTGTGTAGCTAGATCAATGTCTCGTTAGCTTGTTCAGTTAGAGGAATATCTTTCTGCAGGGACTGCCAGAGAAGACCTTCTAGCTTCATTACCTCTTCATCTTAAGGCTACAGGATTTCTAGCAGATGCTTCTGTGGAATAACTAAGCATGGTGGCAAGATCAATCAGGCTTATCAAATTTGGAGAGACGTGCACTCTGGCTAAAGTCATGGGGTTGCGATGTACAGTACAGACCAAAAGTTTGGACACACCTTCTCATCTAAAGATTTTTCTGTATTTTCATGACTATGAAAATTGTAAATTCACACTGAAGGCATCCGAACTAGTAATTAACACATGTGGAATTATGTACTTAACAAAAAAGTGTGAAACAACTGAAAATATGTCTTATATTCTAGGTTCTTCAGACTAGCCACCTTTTGCTTTGATGACTGCTTTGCACAATCTTGGCATTCTCTTGATGAGCTTCAAGATGTAGTCACTGGAAATGGTCTTCCAACAATCTTGAAAGAGTTCCCAGAGATGCTTAGCACTTGTTGGCCCTTTTGCCTTCACTCTGTGGTCCAGCTCACCCCAAACCATCTCAATTGGGTTCAGGTCTAGTGACTGTGGAGGCCAGGTCATCTGACGTAGCACCCCATCACTCTCCTTCTTGGTCAAATAGCCCTTACACAGCCTGGAGTTGTGTTTGAGGTCATTGTCCTGTGGAAAAATAAATGATGGTCCAACTAAACGCAAACCGGATGGAATAGCATGCCGCTGCAAGATGCTGTGGTAGCCATGCTGTTTTAGTATTACGTCAATTTTGAATAAATCCCCAACAGTGTCACCAGCAAAGCACCCCCACACAATCGCAGCTCCTCCTCCATGCTTCACGGTGGGAACCTGGCATATAGAGTCCATCCGTTCACCTTTTCTGCGTTGCACAAAGAAACGGTGGTTGGAACCAAAGATCTCAAATTTGGACTCATCAGACCAAATCACAGATTTCCATTGGTCTAATGTCCATTCCTTGTGTTCTTTAGCCCAAACAAGTCTCTTCTGCTTGTTGCCTGTCTGTAGCAGTGGTTTCCTAGCAGCTATTTTACCATGAAGGCCTGCTGCAGAGAATCCTCTTAACAGTTGTTGTAGAGATGTGTCTGTTGCTAGAACTCTGTGTGGCATTGACCTGGTCTCTAACCTGAGCTGCTGTTAACCTGCGATTTCTGAGGCTGGTGACTCGGATAAACTTATCCACAGAAGCAGAGGTGACTCTTGGTCTTCCTTTCCTGGGGCGGTCCTCATGTGAGCCAGTTTCTTTGTAGCACTTGATGGTTTTTGCAACTGCACTTGGGGACACTTTCAAAGTTTTCCCAATTTTTCTGACTGACTGACCTTCATTTCTTAAAGTAATGATGGCCACTCGTATTTCTTTACTTTCTTTACTGCTTTTTTCTTGCCATAATACAAATTCTAACAGTCTTTTCAGTAGGACTAATAGCTGTGTATCCACCAGACTTCTGGATTACACAACTGATGGTCCCAACCCCATTTATAAGGCAGGAAATCCCACTTATTAAACCTGACAGAGCACACCTGTGAAGTGAAAACCATTCCCGGTGACTACCTCTTGAAGCTCATCAAGAGAATGCCAAGAGTGTGCAAAGCCGTCATCAAAGCAAAAGGTGGCTACTTTGAAGAACCAAGAATATAAGACATTTTCAGTTGTTTCACACTTTAAGTATATAATTCCACATGTGTTAATTCATAGTATTGATGCCTTCAGTGTGAATTTACAGAAAAAGTCTTTAAATGAGAAGGTGTGTCCAAACTTTTGGTCTGTACTGTAGCTTCAAAGATGAAGCTGTGTTCTAGCCTCTTTAAAGGAAAATACATGTTTGGACCTTCCCTAGACGACTTACTGGAGAAGGCTTTGGACAAGAAAAAATCCCTGCCTGACCTGAGAAGTTCTAGGGAAAGATCCTTTTGGCCCCCTCAGGAAAACTTCCTTAGTACAGAGGTAAAGGGAAAGCTGGGGGGTGGAGCTACCCCAAAAGGCAGCTGATGCAGTAATGTATTTCTCTCCCAGGGCCATCGTCCGAATAAGCCATGATGCCAAAAGGAAAGTGGGGGTCGTATTGTAGGACTCCTTAAACTGTAGCAAAATGTGAGCACAAACCTGTTTGTCCTAAAATCTATCCTGGAAGGGTTAAAAACATAGTTTGCCTCCTAACAATTCCCCCCCCCCCCCACCACACACACACACACGCAGAGAGTGAGAATAACCTGACACGCTTCACAAAGACTTCAGAACACTTCAAATTCCAGTCTAAAAGACTTGCTTTTCTCGGGTGTGCTCTCACTAGTCCCAGAGATGGAGATAAAACGGGACAATATTCCCTTCTGTTTCTGATTTAAAAAAAAAAAAAAAAAAAGTGGACCCTACAGAGTTGTAAACAACATGAAACCCCTGAACCAATACATTATGTAAAGGAGGTTCAAGATGCAATCCATCAGATCAACAGTTCCTCTGATAGTACAAAGTTTTGCGATGGCTACAATCAATCTGCAGAATACATACTATCACTGTCCAGATTCACCCGACCTATTGGAAATTTCTAAGGTTCTCGGCTGTCCAGGGGAAGCAGATAATATACTATCAATTCTAGTACTCCCGTTCGGAATAGCTTCGGTTCCACGGACTTTTACGAACAATATGGCGGAAGTCGTGGCTCACATCAGAAGGCAGGATAGCTGTATAATAAAACATCTCGACGACTTCTTGCTTGTGGCCCCCTCTATCCCATTACTCTGGGAGCATCAACAAACGACGACCCAGATTCTGACATCTCTGGGGTGGCTAGTGAACACACAGAAGTCGGATATGGTCCCATACAAAAAGAAGACGTTCCTAAGGGTTCTACTGGACTCACACAGGCAGACATCTTTTTTTACGCAAGCAGAGACAGATCCAGCTAAAATCAAGGATAAGCAGACGGTCTTTCTGTTTCAGAGAATTAAAGGTGGTAGAAGAAATACTCAGGTCAGCAACAGCTTTGATTTGAGACACCCATGTAAAAGTCTATTCAGACAATATTACTACGGTCGACCACCTTTGTCACCAGGGAAGCACGAGGCACAAAGACCTAAAGGCGATCTCTGCAAGAATATTCTCCTGGGCTGAGGAAAATCTTCTATCCTTATCTGTCCTCCATATAAGAGAAGCCATCAACATACAAGCCAACTTACTGAGCAGGAGAGATTTTTACCGTATGTACTGGAGTATAAGGCAAAATTTTCAGCCCATTTTTTTAGGTTGAAAGTGCCCCTCTTGGCTAATACTCGAGTCATTCGCAGGGGGGAGGCGGGGGAGCAGCGGCTGTCACATCATACTCACCTACTCCCGACACGGTCCCTGCTTTTCCGATTCGATGGTCTCCGGCAGCTCTTCCTTGTGTTCAGCGGTCACGTGGTACCGCTCTTTAAAGTAATGATTATGGACGCGACTCCACTCCCATAGAGGTGGAGCACATATTCATTACTTTAATGAGCGGTACTAGTGATTACTGAACACTGGAACAAGCTGCCGGCCCGGAATGACTGAGAAGCAGGGACTGCGCCGGAAGGGTGAGTATAATGGGGGAGGGTGAGCATTGCGATATTCACCTGTCCCCATCCCACCGCCGGGCTCCGTCTTCCACATCCTCTGGCTGTGACATTCAGGTCAGAGGGCGCGATGACGTGGTTAGTGCGTGCCCTCTGCCTGATTAGTCAGAGAGCCGGAAGACGGAGCTGCACACGGCGGTGGAACGGGGACAGGTGAATATAATAAGTGTCGGGGGGCCTGAGTGACAAGAGGTGAATGTCATTTTTTTTAATCGCAGCAGCTTATGGGGCATAATCTATGGAGCATCTTATGGGGCAATCAACCTTTGTACAGCAGCATATGGGGCATAATCTATGGAGCATCTTATGGGGACATCAACCTTTGTGCACCAGCCTGTGGGGCATAATCTATGGAACATCTTATGGGGCCATCAACCTTTGTGCAGCATTATTTGGGGCATAATATTCTATGGAGCATCTTATGGGGCCATCAACCTTTGTGCAGCATTATATGGGGCATAATATTCTATGGAGCATCTTATGGGGCCATCAACCTTTGTGCAGCATTATATGGGGCATACTCTATGGAGCATCTTATGAGGTCATCAACCTTTGTGCAGCATTATATGGGGCATAATATTCTATGGAGCATCTTAAAGGGCCATCATTAACCTTTTGTGCAGCATTACTTGGGGCATATTTTAATATGGAGCATCTTATGGGGCCCATCATGAACTGTATGGAGCATTATATTGGGCTCCTGATTCAATATGGATATTCAAAAACACTTAACCTACTGATGTCTCAATCAATTTTACTTTTATTGGTATCTATTTTTATTTTTGAAATTTGCCAGTAGCTGCTGCATTTCTCACCCTAGGCTTATACTTGAGTCAATAAGTTTTCCCAGTTTGTTATGGCAAAATTAGGGGTCTCGTTTATACTCAGGTCGGCTTATACTCGAGTACTACACTCAAGACAGTGTATTCTGAATTCAGAGATCATCCACATAGTGACCAGGAAGTGGGTTTACCCAGAAGTGGATCTGTTTGCCTGACACCAGAATGTGAAGGTAGCCCAGTACTTCTCATTGAACCCAGACAATGCTTTTGCCCACTAGTGGAAGTTCAAGGGAGCATACGCCTTCCCTCCGTTCTGCCAAAAACTCTGTAGAAGACAAGAACCTAGTGGATCATAGTAATTCTGATAGCATCAATCTGGCCAAAAAGAAGCTGGTTTGACACCATAAGGAACCTGTGTGTAGTTGTTCCCTTAGTAATCCAGACTTTGAGAATCTACACTTAGTGACCTGACTTCTGAATTCTCGATTTTTAAAAGCCAGGGGCCTCTTGGACAGAGTCATTAAGATTCTTCAGAAAAGTAGGCAGCCAGTAACTAATGGTATATATCACAAACCTTGGAAGACGTTCATAACATGGTGTGCGCCTGAACATCCAGGTTTTCGGCAACCAAAATCCTTGACTTCCTGCAGTAAGGCTTTGAGAAGGATCTCCGGCCAAAGTTCAGGTGGCAGCATTGAGTGAGTTCCTATTTCAACCAGAGCCTGGCCAAACATCATTTGGTGAAAAGATTTATGACTGCAGCCTTCCGATTGCAGATTGATCAATATAGTTCCCTCCTGGGACCTTAACATAGTTCCCAAAGACCTGACACTTCCACCAATTGAGACCTTATCATCAATAAATCTAGACAAACTGTCCTGGAGAATGGCGTTTCTAGTAGTAATCATGACAGCCATGCGGGTGAGCGAACTATAGGCTCTCTCAATAAAAGAACCATACTGAAGAATACTGGAAGACCGACTAGTGATCTGTCTTGACCTATCATTTCTACCTAAGGTAGTCTCACTTTCACAGATCTCGAGATAATTCTACTCTCCTTCTGCCAGAACCCAAGGAACAAGAAGGAAGAAGAATTCCACACTCTTGACGTAAGGAGAGTGGTCCTTCATTATCTCCAGGAGACTGAAAAGTGGAGGAAAGACCAAAATTTATTTGTTCACCTTTATGGCCAGAATAAGGGGAAGAAGGCTTCCAAGACCTCGGTGGCTTACTGGATAAAAAGAGCGATTACCGAAGCCTAGCAGGTCCAGAACCTCTCGACTCCACAGAAGCTAACAGCTCATTCCACTAGGGCAGTAGCGCTCTCCTGGGCTGAGAAAGCCAATGTGTCCATCGACCAGATCTTCAGAGCTGCTACCTGGTCATCGGTCCACACTTTTTTCCAAACATTACAGGCTTGGCATCCATTAGAGATTTGTCTTTTGGGAGAAAAGTTCTCCAGGTTGTTGTCCCTCCCTAGACATTAGTCTTTGGTATTCCAACTGTTAGCTGTTGTGGGGGTTATTAGAGAAAATAGAATTAGACTTGGAGCTCATAATCATTTGTGTGAGAAATGGACAAGTGCAATCCGATAAAAAAAAATCGGATTGCACTCTGACCAATGTTATTCAATGGGTGACATCTCATCTGCAAATTTTTTTCTCAGCTGAAATCGGACTGAGAAAAAAAATTGCAGCATGCTGCGATTTGCTGCGTATCTCGGATGAGACTCGCCAATGCAAGTCAATGGGTGCGAGAAAAAAATCGCAGGCATATGGACTATGTGTGCTGTCCGTTTTTTACAGATACCTTACCATTCTGTGGCATAGAACACTGTAAATGGTCCTGTAAATGATTGTAGAAAAATAGTAGCAGAGAAAAAAAAACGCATTACATACGCATGTCATACGGATGCTATGTGAGAAAAATCGCACTGTACTCGCATGGCACTCGTCCATTTTTTTTGGTCCAGATTATTGACCGTTTTTTTTTTTCTCGCAAATGGGTATGAGCCCTTACCGGTAGTTCGGTTTCTAATAACCTACAATGACAGCACAACGATGGGTAATTCCCTCCCCTTGCTTAATTATTTCATTATTTAGATCCAGTAATAATAAATATAACTTGAAGTCTTCATACTGTTTTAGTCCTTTATAATAACAATGGGGAGAAGAGGTGGGAGGGGCAAATTGACCTTTTTCAGGTTTCCTGTCCATATTAGTGTGAGATAACATCCTTCTATGTGATGACCTGGTTGGTTATTAGAAACCGAATTACCGGTAAGTTTAATTCTATTTTTTATTTAGAAAAATCATTTTTACGACCATTTTAAAATCAGGAACAGTTACTGGAAAAAAATTAAGGGCTAAATCTCCTAATATTAATAGCAGCGCAGGTACACAATTAACATTTGGTCGTTATTACCTCTAGCAAAACTACCAGCAAATAGCTCAATTGATATCAAAATAGGCATACAGTTAATCATATAAACTATAAATCTGAAAGTTTATTTCTTAAAGGATTATTTATGGCATAGCTAAAAAGGCTGCATCCTTCTAGTTTTTAATACTCCACTTAAAACCCCAAATTTATTATAGCAATTCATAATTATTTGATCTTACCAGCAGATGGCGCTTGACTTTTGTAAGTCTTAGGGTATGTGCACACGTCCGGATTTCTGCAGAAATTTCCTGAAGAAAACCGGAAATTTTCTGCAAGAAATCCGCTTTTTTTTTGCGTTTTTTTTTCCATTTTTTTCACGTTTTTTTTTAGCATTCTGCAAGCGTAATTAGCTTGCAGAATACTAAAGTTTTCCAAGCGATCTGTAGCATCGCTTGGAAAACTGACTGACAGGTTGGTCACACTTGTCAAACATAGTGTTTGACAAGTGTGACCAACTTTTTACTATAGATGCAGCTTATGAAGCATCTATAGTAAAAGATAGAATGTTTAAAAATAATAAAAAAAATAAAAAAAAGGTTATACTCACCCAGACATCTCCTCAGCGGCGTCCGTTCCTCTTCCTATAGCTGCTGTGCGCGCAGGACCTTCCATGACGTCGCGGTCATGTGAGCGGTCACATGACCGCTCACGACCAATCACAAGACAGTGACGTCATCACAGGTCCTTCACCGCACAGCAGCTATAGGAACCGAAGTGGCAGCATGCAGCAGTGAGGCGGGAAGACATCGAGGGTGAGTATAGGACTATTTTTTATTTTAATTCTTTTATTTTTGACCAATTATATGGTGCCCAGTCCGTGGAGGAGAGTCTCCTCTCCTCCACCCTGGGTACCAACCGCACATAATCTGCTTACTTCCCGCATGGTGTGCACAGCCCCGTGCGGGAAGTAAGCAGATCAATGGACTCCTAGGTGTGCGGAATCCCCGCAATTCCGCATTTTTAATGAACATGTTGCTTTTTTTTCCGCGATGCGATTTTTTCGCGGAAAAAATCGCAACATTTGCACAAAAAATACGGAATACACTGTAAATAATGGGAGGCATATGTTAGCGTTTTTTTTCGCGTTTTTATCACGTTTTTATAGCGCCTTAGGCCATGTGCACACGTTCAGTATTTTTCGCGTTTTTTTCGCGTTTTTTCGCTATAAAAACGTGATAAAAACGTGATAAAAACGCTAACATATGCCTCCCATTATTTTCAGTGTATTCCGCATTTCTTGTGCAAATGTAGCCTTTTTTTCTGTGAAAAAATCGCATCGCGGGAAAAAAAAGCAACATGTTCATTAAAATGCGGAATTGCAGGGGATTCCGCACACCTAGGAGTCCATTGATCTGCTTACTTCCCGCACGGGGCTATGCACACCATGCGGGAAGTAAGCAGATTATGTGCGGTTGGTACCCAGGGTGGAGGAGAGGAGACTCTCCTCCACGGACTGGGCACCATATAAGTGGTCAAAAAATAAGAATTAAAATAAAAAATAGTCCTATACTCACCTTCGATGTCTTCCCGCCTCTCAGCTGCATGCTGCCGCTTCGGTTCCTGTAGCTGGTGTGCGGTGAAGGACCTGCCGATGACGTCACTGTCTTGTGATTGGCCGTGAGCGGTCATGTGACCGCTCACGTGACCGCGACGTCATGGAAGGTCCTGCGCGCACACACCATCTATACGGAACGGACGCCGGTGAGGAGATCAGCTGTCTGCGGGTGAGTATAAGCATTTTTTTTATTTTTTTTTATTATTTTTAAACATTCTATCTTTTACTATAGATGCTGCAAAAGCTGCATCTATAGTAAAAAGTTGGTCACACTTGTCAAACGCTATGTTTGACAAGTGTGATCAACCTGTCAGTCAGTTTTCCAAGCGATGCTACAGATCGCTTGGAAAACTTTAGTATTCTGCAAGCTAATTACGCTTGCAGAATGCTAAAAAAAACACGAAAAAAACGGAAAAAAAACGCAAAAAAAAAATGCGGATTTCTTGCAGAAAATTTCCGGTTTTCTTCAGGAAATTTCTGCAAGAAATCCGGACGTGTGCACATACCCTAAAGTGCTTGTGCTTGGGAACCAGTTAAAAAAATAAAATAGAAACCTCTATGTTTTTATGAGTAAATATTTGTAACTTCTAGTTTGTAACGAGTGTGATATCAGACCCCTGGTGTAAATGTGTGTTTTAAACAATAAGAAAAGCAGTATTCTTCTAGTGTTCAAACGTAAATACATAATAATGTCAATTTGTGCAGTACTATGGTAAGGCTCTGTTCACATAACATTTAATTTTGTTGTTCAGTTCCATTAGGATCAGAATGGCAGAATTTACAGTAGTACAGATCTGTCACGTGACTAGGAGCTCTCAATGGACTCGATTGACAGTATTGAGATCCTCCGTTTGCCTGTGCATGTTGCATGATTTTTAGTTTGGTATGTTTGTACTGTTTTGACAAGGGGGCCTCTGTGAATATAGCCTAATTAGTACATTGCAATACTGTATGAGTCACCTGGACGTATTGGTGGTAATGACAGTCAGTGGAAGGTGAAAGGCTCTTTTTATGCATAACCTTCTTTTTTAAGAGAATTGTACAGGAATAAAAAAGAGGGGAAATAATGATTATAACAGTACATACAATACAATAGTATGATTTTTACAATTAGATAATCAAAACAATAACTTTAAATATGGTGATAAACAATAGAATCTTAGATGATTACTTCATATCAAAGTGATATTGAGCTGTAATATAGTAAAAGAAAAACTGGCAATTGGTAAGAAAAGGGGGCTAGAGAGGGGAGAAAGCAGAGGGAAGGGAGTCAAGGAAGGGAGGTAAATGGTGTGCATAAAGTTTTTAGGATAAGGTAGCCTCAAGTACTAGGTAGTTCATGTCAGTAGAATTGAGGAGTAATCAGAGGATTCTTTGAACATGATCCTCACCAAGTTTGATAAAAGCCATCAGAACTAATTTTGACATGGGATTAGAGTCGTTCTATTCTGCAAAAGAAGTTCATCTCTAAGGACCACTTCTGGATGGGGTAGTTTTAGTACACCATCGCTTTCGAATAATAGATCAAGTAGCTGATAAACTATATCTCAACAACCCTTTTGGAATAGATTTGAAAGAACCCGGGATCATAAGAAGTGCGTTTTGAGGGGATCTTGAAGGAACCTCCCCCGAAATAGGTTTGTATACAACAAAAACCTTGTCCATAGTTGGTGGATCAAGGGGCACTTGCACCAAATATGTAGCATGGTGCCATTTGCTTCTTTACAGCTCCAGCAGGTTTTGTAAACTGGAGGAAAAGTTATGTAGATCAACTGGACATTGGTACCATCTGGTAATTATTTTATAGTTTTTCTTTTGCGCTTTACAAGCAGTTTGGTAATCTGTGAGAACAAAAGAAAGCCTTGTTCCTCAGAGAAAACCTGACCAATCTCCCTCTCCTATTCTTTGACAGCCTGAGAGGAAAGGATTGAGCAAATTTGGAAGATGGAGTGACTGGGTGAGGAAACTCAGAGCAAGAGCAAATCGAAGGGAGTAGGGTCAGATCTGAGCTCTGAGAGTGGTTGGAAGGTTGAGATGTAAGATTGTAGTTGCAAATACAAAAAGCATGGTAGAGATTGATCTGAGTGGAGATCTTTAAGCACATTAAGAGTTGGCAAGGTAAGAGAATTTGTGAGGATCTCTTGCAGTCTAGTTTTATGGTTAAACACCAGAAATGTGTTCCCACACCCACTCCTGGAGTAAAATATGGCTTATCAAAGATTGCAGTAAAAGGACCTAGCATCATAAAGATTTTGAACTTCATGAAGAGCTGTTCCCATATTTAGAGTAAGTCGCCCGTCTTTGAGGAAAATGACCTCTTAACGGACAAGTGTTTTTATGGATCTACAGCAAAGAGGTTAAATTTAGGGAGGATAGGGAAGATTCCAGTGTAACTCGTTTCTTCTGTTCAGTACCTTGAAACCAGTCCACTGTATGTACAAAGATGCAGAAGAATTATATAGTTTAAAGTCAGTAAGATCGGTCCCCTTCTTGAGTTTAGATCTAGATGGAAACTTACGTGCTAAATAGCGCCTGTTTGACCTTTGAAGTTACAACAGATTGAGTAAATATGTCATTCAAGTGCGGTATTTGAAAAAAGAGTGCTAGCCTGTCTACAACTATGGGTAGTGACTGCTACATTTGATGTATACACACATATATTTGCTAACTCTCACTCGTGTCCACTGCTGCTATTGTATATTACGGTGGATATTGTTCCATTTCTTGCAATGCGGGCATTAACTTGGGTATGCAGCAGTAGTTGAGTCTACATTAATTACTATATACTGCTGCAGCCCAATTTTTCTCTTCGCCACGACAGCACCCACTTGAGAGAGGGGATCCGCCCCTTAGGAACAGGAAACCCTATGGAGAGAATAAAAGGGGCGGTCCCCCTCGCTCCCACAGTTGGTTTCCTGTTCCTAAGGGAACCCATGGAGAAGAGGATACCTAGCCTGGACGCCGCCTGCACGGTTTACCTGAGAGGACGGCAGGGGCTCCAGTGCTGGAAGCAGCGTCGGGGGTCCTGGGATCAGCTTCCCCCCTCTGCTGGCAGGCACCGTGAGGCCAGGGTCGGGGAGTCGCCTGGCTCACGGGAGAGGAGGACGCATCAGCGGGCCTGCGGCGGGTAAGAACGCTCTGGGGGCGCAACGCCACTGTCGGCGGTACGCGCGAGCGTGCAGCCTGCAATTTACTCCCCCGGAAGTGAAGTGAAAGCCTCCGGGGTGAGAGAAGGGGAGAGATGATGCCGGGCAATGCGCAGGTAATCCAAGATGGCCGCGACCCGGAAGTGGTGATGACTTCCAGGTTCAACAGGAAGAAGATGGTGGCCCCCAGCATTAAAGTACGCCGGCGCTGATCCCCCGGCGTCCAAGCGTGGCAGCTTCACCTCAGGACTCAGCGGTGCCTTCAATAGAAGACACAGCGAATATACCTCGCAGCAGTACAAGCAGCGAGCACAGATCCTCCACAAAGAGCGCTAAGGAGAATAGATCCGACCGATCCTCATCCCAGCCTGTGCCTTCATCTCCTCCTCTTCGGCTGGTACCTGATTCATCTTCTTCACTGGGGTGAGTGTGTATCCCACCCTATTAAGCTGATTATTGCCACCTCTTTTTCTCTATACACCTGTTGTGGGCTCTGTTTTCGGGCTCCCTCTTGTGGTCACAGGTGGTATTGTGTTAGTTTTGTTTTTGGGCTCCCCCTGGTGGCTTTGTTTGTTATCCTGCGGATCTGTGGCTGAATCAGCTGCCTCGTTATGCACTATGGAGTTTCCTATTTAGCTCTGCTTCACCTCCACTTGTTGCCGGCTGTCGATGTATTCAGTGCTATTCTGATCTCCCCTGATTATCTTCGTTTTCAGTCTCTTCTGGAGAAGCTAAGTTTCTGTTTGATTATTTTTTGCTCATCAGTCTGCAATATGATTTCAGTGTATGATGAGTTTAGTCCAGCTTGCTAATATGTGAGTTGTTGCTGCTGGTAAGCTCTGGGGTACGGAGTTGCTTCCCCCGCACCGTTAGTTGGTGCGGGGGCTCGAGCAATCTCTGCGTGGATATTTTGCTTAGGGTTTTCTATTGACCGCACAGCTCCCTTCCTATTTTCTGCTATCTAGTGTTAGCGGGCCTCATTTGCTAAATCTATTTCATCTCTGCATTTGTGCTTTCCCCTTAACTCACCGTTAATATTTGTGGGGGGCTTTTCTATATCTTTGGGGTCATTTCTCTGAGGCAAGTAAGGACTTTACTTTCCCACTAGGAATAGGTAGTTTCTCAGGCCGTGAAGAGACGTCTAGGATTTTCAGGTAACGTTCCACGGCTGCCTATAGTTGTTTGCGGATAGGTTCAGGTTTGCGGTCAATCCAGATACCAGTTCCCCAGAGCTGGTCGTCGGTTTAGTTACTTAGCTAGTCTAACTTGCGATCCTTGCCACTAGGATCATAACATACACCATAGGCAAAGAGATCCGAAAAAACGAAGCACAAACAATGTGCCTTATGTACCCAGCCCCTCCCGGATAATTATGCAAATAAAATGTGTTATGTTTGCATAGAAAACACCTTACGTGAGGAAGCCTCTGTAAGATCTGAGGACATCAGACAGATAATCAGGGACGAGTTACGAGCCTTCTGTAGTTCAGAAAGTATGCCTGAAACTAAAAGCAGGAAGTATAATTCTCCAAGGTCAGATCCTTCTACTGATGAGGAAGATACGGATTTCTCCCTAGAATATATTTCCTCGGAAGGGGAGCGAGATACTTGCTTTCCAACAGAGAGTATAGATAATCTTGTCAGATCGGTTTGTAACACCATGGGTATTAAAGACAGTAAAGGCCCTAAGACACCACAGGATATAATGTTCGCTGGATTGTCAGAAAAGAAAAGACCTACCTTTCCCGTAATAACATCAATCAAAGATTTAGTTAAAAAAGAATGGGAGAGTCAGGGGCAGAAGGGGTTACCATCTTCATCAAAAAGGCGTTATCCCTTTAAAGATGAGGACATGTCTACGTGGGCCAAAGCCCCGAAGGAAGACGCAGCAGTGGCATCCACGTCCAAGAAATCCTTACTTCCTGTGGAAGATTCTGGTTCCTTACAAGACCCATTAGATCGTAAGGCCGACTCTCTCTGTTAAAACCAGCATGGGAATCGTACTGGGGCATTCAGACCGGCTATATCGGCTACATGTACGGCAAGGTCCATGTTAGTCTGGCTTAATGACCTGGAGGAGGTTCTAAAAGGGGGCCTATCCAGAGAAAAATTGATCTCTTCTTTACCCCTATTCAGAAGCGCTACAGCATTTTTAGCGGACTCATCAGCTGACTCTATCAGGTTGGCCGCCAAATCAGCAGGCCTAACTAACGCGGCTCGTCAGGCCCTGTGGCTAAAGGGCTGGAAAGGAGACGCCCAAACAAAAACTAAATTATGTGGCCTTCCATGCCAGGGTGAGTACCTTTTTGGTACAAAGTTAGATGAGATCCTAACCAAGGCAGGTGAAAGGAAAAAGGGATTCCCTAATAACTATTTTCCATCCTATAGGAGAGCATTCCGGAAGCCCATCTTTAATAAGAGAAGGGATTTTAAAAACCAAGACCGCTGGGCCGATAAAGATAACAAACAAAGAGTCTCTTTTTTCAGAAAACGTCCATTTAAAATGGAAGACAAACCGCGTTAGTACAGATCTGCCAGTAGGTGGCAGATTGTCTTTTTTCGCCACACAATGGCGTGCAGCAACCTCCATCTCTTGGGCAACTAGCCTCATAACTTGAGGCTTAAAATTAAAATTTGCCCGAGTCCCTCCGGACTCATTCCTATTGACTTCTTTAAAGTCGCAATCTCAACAACAATTTTTGGAACAGGAAATAATTAATCTCCTATCCAAAAATGTATTAGTAGAAGTCCCGTTTCATCAGAGGGGAAAAGGGTTTTACTCCCCTTTATTTTTGATCCCAAAGCCTGACGGATCATATAGGACTATAATAAATCTTAAAAAAACTGAATATCTTTCTGGAAAACCAAACCTTCAAGATGGAGTCGATCAGGTCCACAGTAAAACTTCTGTTCCCTGGGTGCTTTATGGCAGTCCTTGACCTAAAAGATGCATATTACCATCTACCAATTTATATTGAACACCAGCAGTATCTGCGTGTAGCAATCATGATCAATGGGCAAATACGTCATTTTCAATACACAGCAATGCCCTTCGGACTGTCAATAGCTCCCAGAGTCTTTACTAAATTAATGTCGGAAGTGATGTCATTTTTAAGATTAAGATATACCCTCATTGTTCCATATTTAGATGACCTTCTGGTGGTAGGAAACTCCCCTTCACAATGTGAACAGCTCCTATTTAACGCGATCTCATCCCTACAGGAAATTGGATGGTTGATTAACTGGGAAAAATCCAGATTATCTCAAACAACCCGTCAAACATTCCTGGGTCTTATCCTAGACTCTGAATGTGAGAGATGTTTCCTTCCAGAATCCAAACAGTCAATAATAAAAAAGAAAGTACAGTCGGTGATTAATAACCCTGTAATCTCCCTTAGACAAGGTATGTCCCTTTTAGGTTCCTTTACATCATGTATTCCGGCGGTTCCATGGGCTCAATTCCACACTAGGCAGTTACAGTACACAATTTTACAGGAGGAAGGAAAATTACAAGGCCATTTAAGTAGTCGTTTATACCTCCCATTAAATGTAATAGAGTCCCTCTACTGGTGGTTAGAGCCAGACCATCTGGTCGGTGGAGTCCCTTGGGTGATTGGTCATTCAGGAATAATTTTTACTGACGCCAGTCCTACTGGTTGGGGTGCACATCTGGAAGACCACATAGTTCAAGGCCAATGGTCTATTAGTGAGTCGAACGATTCATCTAATGAAAGGGAACTAAAAGCAGTTTATGATGCTATATGTAAATTCCTTCCGCAGTTACACGGAACCCACACAAGGATACTTTCAGACAACTTGACATCTGTTGCGTATATAAACCATCAGGGAGGAACGAGATCAGGAGCTCTCATGTCTATAACAGACGAGATCCTATCTATGGCCGAGATACATCTTCTGTCTTTGTCAGCACTGCATGTCAGAGGAGTGGACAACTCGAAGGCAGATTTCCTCAGCCGTCGCACTCTCCATCAAGGAGAGTGGGTACTCAATCGGCGTATCTTCATGATGATAGCCAAGAAGTGGGGCACTCCCGACATAGACCTTTTTGCAACAAGAAACAACAGGCAGGTAAAAAAGTTTGCTTCATTGTTTCTGTCCGACAACCCCGATATCCTAGATGCTCTCCAAGTTCCATGGACATTCCGACAAGCTTACGCCTTTCCTCCATTAATACTCCTTCCGACTGTAATCAGGAAGATAAGAGAAGACAAAGCAAACATAATTCTAATAGCGCCATTCTGGCCCTAGAGACCATGGTTTTCCTGCCTCACAGCCATGTCTGTCTCGGATCCATGGATCCTTTCAGAGACTCAGGACCTTCACTCTCAGGGTCCCTTCAACCACCCTTATGTGAAGGACCTACGGTTGACAGCCTGGTGTTTGAAAGGCAACTATTAAAACTAAGGGGGTTTTCAGAGAGATTGATTGATACCCTTCTACTCAGTATAAAGAGGTCTACAACAACCATATATGTAAGAATATGGAAAAAATTTCTAACTTTCTACCCAGCAACTCTATCAAGAGAAATTTCTATTTCTGCTATTTTAGAATTTCTCCAGAAAGGACGTGACTTAGGCTTATCGGTCAGTGCACTAAAAGTGCAGGTTTCTGCTCTAGGAGCTCTGTATAGTCACAATATTGCAGGAGACAGATGGGTAGCACGGTTCATCTCAGCATGCCAAAGAGCAGAACCAATCCAGATTCCCCATACCACCATGGGATCTTAATCTAGTTCTAGAGGCCCTAACAGGGGAACCATTCGAGCCAATACACTCGGCCCATATAAAATATGTTACTCTTAAAACCGCTTTCCTTGTTGCTTTAGTATCAGCCAGGAGAGTAGGAGATATTCAGGCATTATCGGTAGATCCTCCTTTTCTGTCAATATTCCAGGATAGGATTGTTTTAAAAACAGACCCTTCTTACCTACAGTAGGGACCAAATTCCACAGATCCCAAGAAATCTTCCTTCCTTCCTTCTATAGTAACTCCACAAGTCAGGAAGAGGAAAGATACCATACATTAGATGTAAGAAGGGCCGTAATAGCTTACCTAGACAGAACTAGCCCCTGGAGGAAGAGCAGGGCTCTTTTTGTTTCCTTCCAGGGCCATAAGAAAGGTTCTAGTGTCACGAAGAATACGCTTTCTCGATGGATTCGGGATGCAATTTGCCTTGCCTATTCAGCAAAAGGGGAGAACCCGCCTGAGACTGTAAAGGCACACTCTACACGGGCGATGTCTTCATCCTGGGCTGAGAGAGCGGAGGTTCCAATAGAACTGATATGTAAGGCCGCAACATGGTCTTCTCCTACTACTTTCTATACTCACTATAGATTGGACTTGTCTTCCTCATCTGACTTGTCTTTCGGTAGATCAGTTCTTGGTGATCCCTCCCAAATGACTATCTCTGTAAGTCTCTCAAGTGGGTGCTGTCGTGGCGAAGAGAAAACACCCGATTACTTACCGGTAATACTCTTTTATAGAGCCACGACAGCACCCCTTCACTTCCCTCTCTAATAAGTTATTTTGAATAAGAGCACTGATAAGGGTGAATGGTTCTTGTAGTTAGCTATACTTATGTTAACTAAAGATAAACAATGATATTGGATTGCCTACTAATACTGGTGGGCGGTTCCTCTCAGTCTCTTTAACCCAACTGTAGGAGCGAGGGGGACCACCCCTTTTATTCTCTCCATAGGGTTTCCTGTTCCTAAGGGGCGGATCCCCTCTCTCAAGTGGGTGCTGTCGTGGCTCTATAAAAGAGTATTACCGGTAAGTAATCCGGTGTTTTTTTCTTCTTCAAATGCCGCACTTGAATGAGATATTTACTATGGATATAGTCACTTGAATTACTTGAGAGATGGTTACAATATTCTGGTTTCTGTGCAGACATTGCTCTATGGGCTATTTGTTTAGATAGCACTCCCTGCGCTATTTACTTTGGTTCTTGTGTCACTGATTTCACTTTGTGTTACTTTTTTGCTCAAATTATTATATGTATCTATATGTGTATATTCTGTTTCCTGATTTTAACCCCTTCATGACCCAGCCTATTTTGGCCTTAATGACCTTGCCGTTTTTTGCAATTCTGACCAGTGTCCCTTTATGAGGTAATAACTCAGGAACGCTTCAACGGATCCTAGCGATTCTGAGATTGTTTTTTCGTGACATATTGGGCTTCATGTTAGTGGTAAATTTAGGTCGATAATTTCTGAGTTTATTTGTGAAAAAAATGGAAATTTGGCAACAATTTTGAAAATTTTGCAATTTTCACATTTTGAATTTTTATTCTGTTAAACCAGAGAGCTATGTGACACAAAATAGTTAATAAATAACATTTCCCACATGTCTACTTTACATCAGCACAATTTTGGAAACAATTTTTTTTTTTGCTAGGAAGTTATAAGGGTTAAAATTTGACCAGTGATTTCTCATTTTTACAACAAAATTTACAAAACCATTTTTTTTAGGGACCACCTCACATTTGAAGTCAGTTTGAGGGTTCTATATGGCTGAAAATACCCAAAAGTGACACCATTCTAAAAACTGCACCCCTCAAGGTGCTCAAAACCACATTCAAGAAGTTTATTAACCGTTCAGGTGTTTCACAGCAGCAGAAGCAACATGGAAGTAAAAAATGAACATTTAACTTTTTAGTCACAAAAATGATCTTTTAGCGAAATTTTTTTTATTTTCCCAAGGGTAAAAGGAGAAACTGGACCACGAACTTTGTTGTCCAATTTATCCTGAGTACGCTGATACCTCTTATGTGGGGGTAAACCACTGTTTGGGCGCACGGCAGGGCTCGGAAGGGAAGGAGCGCCATTTGACTTTTTCAATGAAAAATTGGCTCCAATCTTTAGCGGACACCATGTCGCGTTTGGAGAGCCCCCGTGTGCCTAAACATTGGAGCTCCCCCACAAGTGACCCCATTTTGGAAACTAGACCCCCCAAGGAACTTATCTAGAAGCATAGTGAGCACTTTAAACCCCCAGGTGCTTCACAAATTGATCCGTAAAAATGAAACAGTACTTTTTTTCACACAAAAATTATTTTAGCCTCAATTTTTTCATTTTCACATGGGCAACAGGATAAAAGGCATCCTAAAATTTGTTGGACAATTTCTCCTGAGTACACCAATACCTCACATGTGGGGGTAAACCACTGTTTGGGCACATGGTAAGGCTCGGAAGGGAAGGAGCACCATTTGACTTTTTGAATGAAAAATTATCTCCATCGCTAGCAGACACCATGTCACGTTTGGAGAGCCCCTGTGTGCCTAAACATTGAAGCGATCCCACAAGTGACCCCATTTTGGAAACTAGACCCCCCAAGGAACTTATCTAGAAGCATAGTGAGCACTTTAAACTCTCAGGTGCTTCACAAATTGATCCGTAAAAATGAAAAAGTACTTTTTTTTCACACAATTTCTTTTAGCCTCAATTTTTTCATTTTCACATGGGCAACAGGATAAAATGGATCCTAAAATTTGTTGGGCAATTTCTGCTGAGTACGTTGATACCTCATATGTGGGGGTAAACCACTGTTTGGGTGCACGGTAAGGCTCGGAAGGGGAGGCGTGCCATTTGACTTTTTGAATGGAAAATTAGCTCCAATCGTTAGCGGACACCATGTCGCGTTTGGAGAGCCCCTGTGTGCCTAAACATTGGAGCTCCCCTACAAGTGACCCCATTTTGGAAACTAGACCCCCCAAGGAACTTATCTAGATGCATAGTGAGCACTTATAACCCCCAGGTGCTTCACAGAAGTTTATAACGCAGAGCCGTGAAAATAAAAAATAATTTTTCTTTCCTCAAAAATGATTTTTAGCCCAGAATTTTTTATTTTCCCAAGGGTAATAGGAGAAATTGGACCCCAAATGTTGTTGTCCAGTTTGTCCTGAGTACGATGATACCCCATATGTGGGGGTAAACCACTGTTTGGGCGCACGGCAGGGCTCAGAAGGGAAGGCATGCCATTTGTCTCTTTGAATGGAAAATTAGCTCCAATCATTAGCGGACACCATGTCACGTTTGGAGAGCCCCTGTGTGCCTAAACATTGGAGCTCCCGCACAAGTGACCCCATTTTGGAAACTAGACCTCCCAAGGAACTAATCTAGATGTGTGGTGAGCACTTTGAACCCCCAAGTGCTTCGCAGAAGTTTATAACGCAGAGCCGTGAAAATAAAAAATAATTTTTCTTTTCTCAAAAATGATTTTTTAGCCCCAAATTTTTTATTTTCCCAAGGGTAACAGGAGAAATTGGACCCCAAAAGTTGTTGTCCAGTTTCTCCTGAGTACGCTGATACCCCATATGTGGGGGTAAACCACTGTTTTGGCACACGTCGGGGTTCGGAAGGGAAGTAGTGACGTTTTGAAATGCAGACTTTGATGGAATGCTCTGCGGGCGTCAGGTTGCGTTTGCAGAGCCCCTGATGTGCCTAAACAGTAGAAACACCCCACAAGTGACCCCATTTTGGAAACTAGACCCCCCAAGGAACTTATCTAGATGTGTGATGAGCACGTTCAACCCCCAAGTGCTTCACAGAAGTTTACAACGCAGAGCCGTGAAAATAAAAAATAATTTTTCTTTCCTCAAAAAAGATGTTTTAGCAAGCAATTTTTTATTTTCACAAGGGTAACAGGAGAAATTGGGCCCCAATGTTTGTTGCCCAGTTTGTTGTGAGTACAGTGATACCCCATATGTGGGGGTAAACCACTGTTTGGGTGCACGTCAGGGCTCGGAAGGGAAGTAGTGACATTTGAAATGCAGACTTTGATGGAATGGTCTGAGGGCGTCACGTTGCATTTGCAGAGCCCCTGATGTGCCTAAACAGTAGAAACACCCCACAAGTGACCCCATTTTGGAAACTAGACCCCCCAAGGATCTTATCTAGATGTGTGATGAGCACGTTCAACCCCCAAGTGCTTCACAGAAGTTTACAACGCAGAGCTGTGAAAATAAAAAAATCATTTTTCTTTCCTCAAAAAAGATGTTTTAGCAAGCAATTTTTTATTTTCACAAGGGTAACAGGAGAAATTGGGCCCCAATGTTTGTTGCCCAGTTTGTTATGAGTACAGTGATACCTCATATGTGGGGGTAAACCACTGTTTGGGCGCACGTCAGGGCTCGGAAGGGAAGTAGTGACATTTGAAATGCAGACTTTGATGGAATGGTCTGCGGGCGTCACATTGCATTTGCAGAGCCCCTGATGTGCCTAAACAGTAGAAACACTCCACAAGTGACCCCATTTTGGAAACTAGACCCCCGAAGGAACTTATCTAGATGTGTGGTGAGCACTTTCAATCCCCAAGTGCTTCACAGAAGTTTATAACGCAGAGCCGTGAAAATAAGAAATAATTGTTCTTTCCTCAAAAATTATGTCTTAGCAAGTAATTTTTTATTTTTGCAAGGGTAACAGGAGAAATTGGACCCCAACAGTTGTTGCCCAGTTTGTCCTGAGTACGCTGGTACCCCAAATGTGGGGGTAAACCACTGTTTGGGCGCACGTCGGGGCTTGGAAGGGAGGGAGCACCATTTGACTTTTTGAATGCAAGATTGGCTGGAATCAATGGTGGTGCCATGTTGCGTTTGGAGACCCCTGATGTGCCTAAACAGTGGAAACCCCTCAATTCTAACTTCAACACTAACCCCAACACACCCCTAATCCTAATCCCAACTGTAGCCATAACCCTAATCCCAACCCTAACCCCAACACACCCCTAACCACAACCCTAACCCCAACACACCCGTAACCCTAATTCCAACCCTAACCCTAACCCTAATCCTAGCCCTAATCCCAACCCTAACCCTAATCCCAACCCTAACCACAACTGTAACCCCAACACACCCCTAACCCTATCCGTAACCCTAACCACAAGCCTAATCTTAACCCTATTTCCAACCCTAACTCTAATTCCAACCCTAACCCTAAGGGTATGTGCCCACGTTGCGGATTCATGTGAGATTTTTCCGCACCATTTTTGAAAAATCTGCAGGTAAAAGGCACTGCGTTTTACCTGCGTATTTACAGCAGATTTCCAGTGTTTTTTTGTGCGGATTTCACCTGCGGATTCCTATTGAGGAACAGGTGTAAAACGCTGCGGAATCCGCACAAAGAATTGACATGCTGCGGAAAATACAACGCAGCGTTTCTGCACGGAATTTTCCGCACCATGGGCACAGCGGATTTGGTTTTCCATAGGTGTACACGGTACTGTAAACCTGATGGAAAACTGCTACGAATTCGCAGCGGCCAATCCGCTGCGGATCCGCGGCCAATCCGCTGCGGATCCGCGGCCAATCCGCTGCGGATCCGCGGCCAATCCGCTGCGGATCCGCAGCCAAATCCGCACATGCCATAACCCTAACCCTACCTGTAACCCTAACCCTACCCGTAACCCTAACCCTAGTTCTAACCCTAACCCTAGTTCTAACCCTAACCCTAGTTCTAACCCTAGTGGAAAAAGAAAAAAAAAATATTTTCTTTATTTTATTATTGTCCCTACCTATGGGGGTGATAAAGGGGGGGTTTATTTATAAAATTTTTTTTTTTTTGATCGCTGTGATAGACCCTACCACAGCGATCAAAATGCACTTGTAATGAATCTGCCGGCCGGCAGATTCGGCGGGCGCACTGAGCATGCGCCCGCCATTTTGGAAGATGGCGGCGCCCAGCGAGGAGACGGACCGACACCGGGAGCCTCGGTAAGTATAAGGGGGGGGGGGGGAGATCGGGGCACGGGGGGGGGGGGGGCGTCGGAGCACCGGGGGGTGACATAGGAGCAGGGGGGGAGCGGGCAGGAGGACGGGGGAGCGGAGCACAGGACGGAGGGGACCGGACCCCATAACGGAGGACTGGGGGGGCGATCGGTGGGGTGGGGGGGGGGGGGTCACTTCAGGTTTTCCAGCCATGGCCGATGATATTGCAGCATCGGCCATGGCTGGATTGTAATATTTCACCAGTTTTTTAGGTGAAATATTACAAATCGCTCTGATTGGCAGTTTCACTTTCAACAGCCAATCAGAGTGATCGTAGCCACGGGGGGGTGAAGCCACCCCCCCTGGGCTGAAGTACCACTCCCCCTGTCTCTGCAGATCGGGTAAAATAGGAGTTAACCCTTTCACCCAATCTGCAGCGACGCAATCATTCCATGACGCCACATAGGCGTCATGGGTCGGATTGGCACGGGTTTTCATGACGCCTACGTGGCGTCATGGGTCGGGAAGGGGTTAATATTTTTTTTCTAATAAAATGTAAACCGTTTTATTGATATAGCATGACCCATTGACCTCGTTATATCAAATATTTTGAACGAGTTGCTATTTATCTGATATATGGGTATTTTTTTTGCAGAAATATGCATAAACCATAATGATGTTGATTAGGAGTTTTTGTTATACTATGACAACCTGCGTCATCATTATGATTGTGTGGTCCTGATGTTTGGCATGGCAGTTCATGGCCAAATAATGGCCTTAGAATCTTCCAGGTATTGTGACCTGTTCATAAGTTAGCAATATTTAGGCGGTAAAAATATTTTTTTTCATTCCTGTCCTGACACTTTGCGATAATTTCTTAAATGCACCTGAAAGGTTAGTAAACTACCTACCTGACAGCAATTTTAATTATGTTGAGGGGTGCTGTTTTTAAAATGGTATCACTTTGGGGGTTTCCATAGGTCCCCCAAAGCCACTTCTAAACTGACTAGGTCCCTAAAAGAAAAAAAAAATAATAAATGTTGTAAATTGCCTTGAAAAAAGCACTGCTGCATTTTTAAACCTTCTAATATGCTAAAAAAGAATAAAAGATCATTTTACAAATTGTGCTAATGCAATGCAGACTTGAGGGAAAGGTTATTAATTTATGTTTTTGTGTGGTATTAACATCTGGATTAAAGGGATGATCATTTATAGCTTGAAAATTGCTATTTTTAACATTTGTCAATTTTTTGCTTTTTATAATTAAACACAAAACATATCAACCCAAATTTACCATTATGAATAAATATAACGTGCCATGAAGAAAACAGTCTTAAAGACGTTGTCCACTACTATAACTTTTTTTTTTTTTTTTTTTTCTTTCATAAATCTTGCTATTATGTGCCACTGAAAACATCTACTGTGTTTATTTTAGCAATATTACCTTTTATCATGCTGTAGCAGCACATCTTTAGTGCTGGATCCAGCTCTCATGGGGTTAATCGACAACTTCCTTTCTCCTGAGTTATTGTGCTCTAATACTACAAGTTCCATGATGCATTGCACTCGCCTGTAACTCTGCACCTGGCACACCCACTCCAAAACACACCCCAACCCCTCCCTCATCTCCCCCCTCTGTCTTCAAAAAGATTTGTGATGTCATTTCTGTCCAACCTCCTCTTTTACTTTTGTCCAACCCACACTCCATTACACACAGATAGATGGATAGATAGATAACAAATAGATATATCTGTATGTATTCATCTATCTATCTATATATCTATGTCTATTTCCATATATATGTCCATATCCATGTTTCTAAACCCCTTCACCCCTGGAGCTTTTTTGTTTTCATTTATCGCTCCCCTTCTTTCCAGAGCCATAATTTTTCCGTCAATATGGCCATGTGAGGGCTTATTTTTTGCGGGACAAGTTCTACATTTGAACGACACCATTGGTTTTAGCATTTCGTTTAAACAGAAAATGTGAAAAAAATTCAAAGTGCAATGAAATTGCAAATAAAGTGCAATCCCACACTTGTTTTTTGCTTGGCTTTTTTGCTAGGTTCATTAAAATGCTAAGGCTATGTGCACACGTCAGCTAATTCGGATGTAATCTGGACAGTGGACACACACCCTACGCTATCCATACATCTATCAATAGATATATCTAACCAGATATATCTATAGATAGATGTAGGAATATATAGATGTATGCATCTATAGATCTATCTATATGTAGATCTGTCTATCCATTTCATCTATCATCTATATGTCTATCTGTGTGTGTAATGGAGTGTGGGTTGGACAAATGTAAAAGAGGAGGTTGGACAATAATGGCATCACAAATCTTTTTTTTGTTGTTGTTCAATAATACATCTTTATTTAGCTTTCAAAAACGCACCAAAACGCATAAAAAACACGCAAAAAACGCACCAAGAGCGAATTCAAAAATGCATCAAAACCGCGCAAAAAACTGCACCAAAAGCGGCATCAAAACCGCACCCAAAACGGCATCAATACCGCACCAAGAACTGCATCAAAACCGCACCAAGAACTGCATCAAAACCGCACCAAAACTGCACCAGGTTTTGATGCAGATTTGGTGCAGTTTTGATGCTGTTTTTGGTGCGGTTTTTGCGCGGTTTTGATGCAGTTTTTGGAAATAAATAAATAATCGGAAAATGTGCATGATTTGAATGTAAACATGCATGAAAAAACGGATTCGGAGGCCGGATTCATCATTTCACGTCTCAGTTTCATACGTTTTTTGCCGGATCCGTCGCTGTGCGTTTTTTTTAGCCGGACAGAAAAAACGTTCCTCTGTATGTGTTTTCCGTCCGGCGGAAACAGCTTTTTTTACGGATCCGGCAAAAAACGGATGAAACGTGTGGCCATCAGGCGCAATCCGGCGCTAATACAACTCTATGAGAAAAAAATGGATCCGGCAGTAAAAAAATAATCCGTTTTTTACAAAACTCGCCGGATTGTGCCTGACGGCAAACACCTGATGTGTGAAAGCAGCCAGATATATGGATAGATACATCTGTATCTATAGATATATCTATCTATAAATATATCTATCGATAGATATATCCATAGATATATAATAGAAAGGTCGATGTTTCTAAGGCTACTTTCATCCTTGCGTTTTTAGCAATCCGTCGCAATCCGTCTTTTGGGGAAAAAACGGATCCTGCAAATGTGCTCGCAGGATGTGTTTTTTACCCATAGACTTGTATTAGCGACGGATCACGACGGATGGCCACACGTCGCATCCGTTGTGCAACGGATCCGTCGTGTTTTGGCGGACAGTTGGCAAGAAATAACGTTCGTGAACTTTTATTGTCCATTGAATCCGCCATTTTCTATCGCGCATGCGCGGCCAAAACTCCGCCCCCTCCTCCCCGGACTTCAGAATGGGCAGCAGATGCGTTGAAAAACTGCATCCGCTGCCCACTTCGTGCACAAATTTCACAACGTGCGTCAGTACTTAGACCCGACGCATAGCGACGGACCCGTACCGACGCAAGTGTGAAAAAGGCCTTAATGAGCGTTTAATTTAATTTAACCCCTTCATGACCCAGCCTATTTTGGCCTTAATGACCTTGCCGTTTTTTGCAATTCTGACCAGTGTCCCTTTATGAGGTAATAACTCCGGAACGCTTCAACGGATCCTAGCGATTCTGAGATTGTTTTTTCGTGACATATTGGGCTTCATGTTAGTGGTAAATTTAGGTCGATAATTTCTGAGTTTATTTGTGAAAAAAATGGAAATTTGGCAAAAAATTTGAAAATTTCGCAATTTTCACATTTTGAATTTTTATTCTGTTAAACCAGAGAGTTATGTGACACAAAATAGTTAATAAATAACGTTTCCCACATGTCTACTTTACATCAACACAATTTTGGAAACAATTTTTTTTTTTGCTAGGAAGTTATAAGGGTTAAAATTTGACCAGTGATTTCTCATTTTTACAACAAAATTTACAAAACCATTTTTTTTAGGGACCACCTCACATTTGAAGTCATTTTGAGGGTTCTATATGGCTGAAAATACCCAAAAGTGACACCATTCTAAAAACTGCACCCCTCAAGGTGCTCAAAACCACATTCAAGAAGTTTATTAACCCTTCAGGTGTTTCACAGCAGCAGAAGCAACATGGAAGTAAAAAATGAACATTTAACTTTTTAGTCACAAAAATGATATTTTAGCAACAATTTTTTTATTTTCCCAAGGGTAAAAGGAGAAACTAGACCACGAACGTTGTTGTCCAATTTGTCCTGAGTACGCTGATACCTCATATGTGGGGGTAAACCACTGTTTGGGCGCACGGCAGGGCTCGGAAGGGAAGGAGCGCCATTTGACTTTTTGAATGAAAAATTGGCTCCAATCTTTAGCGGACACCATGTCACGTTTGGAGAGCCCCCGTGTGCCTAAACATTGGAGCTCCCCCACAAGTGACCCCATTTTGGAAACTAGACCCCCCAAGGAACTTATCTAGAAGCATAGTGAGCACTTTAAACCCCCAGGTGCTTCACAAATTGATCCGTAAAAATGAAAAAGTACTTTTTTTTCACAAAAAAATTATTTTAGCCTCAATTTTTTCATTTTCACATGGGCAACAGGATAAAATGGATCCTAAATTTTGTTGGGCAATTTCTCCTGAGTACACCAATACCTCACATGTGGGGGCAAACCACTGTTTGGGCACATGGTAAGGCTCGGAAGGGAAGGAGCGCCATTTGACTTTTTGAATGAAAAATTATCTCCATCGTTAGCGGACACCATGTCGCGTTTGGAAAGCCCCCTGTGTGCCTAAACATTGGAGCTCCTCCACAAGTGACCCCATTTTGGAAACTAGACCCCCCAAGGAACTCATCTAGAGGCATAGTGAGCACTTTAAACCCCCAGGTGCTTCACAAATTGATCCGCAAAAATGAAAAAGTACTTTTTTTTCACACAAAATTTCTTTTAGCCTCAATTCTTTCATTTTCACATGGGCAACAGGATAAAATGGATCCTAAAATTTGTTGGGCAATTTCTCCTGAGTATGCCGATACCTCATATGTGGGGGTAAACCACTGTTTGGGTGCACGGCAAGGCTCGGAAGGGGAGGCGTGCCATTTGACTTTTTGAATGGAAAATTAGCTCCAATCGTTAGCGGACACCATGTCGCGTTTGGAGAGCCCCTGTGTGCCTAAACATTGGAGCTCCCCTACAAGTGACCCCATTTTGGAAACTAGACCCCCCAAGTAACTTATCTAGATGCATAGTGAGCACTTACAACCCCCAGGTGCTTCACAGAAGTTTATAACGCAGAGCCGTGAAAATAAAAAAATAATTTTTCTTTCCTCAAAAATTATTTTTAGCCCAGAATTTTTTATTTTCCCAAGGATAATAGGAGAAATTGTACCCCAAATGTTGTTGTCCAGTTTGTCCTGAGTACGATGATACCCCATATGTGGGGGTAAACTACTGTTTGGGCGCACGGCAGGGCTCGGAAGGGAAGGCACGCCATTTGGCTTTTTGAATGGAAAATTAGCTCCAATCATTAGCGGACACCATGTCGCGTTTGGAGAGCCCCTGTGTGCCTAAACATTGGAGCTCCAGCACAAGTGACCCCATTTTGGAAACTAGACCTCCCAAGGAACTAATCTGGATGTGTGGTGAGCACTTTGAACCCCCAAGTGCTTCACAGAAGTTTATAACGCAGAGCCATGAAAATAAAAAAAAAATTTTCTTTTCTCAAAAATGATTTTTTTAGCCCACATTTTTTTATTTTCCCAAGGGTAACAGGAGAAATTGGACCCCAAAAGTTGTTGTCCAGTTTCTCCTGAGTACGCTGATACCCCATATGTGGGGGTAAACCATTGTTTTGGCACGCGTCGGGGTTCGGAAGGGAAGTAGTGACGTTTTGAAATGCAGACTTTGATGGAATGCTCTGCGGGCGTCAGGTTGCGTTTGCAGAGCCCCTGATGTGCCTAAACAGTAGGAACTCCCCACAAGTGACTCCATTTTGGAAACTAGACCCCCAAGGGAACTTATCTAGATGTGTGGTGAGCACTTTGAACCCCCAAGTGCTTCACATAAGTTTATAACGCAGAGCCGTGAAAATAATAAACGTGTTTCCTTTCCTCAAAAATATTTTTTTAGCCCAGAATTTTTTATTTTTGCAAGAGTAACAGGAGAAATTGGACCCCAAAAGTTGTTGTCCAGTTTCTCCTGAGTACGCTGATACCCCATATGTGGGGGTAAACCACTGTTTGGGCACATGCCGGGGCTCGTAAGGGAAGTAGTGACGTTTTGGAATGCAGACTTTGATGGAATGGTCTGCGGGCATCATGTTACGTTTGCAGAGCCCCTGATATGCCTAAACAGTAGAAACCCCCCACAAGTGACCCCATTTTGGAAACTAGACCCCCCAAGGAACTAATCTAGATGTGTGGTGAGCACTTTCAATCCCCAAGTGCTTCACAGAAGTTTACAACGCAGAGCCGTGAAAATAAAAAATCATTTTTCTTTCCTCAAAAAAGATGTTTTAGCAAGCAATTTTTTATTTTCACAAGGGTAACAGGAGAATTTGGACCCCAATATTTATTGCCCAGTTTGTTGTGAGTACGCTGATACCCCATATGTGGGGGTAAACCACTGTTTGGGCACACGTCAGGGCTCGGAAGGGAAGTAGTGACATTTTGGAATGCAGACTTTGATGGAATGGTCTGCGGGCATCATGTTACGTTTGCAGAGCCCCTGATATGCCTAAACAGTAGAAACCCCCCACAAGTGACCCCATTTTGGAAACTAGACCCCCCAAGGAACTAATCTAGATGTGTGGTGAGCACTTTCAATCCCCAAGTGCTTCACAGAAGTTTACAACGCAGAGCCGTGAAAATAAAAAATCATTTTTCTTTCCTCAAAAAAGATGTTTTAGCAAGCAATTTTTTATTTTCACAAGGGTAACAGGAGAATTTGGACCCCAATATTTGTTGCCCAGTTTGTTGTGAGTACGCTGATACCCCATATGTGGGGGTAAACCACTGTTTGGGCACACGTCAGGGCTCGGAAGGGAAGTAGTGACATTTGAAATGCAGACTTTGATGGAATGGTCTGCGGGCGTCACATTGCATTTGCAGAGCCCCTGATGTGCCTAAACAGTAGAAACACCCCACAAGTGACCACATTTTGGAAACTAGACCCCCAAGGAACTAATCTAGATGTGTGGTGAGCACTTTCAACCCCCAAGTGCTTCACAGAAGTTTATAACGCAGAGCCGTGAAAATAAAAAATAATTGTTCTTTCCTCAAAAATTATGTTTTAGCAAGTAATTTTTTATTTTTGCAAGGGTAACAGGAGAAATTGGACCCCAACAGTTGTTGCCCAGTTTGTCCTGAGTACGCTGGTACCCCAAATGTGGGGGTAAACCACTGTTTGGGCGCACGTCGGGGCTTGGAAGGGCGAGAGCACCATTTGACTTTTTGAACGCAAGATTGACTGGAATCAATGGTGGCGCCATGTTGCGTTTGGAGACCCCTGATGTGCCTAAACAGTGGAAACCCCTCAATTCTAACTTCAACACTAACCCCAACACACCCCTAATCCTAATCCCAACTGTAGCCATAACCCTAATCACAACCCTAACCCCAACACACCCCTAACCACAACCCTAACCGCAACACACCCGTAACCCTAATTCCAACCCTAATCCTAACCCTAATCCCAACCGTAACCCTAATCCCAACCCTAACCACAACTGTAACCCCAACACACCCCTATCCCTATCCGTAACCCTAACCACAAGCCTAATCTTAACCCTATTTCAAACCCTAGCCCTAATTCCAACCCTAACTCTAATTCCAACCCTAACCCTAAGGCTATGTGCCCACGTTGCGGATTCGTGTGAGATTTTTCCGCACGATTTTTGAAAAATCTGCAGGTAAAAGGCACTGCGTTTTACCTGCGGATTTACAGCAGATTTCCAGTGTTTTTTTGTGCGGATTTCACCTGCGGATTCCTATTGAGGAACAGGTGTAAAACGCTGCGGAATCCGCACAAAGAATTGACATGCTGCGGAAAATACAACGCAGCGTTTCTGCACGGAATTTTCCGCACCATGGGCACAGCGGATTTGGTTTTCCTTAGGTGTACATGGTACTGTAAACCTGATGGAAAACTGCTTCGAATTTGCAGCGGCCAATCCGCTGCGTATCCGTGGCCAATCCGCTGCGTATCCGCGGCCGATCCGCTGCGGATCCGCCGCCGATCCGCTGCGGATCCGCCGCCGATCCGCCGCGGATCCGCCGCGGATCCGCCGCCGATCCGCCGCCGATCCGCTTCGGATCCGCCGCCGATCCGCCGCCGATCCGCTGCGGATCCGCTGCCGATCCGCTGCCGATCCGCTGCGGATCCGCGGCCGATCCGCTGCGGATCCGCGGCCGATCCGCTCTGTGTGCACATGCCATAACCCTACCCCTAACCCTACCCGTAACCCTAACCCTACCCCTAACCCTACCCCTAGTTCTAACCCTAGTTCTAACCCTAACCCTAGTGGAAAAAGAAAAAAAAAAATTTCTTTATTTTATTATTGTCCCTATGGGGGTGATAAAGTGGGGGGGGGTTTATTTATTATTTTTTTTATTTTGATCGCTGTGATAGAACCTACCACAGCGATCAAAATGTACTTGTAAGGAATCTGCCGACTGGCAGATTCGGCGGGCGCACTGAGCATGCGCCCGCCATTTTCCAAGATGGCGGCGCCCAGCGAGGAGACGGCCGGACACCGGGAGGATCGGTAAGTATGAAGGGGTGGTGGTGGGTGGATCGGAGCACAGGGGGGGGGGGGTGATCGGAGCACAGGGGGGGGGGGATCTGAGCAAGGAGGGAGCGGACAGGAGGACGGGGGAGCCGGCAGGCGGACGGAGGGGACCGGACCCCATAACGGAGGACTGGGGGGACGATCGGTGGGTGTGGGGGGGGCACTTGAGTATTTCCAGCCATGGCCGATGATATTGCAGCATCGGCCATGGCTGGATTGTAATATTTCACCAGTTTTTTAGGTGAAATATTACAAATCGCTCTGATTGGCAGTTTCACTTTCAACAGCCAATCAGAGCGATCGTAGCCACGGGGGGGTGAAGCCACCCCCCCTGGGCTGAAGCACCACTCCCCCTGTCTCTGCAGATCGGGTAAAATCGGAGTTAACCCTTTCACCCGATCTGCAGGGACGCGATCATTCCATGACGCATACGCTGCGTCATAGGTCGCATTGGCACCGACTTTCATGACGCAGCGTATGCGTCAAAGGTCGTGAAGGGGTTAAAAAATGGGAAAAAAATGCGTGGGCTCCCGTGCAATTTTCTACACCAGAGGGGGAAAGCTGACGGCCGAGGGCCAATATTTGTAGCCTGCTATGAATATCAGCCCGCAGCTGTCTGTGTAGCCTTTACTGGCTATTAAAATAATGACCCCCAAAAAATGACTTGGGGTCCCCCTATATTTTATAGCCAGAAAGGCTATGCAGACAGCTGCGGCCTGATATTCATAGCCTAGAGAGGGGCCATGGATATTGGTCTCCCCCCCGGCTACAAATACCAGTCCGCAGCTGCCCCAGAAATGGCTTATCTGTAAGATGCGCCAATTCCGGCACTTAGCCCCTCTCTTCCCACTCCTGTGTAGCGTTGGGTTATGGGGTAATAAGGGGTTTATGTCACCTTGCTATTGTAAGGGAACATTAAGCCGGGTTAATAACGGAGAGGCATCAATAATTCATTATTAATCCAATAGTAATAAAGCGTTAATAAAACACACACACATTAGGAAAAAAGTATTTTAATATTCTTCATTTAACCATACTTACCATACTTGAGCACCTGCAAAAAACGTAAAATAATAAACCGTATACTACCTGTCCGCCGTAGTCCAATTAATAACGAGTGTCCCACGACAATCTCCCCTATAGAACAGTGACATCGGGTGATGTCACTGCTCTATAGGACCTTCAGTGACACACTGACAGGAGACAATGGCTCCTGCAGTGCATCACCAAGAGGTTACCTTAGGACAAAGTCACACTTTATGGCAATTGCTGCCTGGGAAAATTTCTCACACAGCAATGGCATAAAGTGAGACTAGGAACTATTTTCTCACAGGGGCGTAGGAATACATTGTGAGGAATACATTGTGGAAGGATACCTTCCATCATTGTATTCCTGGAGCCCCTGGAGAGCGGTCGCATCAGCTGATGCTGCTGCTCTCCATGGGAGATCGTCGAGGGACACTCGTTTTAATTGGATTTCTGCGGATCAGGGAGTATAGTGTTTTATTATTTTAATATTTTTTACAGATGACACTGGCTTCGGGTATCAAGGTGACAAGTGATGGTGAGTATGTACTCTGTTATATGTACTGTATGTCTATATGTATGTTGTATGTATGTACTGTATGTATGTACTGTATGTGGCATGGTGCATGTCGTCGCATGGTGCATGTCGTCGCATGGTGCATGTCGTCGTATGGTGCATGTCATAGCATGTTGCCGTATGTCGTCGCATGGTGCATGTCGCCGCATGTCATCACATGGTGCATGTCGTCGCATGTTGCTGCATGTCGTCGCATGGTGCATGTCGTCACATTTTCCATGTCGTCGCATGTCGCGTGGTGCATGTTGTCTCATGTCATCGCATGGTGCATGTCACATGTTGCATGTCGTCACATGTTGCATGTCGTATGTTGCATCTCGCATGTTGTCGCATGGTGCATGTCGCATGGTGCATGTCACATGTTGCATGTCACATTCTGCATGTCATCGCATATCGCATGGTGCATGTCGTCGCATGTTGTCACATGTCATTGCATGTCGTATGTTGCATATTGCCACATGTTACATGTCACATGGTGTGTGTCATATGTATGTATGTACTGTATATGTGTATGTGTTTTTTTTTTTGTTTTTTTTTTTACAATCAACACATTAGCCGGATGATGGGACTACTACTGTCCCATCATTGGCTAATGTGTCACTTACTGTCACTGTAACAGGCGGAGCCCGATAGGACTTGCAGTCCCATCGGACGAAGCTTGCACACAGACACCCCCGCTGCCACCACTAGCGCACAGCCCTGCAGCAGACCCCAGCACGGCACGCAGACCCCCGCACATACCGGTGCAGGCACGCAGACCCCCGCACATACCTGCGCAGGCCCGCACATACCGGCACCGGCACGCAGACCCTCCCGAACATGCCGGCACGCAGACCCCCGGCACCCGCACAATCGTCCCTGCCTAGCCCCGCCCGCACATCCCTGCCTAGTCCCGCCCGCCCCCAGCACAGCCCTGCAGCCCACATCCCAGTCACTCTTGATCAGTGATTGCTGTCTGTGGAGGCTGGGCACGCCTGCTCATGACGTCACATCAATTTCCAGAGTGTGGAAATTGACGTGACGTTGGCGGAAATAAGCGGTGGGTGCAGCCTGGGGGTCACGTGACCCGGACTCAGCCGCCAGCATAGCGCCGCTCACAGGCGAAAACGGCAACGGAAGGTATTTACACAATTCATCAAGGGCCCCAGGGGGATGCATTGGGGGGTTAATTGAAAGTAGTGGACAACCCCTTTAAAATCACTGGGATATGTTGAAGCATTTTAGAGTTATTACCTCATAAATTGAAATGTGAAGGCCTTGTGATTAAGGGGTTAAATCTTTCCCAGGTTTCAGTATGACCGATATGTACTTACAGTTAGTTTAGGAAATGGGTTTAAAGATGAAAGCGTTAAATACTTTGGTTAGAAAGGTTGTTAGTTTGTAGAATTTAGCAGCGTACCCATCAGGATCGAGGCTCTTTTTACGGTGTGACATTTTAATGGCTTGTAGTAATTCTTCATTGAAGGATTCTTCCAGTGCATTCTGAATATTGTCATAATGAGGGCAAGGCAGCTTTCTCTATATATTGATCTATCTGTGCTTGGAGACGTGATGGGGAGATATATGCAAGTTGGCCTTTAACCCCTTAACGACCGCCGATAAGCCTTTTAACGGCGGTAGTTAAGGGTACTTAAACCACAGCGCCGTTAATTAACGGCGCTGTGGAAAAAATGTATAGCGCCCCCAGAGTTGGATTTTCTCCGGGGTCTTGGCTGCCTGGGGTAGCCGAGACCCCAGAGAACATGATTTGGGTCGGTTTTTACCGAAGGTATTAACAGTTTACCGGCGACCACAAAAAAAGTGTGATTTAATTTCTCTCTCCTCTGATGTGATCGCATATCAGAGGAGAGAGAAATAGAATCACCGATTTCCCTCGAACCCCTATGGGTGCCGCCATCTTTTCCCGGAAAAAAAATGATCTCGGGGTAGCTGAGACCCCAGAGAACATAATTGGGGTTGGTTTTTACTGACCACGATTTTGCGATTGCTGCTACTAACCGTGTAGCGGCGGCCACAAAATAAAGTCAGATGGGCCAGTTAATTTCTCTCTCCTCTAATGTGATCGCACATCAGAGGAGAGAGAAATGAGGTCTCCCCCCCCCCCCCCCCCCCATACTTACCTGTGTCTCCCGGTGCTCCTCGGCCCTCCTGCTTCCTCAGGTGGGCGCCACCATCTTGATCAGGGAAAAAAATGGCGTACACATGTGCAGTGCACCCGGCAACAGTAGGAAGATTTTTCCTGTTGGTTCATTTTGGTCACTGTGATAAACCCTATCACAGTGATCAAAATGAAAAAATAATAAATAAACCCCTCCTTATCACCCCCTTAGTTATGGAAAAATAATAAAATAAAGAAAATGTATTTATTTCCATTTTTCCATTAGAGTTAGAGTTGGGCTAAAGTTAGGGTTGGGGCTGAAATTAGGGTTAAGATTAGAGTAATGCTTCTTTTTACACTTACCGTGGTTTTGCGTCCCGTTTTTGCGGTCCCAATAGATTACTATGGAGCTGTTTGGCCATGAGGGCCGTATTTACGGCTCTGAAAAAATATCAAGCCTGCTCGATATTTTTCATGGCTTACGGACATTACCCCATTGTAATGCAATGGGGCCGCAAAAACAACAGAAGGTTGTTTTTGTGGTGCACCGTGACTTCCGGTATTGGGGACCGCCGTTTTTTTCCAATAGTTTTGCCATAGTATTGCAAATCCGAAAAGCGTTGATCTGCAAGTTTTTTTGCGGTGCATTATTGTGGCAGACCATGAAAATTGCTGCAATACAGCCCCAAAAAAGGCCCTCAATAACAGGCCGCAAAAAACCTGGTAAGTGTAAAAGATGCCTTAGTTAGTCAGTCCGGAAATTTGGGAAATCTTTGAAAGTGACCCCAAGTGCAGTTGCTAAAACCATCAATAGCTACAAGGAAACTGGCTCACATGAGGACCACCCCAGGGAAGGAATACCAAGAGTCACCCCTGCTTCTGAGGATAAGTTAAGCCGAGTCACCAGCCTCAGAAATCGCACGTTACCATCAGCTCAGATTAGAGACCAGGTCAATGAGCTGGACCGCAGAGTGAAGGCAAAAGGGCCAACAAGTGCTAAGCATATCTGGGAACTCCTTCAAGATTGTTGGAAGACCATTTCCGGTGACTACCTCTTGAAACTCATCAAGAGAATGCCAAGAGTGTGCAAAGCAGTCATCAAAGCAAATGGTGGCTACTTTGAAGAACCTAGAATATAAGGCTATGTGCACACGTTGCGGATTAGGCTTAGGAATTTCTGGTGCGGATTCTGCATCTCTTGGCAGAAAACACAGGTGCGGATTTGACGTGTTTTTTGTGCGGATTTACTGCGTTTTTTACCCCTGCGGATTTCTATAATGGAATGGATACAAAAAAGCTGCAGATCCGCATAAAAGAAGTGACATGCTACTTCTTTTAATCTGTAGCGTTTCCGCACCATTAGCACAGCATTTTTTTTTTTTACCATTGATTTACATTGTACTGTAAATCACTTGCGGCTCTGCAGCGTTTCTGCACCGCAAAAAAAACCGCTGCGTATCCGCAGGAAATCCGCAACGTGTGCACATACCCTAAGACATATTTTCAGTTGTTTCACACTTTTTTGTTAAGTATATAATTCCACATGTGTTAATTCATAGTTTTGATGCCTTCAGTGTGAATTTACAATTTTCGTAGTCATGAAAATACAGAAAAATCTTTAAATAAGAAGGTATGTCCAAACTTTTGGTCTGTACTGTACATCAGGGGGTCTCCAAACACGACATGGCTCAACCATTCATTCCAGCCAATTTTGCGTTGGAAAAGTCAAATGGTGCTCCCTCCCTTCTGAACTCTGCCATGCACCCAAACAGTGGTTTACCCCCACATATGGGGTTTCAGCGCACTGAGGACAAATTGGACAAAAACTTTTGGGGTCCAGTTTCTCCTGCTACCCTTGGGAAAATAAAAAAAAAATTGGGGGCTAAAAAATCATTTTGTGGAAAAAATAGGATTTTTTATTTTCACGGCTCTACGTAATAAACTTCTGTGAAGCACTTGGGGGTTCATAGTGCTCACCATACATCTAGATACTCCTTTGGGGGTCTAGTTTCATAAATGGGGTCACTTGTGGGGGGTTTCTACTGTTTAGGCACATCAGGGGCTCTGCAAACTCAACATGACGTCCGCAGACCAATCTATCAAAGTATGCATTCCAAAATGGCGCTCCTTCCCTTCTGAGCTCTGCCATGCGCCCAAACAGTGGTCCCCCCCACATATGGGGTATCAACGTACTCAGGACAAATTGCACAACAACTTTCATGGTCCAATTTCTCCTGTTACCCTTGTGAAAGTAAAAATTTGGGGGTGAATAGATAATTTATGTGGAAAAATATGATTTTTTATTTTCACGGCTCTACTTTATAAACTTCTGTGAAGCACTTGGGGATTCATAGTGCTCACCACACATCTAGATAAGCTCCTGGGGGGTCTAGTTTCCAAAATTGGTTCACTTGTGGGGGGTTTCTACTGTTTAGGTACATCAGGGGCACTGGAAATGCAACATGACGCCCACAGACCCATCCATCAAAGTCTGCATTTTAAAACGTCACTACTTCCATTCCAAGCCCCGCTGTTTGCCCAAACATTGGTTTTCCCCCACATATGGGGTATCGGCGTACTCAGGACAAACTGGACAACAGCTTTTGGGGTCTGTTTCCCTTGTGAAAGTAAAAAAAATTGCGGGCTAAATCATTTTCGAGGAAAAAAAAAAGATTTTTTATTTTCACGGCTCAACTTTCCAAACTTCGGTGAAGCACTTGGGGGTTGAAAGTGCACACCCACAGCCAGATAAGTTCCTTCAAGGGGTCTAGTTTCAAAAATGGTGTCACTTATGGGGGGTTTCTACTGTTAAGGCACATCAGGGGCTCTCCAAACACAACATGGCATCCGATCTCAATTCCAGCCAATTCTGCATTGAAAAAGTCAAACGGCGCTCCTTCCCTTCCGAGCTCTGCCATGCGCCCAAACATATTGGGTATCGGCGTCCTCAGGACAAATTGACAACAACTTTTGGGGTCTAATTTCTCCTGTTACCCTTGTGAAATATGATTTTTTTTAAAATTTTAACGGCTCTGCGTTATAAACTTCTGTGAAGCACTTGGGGGTTCAAAGTGCACACCACACATCTAGATAAGTTGCTTCAGGGGTCTAGTTTCCAAAATGGTGTCACTTGTGTGGGGTTTCCACTGTTAAGGCACATCAGGGGCTATCTAAATACAACATGGCGTCCGATCTCAATTCCTGACAATTCTGCATTGAAATAATCAAATGGCATTCCTTCTCTTCCAAGCTCTACTGTGCGCCCAAACAGTGGTTTACTCCCACATATGGGGTATCGGCGTATTCAGGAGAAATTGCACAACAAATTTTGTGGTCCATTTTCTCTTTTTACACTTTGAAAAAAAAAAAAAAAATGGTTCTGAATTAAAATGTTTGTAAACAAAAGTTAAATGTTAATATTTTCCTTCCACATTGCTTCACTTCCTGTGAAGCACGTAAAGGGTTAATAACATTCTTGAATGTTGTTTTCAGTACCTTGAGGGGTGTAGTTTTTAGAATGGTGTCATTTTTAGGTATTTTCTGCCATGATCCCCCCTAAAAGTGAGTTTAAGGCCATGTTAACACGTTGCGGATTTTACCGCGGATCCGCAGCGTTTTTGGATGCTGCGGATCCGCAGCAGTTTCCCATGTGGTTTATAGTATCATGTAAACCTATGGAAAACCCAATCCGCTGTGCACGTGCTGCGGAAAAAAACGTGCGGAAATGCAGCGTTGTTTTTTCCGCAGCATGTCAATTCTTTGTGCGGATCTACAGGGTTTCTGCACACATTGACTTGCATTGAGTCTGGCACATCAGCAGCAAAACCGCAGATGTAAAAAAGATCTGCGTTTTTTTTAATCAGATATTTTTTATTAAAGTTTTCAGAACATAACAGAATTTTCACCAAACTACCCCACAATCTTTCCCCCATTCCCAACCGCTCCCCCCCTACCCAACCCTGGTCCAATGATAAAATATATCACAAGAAAAATACAGACATAGATAAGGCACATATCCCAAAGCACCAGTCATAGAGTACAACTAAATCACTTTCAGGGTGATATAAACATGGTATCACGAGAATAAACATACAGACGGTAAGCCCGGAACATTCAACCATCCTGCCCAAATTTTCTCAAACACTGCCGGTCTACCCCGTTTAAGATAAATGGCCTTCTCTCGGCATAGTATAAGGTTTATAATTATTTACATATTCTTTCCTCGTGGGAACTTTATCTGAGATCCAGTGATATGCTATTAATTTTCTAGCAGTAAAAAGCATTCTGGCAACAGCTATTTGTGAATAATCATCTCCTCCCGCCTCCTCAACATTTCCAAGCACACAGACAATAGAATCTCTGGGAATATCCTGCTCTGTGGCCATATATATTAAGTTGAGAACCATAATCCAGAATATTTGTATACAGAGACACGTCTAGAACATATGTAGGATATCTGCATTATCGAGCGTATACTTGGGACATTTTGAATTTGGCCTTAGACCCAAATCAAACAGCCACTTAGGAGTCCTATAAACCCTATAAAGGATATATAGTTGAGACAGACGGTTAGGCTCACTGAGGGACATCTTAGGGATCATTTGCATTATTGACTCCCATTGATCTACCGAAATCCCCCCCACTTGTTGTTCCCATTTCACTAATGCCGTCATCGGGTGACCCAAAAGCACCCTCGAGAGGAGCTCCCCGTACACGAATGAAATTAGTCCCCTTGTAGATGCCTGTAAACCGAGCCTATTAATAACCGTATCATGATGTATAATAATAGGGTGTATATTAGTCTGCATTATATAAGCGTGTCTTACTTGTAAATACTGATAAAATACAGAATGCTGAAGTGAGAACTCCTTTCGTAAGTCCTCATGATTTAAAGACACCCCCATCTATCAGCTGTGAGAGCCACCAGATATCCACTCGTCTCCATTGCGCAAACCCCTTCAATGTCATCAATTGCGGCAGGTATGGATTATCCCATATAGGGGTATACCTCGTGAACCCAGTAATTCCTCTTAAACTTTTAATTTTACCCCACACTTTGACCATAAGCATTACCGTCGGAAATTTAGACACCCATGGTTTAAATTTATTCGCCTCAAATGCCTTTTTGGAAGTGCATTTGAACAGCAAGGTGGCTTGTTGTTGAAGGGAAATAGAGAAAAAAAAAATCTATAAATTTTTAGCATAGCGAGTGTGAGCGAGCTGAGTGTGACCTGAGTGTAAGTGTGGACGGCGGTAAGTGTGACTTGTGATTCAGTGACTTTGGAATCAGGGAGTTTCCAAGGGAGGAATTGCTGTCTGTTTTTAATTAATACTTGTATTTATTTTTTATTTAACGTTTCTGTGTGGTGCAATCCCCATTAGGAAATGTGCTCCACTATTGTTAATGCCATCCAGTGCACATCTTGCCACATGTATGCAGTCCTTGATCAGCCGGTCGAGGGTGCATACTGCTGTGCGAGATGTGAGCATGTTGTGCATTTGGAAACCCAGATTCTGGATCTAAATGTGCAGCTGGCAACACTGAGATCCATAGACAATATGGAGAGGAGTCTTCTGCTCACAGAGCAGACGCTCAATGGGATAGATGAGGAGGGGGATGGTGGGATGGAGCTGCAGGACAGTGAAGTAGGTAGCTGGGTGACATTCAGAAAGCGGGGTAGAGGGAAGAGTGCCAGGGAGGCTAGTCCTGATCTGGCTCACCCCAATAAGTTTGCTAAGTTGGCCGATGAGGGGGGTACCAGTACAGGGGTAGCACTGCTGTAGCCAGGCATGTCCTCTGAAAGCCGGAGGAGTGACTGCTCCAGTAAGGAGGGAAATAGGAGAGCAGGGCAGGCCAGACAGGTGCTGGTAGTGGGGGACTCAATTATTAGGGGAACAGATAGGGCAATCTGTCACAAAGACAGGGATCGTCGAACGGTGTGCTGCCTACCTGGCGCTCGAGTCCGACACATCGCTGATCGGGTGAACAGATTACTGGGAGGGGCTGGTGAGGACCCAGCGGTCATGGTGCACATTGGCACAAATGACAAAGTTAGAGGTAGGTGGAAGGTCCTTAAAGATGATTTCAGGGAATTAGGCTGCAAGCTGAAAGCGAGGACCTCCAACGTGGTATTTTCCGAAATACTGCCTGTACCACGTGCCACGCCAGAGAGGCAATGGGAGATTAGGGAGGTTAATAAGTGGCTCAAGAATTGGTGTAGGAAGGAGGGGTTTGGGTTCCTGCAGAACTGGGCCGACTTCTCAGTTGGCTACAGGCTCTACGCTAGGGATGGGCTGCACCTCAATGGGGAAGGTGCAGCTGTGCTGGGGGAGAAAATGGCTAGAAGGTTGGAGGAGTGTTTAAACTAGGGATTGGGGGGGAGGGTATTCATTTTATAGGAGGGGAAGATAGTGCAGATAGAGACCTGGGCACAAATAAGGAAGTTGGGGGTGGCGGTGGCATGGGGGGTGGGGTTAGAACCGTTAGTAATTTAAGAAAGAATAGAGGTACAGAGAGGAACATCAAGTACATGTATACTAATGCCAGAAGCCTCGCCAACAAAATGGACGAATTGGAACTAATGTTGTTGGAACATAATTATGACATAATTAGCCTCCTGGTTCCTCTGCCCTCCAGCATTTTCCGTCTTCTCCTCCCCCTCTTCACTCATCTCCCGCTCTGTACCTTCTCCTCCTGTGTGTGGATCTTTTCCAACTGCTTGGGGAGATTCCTTCTCCAATTCCTCCACTCGTGCATATTGCTGCAGACGAGCCGCTACTTCTCTGTTTCTGGCTGCACTATCAATCTCTGCATCTGCCAGAGCACGTGCTGAAGTGGCGGCGCCATCTTGGGAACCAGAGGCCATCTCTCCTGTAATCCTCTTTTGACCTTTTTTCGGCATGTTACACGCCTGGAATGCTCCCACGACGGCCCAATGACCTCCACCAGTCCCCAGGGCCTCTCCACAGATAATTACTGGCTGTGCTGTGGGGATTTAGCAGCGGTAATTAACTAGGACATGCGGGAGCTCTGCAGGCACACGTCCTCCTCACATGCCGCTAGGCCACGCCCCCCAGATCTGCGGTTTAGCTGTGGATGAAATGCTGCAGAACGGGAGGGGGGAAGTGTGTGGGCGGAGTGTGGGTGGAGACTGCATGTCTGTGTGTGCGGGCGGGCTGTCCATGGGTCTGCCGGGGGGGTCTGTACGGGGCTGTCGGGAGTTTGCGGCGCTGCCGGTGGTCTGTGCGGGGCTGCCGGAGGTCTGCGGGGCTGTCGGGTCTGTGCGGGCTGTCGTGGGGGGTGTCTTTGGGGGTGTGTGTGCATGCAGGCATCGTCTGATGGGACTACAAGTCCCATTTGGCTATGCCTGCTACAGTGACAATGATTGACACATTAGCCAATGATGGGACAGTAGTAGTCCCATCATCTGGCTGCTGTGTAGAATGTAAAAAAAAAATACACATGTACAACATACAGTACATACAACATACAGTACATACAACATATAACATACAGTACATACAACATACAACAGTACATACAACATATGACATACAGTGCATACAACATATGACATACAACACATACATAGACATACAGTACATACAATATAGAGTACATACTCACCATCACCTTGATCCCCAAAGCCATTGCTCACCTGTAAAAAATATTAAAATCATAAACAAACAATATACTCATTGTGTCCGCAGATATCCAATTAAAACGAGGGTCCCACGACGATCTCCCGTGGAGAGCTGCCACATCAGCTGATGCGACCGTTCTCCAGGTGTTCCAGCAATACAATGACGGAAGGTATCCTTCCGCAATGTATTCCTCCACCGCTGTGAGAAATTGTCCCTATTCTCACTTGTGGCACTGCTGTGTGGGAAAATTCCCACGCAGCTTTGCCATAAAGTGAGAGTGTCTGAACTAAGGTAACCTCGGTGATGCACTGCAGGAGTCATTGTCTCCTGTCAGTGTGTCACTGAAGGCCCTATAGAGCAGTGACATCACCCGATATCACTGTTTTATAGGGGAGATGTCACGGGGAGACTAGGTGGGTGAGAGCTAATAACCCGGGCCCCTGCAATTTCCCTCAGACTAGGGAAATGTTGACTGACCCTCTACTTGAAGTTTACACTGATGGTGTGCATGTCCAGGCCGCGAACCTCACCCTGCCTCCTGTTACAGCCCTAAGCTGAACACCTCCGCCCTCCACCCAGTGAATGTAATACACCAATACCCACAGTTAGCACAGACAAGGATAAAGGAAAATATACACCACGCCACAGTCACTCAGGAATACACTATAAATGTGCAGGGCAAAATAAACACAAATATAGGAAGGAGTAAATAAGACAAAGGAAAATACACCACCAGCAACGATTCTCCAACAACCAGCTCTCCACTCCAGACCGAGATAACAACGCAAGACAGAAGCTATAATCGGCGACGCCCAATGATCCTGGAGAACTACACCGCTACAGGGGAGTGGGAAGAGAGGGGCTAAGTGCCGGAATTGGCACATCTTATAGATGCACCATTTCTGGTGCGACTGGGGGCTGATATTTGTAGCCGGGGGGCAAAAATCCATGGCCCCTCTCTAGGCTATGAATATCAACCCACAGCTGTCTTGCATAGCCTTCCTTGGTATAAATTATAGGAGGACCTCACGTCATTTTTGGGGGGTCCCCCTATTTTAATAGCCAGTAAAGGCTACGTAGACTGCTGCGGGCTGATATTCATAGCCTGGGAAGGGGCCATGGGTATTACCCCCTGCCCCAGGCTACATATATTGGCCCCCGGCTGTCGGCTTTCCCCCTCAGGCACAGAAAATTGCATTGTGAGCCCATGCCATTTTTTCCGTTTTTTTTTTTTTTTTTTAAATTAAACATGTTCATTAATCAACATCGGCCTTGCTATTATAGATCTATGGATATATCTATACGTGGATATCTGTGGATATATCTATAGATATGTCTATGGATATATCTGTATACATAATCTAATACAAAAAGCTGAATGTGTGTATGTATGTGTAAATTTTGCACAGTCACACGTCTGGACCCCGAGAGCGTCATAGGCTATATTGTGAGATGAAATTTTAACCCCGCACTTTCCAATTCACCAAACAATTTTGCCCCTATCTACATAATGGGGAAAAAGTGAAAGGAAAAGTGTTGGAGGCGTCGCAGCTACAGGCACAAAATTTTGCACAGTCACACGTCTGGACCCTGAGAGCGGCAAAGCTATATTGTGAGGTGAAATTTTAACCCCGCGCTTTCCAATTCACCAAACAATTTTGCCCTTATCTACATAATGGGGAAAAAATGAAAGGAATAGTTTTGGAGGCAAATTAACAGCTGCCAGATGTGAACAAGGGGGACTTAAAGAATGAGAGCGATGGCGCCAAAGAGTATATACTGTACAGTTGCTAAGGTGGGGCCCCGACATGGGATAATCACCACACCACCACGGGGATATGAACACACACACAAAATGCGCCACACACTACCACGTGCTTGAACACATATACCACCCTCAGCGCACATTTCACCACACATACGCCAACCTCGCCACATAAAAGTTGAAACACAAAAGTCGCCGCTCAAAACTCGCCACGCGCAAAACTCTCCACATGCAAAACTCTCCACACGTGCAAAACTCACCTCATGGAAAACTCGCCACACGCAAAACTTGCACACGCGGAAAAATTGCCACATGCACAAAAGTTGCAACACATGCAAAAGTTGCCTCACACAAAACTTGCACATACTCAAAAGGCACCACACATAAAACTCGCCACGCGCAAAACTCGCCATGCACAAAACTTGCTGCACACAACTTGCTACACTAACCTGTCACATGCAACTCGACACACAAAAAGTTGCTACACGCTTGTCGCAACACAAAACTCATCTCACAAAAGTCGCTACATGCATGTCGCCTCACGCAACTCAACACACACAACTTGACACACGAAACTCGCCCTAAAACACACACAAGTCTGGGATTATCCTTCAAAAATAAAAATCTGATTAATAAGCTGACAAACTACAAGAGCAACAAATGTACCATATAGGAATCCGGCAGCTGTCAGTCACATGACCAGTCTATTATGTGTATGTGTGAGCTAATATATACTGCCAGGGGGTGGGCTTACTGTTGGCTGGGGATTTATCAGGCTGCCAATTTAGTTTACAAATACTGAGGTAAAAATACTGACCATCAAAGCAAAATATGGCCACTTTGTAGAACCTAGAATATAAGACATATTTTCAGTTGTTTATCACTTTTTTGTCAAGTATATAATTCCACATGTGTTAATTCATAGTTTTGATGCCTTCAGTGTGAATTTACAATTTTCATAGTCATGAAAACACAGAAAAATATTTAAATGAGAAGGTGTGTCCAAACTTTTGGTCTGTACTGTATATATCTACATCTATCCATAGAGATATCTATAGATAGATATTTGAATCTATCTCTATCTCATTCTATCTATCTATCTATCTATCTATCTATCTATCTATCTATCGATAGAAGGAATGAGATGGATAGATGATAGATATAATAGATAGAAGGAATGAGATAGATGATAGATAGAATAGATAGATATAGATAGATAGATGACAGATAGATCTACAGATATTATTATTATTGATCTGTGTATAGATCGATCTATAGATCTATCTGTCATCTATCTATCTAGCCCATTCCGTCTATTTATCTATCTATTCTATCTATCTCATTCCTTCTATGTATCTATTTTCTATCTATGTCTCGGTCTATCTCTCTGTCTATCTGTGTGTGTAATGGAGTGTGGGTTGGACAAATGTAAAAGGAGGTTGGACAAGAAATGACTACACAAATCTTTTTTGTTGTTGTTCAATAATACATCTTTATTTAGCTTTCAAAAACATGCAAAAAATGCATCAAAAACGCACCTGTGAATCCGCACAAAAAATTCCAGAGGCAAATCCGCAGCGTGTGCACATAGCCTTAATGTGAGATGGTCCCTAAAAAAAAATGGTTTTGTAAATTTTGTTGTAAAAATGAGAAATCGTTGGTCAACTTTTAACCCTTATAACTTCCTGACAAAAAAAAAAAATTGTTTCCAAAATTGTGCTGATGTAAAGTAGACACGTGAGAAATGTTATTTATTAACTATTTTGTGTGACATATCTCTGCAATTTAAGGGCATAAAAATTAAAAGTTTGCCATATTTCTGTTTTTTTCATAAATAAACGCAAGTAATATCGAAGAAACTTTACCACTAACATGAAGTACAATATGTCACGAAAAAACATTCTCAGAATCAGCGGGATCCGTTAAAGCATTCCAGAGTTATAACCCCATGAAATGACAGTGGTCAGAATTGTAAAAATTGGCTCGGTCATTAAGTACCAAATTGGCCTCACTAAGGGTTTAAGGTTGTATAAGAATTTATAATAACCCTTAAAAGTCTCAGCAATTTGTTGCTATTCATACCTTTCCCAGTCTGAATAGATGGAATTTCACTGATAGGTTTTTGAGTGGATGCTCATGGGCCTCTGCATTTATCCACAAATTAATAGGAAAATTGCTTCCCTTCTGTGTTGTGGAATAACTTTGGTCTTGGAGCTGCCTCCCTTGTGGATTTCTCAGGAGTAAATTTTCTTGTTGGTTGCACAGTTGTAGTTGAAAAGGGTAACCAGAGGTGTAAGGGATGTTTGTTTCTCAAGAACTTCCAGGACCCAGTGCAAGGTTCTACGTTCTGCCATGGTTGTTCTGGATAGGTCTACAAGAAAGTGAAGTTGAGCTCCATCAAAGTGCTCCTTTCACTAGCAGTATTTGGTCAGTATTTTACATCAGTATTTGCAAGCCAAAACCAGGAGTGGGTAATAAATGCAGAAGTGGTGCAGATGTTTCTATTATACTTTTCCTCTAATTGTTCCACTCGTGGTTTTGGCTTACAAATACTGATGTAAAATACTGACCAAATACAGCTAGTGAGATGGCAGCATAATACTGAAGTAATGAATGCGTTAACTTATGTCTCTGGGATTGCTGGCATCATTGTTGCAAGGCCTTAAAGGGGTTTTCCCACCAACAAAAGTTAATTTTAATCAATAGATCTTGGAGTAATAATAACTCCTACAATTGGATGTGTTAAAATAAATGTCCCTGTGCTGAGATAATCTTATAAATGTGCCCCTGCTGTGTACCGTGTAATGGCTTTGTCTGACAGTGCAGGCACATGGTCTGACCATACCACACTTGCCAGGGGAGGACATTTCCCTGTCTGATTTTAAACATTGTTTTATTTCAAAGAAGGAATAATTTGTGATCCACTGCTGTAATGTCTGTATACTTTTTTGCTTACTCACTTGTCCAGGAGATGTGGTATGATCAGACCATGTCCCTGCACATCTACAACAATCCATAACAGCAGTATGTTACTAGAAGAAAAGACATTCAAGAAAAAAAATATTTTAACCCCTTCCCCCTGAAACCTGTTTTCTGCTTCCTGACCCGGCCAATTTTTACCATTCTGACCACTGTCAATTTATGAGGTTATAACTCTGGAACGCTTCAATGGATCCCGGTGATTCTGAGACTGTTTTTTTTTTTTTTTTATAACATATTGTAATTCATGTTAGTGATAAAAAAAAATTTTTGACATGACTTGCTTGACTTGTTTTTTTTTATTAGTGAAATAAAACAAACGGAAATTTTGAGTACATTTTGACGATTTTGCAATTTTCAAACTTAATTTTTAAGCCCTTAAATCAGTCATATCGCACAAAATAGTTACCGTAATAAATAACATTTTCCACATGTCTTACATCAGTACAATTTTAGAAACATTAATTGTTTTTTTGTTAGGAGGTTATAAGGGTTAAATGTTGACCAACAATTTCTCATTTTTACAACAAAATTTGCAAAACTAATTTTTTAGGAGTGACCTCAGATTTGAAGTGACTTAGAGGGGCCTATATTACAGAAAATACCCAAAAGTGATACCATTCTAAAAACTGTACCCCTCAAGGTACTTAAAACCACATACATGAGTTTATTAATTATTCAGGTGTTTTACAGGAATTTTTTAAATGTGGGAGGAAAAAATAAACATTTACTTTTCTTTCACAAAAATTTTCCTTTAGATCTAATTATTTTTTTTATTTTCGCAAAGGCAACAGGAGAAAATGCATCATACAATTGTTGTGCAATTTTTCCTGAGCATGCCGATACCCCATATGTGGGGATATCTACTGTTTGGGCACACAGCAGGGCTTGGAATGGAAGGAGTGCCATTTGACTTTTTGAATGTAAAATATGCTGGAATAATTATCGGATGCCCCTAATGTGCCTAAACAGTGGAAACCCCCCACAAGTGACACCATTTTGTAACCTAGATCCATTAAGAAACTTTTCTAGATGTGTGATGAGCACCTTGCACCCACAGGTGCTTCACAGAACTTTATTATGTTAACCCCTTCCCGACATTTGACGTACTATCCCGTCGAGGTGGGGTGGGCCCGTATGACCGCCGACGGGATAGTACGTCATCATCGATCAGCGGCGCTCACGGGGGGAGCGCGGCCGATCGCGGCCGGGTGTCAGCTGCATATCGCAGCTGACATCCGGCACTATGTGCCAGGAGCGGTCACGGACCGCCCCCGGCACATTAACCCCCGGCACACCGCGATCAAACATGATCGCAGTGTACCGGCGGTATAGGGAAGCATCGCGCAGGGAGGGGGCTCCCTGCGGGCTTCCCTGAGACCCCCGGAGCAACGCGATGTGATCGCGTTGCTGCGAGGGTCTCCTACCTCCCTCCTCGCCGCAGGTCCCGGATCCAAGATGGCCGCGGCATCCGGGTCCTGCAGGGAGGGAGGTGGCTTACCGAGTGTCTGCTCAGAGCAGACACTTGGAAAGCCTGCAGCCCTGCACAGCAGATCGTCGATCTGGCAGAGTGCTGTGCACACTGCCAGATCAATGATCTGTGATGTCCCCCCCTGGGACAAAGTAAAAAAGTAAAAAAAAAATTTTTCCACATGTGTAAAAAAAAATAAAAAAAAAAATCCTAAATAAATAATAATAAAAAAAATATATTATTCCCATAAATACATTTCTTTATCTAAATAAAAAAAACAAAACAATAAAAGTACACATATTTAGTATCGCCGCGTCCGTAACGACCCAACCTATAAAACTGCCCCACTAGTTAACCCCTTCAGTAAACACCGTAAGAAAAAAAAAAAAAAAACGAGGCAAAAAACAACGCTTTATTACCATACCGCCGAACAAAAACACACGATCACGATCACGATCGTGAACACACGATCAAAAAGACTGATATAAATATCCATGGTACCGCTGAAAACGTCATCTTGTCCCGCAAAAAAAAAGCCGCCATACAGCATCATCAGCAAAAAAATAAAAAAGTTATAGTCCTGAGAATAAAGCGATACCAAAATAATTATTTTTTCTATATTTTAGTTTTTATCGTATAAAAGCGCCAAAACATAAAAAAATGATATAAATGAGATATCACTGTAATCGTACTGACCCGACGAATAAAACTGCTTTATCAATTTTACCAAACGCGGAACGGTATAAACGCCTCTCCCAAAAGAAATTCATGAATAGCAGGTTTTTGGTCATTCTGCCTCACAAAAATCGGAATAAAAAGCGATCAAAAATGGTCACGTGTCCGAAAATGTTACCAATAAAAACGTCAACTCGTCCCGCAAAAAACAAGACCTCACATGACTCTGTGGAGCAAAATGTGGAAAAATTATAGGTCTCAAAATGTGGAGACGCAAAAACTTTTTTGCTATAAAAAGCGTCGCTGGTTTCACACTTGCGTTTTTGTCTGCAGCGTTTTTTGCACAAAAAAACGCATGCGTTTTTTCCCTATATTTGACATTGAAAACGCATGCGGTTTTTTTGTACGCGTTTGGTCGCGTTTTCAAACGCATGTGGTTTTTTCTGCATGCGTTCATTTTCAGAAATACAACCTGCAGTATTTTCTTGCGTTTTTAAGCACATGCGTTTGTTTGCGTTAAAAACGCATGCATTTTTATCGAAAAAAAACAGAAAACACACTGAAAAGCCACCCACCACCATCAAGGTGATAAAGGGATCCAAACCCTAACCCTAACTCTACCCCTAACCTCACCCCTAACCGTTTAATGAACATTTTCTGACAGTCATAGTGCCACGTATTTCAGTGCCACGTATTTCAGTGCCACGTATTTCAGTGCCACGTATTTCTGTGCCACGTATCACGTATTTCAGTGCCACGTGTTTCAGTGCCACGTATTTCAGTGCCACGTATCACGTATTTCAGTGCCACATATTTTAGTACCACGTATTTCAGTGCCACGTATTTCAGTGCCACGTATTTCAGTGCCACGTATTTCAGTGCCACGTGTTTCAGTGCCACGTGTTTCAGTGCCACGTGTTTCAGTGCCACGTATTTAAGTGCCACGTATCACATATTTCAGTGCCACGTATTTCAGTGCCACGTATTTCAGTGCCACGTATTTCAGTGCCACGTATTTCAGTGCCACGTATTTCAGTGCCACGTATTTCAGTGCCACGTATCACATATTTCAGTGCCACGTATTTAAGTGCCACGTATTTCAGTGCCACATATTTCAGTGCCACGTATTTCAGTGCCACGTATTTCAGTGCCACGTGTTTCAGTGCCACGTATTTCAGTGCCACGTATTTCAGTGCCACATATTTCAGTGCCACGTCTTTCAGTGCCACGTATTTCAGGGCCACGTATTTCAGTGCCACGTGTTTCAGTGCCACGTGTTTCAGTGCCACGTATTTCAGTGCCACATATTTCAGTGCCACGTATTTCAGTGCCACGTATTTCAGGGCCACGTATTTCAGTGCCACGTGTTTCAGTGCCACGTGTTTCAGTGCCACGTGTTTCAGTGCCACGTATTTAAGTGCCACGTATCACATATTTCAGTGCCACGTATTTCAGTGCCACGTATTTCAGTGCCACGTATTTAAGTGCCACGTATTTCAGTGCCACGTATTTCAGTGCCACGTATTTCAGTGCCACGTATTTCAGTGCCACGTATTTCAGTGCCACGTATCACGTATTTCAGTGCCACGTGTTTCAGTGCCACGTATCACGTATTTCAGTGCCACGTATTTCAGTGCCACGTATTTCAGTGCCACGTATTTCAGTGCCACGTATTTTAGTGACACGTATTTTAGTGACACGTATTTCAGTCACGTTTAGGGTGAGGGGTAGGGTTAGGGTTAGGGCTAGGGTTGGAGGTAAAGTTAGGGTTAGGGTTTGGATTACATTTACGTTTGGATTAGGGTTGGGATTAGAATTATGGGTGTGTCAGGGCTAGGGGTGTGGTTAGGGTTACCGTTGGGATTAGGGTTAGGGGTGTGTTTGGGTTAGGGTTTCAGGTAGAATTGGGGAGTTTCCACTGTCCAGGCACATCAGGGGCTCTCCAAGCGCGACATGGCGTCCAATCTCAATTCCAGCCAATTCTGCGTTGAAAAAGTAAAACAGTGCTCCTTCCCTTCCGAGCTCTCCCGTGCGCCCAAAAAGGGGTTTACCCCAACATATGTGTTATCAGCGTACTCGGGACAAATTGAACAACAACTTCTGGGGTCCAAGTTCTCTTGTTATCCTTAGGAAAATAAAAATTTGGGGGGCTAAAAATCATTTTTGTGGGAAAAAAAAGATGTTTTATTTTCACGGCTCTGCGTTATAAACTGTAGTGAAACACTTGGGGGTTCAAAGTTCTCACAACACATCTAGATAAGTTCCTTGGGAGGTCTAGTTTCCAATATGGGGTCACTTGTGGGGGGTTTGTACTGTTTGGGTACATCAGGGGCTCTGCAAATGCAACGTGACGCCTGCAGACCAATCCATTTAAGGCTGCATTCCAAATGGCGCTCCTTCCCTTCCGAGCTCTGTCATGCACCCAAACAGTGGTTCCCCCCCACATATGGGGTATCAGCGTACTCAGGACAAATTGGACAACAACTTTTGGGGTCTAATTTATCCTGTTACCCTTGTAAAAATACAAAACTGGGGGCTAAAAAATCATTTTTGTGAAAAAAAAAAAAGAATTTTTATTTTCACGGCTTTGCGCTATAAACTTTAGTGAAACACTTGGGGGTTCAAAGTTCTCAAAACACATCTAGATAAGTTCCTTGGGAGGTCTAGTTTCCAATATGGGGTCACTTGTGGGGGGTTTGTACTGTTTGGGTACATCAGGGGCTCTGCAAATGCAACGTGACGGCTGCTGACCAATCCATTTAAGTCTGCATTCCAAATGGCGCTCCTTCCCTTCCGAGCTCTGTCATGCGCCCAAACAGTGGTTCCCCCCCACATATGGGGTATCAGCGTACTCAGGACAAATTGGAAAACAAATTTTGGAGTCCAATTTATTCTGTTACCCTTGTAAAAATACAAAGCTGGGTGCTAAAAAATCATTTTTGAGAAAAAAAATAAAAATTATTTTCACGGCTCTGCGTTATAATCTGTAGTGAAACACTTGGGGGTTCAAAGCTCTCAAAACACATCTAGATAAGATCCTTAGGGGGTCTACTTTCCAAAATGGTGTCACTTGTAGGGAGTTTCAATGTTTAGGCACATCAGGGGCTCTCCAAACGCAACATGGCGTCCCATCTCAATTCCAGTCAATTTTGCATTGAAAAGTCAAATGGCGCTCCTTCCCTTCCAAGCTCTGCCATGCGCCCAAACAATGGTTTACACCCACATATGGGGTATCATCGTACTCAGGACAAATTGGCCAACATTTTTTGGGGTCCAATTTCTTCTCTTACCCTTGGGAAAATAAAAAATTGGGGGCGAAAAGATCATTTTTGTGAAAAAATATGATTTTTTATTTTTACGGCTCTGCATTATAAACTTCTGTGAAGCACTTGGTGGGTCAAAGTGCTCACCACACATCTAGATAAGTTCCTTAGGGGGTCTACTTTCCAAAATGGTGTCACTTGTAGGGAGTTTAAATGTTTAGGCACATCAGGGGCTCTCCAAACGCAACATGGCGTCCCATCTCAATTCCAGTCAATTTTGCATTGAAAAGTCAAATGGCGCTCCTTCCCTTCCAAGCTCTGCCATGCGCCCAAACAATGGTTTACACCCACATATGGGGTATCATCGTACTCAGGACAAATTGGCCAACATTTTTTGGGGTCCAATTTCTTCTCTTACCCTTGGGAAAATAAAAAATTGGGGGCGAAAAGATCATTTTTGTGAAAAAATATGATTTTTTATTTTTACGGCTCTGCATTATAAACTTCTGTGAAGCACTTGGTGGGTCAAAGTGCTCACCACACATCTAGATAAGTTCCTTAGGGGGTCTACTTTCCAAAATGGTGTCACTTGTAGGGAGTTTCAATGTTTAGGCACATCAGGGGCTCTCCAAACGCAACATGGCGTCCCATCTCAATTCCAGTCAATTTTGCATTGAAAAGTCAAATGGCGCTCCTTCCCTTCCAAGCTCTGCCATGCGCCCAAACAATGGTTTACACCCACATATGGGGTATCATCGTACTCAGGACAAATTGGCCAACATTTTTTGGGGTCCAATTTCTTCTCTTACCCTTGGGAAAATAAAAAATTGGGGGCGAAAAGATCATTTTTGTGAAAAAATATGATTTTTTATTTTTACGGCTCTGCATTATAAACTTCTGTGAAGCACTTGGTGGGTCAAAGTGCTCACCACACATCTAGATAAGTTCCTTAGGGGGTCTACTTTCCAAAATGGTGTCACTTGTAGGGAGTTTCAATGTTTAGGCACATCAGGGGCTCTCCAAACGCAACATGGCGTCCCATCTCAATTCCAGTCAATTTTGCATTGAAAAGTCAAATGGCGCTCCTTCCCTTCCAAGCTCTGCCATGCGCCCAAACAATGGTTTACACCCACATATGGGGTATCATCGTACTCAGGACAAATTGGCCAACATTTTTTGGGGTCCAATTTCTTCTCTTACCCTTGGGAAAATAAAAAATTGGGGGCGAAAAGATCATTTTTGTGAAAAAATATGATTTTTTATTTTTACGGCTCTGCATTATAAACTTCTGTGAAGCACTTGGTGGGTCAAAGTGCTCACCACACATCTAGATAAGTTCCTTAGGGGGTCTACTTTCCAAAATGGTGTCACTTGTAGGGAGTTTCAATGTTTAGGCACATCAGGGGCTCTCCAAACGCAACATGGCGTCCCATCTCAATTCCAGTCAATTTTGCATTGAAAAGTCAAATGGCGCTCCTTCCCTTCCAAGCTCTGCCATGCGCCCAAACAATGGTTTACACCCACATATGGGGTATCATCGTACTCAGGACAAATTGCACAACATTTTTTGGGGTCCAATTTCTTCTCTTACCCTTGGGAAAATAAAAAATTGGGGGCGAAAAGATCATTTTTGTGAAACAATATGATTTTTTATTTTTACGGCTCTGCATTATAAACTTCTGTGAAGCACTTGGTGGGTCAAAGTGCTCACCACACATCAAGATAAGTTCCTTAGGGGGTCTACTTTCCAAAATGGTGTCACTTGTAGGGGGTTTCAGTGTTTAGGCACATCAGGGGCTCTCCAAACGCAACATGGCGTCCCATCTCAATTCCAGTCAATTTTGCATTGAAAAGTCAAATGGCGCTCCTTTCCTTCCGAGCTCTGCCATACGCCCAAACAGTGGTTTACCCCCACATATGGGGTATCAGCGTACTCAGGACAAATTGTACAACAACTTTGGGGGTCCATTTTCTCCTGTTACCCTTGGTAAAATAAAACAAATTGGAGCTGAAATAAATTTTGTGTGAAAAAAAGTTAAATGTTCATTTTTATTTAAACATTCCAAAAATTCCTGTGAAACACCTGAAGGGTTAATAAACTTCTTGAATGTGGTTTTGAGCACCTTGAGGGGTGCAGTTTTTAGAATGGTGTCACACTTGGGTATTTTCTATCATATAGACCCCTCAAAATGACTTCAAATGAGATGTGGTCCCTAAAAAAAAATGGTGTTGTAAAAATGAGAAATTGCTGGTCAACTTTTAACCCTTATAACTCCGTCACAAAAAAAAATTTTGGTTCCAAAATTGTACTGATGTAAAGTAGACATGTGGGAAATGTTACTTATTAAGTATTTTGCGTGACATATGTCTGTGATTTAAGGGCATAAAAATTCAAAGTTGGAAAATTGCAAAATTTTCAAAATTTTCGCCAAATTTCCATTTTTTTCACAAATAAACGCAAGTTATATCGAATAAATTTTACCACTAACATGAAGTACAATATGTCACGAGAAAACAATGTCAGAATCGCCAAGATCCGTCAAAGCGTTCCAGAGTTATAGCCTCATAAAGGGACAGTGGTCAGAATTGTAAAAATTGGCCCGGTCATTAACGTGCAAACCACCCTTGGGGGTGAAGGGGTTAAGCTGTGAAATTAAAAAAAAATAAAAAAATAATTTTTTCTCAGATAAATCTTTTATTCTTTTTTATCTCAAAATTTAGCATTTTCATAAGGGTGGCAGGATAAATTGCTCCATAAAATTTTGTTGCGCGTTTTCTCCTGAGTGCACAGATACCCAATATGTGGAGGAAAACAACTGTTCAGGTGCACGGCAGGGCTCAGAAAGGAAGGAGCGCCATTTGACTTTGAGTGTTAAATTTGCTGGAATGATTAGCGGATGCCATGTCTCTTTTGTTGATCCTCTGATGTGCCTAAACAGTGGAAACCCCCCACAAGTGACACCATTTCGGAAACTAGACCCCTTTTGGGACTCATCTAGATGTGTGGTGAGCACCTTGAACCCCCAGGTGCTTCACAGAAGTTTATAACGTTAAGCTGTGAAAATAAGAAAATCACATTTTTCTCTCAAAAAGTTTTTTTTTTTTAACTCAAAATTTTGTATTTTCACAAGGGTTTCAGCAGAAAATGTACCCCAACTTTTGTTGTGCAATTTCTCCTGAGTTCACCGATAACCCATATGTTGTCAAAAAATACTTTTGAGGCACAGTGCAAAGCTCAGAAGGGAAGAAACTCCTTATTTCTTGTGCGAGAATCGCATCGTAAAACTTGTACTGGCTGTCTGCTCTCCTGACCTGAGCTTGACAGCTGCATAGTAATCCATAATGCTATCGTGCTCATGTCAGGAGAGGTGCTGGCCAGTCCATGCAGTGCGATGCGATTATCGCATGAGAAATACGGTAGTCTGTCTCTGCCCTAAAAGTGCAGATCTTGCTGCACTTCTTTGAGGGTGCCATGTTACATTAACAGAGCCTCTGAGGTGCCAACACATCAGAACCCTCCCATAAATGACCCCATTTTACTAATTACACCTCTCAATGAATTCATCTAGGAGTGCAGTGATTATATTGACACCACAGGTGTGTCATGGACTTTTATACTATTGGGCAGTGAAGAAAAGATAATTTACATTTTTACCACCAAGATTGTGTGTTAGCCCCAAGTTTTACATTTTGATACTGGGAGATAGGTAAAAATGGCACCATAATTTTTCCCCACAGTAGAATGTAGAAATACCCCATATGTGGCTGTACAGTACTACTTAGCCATACGGAGAGACTCGGGAGGGATGGATCGCTATTTGCCTCTTGGAACTCAGCTTTTACTTAAATTGTTAGCGGATTCCGTATAAACAGCCCCTAAGTGATAGAAAAGCAGAATCCCCCCTCAAGTGACCCCATTTTGGAAATTATACCCCTTTTGAAACTTATCTACAGATGTAGTGATGATTCTGTCTCCATGGGTGTTTCACAGAAACAAGCTGCAGTGGATGTTGCTGAGTGAGAATTGCAAACTGCCATCATAGTGTAGTTTAGCCGTACTGGGGCTCAGAAGGAGGGAGCATTTGGATTTAAGAGCGAAGAATTTGCTGAATTTTGGAGAGTTTTATTGGGGAGTGAGGAGCCATTTTCCTTTTCCACAGCCTTTGTGCTACCAGTAACATGGTGTCAGGACTCTGAACATTTTTTACCTTTTGTGCATTACTGCCCATTTCCAAGATGGCATCTTTGGTCTCATATGCACTGTGTCTTCCTGCTATAAAACTCCACCCCAGCCTTCAGTCTGTGCTAGAGTATTCTGCCTTGCATCCAACTCCTGACCTCTGATTACTCCCTGGCTATATACCTGCTCTTGTGAACCTGTGTGGTGATCCTGCTACTCTGCTCTGAGTTCCTGCTGCATACACCAATTTCAAGTAATCCTCCTTCATCTGCTGCTTGTGTTTACTTCCATCTGCATTTGCTGGACATGTAAGCTGTTTCTGCTCTGCAAAAACCTGAGACTATTAACCAGGCCTCCCTGGTGGAGCTAAGATATGATTTGAACTGCCTTATAAGCTTATCTATCTGTGTTTGGACTAAGACAAGGATTTATTCGTGTCAAGTATCCTCAAGAATAACTGCTTCATAGACTTTCTGCTTGATTGCATTTTCCTCTGAAGTTTCCTATAGACTGCTAAGCTGCGTTTAATATTTACACCAAGTGTTGTGGACTTGAGTTTCTCTCTGCACCTGTTTGAATCACCGTGTGATAATATAGACTTTACCACTTATAAAACTGTGTCCTGTAGTTGTCTTGCTCCACACAAAGAGTCTCCTGAGTTATCCCCTATAATTATTACACATGGAAGCCCCCATATTTCCGTTAACAGATGACAGATCTGAGTGGAGACTTGTTTTTTTATGGATTGAGTTGAAGCTTTTATTGGGAACATTTTACATAACTTTTGGGATGACATTTATCCGGTGTTCTACGCTGAGCACTTACTTTTGGGGTTTCCATCTAGATCTCTGAGTGATGTGATTCAGATGAAACCCCCGATGGATACATTCACTATAATGAGACAGCAGATTTACTCTGACTTCGTCTGGCCTCTGTTCAGCTGTTTCAGAAGTGCAGAAAACTGTGGCCGATGGCACTTTTAGGGCTTGTGCACACGCTGCGGATTCCTTTGCGGAATTTTCCGCAGCGGATTTGATAAATCAGCAGTGCAAAACCGCTGCGGTTTTTACTGCGGATTTATTGCAGTTTCTATTGCGGTTTCCTCTGCGAGTTTTCACCTGCAGATTTCTATTGGAGCAGGTGTAAACCCGCAGCGGAATCCGCACAAAGAATTGACATGCTGCGGAATATAAACCGCTGCATTTATTTGCGTTTTTTTCCGCAGCATGTGCACTGCGGATTTCGTTTCCCATAGGTTTACATTGTACTGTAGACTCATGGGAAACCGCTGCGGACCTGCAGCTGCGGAAACACTGTGGTTCCGCAGCTAAATCCGCAGCGTGTGCACATACCCTTATGCAATCCTAAAAAGATGGACACCGCTGGATCACATGTCTTATGGTGTCCACAGTGCCTCCATCTGCCTCATTATAGGGAATCTACCGCCAGAAGTTCTGTCTGAATCACGTATTTCAGAATTTCAGAGATTTACACGAAAAGCCTTGGTGTAAGCGCTCAGCATAGGGCGCCAGATACATGTGCCCGAGAGCCTCACTGTGATTTTTGGGAGGCTGAATGGAAAAAATCAACTACATGTTAATAATTGGTTTTATTTATTTTTTATGCCTTTCCTCGTGCAGTATAAGTGATTAGACAACTGTATTCTTCGAGTTGGTGCAATTACAGCAATACCAGATTTATATGTGGTTTTTATGTTTGGCTGCTGTCGTGCACTAAAAGACGCTTTTTATTGTGAAAACTTGTTTTCTCTAGTCACCTTCCACGACAGCCACTTCGGAGGTTGTGTTCCCCGCCCTAATAGGGGACAGGAACACAAAGAGGATAAATACCCCTCCCCTTCCAGTAACCACCAGTGTTTTCCTGTCCCCTATGGAGCATGAAGAGGATCTGAAGGGGCTGCCGTGGCCGGCGATCGGAGCTCCACACATACCTAAATAAGCCAGGCAGCTGAGGTCAGGCTCCCCTCCTTGGACGCTGCTCCCGTCTCCTCGCTTCGGCGGGACTCGGGACCTTCACCGCTCCTCCTGCGCCTGCTCTGAGGGTAATGCAGGGCGGTGACGTGCATACCGGGGGCCTCTTGCAGCCCCCCGGTTTCCTCCTCCCCTTCTGCACGCTGGAGGTGGCGCTCGTCTTGGAGGCTGTGGCTCCGGCCGTCGGAGACACTTCCGGGTGAATGCGCATCACTTCCGCGTCATCCAGGTGCGTTCCACAGTGGAGTGCACGCCGGCCGGCGTTCTCAATGGCGGCGGACGGCACTACCAGGCAGCATTACTGGGGCGTTCCAAGGCGGACCCCCCCAAATTGGGCAACGTGGGGAGGAGGAGCACAATGACGCTGGCCCAACGATCCATTTAAAGAGATCCAGGTGGCAAGGTAAGCTTGTCTGACAGTTACTACTGTGATGGACTTGGACGGTGATAGACCCCCTAGCTTTGCATTAAAATATATATATATATATATATATATATATATATATATATATATATATATATATATATATATATATATATATATATATTATATACTCCTAGGTGGCTTAGCAAACCCTTTTTCTCTCTTATAGGGAGAAAAGGTTTCTGATCCTAAAAGGTCAAGCCGCAAATGTAAAGTGTGTGCAGCCAGACTCCCATCTACATATGGGAAAAAGCTCTGCCAGTCCTTTACGGATGAGGTCCTACGCGCTGAACAACCCTCTCTTCTGGATAGCATCAGATTCCTCATTAAAGATGAGGTCCATTCTTCTATGGCTAACTTCTCCCAGATCCCGATGCCGCAACCACCTTCTCCTAAAAAGAGGAAAAAGGCCCTGGTAGAATCCGACCCAGACTCAGGAGAGATTCAATCCTCGAGATGGGAGGATGCCTGGGAAAATGAGGGCTCCACTTCTACCCCACCTTTAAATCAGAGAACAAAATATACTATTTTAATTCTGAGGACATGGGTGACCTAATCAGTGTAGTAAGAGGCACCATGGGGGTGGAGGATGAAGAAGAAGTTACGCTCATGGTACAGGATGAGATGTTTGAGGGTCTAAAGCCCAAAGATCAGAAGGGCTTTCCAGTGCATACGAATATACAAAATCTAATTCTGCATGAATGGGACCTCCCTGAAAAAGGTCTTGACTGTTCCGTCAGAACTAAATAACCGGCGTCCCTTGTATGGGGATAACTCCTTATGGGAGACCCCGAAAGTGGATGTACAGGTGTCCAGGGTAACTAAGAAAACAGCCCTTTTTGAGGACTCTTCTCAGCTCAAGAATCTGATGGATCGAAAGATAGAGAATTTATTAAAGAAGTCCTGGGACACCTCGACAAACTTACTAAAGTCTAACATAGCCTCCTCTTGCGTGGCCAGATCCCTGTTCGTCTGGTTACGCAAGCTTGAGGATCATTTGACACAGGGCACCCCAAGAGAGGAAATCTTAGACTCCCTCCCCCTGCTACAGAAAGCAACTGGGTTCCTAGGCGACTCCTCGGCGGGGTCTGTCCGAGTAGCCGCGAAAGCTGCCGTCCTCTCCAACTCATCCAGGAGAGCACTTTGGATAAAATCCTGGGAAGGCGATTTCGTCTCCAAGTCCAAATTGTGTAGCATACCCTTCCAGGGTCATAAGGTATTTGGACCCGTTCCGTTCTGGATGATATCTTGGATAAGGCAGCAGATAAAAAGAAATCCCTCCCTGAACAGAAAATTACTAAAAAAACGCTTTTTTTGCCCCTCCCGTGACCAATCTGCACAGAGAGGAAAAGGCAAAACAGGGAGATTGAGTTATCCCAAAGGAGGCAGGGGCAAGAACATCCTGGCCCCTCAGGCTCAACAAACCCCAGATAAGCAATGACGGTGCTCCGGTCGGGGGTCGACTCTCACTCTTTTTCACCATTTGGCAGTCCATCTCCACAAATCAGTGGGTCCTTCGTACCATACAAGAGGGACTAAAAATAGAATTCAAGAGTCCACCCCCACAATGCTTAAGAATAACCTCCCTACAAACCCCACACCTCCAGAGCTCCTTTTTGAAGGATCTACAAAAACTACTACAATCAAATGTGATCTTGCAGGTACCAAAACTGGAAGAAGGACGTGGTCATTATTCACGTCTCTTTCTGATAACAAAGCCGTCGGGAAAGAAAAGAATTATTATAAGCTTGAAACCATTAAACGAATCAGTCCGGTACAGGAGATTCAAAATAGAAACAGATCAGATCAGTAATCCCCCTCATTGGACAAAATTGGGTGATGGCGACTGTGGATCTGAGGGATGCGTACTACCATATACCAATCCACCCACAACACAGAAAATTCCTCAGATTTGCAGTCTCCCAGGGGCAGCAAATCGAACATTTCCAATTCAATGTCCTCCCCTCATCTCATCGTCTCCACGAGTTTTCACAAAAATTATGGCGGAAGCAATAATCTTCATCCGTCAAGAGGGAATATGCATCGTCCCATATTTGGACGACTTTCTTATTATGGCACCATCTGCCCCTCATCTGGAAACAGACGTGTCAAAAACCCTGGAGATATTACAATCCCTGGGTTGGATCCCGAATCTAGAAAAATCAGAAGTCCATCCCTCCACAAGGAGGAAATTTTGGGGGTGCTACTAGACTCGAAAGAGAGGACATTGTTTCTACCCAGAGATAATCAGATCAACCTTGTCTGCAAAGTAGTCAAATTCAGAGGCCAGCGAGCGCCGACCCTCAGAGAGTCAATGTCTGTGCTAGGATCCCTAACCGCATGCATCCAATCGGTTTCCTGGGCTCAGGCTCACACACGAACACTTCAGACTTATGCGCTTCTATATTCCAGAAGACGGCAGACTCCATTGAATCAAAGAACTCTTCTCCCTGGCCATGTAAAATCGGCTCTAAAGTGGTGGATAGATTACCAAAATCTTCAGAGAGGGGTCAGCTGGGATCAATTTCCCCTAAAAATACTCCGCTCAGATGCCAGCAAAAGAGGCTGGGGTGCAGTAGTAGACGGTTTCCACTTTCAGGGACGATGGGCATCAAATATCAGCAGCAGTTCCTCGAATCTAAAAGAAATAAAAGCTGTGGAAGAAGCCCTAAAGGCGTCATCTGCACTGATTAGAAATCACCACATACGTATTTACTCGGACAACATGACCACAGTAGCCTATCTACGACACCAGGAGGAAAGAAGCATGCTGGTCTGAAGGAAATAGCTAGAATACTCTTCTGGGCAAAGAAAAATCTTCTGTCAGTCACAGCGGTACATCTGAGGGGGTTAGACAACACTCAGGCAGACTTCCTCAGCACAAAGGACATACATCTGGGAGAGTGGTATCTAGACCAAACAGTGTTCCAGTCCCTAACCTCAAAATGGGGTACTCCAGAGGTGGATCTATTCGCCAACGGGCAAAGTGCGAAGGTAGAAACATTCTTCTCCCTTTACCACACGGACAGGGCGCAGGGAATAGATGCCTTCTCACAACAGTGGAGGTTCAACCTCGCATATGCCTTTCCACCCATTCCCATGCTGGCGAAAACTCTACAAAAGATCAGGACAGACCGAGTTATCACAATCTTGACTGCCCCATTGTGGCCCGGGAGGAGTTGGTACAGTGCCTTATTAGACATGACTCTGGAAGGTCCCTACCTTCTACCTCAAAAAGTTGATCTCCTTCACCAGGGTCCCCTACTGCATCCGGACCTGCGCAGATTGAACTTGGCGGCATGGCTACTGAAGCCAGAATTTTAAAAGCCAAAGGACTCTCGGATAAGTGATCCAGACCCTCCAAAAAAGCAGGAAGGCGGTAACTAATGCCATCTATACTAAGGTCTGGAAAAAATTTGCGTCCTGGTGCTCCCTGGAAACTCCAGACCCCTTCAATCCTAATATAGCGCAAATCTTAGATTTTTTTACAGAAGGGCTTAGAAATGGGCCTTACCCCTAGCACACTCAAAGTGCAAGTATCGGCCCTTAGTAGCTTTTTTTTATTTAAATTTAGCCAGCCATCGCTGGATCAAGTGCTTTATGACAGCAGCATCCAAAATTCGTCCTACGCTCCGGAGTAAGGTTCCTTCCTGGGACCTCAATTCTGTGCTTAATAGTCTAACCCAGGATCCATTTGAACCCCTGGATTCTATAACCATAAAGAACTTAACTAAGACAGTCTTTATAGTTGCAATCACTACGGCTAGACGTATTGGAGAGTTGCAGGCCCTGTCAATACAGGAACCTTATCTAATGTTCACTACGGATAGCATTATACTAAAACTAGACCAGTCCTTTTTACCTAAAGTGGTTTCAAATTTCCACAGGGATCAGGACATTGTACTACCTTCATTCTGCCCAAACCCCTCCAGCCCTAAAGAAGAGACCTTCCACACCCTGGATATTCGCACAGTGGTCCTATCTTACCTACAATAGACTGAGGGCTGGCGAATTGATCAAAATTTATTCATCCAGTTCTCAGGACGAAACAAGGGCAAGAAGGTAGCAAAAAACACTATCACAAATTGGATCAAACAGTCAATTTGTCTGGCATATTCATCACCGGGACTGGATCCACCTGCTTCACTGAAAGCACACTCTACCCGGGCAATGGCAACATTGTGGGCAGAGAGGGGGAATGCTTCATCAGAGCAGATATGCAGAGCCGCCACCTGGTCGTCCATCCACACGTTCACCAGACATTACAGGCTAAATTCCAATAGGGATTTAACATTTGGCAGGCGTGTTCTGCAGGCCGTGGTCCCCCCTAGAGAAATTAGCTGTTGGTACTACTCCGAAGTGGCTGTCGTGGAAGGTGACTAGAGAAAATAGAATTCGGCTTACCGGTAATTCGGTTTCTAGGAACCTTCCACGACAGCACTAATTTCCCTCCCTATCTGATATTTCTATTGGATGATTCCTGCACTTTTGTGGTAATTATACATGCTAGTGTCCAGGAAAACACTGGTGGTTGCAGGAAGGGGAGGGGTATTTAACCTCTTTGTGTTCCTGTCCCCTATTAGGGCGGGGAAGACAACCTCCGAAGTGGCTGTCGTGGAAGGTTCCTAGAAACCGAATTACCGGTAAGCCTAATTCTATTTTTGCATCACCATATTTTAAGAGCTATAATTTTTCCATTTTTCGGCTGATAGTCATGTGAGGGCTTGCTTTTTGCGGGACAAGCTGACTTTTTCTATTGGTGCATTTTTGAGCACATGACATTTTTTGATCGCTTTCTATTCTGATTTTTGGGAGACAGAATGAACAAAAACCAGCATTTCAGGAATTGCTTTTAGTTTTTTTTTTTTATACCGTTCTGCGTGTGGTAAAATTGGTAAAGCAGTTTTATTCTTCAGGTCTGTACACGACTACAGCAATACCCAATTTATATCATTTTTTTATGTTACAGCGCTATTTCACAATAAAAACTATTTTATGGAAAAAAATAATTATTTTTTCATCGTTTTATTCTGAGAGCTATAACTTTTTTATTTTTCTGCTGATGGAGCTGTACATAAAACTAGCAAAAGTGTGAAATGAGTCACACCTATACAATACACTCAGGGATATCAGTAGAATATAGCACGGAGAGTCTCCCAATATAATAAAACTTAACTTTCAATCACAAAGATAAAATGGACAAACTAACATGGTTTGATCTCACCAATAGGAACGGACAAACATCCACAGCAGGTTCCTCCTGTTTCCTTCTCTAGATAGGAGGGGAGGAAGAGGGGGAGAGGGCATAGGGCTTTACTAAACTCCCTTTCGTGCCCCTTGTATTGCTCCTGTCCTAACAAGGACGGGCCCCAAGTATACCCTGCTAGGGACAACCACCATCCACTAAATATGAAATATACAGTACAGACCAAAAGTTTGGACAGTGTATAAGTGTGCAAAGCAGTCATCAAAGCAAAAGGTGGCTACTTTGAAGAACCTAGAATATAAGACATTTTCAGTTGTTTCACACTGTTTTGTTAAGTATATAATTCCACATGTGTTAATTCATAGTTTTGATGTACAATTTTCATAGTCATGAAAATACAGAAAAATCTTTAAATGAGAAGGTGTGTCCAAACTTTTGGTCTGTACTGTAGGTCTCCCTGTATGGCAGCTTGTTTTTTGCGGGACAAGATGACATTTTCAGCGGTACTATTTTTATTTATATCCGTCTTTTTGATCGCGTTTTATTGCACTTTTTGTTTGGCAGTATGGTGATAAAGCATTGTTTATTGCCTCATTTTTTATTTATTTATTTTTTTACGGTGTTCACTAACGGTGTTAACTAGTGGGATAGTTTTATAGAGCGGGTTGTTATGGATGCGGCAATACCAAATATGTTTACTTTTTATTTAGAAAACCAAAATAACCTCTAGAAAAGGGGAGATGTCTCTACCCAAGAAAATACTACACTAGTGCTAGAATTTGTAAAAGACACTTGTCTACCTCTAAATTATTTTTTATATTTTTTTATATGTATGCCCCACAGCTTAATGATTGAGTAGATCAGTACTATAGGTTTCACATCATCATCCTGGGACATCACTGTACGGTGTCAGATCGCTGATCTGATACTCTGCACTGCAGAGTATCACATTAACATCTGTCAGGCAGGGAAGGAGGCATGTCAGCGTCTGCTCTCAGCAGGCACTCACTAGCCACCTTCCCTCCAGAACCCGGAAGGACCCCGCGTCGATCTTGCGGCTGAGGGTCTCCATTGAGACCATCAGGACAACGCAATCACATTGCGTTGTCCTGATGGAAGCGCGCAGTGAATGAGTTCCCTGCGTGATGCTCCTTTTTGCCACTGTCACTACTGACAGCGGCATCAGAGGGGTTAAATTCTAGCATCGGTCGCTGGCGTTGCTATAGGTTGTCAGCTCTCACACATAACTGACAACCGCATGCATTCGCCACGCCGTACATATACTGCTGTTGCTGGAACGCAGCTCCCGCAAAGCAGTATATGTACGGCACATATCGGGAAGGGGTTAACATCTAAAAAAAAACAAAAAAAACAAAACATTTTTTCTCTTTTTAATGAGCTAAATGCAGGTACAGTGCGCTGCCTGCACTGATTAGATATCTCTGTAACATCTATGTATCTATCTCTGTATATAAGATTGTTATTTTAGTAAGTACACAATCTTGAATTGACATAGAAAAATACTTTATGTAAAAGCTGATGTTAAAAACGCATTTCATACGCATGTCGTACGGATGCTAGGTGAGCTAAATCGCATTGTACTCGCATGACACTCATCTGACTTTTCGGAAACTAGATTGGACCGATTTTATTTACACTGTTGTAAGCCCTGAGGCTGATTTTTAGTGCTGGATTCTACCAGTCCTTTAACCCCTTAATGGCAGAGACAATTTTCACCTTAATGATCAGGCCAGTTTTTAAATCTCTCCAGTGTCATTTTATGTAGTGTAAGATGGCTGCCGCACAAGTCCTTGAGGGGAGATGTGTCATCGCGGCAATTCGCTGCGGTGATGTGAGCTCAGAAGTATGCTCCAGCACGTATAGTGCTGAGAGTGTTATTTGGGCTGCTCCAGGGCTGGGTTTTACGAGCGGTCATAAGAGATGCGTGGGAATGACCGCTCACATGTCCTAACCCCAGGGGCGTTGTTTGGCTAATAAAATAGAGGTCAGATGTCTCATTCAGTGTCTGTGGCTGGAGCTGTGGAGACTTCCACTGTATGTGGGCTAAAGACATTGACCTGTGCGGGCGGACCCGCAGTACTATATGGACTGTTTTTTCTTTTTCTGATTGTTACTTTGTGCCGGAAGAGGCACTTGTTTTCCTATCCAGAGCAGTTTATGCCATTTTAATAAACTTGTTTGGATATTTCAGCAATACCGCTTCCTGTGCCTACCTCAACCGCAGCCGAGTGAGTGCGAATCACTATAATTGGTGCTAGAAGCACGGGCACAAATCCCAAGAGGCAGTGTGAGTGCCGACACCGCATGTCCTGTGTGAAAGTGGCTGCAGGAGGGAAATCTGACAACATGGAGGAATTGCTGAAACACCTGGTCCAGACGCAGGAACAACAGCAAGAGACCAACAGGCTGTTGTTACAGCGCATCCAGCAGAGCCAGCAGGAGCAGCGGCAGGAGATCCTGCAGAGCCGGCAGGAGATCCTGCAGAGCCAGCAGGAGCAATGTCAGCAGATGCAGCTTCTGGCAACCGCGATCCAGGGCAGGACAAGCGCCCCAACTCTGTAAGAAGAGTGTTGCAAAAGATTACCTCGGGGGGTGACGTTGAGGCATTCCTGGCTTTGTTTGAGAGGGTCGCGGAGCTGGAAGAATTGCCTCCGTAGCAGTGGGCCAAGGTTCTGGTGCCACATTTAACAGGTGAACCGCAGAAGGCGTATTATGACTTGGCGTTGTAGGACGCAAAAGAATATGCCAAGTTAAAGGCCGAGATCTTGGCACATTTAGGAGTAACTTTGACTGTCGGGGCGCAACGGATGCACGAGTGGGCGTATCGCAGTGACAAACCTCCCCGGTCCCAAATGTTCGATCTTCTACACCTGGTCCAAAAATGGTTGCAACCTGAATCCTCCTCCCCAGCACAGATGTCATGGACATATTATGACACTCCCTGCCCAAGTCGGTGCAATCTTGGGTTGCCCAGGGAGATCCTGCAGATGACCTAGTGAGCTTGGTGGAGAGGTACCAGGTGGTCGAGAGGTGTTTGGGAAAGCAAGGGGTTGTAGCATCCCCATATTGGGGTTCCCAAAGCGGGGTTGACACCCAAAAGAGGATAGCTAGAGCCTCACCTGGGGGGTATCCTAGAGCATCGGAGTTAGTGGCCAAGGTCCCTACCCATAGTGTAATTTGTTGGAAGTGTCATACTTCTGGCCACATAGCCTCCCGTTGTCCCATGACCACTGAGCCAATGGACTGCAGCACAGTACGGCACTGCTCGTATTTTGCCTATAGTGCTGTTCCCCAAACAGGAGAGAGGCCGCAGGCATGCCTCATGACAGTAAACAGAGTGCAAGTGACTGGTTTGCTGGATACAGGCGGTTTTGTAACCCTAGTGAGGGCAACAATTCCACATTGGCTGGTTCTTGGAAAGAGTGTGGGCGTCCTCTGTATCCATGGTGACGGGAAGGACTACCCTGTGGCCTAGGTGGTCATAAACACAAACTGTGGCACCGAGTTCCATGAGGTCGGCGTGGTCAAGAACCTATTGCAACCTAATATAATAGGGCGGGACTTTGTGTTACTTTGGGACTTGTGGGGAAAAATGAGGACGTCTGGTTGCCCAGACAACAGCCAGGTTGCTCCTAAAAAAAACCTTGTTACAGGCTGCGGATGACAGGTTTCCGTTTTGTGTGCTTGTTGGCGATGAGGATGAGGCAGCATCCACTTTAGCCAACCTCCCTGAGCTGGAGGTGTCTGGGGACGCAGAGTCTACACCTTACTGGAATGTGACTGAGCATGTGGCCCAGATGCAAAAGAGAATTGCCCCTAGTGAGAGAAAATGGGTGAGACACTTCAACCCTGGCGATCGAGTACTGGTGCTGGTACCCACGGTGGAGATCAAATTCCTGTCCAAGTGGTAGGGTCCCTATGAGGTAGTGGAGAAAGTTGGGGTGGTCAATTACAAAATCCACCAACCAGGGAGGCAGAAGCTCTACCAGGTGTAACACGGGAACCTAATTAAAATGTGGCAGGACAGAAGAGGACCTGAGGAAGCGACTTGCCTCCTGGCCAATTCCAATGTCAGTGCAGAGGATGTCATGTTGGCAGACACCTTATCCCGCTTGCAGAAGCAGCAGTGTCAGGAGTTGATGTAACGGAACAGAGCCCTGTGCTTTGAACTTTTGGGGTGTGCGAAGTATATAGAGCATGAGGTCCTGACGGAGCCTCATGTCCGGGTCAATGTGAAGCCATATCTGATTCCGGAACCTTGTCGAGGGGTAATCTTGAAGGAGGTAAAGTGGATGCTGAGCCTGGGAGTCATCGAGGAGTCCAAGAGTGGCCTGTCCAGTCCATTAGTCTTAGTGCCGAAACCAGATGGGTAATGGTGGGTTTGCAACGACTATAGGAAGCTGAACGAAGTTTCTAAATGCAATGCTTACCCAATGCCCCGAGTAGATGAGCTAATTGAGAGATTAGGGCCAGCTCAGTACATTACTACCCTTGACCTCACAAAATGGTATTGGCAAATCCCTATGTCCCAAGATGCCAAGTAGAAGACTGCCTTTTCAACGCCAGATGGGTGCTTCCATTACACAAGGATGCCATTTGAGTTACAAGGAGCTCCAACTACATTTCAGAGAGCCATGGACCGGATCCTGACCCCCCCACAAAAGGTACGCGGCAGCCTACCTGGACGACATTGTGATCTTCAGCCTGGATTGGGAGAGCCATCTGAGCAAAGTCCAGGCTGTACTTGATGATCTACGGAAGGCAGGGTTTTCTATAAGCCTGAAAAAAATGTGCTTTAGGAGGATACTTGTGCTCTGTTGTAGGAAGGTGTGAAATAAAGCCCCAGATAAACAAAGTTGAGGCGATCGAGGGCTGGCCACAACCCCTCTCAAAGAAGCAGGTGAGTGTTCCTGGGCATTGTGGGCTATTACCTAGTTTATTCCAAACTTCGCCATGCTAGTTGCCTCTATGACAGACCTCCTTAACCGGACAAAGTCGGCTATGTCGAAGTGGTCTCCAGAAGCTGAGACGGCCTTCCAGGAACTAAAGCTGGCCCTGTGCAAACAGCTGATGCTGGTAGCACCTGACTTCTCCAAGGAGTTTTTGGTCCAGATGGACGCGTCGGATGTCGGTCTGAGAGCTGTGTTGTCTCAAGAGGTGAATGGGGAAGAGCACCCCATAATGTATCTCAGCCAAAAGTCGTTTTCCTGCAAAAATAAATTTCTCCATAGTAGAGAAGGATTATTTTACCATCAAATGGGCGTTGGACTCTCTAAAATACTACCTCTTGGGAAGGAAGTTCAGACTTGTGTCAGTCCATGCCCAACTGAAGTGGATGAAGGAGACAAAAGGAAACAATGCATGAGTGACCAAGTGGATGTTGAAATGAAAATTAGTTTTTTTTTCCCCATACAAATGGCTCAGGTACTGCAGGTCATCCAGGATGGCACATCATTTTCAGCTGTGGCAAGAAGGTTTGCTGTGTCTGTCAGCGTAGTGTCCAGAGGCTGGAGTCATTACCAGGAGTCAGGCCATTACACCAGGAGACGTGGAGGGGGCCGTAAGAGGGCAACAACCCAGCAGCAGGACCGCTACCTCCGCCTTTGTGCACGGAGGAACAGGAGGAGCACTGCCAGAGTCCTGCAAAATGACCTCCAGCAGGCCACAAATGTGCATGTGTCTGCTCAAACGGTTAGAAACCGAATCCATGAGGATGGTCTGAGTGTCCGATGTCCACAGATAGGTGTTGTGCTCACAGCCCAACACCACCGCGTAGGACGCTTGGCATTTGCCACAGAACACCAGGATTGGCAAATTCGCCACTGGCATCCTGTGCTATTCACAGTTGGAAGCAGGTTTACACTGAGCACATGTGACAGAGTCTGAAGACGCCGTGGAGAGCGATCTGCTGCCTGCAACATCCGTCAGCATGACCGGTTTGGCAGTGGGTCAGTAATGGTGTGACATTTCTTTGGAGGGCCGCACAGCCCTCCATGTGCTCGCCAGAGGTAGCCTGACTGCCATTAAGTACCAAGATGAGATCCTCAGACCCCTTGTGAGACCAAATGCTGGTGCGGTTGGCCCTGGGTTCCTCCTAATGCAGGAAAATGCCAGACCTCATGTAGCTGGATTGTCAGCAGTTCCTGCAAGATGAAGGAATTGAAGCTATGGACTGGCCTGCCCGTTGCCCAGACCTAAATGTGATTGAACACTTCTGGGGCATCATGTCTCGCACCATTGTCACATTGCACCACAGACTGTCCAGGAGCTGGTGGATGCTTTAGTCCAAGTCTGGGAAGAGATCCCTCAGGATATATTTATATACAGTACTGACCAAAAGTTTGGACACATCTGCTCATTTAAAGATTTTTCTGTATTTTCATGACTATGAAAATTGTACATTCACACTGAAGGCATCAAAACTATGAATTAACACACAATCTCGTTTGGGTTCATGTCTGATGACTGTGGAGGCTAGGTCATCTGGCGTAGCACCCCATCACTCTCCTTCTTGGTCAAATAGCCCTTACACAGCCTGGAGTTGTGTTTGGGGTCATTGTCCAGTTGAAAAATAAATGATGGTCCAACTATACGCAAACCGGATGGAATAGCATGCCGCTGCAAGATGCTGTGGTAGCCATGCTTGTTCAGTATGCCTTCACTTTTGAATAAATCCCCAACAGTGTCACCAGCAAAGCTCCCCCACACCATCACACCTCCGCCATGCTTCACGGTGGGAGCCAGGCATGTAGAGTCCATCAGTTGACCTTTTCTGCGTTGCACTAAGACAAGTTGGTTGGAACCAAAGATCTCAAATTTGGACTCATCAGACCAAAGCACAGATTTCCACTGGTCTAATGTCCATTTCTTGTGTTCTTTAGCCCAAACAAGACTCTTCTGCTTGTTGCCTTAGCAGTGGTTTCCTAGCAGCTATTTTACCATGAAGGAATGCTGCACAAAGTCTCCTCTTAACAGTTGTTGTAGAGATGTGTCTGCTGCTACAACTCTGTGTGGCATTGACCTGGTTTCTAACCTGAGCTGCTGTTAACCTGCGATTTCTGAGGCTGATGACTCGGATAATCTTATCCTCTGAAGCAGAGGTGACTCTTGGTCTTCCTTTCCTTGGGCAGTCCTCATGTGAGCCAGTTTCTTTGTAGCACTTGATGGTTTTTGCCACTGCACTTGGGGACGCTTTTAAAGTTTTCCCAATTTTTCGGACTGACCGACACCTTCATTTCTTAAAGTAATGATGGCCACTCGTTTTTCTTTACTTTCTTTACTGCTTTTTTCTTGCCATAATACAAATTCTAACAGTCTATTCAGTAGGACTATCAGCTGTGTGTCCACCAGACTTCTGCACAACACAACTGATGGTCCCAACACCATTTATAAGGCAAGAAATCCCACTTACTAAACCTGACAGGGCACACCTGTGAAGTGAAAACCATTCCCGGTAACTACCTCTTGAAGCGCATCAAGAGAATGCCATGCAAAGCAGTCATCAAAGCAAAAGGTGGCTACTTTGAAGAACCTAGAATATAAGACATAATTTCAGTTGTTTCACACTTTTTTGTTAAGTATATAATTCCACATGTGTTAATTCATAGTTTTGATGCCTTCAGTGTGAATGTACAATTTTCATAGTCATGAAAATACAGAATAATCTTTAAATGAGAATATGTGTCCAACCTTTTGGTCTGTACTGTATAGACTGTTAGAATTTGTATTATGGCAAGAAAAAAGCAGCTAAGTAAAGAAAAACTAGTGGCCATCATTACTTTAAGAAATAAAGGTCAGTCAGTTCGAAAAATTGGGAAAAATTTGAAAGTATTCCCAAGTGCAGTTGCAAAAACCATCAAGCGCTACAAAGAAACTGGCTCACATGAGGACCGCCCTCATATAAAATAGCTGATAGGAAACCACTGCTAAGGACATGCAACAAGCAGAAGAGACTTGTTTGGGCTAAAGAACACAAGGAATGGATATTAGACCAGTGGAAATCTGGGCTTTGGTCTGATGAGTCCAAATTTGAGATCTTTGGTTCCAACCACCGTGTCTTTGTGCGACGCAGAAAAGGTGAACGGATGGACTCTACATGCCTGATTCCCACCGTGAAGCATGGAGGAGGAGGTGTGATAGTGTGGGGGAGCTTTGCTGGTGACACTGTTGGGGATGTATTCAAAATTGAAGGCATACTGAACCAGCATGGCTACCACAGCATCTTGCAGCCGCATGCTATTCCATCTGGTTTGTGTTTAGTTGGACCATCATTTATTTTTCAATAGGACAATGACCCCAAACACACCTCCAGGCTGTGTAAGGGCTATTTCACTAGGAAGGAGAGTGATGGGGTGCTATGCCAGATGACCTTGCCTCCACAGTCACCAGACCTGAACCCAATCGAGATGTTTTAGGGTAAGCCTCAGAGTGAAGGCAAAAGGGACAACAAGTGCTAAGCACCTCTGGGAAACTCCTTCAAGATTGTTGAAAGACCATTCCCGGTGACTTGAAGCTCATCTAGAGAGTGCAAAGCAGTCATCAAAGCAAAAGGTGGCTACTTTGAAGAACCTAGAATATAAGACATAATTTCAGTTGTTTCATACTTTTTTGTTAAGTATACAATTCCACATGAGTTAATTCATAGTTTTGATGCCCTCAGTGTGACTGTACAATTTTCATAGACATGAAAATACAGAAAAATCTTTAAATGAGAAGGTGTCCAAACTTTTGGTCTGTACTGTGTATATATGTATATATATATATATATATATATATATATATATATATATATATATATATATATATATATATATATATATATATATATATATATATATATATATATATATATATATATATATATATATATATATATAATATAATTATATAATTTTTCTCTCTTTAGATACATTTTTGATTTGAAATGTAAATTCTTCTTTTAGTCTATAAACTTCTGACATGTCTCCAAATTTCCAAGCAGTAAATTTAAGATTTTTTTTCTGAAAAGGAGAAATGGTCAAGAGTAAAAAAAAAACCAGTGCTTTCAGACCTCAAATAATGCAAATAAAACAAGTCCTCAATCATTTAGAAACAACAATACTAATATATTAACTCAGGAAGAATTCAGAAATCAACAATTTGTGGAATAACCTTGATTTTTACTCTCAGCCTTCATGCGTCTTGGCATGCTTTTCACCAGTCTTTCACTTCTTCAGGTGCAGAAATTTAAGCAGCTCTCCCTTGTTTTATGGCTTGTTACTATCCATCATCCTCTTGATTACATGCCAGAGGTTTTCAATGGGGTTCAGGTCTGCAGATCGGGCTGCCCATTTATCCAAAATGTTGCCACGCCACAGGGCATTAAAGTCCTCTTTTTTACTTCTTTTTGTGCTGTTGCCCTGTTTTTTACTGTCTGAAAAGCCTTTGAAATGCTGGTCAGAGAAGCCTGCACGCTTTAAGGTATTTTTTCTGGTGCTGTTTCTCTCTCTCTTTTTTTTTTTTTCGGATTGTAAGATGCACCCCAAATTTTGATGAGAAAAATAAGAAAAAATATTTTTTTATAAATTGGTGGTGCTTCTTATAATCCTTGCATCTTATTGCTGACCGGGGGTGGTGGCTGCAGTGAAGCGGGTTCCCAGGTTCGCTGCTGGAGGAGGCAGGAGTGGGGTCATGCTCCAGGCTGCAGGCAGGGATGAGTGGGGGCTTCGATGTGTGGCATGCTGCTGCGAGGATCTTGTGCTGCTGCGGGGTTCTTGTGCTGCTGCCGGGTGTCTCTGGGTGCCCGGCGGTTGCTGGCCATTGCTGCGGGTGTCTCCGGTGCCCAGCGGTGCTGCGTGGGTGTCCGGCGCTACCCGGGGCTCTGCCGACATTTTGCAACAGGAAATATGGCCGCTGCCAGTGATCTCGGGATCAAGATCTCGAGTGATGAGATTTCTGCACTGAAATCTCATCTCTCGAGATCTTGATCCCGAGATCACCATCAGCGCTTGGGCCGCCCCGGCGGCTGCCATATTCCCGGAGACCAGCGCACGTGGAACCCTGGAAGTGCCGGGGCTCTGGCCTGTTGCAAAATATCGGCAGATTCCCGGGCAGCACCGATGTGCACCGGAGACATCCGCAGTAACGGCCAGCAACTTCCGGGCACCTGGACACCCCCACGGTAAGGCATGCTCGCTTTCTGAGACGCACCCCCATTTTCCCTCCAAGTTTTGGGGGAAAAAAGTGCGTCTTACAAAGCAAAAAATACGGTATATATACTGTATATACTCGAGTATAAGCTGAGATTTTCCGCCCATTTTTTGGGGCTGAAAGTGCCCCTCTCGGCTTATACTCGAGTTATGGTCGGCGGGTGAGGGAGAGCGACGACTGTCACATACTCACCTGCTCCCGGCGCAGTCTCTGGCAGCTTCTCCAGGGCAGATGTTCTCCGGCGCCCGCAGCTCTTCCTCTGTTCAGCGGTCACGTGGTACCGCTCATTACAGTAATGAATATGCGGCTCCACCCCTCTGGGAGTGGAGTCCATATTCATTACTTTATTACTTTCATTACCAGTGACCGCTGAACAGAGGAAGAGCTGTTGGCCCCGGAGACAATCTGTCACGGAGAAGCTGCCAGGGACCGCAGCGTGAGCAGGTGTGCATTTCATATTCACCTTTCCTCATTCCACCACCGCTCTGTCTTCCGCATCCTCTGCACTGACTGTTCAGGTCAGAGGGCGCGATGACGTATTAGTGTGCGCGCCGCCCTCTGCCTGAACAGTCACTGCAGAGAGATGGGATGCTGAGGAGCAGCGGGCAGCAACGAGATGTGAGTATGTCATTTTTTTTAATTATTATTATTGCAGCAGCAGCATTCTATGTGGCACATTGTTATATGGAGCATCTTTTGGGGCCATAAAGAACTGTGTGGAGCATTATATGTGGTACATTGTTATATGGAGCATCTTACGGGGCCATAATGTACTGTATGGGGCATTACATGTAGCACATTTTTATATGGAGCATCTTATGAGGGCCACAAAGAACTGTATGGAGCATTATATTCAGTCACACCATCCAACACAAGAAACACTCTCACAAATCACTTAACCATCTGCTCAGTCTTTCTATCCTCCTTCTCCTAGTTGCTGGAGACATCTCTCCCAACCCCGGCCCACCATGTCATAGCCAGTCAAACCTCCCAATTGCTACACCCAGAAACCCCTCTAACCTTATTAATATTCCACGCATGCCTTCTGTCTCTTTCAATTGTGCCCTTTGGAATTCTCGCTCTGTGTGTAATAAACTCTCCTTCATTCATGACTTCTTCCTTTCTAACTCTCGTAATCTCCTGGCTCTTACTGAAATCTGGATCCAGCAGTCAGACACCACCGTTGCTGCTGCTCTTTCATATGGTGGACTACAATTTTCTCATACCCCAAGATCAGACAACAGAGCAGGTGGAGGCGTCGGTCTGCTCCTTTCACCCAAATGTACCTTCCAAGTTATCCCCCAAGTACCCTCACTTGTATTCCCTTCCTTTGAGGTCCATGCTGTCAGACTCTACGTCCCCTTCTCCATGCGAGTGGCGGTGGTGTATCATCCTCCCGGCCCCTCTCATCAGTTCCTGGATCACTTTGCCACCTGGCTTCCACACTTTCTCTCCTGTGACACCCCCACCCTTATCATGGGTGATTTCAACATCCCCATTGCTTCTCCCCTCTCCCCATCTGCTTCTCACCTTTTATCTCTAACCTCTTTCGGCCTCTCGCAGCATACTAACTCTCCAACGCATGAAGATGGAAACTCCCTTGACTTGGTCTTCTCCCGGCTTTGCTCAGTGGACAATTTCACAAACTCCCCTCTCCCGCTCTCTGACCACAACCTTCTTTCTTTCTATATCACGAACTGCCATCCCGCTCAGGTCACCCCCACTTTCCACACTTAAATAAACATACAGGCCATTAACACCCAGAAATTTATGAAGAACTTGCAGTCCTCATTGGCCCCTATCTTCTCCATCTCATGTCCTGATTCTGCTCTGAAGCATTACAAAGAAACCCTGCAAAGTGCCCTGGATGAAGCTGCACCTCCTTATACATAAACAACAAACGAAAAAAAGGATGATAACTGGTCAGACCAAATGTAAAAAACTATAAACTTTATTAATGATTTTTAACAATATAAAACCAGGTGGAAGGGGGAGAAGTGGTAACAACACAGAATACACTGCTGAAAGGATAACAAGAAGGGCGCACCCAGGACTGACAGTCCTCCAAAGTTAAGAATTGTATGTATAGGAATAGAAAAAACAAGCAGAATTGAAAAAGTAAAATATAAAAAACTAAGTAGACATAACCAAAAGTAGATGGACTATGTAAGGGGGGCAACCAAGCTACCAGCAACCGTTCACCAAGTATAAATGGGTATTCAGGCAGTGGCTACCATAATACTACCACAATGAATGCCACTGCCTTATAGACCAACACCATAATTGCCGCTGGAACAAGGTACCCACCGCACAGAGGACTGGAATCCTGGGGACGCGCTTCTGCCCCTCCTTATACATAGAACAACTCAGCACAGACGGCGACAACCGTGGCACACGCTGCAAACACGTTTCCTAGAGCGGTGCTCCAGGTGCGCCGAACGTCTGTGGAGAAAATCTAATCTACCCGAAGATTTGATCCATTATAAGTTCATGCTAAAAACATACAACTCTGCCCTTCACCTCTTCAAACAAACCTATTTCAACACCCTCATCACCTCACTGTCAAATGACCCTAAACGTCTCTTTGACACTTTCCAGTCCCTACTCAACCCAAGAGAGCAGGCCCAAACCACGGATCTCCGCGCTGACGATCTGGCCAATTACTTCAAAGAAAAAATTGACCACATTCGACAGGAAATCATCTCCCAATCTCTTCATACCATGAACTGTCCTCCCTCCCCCACTGCATCTAGTTCACTCTCTGACTTTGAACCAGTTACAGAATAAGAAGTAAGCAGGCTCCTTGCATCTTCTCGCCCGACCACTTGCACCAGTGACCCCATTCCGTCACATCTCCTCCAGTCCCTTTCCCCGGCTGTCACCTCTCACCTAACAAAAATATTCAACCTTTCTCTCACTTCCGGTATTTTTCCCTCCTCATTTAAGCATGCCATCATACATCCATTACTTAAAAAACCATCCCTCGACCAAAACTGTGCCGCTAATTATAGACCTGTCTCTAATCTTCCCTTCATCTCTAAACTCCTCGAACGCCTGGTCCACTCCCGTCTTACTCGCTATCTCTCAGATAACTCTCTTCTCGACCCTCTTCAATCTGGCTTCCGCTCTTTACACTCTACTGAAACTGCCCTCACTAAAGTCTCTAATGACCTACTAACAGCTAAATCTAATGGTCACTACTCCATGCTAATTCTCTTGGATCTCTCCGCAGCATTCGACACTGTGGATCATCAGCTCCTCCTCACTATGCTCTGCTCTCTGTTCTCTCCTGGTTCTCCTCCTATCTCTCTGACCGATCCTTCACTGTATGTTTTGCTGGTTCCTCCTCTCACCTTCCCCTTACTGTTGGGGTTCCTCAAGGATCAGTCCTAGGCCCCCTCCTCTTCGTATACTGGCCCTATTGGACAAACAACCAGTAGATTTGGTTTCCAGTACCATCTCTATGCTGACGACACCCAATTATACACCTCTTCTCCTGTTATTACGCCGACCTTTTTAGAAAACACCAGTGATTGTCTTACCGCTGTCTCTAACATCATGTCCTCCCTCTATCTGAAACTGAACCTGTCAAAAACTGAACTCCTCGTGTTCTCTCCCTTTACTAACCTACCTTTGCCTGACATTGCCATCTCCGTGTGCGGTTCCACCATTACTCCAAAGCAACATGCCCGCTTCCTTGGGGGTCATCCTTGATTCCGAGCTTTCATTCACCCCCCACATCCGATCACTGGCTCGCTCTTCTTATCTGCATCTCAAAAACATTTCTAGAATTCACCCTTTTCTTACTTTCGACTCTGCAAAAACTCTTACTGTTTCACTTATTCATTCCCGTCTGGACTATTGTAACTCTCTACTAATCGGCCTCCCTCTTACCAAACTCTCCACGCTCCAATTTGTCCTGAATGCTGCAGCCTGGATCATATTCCTCACCAACCGTTACACCGATGCCTCTTGCGAGCAGGGCCCTCATTCCTCCTAGGTATCTATTTTGAACTATGATTTCTGTTATGCTGTTATGTCTGTTGTCTGTACAAGTCCCCTCTATAATTTGTAAAGCGCTGCGGAATATGTTGGCGCTATATAAATAAAAATTATTATTATTATTATTACTAGATGGCAGCCCGATTCTAAAGAATCGGGAGTCTAGAATCCATATATACTTTATTTATTCAAATGTAAGAATAATACAATTAATAAATAATAGTAAGAAAGAACAAAAAATGGCTGCACTCACCAGCTCTTGACAATTCTTGACAGTACGGCACATTTCTGATTGGTCGCTCGCGGCAGGCGGCAACCAATCAGAAAAGTGCCGCGCACCACGAAGGCATATATCTTTGTCCACCCTGAGCGGGTGTAGGACGCTGGTGACGTCAATTATCTCCGGACATTATCTCCGGACAAAGCCACGGAAGTTGGCACAAATTGCCGGAAGTAGTATTCTAGGCAATTATATATTAGATTTTAATGTTATCAGTGTTTACCTTTGAACGTTTATATTGTATTGTCCTGTCACCAGCCATGTGTACGATTATCGGCCGAAAGCCTCTCTGGAACCAATAATCACCCCATGTAAAGGTATCTTTATAAGTTAAAGATTCAGAATACTATGACTTTTATCATATCCTGAACAGTCAAGTTTTTTATGAACCGTTAAGGTTTTCTGGTTGAAGTAAAAAAAACTCTGAGTGTTTACAGTTTGAAACCATAAAATGTTGAAAAATTATGTCATTCTTGAGTATATCACTCAATGGTGCTCATAAACGTGTCAAATTTGATCTATAATATACTTTAATATACGTTACTTTAATCTTTAATATACTTAAGAACAGGGCCCCAGACATCACACAGGGGGTCTGAAACACCGCACAGTGGTCCAAAATATCGCTGTGCTCTGCCTGGGGCCCCATATGCTGCCTGGGGCCCCATATGCTGCCTGGGGCCCCTGTGCTCTGCCTGGGGCCCCATGTTCTGCCTGGGGCACCTGTGCTCTGCCTGGGGCCCCATATGCTGCCTGGGGCCCCTGTGCTCTGCCTGGGGCCCCATATGCTGCCTGGGGCCCCTGTGCTCTGCCTGGGGCCCCATAGGCTGCCTGGGGCCCCTGTGCTCTACCTGGGACCACTGTGCTCTGCCTGGGGCCCCATATGCTGCCTGGGGCCCCTGTGCTCTGCCTGGGGCCCCTGTGCTCTGCCTGGGGCCCCATGTTCTGCCTGGGGCCACTGTGCTCTGCCTGGGGCCCCATAGGCTGCCTGGGGCCCCTGTGCTCTGCCTGGGACCACTGTGCTCTGCCTGGGGCCCCATATGCTGCCTGGGGCCCCTGTGCTCTGCCTGGGGCCCCTGTGCTCTGCCTGGGGCCCCATGTTCTGCCTGGGGCCCCTGTGCTCTGCCTGGGGCCACTGTACTCTGCCTGGGGCTCCATGTTCTGCCTGGGGCCCCTGTGCTCTGCCTGGGGCCCCATGTTCTGCCTGGGGCCCCATATGCTGGCTGGGCCCCTGTTCTCTGCCTGGGGCCCCATATGCTGCCTGGGGCCACTGTGCTCTGCCTGGGGCCCCATGTTCTGCCTGGGGCCCCTGTGCTCTGCCTGGGGTCACTGTGCTCTGCCTGGGGCCCCATATGCTGCCTGGGGCCCCTGTGCTCTGCCTGGGGCCCCTGTGCTCTGCCTGGGGCCCTATATGCTGCCTGGGGCCCCTGTGCTCTGCCTGGGGCCCCATGTTCTGCCTGGGGCCCCTGTGCTCTGCCTGGGGCCCCTGTGCTCTGCCTGGGGCCCCATATGCTGCCTGGGGCCCCTGTGCTCTGCCTGGGGCCACTGTGCTCTGCCTGGGGCCCCATAGGCTGCCTGGGGCCCCTGTGCTCTGCCTGGGACCACTGTGCTCTGCCTGGGGCCCCATATGCTGCCTGGGGCCCCTGTGCTCTGCCTGGGGCCACTGTGCTCTGCCTGGGGCCCCATATGCTGCCTGGGGCCCCTGTGCTCTGCCTGGATGTAGGACACTTGTGACGTCACTTATCTCCGGACATTATCTCCGGACATTATCTCCGGACATTAGCTCCGGACATGATCTCCGGACATTAGCTCCGGACAAAGCCACGGAAGTTGGCACAAATTGCAGGAAGTAGTATTCTAGGCAATTATATATTAGACTAGATGGCAGCCCGATTCTAAAGAATCGGGAGTCTAGAATCCATATATACTTTATTTATTCAAATGTAAGAATACTACAATTAATAAATAATAGTAAGAAAGAACAAAAAATGGCTGCACTCACCAGCTCTTGACAATTCTTGACAGTACGGCACATTTCTGATTGGTCGCTCGCGGCAGGCGGCAACCAATCAGAAAAGTGCCGCGCACCACGAAGGCATATATCTTTGTCCACCCTGAGCGGGTGTAGGACGCTGGTGATGTCACTTATCTCCGGACATTATCTCCGGACAAAGCCACGGAAGTTGGCACAAATTGCCGGAAGTAGTATTCTAGGCAATTATATATTAGATTTTAATGTTATCAGTGTTTACCTTTGAACGTTTATATTGTATTGTCCTGTCACCAGCCATGTGTACGATTATCGGCCGAAAGCCTCTCTGGAACCAATAATCACCCCATGTAAAGGTATCTTTATAAGTTAAAGATTCAGAATACTATGACTTTTATCATATCCTGAACAGTCAAGTTTTTTATGAACCGTTAAGGTTTTCTGGTTGAAGTAAAAAAAACTCTGAGTGTTTACAGTTTGAAACCATAAAATGTTGAAAAATTATGTCATTCTTGAGTATATCACTCAATGGTGCTCATAAACGTGTCAAATTTGATCTATAATATACTTTAATATACGTTACTTTAATCTTTAATATACTTAAGAACAGGGCCCCAGACATCACACAGGGGGTCTGAAACACCGCACAGTGGTCCAAAATATCACTGTGCTCTGCCTGGGGCCCCATATGCTGCCTGGGGCCCCTGTGCTCTGCCTGGGGCCCCATGTTCTGCCTGGGGCCCCTGTGCTCTGCCTGGGGCCACTGTGCTCTGCCTGGTGCCCCATATGCTGCCTGGGGCCCCATATGCTGCCTGGGGCCCCTGTGCTCTGCCTGGGGCCCCATAGGCTGCCTGGGGCCCCTGTGCTCTACCTGGGACCACTGTGCTCTGCCTGGGGCCCCATATGCTGCCTGGGACCCCTGTGCTCTGCCTGGGGCCCCTGTGCTCTGCCTGGGGCCCCATGTTCTGCCTGGGGCCACTGTGCTCTGCCTGGGGCCCCATAGGCTGCCTGGGGCCCCTGTGCTCTGCCTGGGACCACTGTGCTCTGCCTGGGGCCCCATATGCTGCCTGGGGCCCCTGTGCTCTGCCTGGGGCCACTGTGCTCTGCCTGGGGCCCCATATGCTGCCTGGGGCCCCTGTGCTCTGCCTGGGGCCCCTGTGCTCTGCCTGGGGCCCCATGTTCTGCCTGGGGCCACTGTGCTCTGCCTGGGGCCCCATATGCTGCCTGGGGCCCCTGTGCTCTGCCTGGGGCCACTGTGCTCTGCCTGGGGCCCCATATGCTGCCTGGGGCCCCTGTGCTCTGCCTGGGGCCCCTGTGCTCTGCCTGGGGCCCCATGTTCTGCCTGGGGCCCCTGTGCTCTGCCTGGGGCCACTGTGCTCTGCCTGGGGCCCCATATGCTGCCTGGGGCCCCTGTGCTCTGCCTGGGGCCCCATATGCTGCCTGGGGCCCCTGTGCTCTGCCTGGGGCCCCATATGCTGCCTGGGGCCCCTGTGCTCTGCCTGGGGCCCCATGTTCTGCCTGGGGCCCCGTGTTCTGCCTGGGGCCCCTGTGCTCTGCCTGGGGCCACTGTGCTCTGCCTGGGGCCCCATATGCTGCCTGGGGCCCCTGTGCTCTGCCTGGGGCCCCATATGCTGCCTTGGGGCCCCTGTGCTCTGCCTGGGGCCCCATAGGCTGCCCTGGGGCCCCTGTGCTCTGCCTGGGACCACTGTGCTCTGCCTGGGGCCCCATATGCTGCCTGGGGCCCCTGTGCTCTGCCTGGGGCCCCTGTGCTCTGCCTGGGGCCCCATATGCTGCCTGGGGCCCCTGTGCTCTGCCTGGGTGTAGGACACTGGTGACGTCACTTATCTCCGGACATTAGCTCCGGACATTAGCTCCGGACATTATCTCCGGACATTAGCTCCGGACATTAGCTCCGGACAAAGCCACGGAAGTTGGCAGGAAGTAGTATTCTAGGCAATTATATATTAGATGGGCATTTCCTGAAGGAAATACATGGTGCTTGAACAGCGCTACCAGCTTTACAGCAGCACTTTTCACACACGGGACTGGGGGGCGCGCTTACTTTTGCACCAGGGGCCGGGGGCGCGCTTACTTTTGCACCCGGGGGCACACTTACTTTTGCACCCGGAGGCGCACTTACTTTTGCACCCGGGGGCGCACTTACTTTTGCACCCGGGGGCGCACTTACTTTTGCACCCGGGGGCGCACTTACTTTTGCACCCGGGGGCACACTTACTTTTGGGGCCGCACTTACTTTTGGTGGGCGGGGCTCCTCGGCCTCCGATTTGGTTGGTGGGGCCCCTCGTCCTCCGATTTGGTGGGTGGGGACCCTCGGCCTCCGATTTGGTGGGCGGGGACCCTCGGCCTCCGATTTGGTGGGCGGGGACCCTCGGCCTCCGATTTGGTGGGCGGGGCCCCTCGGCCTCCGATTTGGTGGGCGGGGCCCCTCAGCCTCCGATTTGGTTGGCGGGGCCCCTCGGCCTCCGATTTGGTGGGCGGGGACCCTCGGCCTCCGATTTGGTGGGCGGGTCCCCTCGGGCTCCAATTTGGTGGGCGGGTCCCCTCGGCCTCCAATTTGGTGGGCAGGGCCCCTCGGCCTGCAATTTGGTGGGCGGGGCCCCTCGGCCTCCGATTTGGTGGGTGGGGCCCCTCGGCCTCCGATTTGGTGGGCGGGGCCCCTCGGCCTCCGATGTGGTGGTTGGGGCCCCTCGGCCCCCGCTTTGGTGGGCGGGGCCGGGCCCCTCGGCCTCCGCTTTGGTGGGCGGGGCCGCTCGGCCTTCGATTTGTTGGGCGGGGCTCCTCGGCCTCCGATTTGGTTGGCGGGGCCCCTCGGCCTCCGATTTGGTTGGCGGGGCCCCTTATCCTCCGATTTGGTGGGCGGGGACTCTCGGCCTCCGATTTGGTGGGCGTGGACCCTCGGCCTCCGTTTTGGTTGGTGGGGCCCCTCGGCTTCCGATTTGGTGGGCGGGGACCCTCGGCCTCCGATGTGGTGGGCGGGGCCCATCGGCCTCCGATGTGGTGGGCGGGGCCCATCGGCCTCCGATGTGGTGGGCGGGGCCCCTCGGCCTCCGATGTGGTGGGCGGGGACCCCCGGCCTCCGATGTGGTGGGTGGGGACCCTCGGCCTTCGATTTGTTGGGCGGGGCTCCTCGGCCTTCGATTTGGTTGGCGGGGCCCATCGGCCTCCGATTTGGTTGGCGGGGCCCCTTATCCTCCGATTTGGTGGGCGGGGACTCTCGGCCTCCGATTTGGTGGGCGGGGACCCTCGGCCTCCGATTTGGTGGGCGGGGACTCTCGGCCTCCGATTTGGTGGGCGGGGACCCTCTGCCTCCGATTTGGTGGGCGGGGCCCCTCGGCCTCCGATTTGGTGGGCGGGGACCCTCGGCCTCCGATTTGGTGGGCGGGGCCCCTCGGCCTCCGATTTGGTGGGTGGGGCCCTTCGGCCTCCGATTTGGTGGGCGGGGCCCCTCGGCCTCCGATGTGGTCGGGGACCCTCGGCCCCCGCTTTGGTGGGCGGGGCCGGGCCCCTCGGCCTCCGCTTTGGTGGGCGGGGCCGCTCGGCCTTCGATTTGTTGGGCGGGGCTCCTCGGCCTCCGATTTGGTTGGTGGGGCCCCTCGGCCTCCGAATTGGTTGGCGGGGCCCCTTATCCTCCGATTTGGTGGGCGGGGACTCTCGGCCACCGATTTGGTGGGCGTGGACCCTCGGCCTCCGTTTTGGTTGGTGGGGCCCCTCGGCCTCCGATTTGGTGGGCGGGGACCCTCGGCCTCCGATGTGGTGGGCGGGGCCTATCGGCCTCCGATGTGGTGGGCGGGGCCCATCGGCCTCCGATGTGGTGGGCGGGGCCCCTCGGCCTCCGATGTGGTGGGCGGGGCCCCTCGGCCTCCGATTTGGTGGGCGGGGACCCCCGGCCTCCGATTTGGTGGGCGGGGACCCTCGGCCTTCGATTTGTTGGGCGGGGCTCCTCGGCCTTCGATTTGGTTGGCAGGGCCCATCGGCCTCCGATTTGGTTGGCGGGGCCCCTTATCCTCCGCTTTGGTGGGCGGGGACTCTCGGCCTCCGATTTGGTGGGCGGGGACCCTCGACCTCTGATTTGGTGGGCGGGGCCCCTCGGCCTCCGATTTGGTGGGCGGGGCCCCTCGGCCTCCGCTTTGGTGGGCGGGTCCGGGCCCCTCGGCCTCCGCTTTGGTGGGCGGGGCCGCTCGGCCTTCGATTTGTTGGGCGGGGCTCCTCGGCCTCCGATTTTGTTGGCGGGGCCCCTCGGCCTCCGATTTGGTTGGCGGGGCCCCTTATCCTCCGATTTGGTGGGCGGGGACCCTCGGCTTCCGATTTGGTGGGCGGGGCCCCTCGGCCTCCGATTTGGTGGGCGGGGACCCTCGGCCTCCGATTTGGTGGGCGGGGACCCTCGGCCTCCGATTTGGTGGGCGGGGACCCTCGGCCTCCGATGTGGTGGGCGGGGCCCCTCGGCTTCCGATGTGGTGGGCGGGGCCCCTCGGCCTCCGCTTTGGTGGGCGGGGCCCCTCGGCCTCCGCTTTGGTGGGCGGGGCCAGGCCCCTCGGCCTCTGCTTTGGTGGGCGGGGCCGCTCGGCCTCTGCTTTGGTGGGCGGGGCCGCTCGGCCTCCGATTTGGTGGGCGGGGCCGCTCGGCCTCCGATTTGGTGGGCGGGGACCCTCGGCCTCCGATTTGGTGGGCGGGGACCCTCGGCCTCCGATGTGGTGGTCGGGGCCCCTCGGCCTCCGCTTTGGTGGGCGGGGCCGGGCCGCTCGGCCTTCGATTTGGTGGGCGGGGCTCCTCGGCCTTCGATTTGGTGGGCGGGGCTCCTCGGCCTCCGATTTGGTTGGCGGGGCCCCTTGGCCTCCGATTTGGTGTGTGCTCTGCCTGGGGCCACTGTGCTCTGCCTGGGGCCCCATATGCTGCCTGGGGCCCCTGTGCTCTGCCTGGGGCCCCATATGCTGCCTGGGGCCCCTGTGCTCTGCCTGGGGCCCCTGTGCTCTGCCTGGGGCCCCATGTTCTGCCTGGGGCCCTATGTTCTGCCTGGGGCCCCTGTGCTCTGCCTGGGGCCACTGTGCTCTGCCTGGGTGTAGGACACTGGTGACGTCACTTATCTCCGGACATTAGCTCCGGACATTAGCTACGGACATTAGCTCCCGACATTAGCTCCGGACATTAGCTCCGGACAATAGCTCCGGACAAAGCCACGGAAGTTGGCACAAATTGCAGGAAGTAGTATTCTAGGCAATTATATATTAGATTTTAATGTTATCAGTGTTTACCTTTGAACGTTTATATTGTATTGTCCTGTCACCAGCCATGTGTACGATTATCGGCCGAAAGCCTCTCTGGAACCAATAATCACCCCATGTAAAGGTATCTTTATAAGTTAAAGATTCAGAATACTATGACTTTTATCATATCCTGAACAGTCAAGTTTTTTATGAACCGTTAAGGTTTTCTGGTTGAAGTAAAAAAAACTCTGAGTGTTTACAGTTTGAAACCATAAAATGTTGAAAAATGATGTCATTCTTGAGTATATCACTCAATGGTGCTCATAAACGTGTCAAATTTGATCTATAATATACTTTAATATACGTTACTTTAATCTTTAATATACTTAAGAACAGGGCCCCAGACATCACACAGGGGGTCTGAAACACCGCACAGTGGTCCAAAATATCACTGTGCTCTGCCTGGGACCACTGTGCTCTGCCTGGGGCCCCATATGCTGCCTGGGGCCCCTGTGCTCTGCCTGGGGCCCCTGTGCTCTGCCTGGGGCCCCATATGCTGCCTGGGGCCCCTGTGCTCTGCCTGGGGCCCCTGTGTTCTGCCTGGGGCCCCATGTTCTGCCTGGGGCCCCTGTGCTCTGCCTGGGGCCACTGTGCTCTGCCTGGGGCCCCATATGCTGCCTGGGGCCCCTGTGCTCTGCCTGGGGCCCCATATGCTGCCTGGGGCCCTTGTGCTCTGCCTGGGGCCCCATAGGCTGCCTGGGGCTCCTGTGCTCTACCTGGGACCACTGTGCTCTGCCTGGGGCCCCATATGCTGCCTGGGGCCCCTGTGCTCTGCCTGGGGCCCCTGTGCTCTGCCTGGGGCCACTGTGCTCTGCCTGGGGCCCCATATGCTGCCTGGGGCCCCTGTGCTCTGCCTGGGGCCACTGTGCTCTGCCTGGGGCCCCATATGCTGCCTGGGGCCCCTGTGCTCTGCTGGGGCCCCTGTGCTCTGCCTGGGGCCCCATGTTCTGCCTGGGGCCCCTGTGCTCTGCCTGGGACCACTGTGCTCTGCCTGGGGCCCCATATGCTGCCTGGGGCCCCTGTGCTCTGCCTGGGGCCCCATATGCTGCCTGGGGCCCCTGTGCTCTGCCTGGGGCCCCATATGCTGCCTGGGGCCCCTGTGCTCTGCCTGGGGCCCCATATTCTGCCTGGGGCACCTGTGCTCTGCCTGGGGCCCCATATGCTGCCTGGGACCACTGTGCTCTGCCTGGGGCCCCATATGCTACCTGGGGCCACTGTGCTCTGCCTGGGGCCCCATATGCTGCCTGGGGCCCCTGTGCTCTGCCTGGGGCCCCATATGCTGCCTGGGGCCCCTGTGCTCTGCCTGGGGCCCCTGTGCTCTGCCTGGGGCCCCATGTTCTGCCTGGGGCCCCTGTGCTCTGCCTGGGGTCACTGTGCTCTGCCTGGGGCCCCATATGCTGCCTGGGGCCCCTGTGCTCTGCCTGGGGCCCTATATGCTGCCTGGGGCCCCTGTGCTCTGCCTGGGGCCCCTGTGCTCTGCCTGGGGCCCCATATGCTGCCTGGGGCCCCATATGCTGCCTGGGGCCCCTGTGCTCTGCCTGGGGTACCTGTGCTCTGCCTGGGGCCCCATGTTCTGCCTGGGGCCCCTGTGCTCTGCCTGGGGCCCCATATGCTGCCTGGGGCCCCTGTGCTCTGCCTGGGGCCCCATATGGTGCCTGGGGCCCCTGTGCTCTGCCTGGGGCCCCTGTGCTCTGCCTGGGGCCCCATATGCTGCCTGGGGCCCCTGTGCTCTGCCTGGGGTCCCTGTGCTCTGCCTGGGGCCCCATGTTCTGCCTGGGGCCCCTGTGCTCTGCCTGGGGCCACTGTGCTCTGCCTGGGGCCCCATATGCTGCCTGGGGCCCCTGTGCTCTGCTTGGGGCCCCTGTGCTCTGCCTGGAACCACTGTGCTCTGCCTGGGGCCCCATATGCTGCCTGGGGCCCCTGTGCTCTGCCTGGGGCCACTGTGCTCTGCCTGGGGCCCCATATGCTGCCTGGGGCCCCTGTGCTCTGCCTGGATGTAGGACACTGGTGACGTCACTTATCTCCGGACATTATCTCTGGACATTATCTCCGGACATTAGCTCCGGACATTAGCTCCGGACATTATCTCCGGACATTAGCTCCGGACAAAGCCACGGAAGTTGGCACAAATTGCAGGAAGTAGTATTCTAGGCAATTATATATTAGACTAGATGGCAGCCCGATTCTAAAGAATCGGGAGTCTAGAATCCATATATACTTTATTCAAATGTAAGAATAATACAATTAATAAATAATAGTAAGAAAGAACAAAAAATGGCTGCACTCACCAGCTCTTGACAATTCTTGACAGTACGGCACATTTCTGATTGGTCGCTCGCGGCAGGCGGCAACCAATCAGAAAAGTGCCGCGCACCACGAAGGCATATATCTTTGTCCACCCTGAGCGGGTGTAGGACGCTGGTGATGTCACTTATCTCCGGACATTATCTCCGGACAAAGCCACGGAAGTTGGCACAAATTGCCGGAAGTAGTATTCTAGGCAATTATATATTAGATTTTAATGTTATCAGTGTTTACCTTTGAACGTTTATATTGTATTGTCCTGTCACCAGCCATGTGTACGATTATCGGCCGAAAGCCTCTCTGGAACCAATAATCACCCCATGTAAAGGTATCTTTATAAGTTAAAGATTCAGAATACTATGACTTTTATCATATCCTGAACAGTCAAGTTTTTTATGAACCGTTAAGGTTTTCTGGTTGAAGTAAAAAAAACTCTGAGTGTTTACAGTTTGAAACCATAAAATGTTGAAAAATTATGTCATTCCTGAGTATATCACTCAATGGTGCTCATAAACGTGTCAAATTTGATCTATAATATACTTTAATATACGTTACTTTAATCTTTAATATGCTTAAGAACAGGGCCCCAGACATCACACAGGGGGTCTGAAACACCGCACAGTGGTCCAAAATATCACTGTGCTCTGCCTGGGGCCCCATATGCTGCCTGGGGCCCCTGTGCTCTGCCTGGGGCCCCATATGCTGCCTGGGGCCCCTGTGCTCTACCTGGGACCACTGTGCTCTGCCTGGGGCCCCATATGCTGCCTGGGGCCCCTGTGCTCTGTCTGGGGCCCCATAGGCTGCCTGGGGCCCCTGTGCTCTACCTGGGACCACTGTGCTCTGCTTGGGGCCCCATATGCTGCCTGGGACCCCTGTGCTCTGCCTGGGGCCCCTGTGCTCTGCCTGGGGCCCCATGTTCTGCCTGGGGCCACTGTGCTCTGCCTGGGGCCCCTGTGCTCTGCCTGGGACCACTGTGCTCTGCCTGGGGCCCCATATGCTGCCTGGGGCCCCTGTGCTCTGTCTGGGGCCCCATAGGCTGCCTGGGGCCCCTGTGCTCTACCTGGGACCACTGTGCTCTGCTTGGGGCCCCATATGCTGCCTGGGACCCCTGTGCTCTGCCTGGGGCCCCTGTGCTCTGCCTGGGGCCCCATGTTCTGCCTGGGGCCACTGTGCTCTGCCTGGGGCCCCTGTGCTCTGCCTGGGACCACTGTGCTCTGCCTGGGGCCCCATATGCTGCCTGGGGCCCCTGTGCTCTGCCTGGGGCCCCATATGCTGCCTGGGGCCCCTGTGCTCTGCCTGGGGCCCCATGTTCTGCCTGGGGCCCCTGTGCTCTGCCTGGGGCCCCATGTTCTGCCTGGGGCCACTGTGCTCTGCCTGGGGCCCTTAAGCTGCCTGGGGCCCCTGTGCTCTGCCTGGGACCACTGTGCTCTGCCTGGGGCCCCATATGCTGCCTGGGGCCCCTGTGCTCTGCCTGGGGCCACTGTGCTCTGCCTGGGGCCCCATATGCTGCCTGGGGCCCCTGTGCTCTGCCTGGGGCCCCATATGCTGCCTGGGGCCCCTGTGCTCTGCTTGGGGCCCCTGTGCTCTGCCTGGGGCCCCATGTTCTGCCTGGGGCCCCTGTGCTCTGCCTGGGGCCCCATGTTCTGCCTGGGGCCACTGTGCTCTGCCTGGGGCCCCTTAAGCTGCCTGGGGCCCCTGTGCTCTGCCTGGGACCACTGTGCTCTGCCTGGGGCCCCATATGCTGCCTGGGGCCCCTGTGCTCTGCCTGGGGCCACTGTGCTCTGCCTGGGGCCCCATATGCTGCCTGGGGCCCCTGTGCTCTGCCTGGGGCCCCATATGCTGCCTGGGGCCCCTGTGCTCTGCCTGGGGCCCCATATGCTGCCTGGGGCCCCTGTGCTCTGCCTGGGGCCCCATTTTCTGCCTGGGGCCCCTGTGCTCTGCCTGGGGCCACTGTGCTCTGCCTGGGGCCCCATATGCTGCCTGGGGCCCCTGTGCTCTGCCTGGGGCCCCATATGCTGCCTGGGGCCCCTGTGCTCTGCCTGGGGCCCCTGTGCTCTGCCTGGGGCCCCATATGCTGCCTGGGGCCCCTGTGCTCTGCCTGGGGCCCCATGTTCTGCCTGGGGCCCCTGTGCTCTGCCTGGGGCCCCATAGGCTGCCCTGGGGCCCCTGTGCTCTGCCTGGGGCCCCATATGCTGCCTGGGGCCCCTGTGCTCTGCCTGGGGCCACTGTGCTCTGCCTGGGGCCCCATATGCTGCCTGGGGCCCCTGTGCTCTGCCTGGGTGTAGGACACTGGTGACGTCACTTATCTCCGGACATTAGCTCCGGACATTAGCTCCGGACATTATCTCCGGACATTATCTCCGGACATTATCTCCGGACATTAGCTCCGGACATTAGCTCCGGACATTATCTCCGGACATTAGCTCCGGACAAAGCCACGGAAGTTGGCACAAATTGCAGGAAGTAGTATTCTAGGCAATTATATATTAGATGGGCATTTCCTGAAGGAAATACATGGTGCTTGAACAGCGCTACCAGCTTTACAGCAGCACTTTTCACACACGGGACTGGGGGGCGCGCTTACTTTTGCACCCGTGGCCGGGGGCGCGCTTACTTTTGCACCCGGGGGCGCACTTACTTTTGCACCCGGAGGCGCACTTACTTTTGCACCCGGGGGCGCACTTACTTTTGCACCCGGGGGCGCACTTACTTTTGCACCCGGGGGCGCACTTACTTTTGCACCCGGGGGCGCACTTACTTTTGCCCCCGGGGGCGCACTTACTTTTGCACCCGGGGGCGCACTTACTGTTGGGGCCGCACTTACTTTTGGTGGGCGGGGCTCCTCGGCCTCCGATTTGGTTGGTGGGGCCCCTCGTCCTCCGATTTGGTGGGTGGGGACCCTCGGCCTCCGATTTGGTGGGCGGGGACCCTCGGCCTCCGATTTGGTGGGCGGGGACCCTCGGCCTCTGATTTGGTGGGCGGGGACCCTCGGCCTCCGATTTGGTTGGCGGGGACCCTCGGCCTCCGATTTGGTGGGCGGGGACCCTCGGCCTCCGATTTGGTGGGCGGGGCCCCTCGGCCTCCAATTTGGTGGGCGGGGCCCCTCGGCTTCCAATTTGGTGGGCGGGGCCCCTCGGCCTCCAATTTGGTGGGCGGGGCCCCTCGGCCTCCGATTTTGTAGGTGGGGCCCCTCGGCCTCCGATTTGGTGGGCGGGGCCCCTCGGCCTCTGATGTGGTGGTCGGGGTCCCTCGGCCCCCGCTTTGGTGGGCGGGGCCGGGCCCCTCGGCCTCCGCTTTGGTGGGCGGGGCCGCTCGGCCTTCGATTTGTTGGGCGGGGCTCCTCGGCCTCCGATTTGGTTGGCGGGGCCCCTCGGCCTCCGATTTGGTTGGCGGGGGCCCCTTATCCTCCGATTTGGTGGGCGGGGACTCTCGACCTCCGATTTGGTGGGCGTGGACCCTCGGCCTCCGTTTTGGTTGGTGGGGCCCCTCGGCCTCCGATTTGGTGGGCGGGGACCCTCGGCCTCCGATGTGGTGGGCGGGGCCCATCGGCCTCCGATGTGGTGGGCGGGGCCCATCGGCCTCCGATGTGGTGGGCGGGGCCCCTCGGCCTCCGATGTGGTGGGCGGGGACCCCCGGCCTCCGATTTGGTGGGCGGGGACCCTCGGCCTTCGATTTGTTGGGCGGGGCTCCTCGGCCTTCGATTTGGTTGGCGGGGCCCATCGGCCTCCGATTTGGTTGGCGGGCCCCCTTATCCTCCGATTTGGTAGGCGGGGACCCTCGGCCTCCGATTTGGTGGGCGGTGACCCTCGGCCTCCGATTTGGTGGGCGGGGACCCTCGGCCTCCGATTTGGTGGGCGGGGACCCTCGGCCTCCGATTTGGTGGGCGGGGCCCCTCGGCCTACGATTTGGTGGGCGGGGCCCCTCGGCCTCCGATTTGGTTGGCGGGGCCCCTCGGCCTCCGATTTGGTGGGCGGGGACCCTCGGCCTCCGATTTGGTGGGCGGGGCCCCTCGGCCTCCAATTTGGTGGGCGGGGCCCCTCGGCCTCCAATTTGGTGGGCGGGGCCCCTCGGCCTCCAATTTGGTGGGCGGGGCCCCTCGGCCTCCGATTTGGTGGGTGGGGCCCCTCGGCCTCCGATTTGGTGGGCGGGGCCCCTCGGCCTCCGATGTGGTGGTCGGGGCCCCTCGGCCTCCGCTTTGGTGGGCGGGGCCGGGCCCCTCGGCCTCCGCTTTGGTGGGCGGGGCCGCCCGGCCTTCGATTTGTTGGGCGGGGCTCCTCGGCCTCCGATTTGGTTGGCGGGGCCCCTTATCCTCCGATTTGGTGGGCGGGGACTCTCGGCCTCCGATTTGGTGGGCGGGGACCCTCGGCCTCCGATTTGGTGGGCGGGGACCCTCGGCTTCCGATTTGGTGGGCGGGGCCCCTCGGCCTCCGATTTGGTGGGCGGGGACCCTCGGCCTCCGATTTGGTGGGTGGGGACCCTCGGCCTCCGATTTGGTGGGCGGGGACCCTCGGCCTCCGATGTGGTGGTTGGGGCCCCTCGGCCTCCGATGTGGTGGGCGGGGCCCCTCGGCCTCCGATGTGGTGGGCGGGGCCCCTCGGCCTCCGCTTTGGTGGGCGGGGACCCTCGGCCTCCGATGTGGTCGGGGCCCCTCGGCCTCCGCTTTGGTGGGCGGGGCCGGGCCGCTCGGCCTTCGATTTGGTGGGCGGGGCTCCTCGGCCTTCGATTTGGTGGGCGGGGCTCCTCGGCCTCCGATTTGGTTGGCGGGGACCCTCGGCCTCCGATTTGGTGTGTGCTCTGCCTGGGGCCCCATATGCTGCCTGGGGCCCCATATGCTGCCTGGGGCCCCTGTGCTCTGCCTGGGGCCCCTGTGCTCTGCCTGGGGCCCCATGTTCTGCCTGGGGCCCCTGTGCTCTGCCTGGGGCCACTGTGCTCTGCCTGGGTGTAGGACACTGGTGACGTCACTTATCTCCGGACATTAGCTCCGGACATTAGCTACGGACATTAGCTCCCGACATTAGCTCCGGACAATAGCTCCGGACAAAGCCACGGAAGTTGGCACAAATTGCAGGAAGTAGTATTCTAGGCAATTATATATTAGATTTTAATGTTATCAGTGTTTACCTTTGAACGTTTATATTGTATTGTCCTGTCACCAGCCATGTGTACGATTATCGGCCGAAAGCCTCTCTGGAACCAATAATCACCCCATGTAAAGGTATCTTTATAAGTTAAAGATTCAGAATACTATGACTTTTATCATATCCTGAACAGTCAAGTTTTTTATGAACCGTTAAGGTTTTCTGGTTGAAGTAAAAAAAACTCTGAGTGTTTACAGTTTGAAACCATAAAATGTTGAAAAATTATGTCATTCTTGAGTATATCACTCAATGGTGCTCATAAACGTGTCAAATTTGATCTATAATATACTTTAATATACGTTACTTTAATCTTTAATATACTTAAGAACAGGGCCCCAGACATCACACAGGGGGTCTGAAACACCGCACAGTGGTCCAAAATATCACTGTGCTCTGCCTGGGGCCCCATATGCTGCCTGGGGCCCCTGTGCTCTGCCTGGGGCCCCTGTGCTCTGCCTGGGGCCCCATATGCTGCCTGGGGCCCCTGTGCTCTGCCTGGGGCCCCTGTGCTCTGCCTGGGGCCCCATATTCTGCCTGGGGCCCCTGTGCTCTGCCTGGGGCCACTGTGCTCTGCCTGGGGCCCCATATGCTGCCTGGGGCCCCTGTGCTCTGCCTGGGGCCCCATATGCTGCCTGGGGCCCTTGTGCTCTGCCTGGGGCCCCATAGGCTGCCTGGGGCTCCTGTGCTCTACCTGGGACCACTGTGCTCTGCCTGGGGCCCCATATGCTGCCTGGGGCCCCTGTGCTCTGCCTGGGGCCCCTGTGCTCTGCCTGGGGCCACTGTGCTCTGCCTGGGGCCCCATAGGCTGCCTGGGGCCCCATAGGCTGCCTGGGGCCCCTGTGCTCTGCCTGGGACCACTGTGCTCTGCCTGGGGCCCCATATGCTGCCTGGGGCCCCTGTGCTCTGCCTGGGGCCACTGTGCTCTGCCTGGGGCCCCTGTGCTCTGCCTGGGGCCCCATATGCTGCCTGGGGCCCCTGTGCTCTGCCTGGGGCCCCTGTGCTCTGCCTGGGGCCCCATGTTCTGCCTGGGGCCCCTGTGCTCTGCCTGGGGCCCCATATGCTGCCTGGGGCCCCTGTGCTCTGCCTGGGGCCACTGTGCTCTGCCTGGGGCCCCATATGCTGCCTGGGGCCACTGTGCTCTGCCTGGGGCCCCATATGCTGCCTGGGGCCCCTGTGCTCTGCCTGGGGCCCCATATGCTGCCTGGGGCCCCTGTGCTCTGCCTGGGGCCCCTGTGCTCTGCCTGGGGCCCCATGTTCTGCCTGGGGCCCCTGTGCTCTGCCTGGGGTCACTGTGCTCTGCCTGGGGCCCCATATGCTGCCTGGGGCCCCTGTGCTCTGCCTGGGGCCCCATATGCTGCCTGGGGCCCCTGTGCTCTGCCTGGGGCCCCTGTGCTCTGCCTGGGGCCCCATATGCTGCCTGGGGCCCCTGTGCTCTGCCTGGGGTCCCTGTGCTCTGCCTGGGGCCCCATGTTCTGCCTGGGGCCCCTGTGCTCTGCCTGGGGCCACTGTGCTCTGCCTGGGGCCCCATATGCTGCCTGGGGCCCCTGTGCTCTGCCTGGGGCCACTGTGCTCTGCCTTGGGCCCCATATGCTGCCTGGGGCCCCTGTGCTTTCCCTGGGTGTAGGACACTGGTGACGTCACTTATCTCCGGACATTAGCTCCGGACATTAGCTCCGGACAAAGCCACGGAAAGTTGGCACAAATTGCAGGAAGTAGTATTCTAGGCAATTATATATTAGATGGGCATTTCCTGAAGAAAATACAATATTGCTTGAACAGCGCTACCAGCTTTACAGCAGCACTTTTCACACACGGGACTGGGGAACGCGCTTACTTTTGCACCCGGGGCCTTGGGCGCGCTTACTTTTGCACCCGGGGGCGCACTTACTTTTGCACCCGGAGGCGCACTTACTTTTGCACCCTGGGGCGCACTTACTTTTGCACCCGGGGGCGCACTTACTTTTGCACCCGGGGGCGCACTTACTTTTGCACCCGGGGGCGCACTTACTTTTGCACCCGGGGGCGCACTTACTTTTGCACCCGGGGGCGCACTTACTTTTGCACCCGGGGGCGCACTTACTTTTGCACCCGGGGGCGCACTTACTTTTGCACCCGGGGGCGCACTTACTTTTGGGGCCGCACTTACTTTTGGTGGGCGTGGCTCCTCGGCCTCCGATTTGGTTGGTGGGGCCCCTCGTCCTCCGATTTGGTGGGTGGGGACCCTCGGCCTCCGATTTGGTGGGCGGGGACCCTCGGCCTCTGATTTGGTGGGCGGGGACCCTCGGCCTCCGATTTGGTTGGCGGGGCCCCTCGGCCTCCGATTTGGTGGGCAGGGACCCTCGGCCTCCGATTTGGTGGGCGGGGCCCCTCGGCCTCCAATTTGGTGGGCGGGGCCCCTCGGCTTCCAATTTGGTGGGCGGGGCCCCTCGGCCTCCAATTTGGTGGGCGGGGCCCCTCGGCCTCCGATTTTGTGGGTGGGGCCCCTCGGCCTCCGATTTGGTGGGCGGGGCCCCTCGGCCTCTGATGTGGTGGTCGGGGCCCCTCGGCCTCCGCTTTGGTGGGCGGGGCCGCTCGGCCTCCGATTTGGTGGGCGGGGCCGCTCGGCCTCCGATTTGGTGGGCGGGGCCGCTCGGCCTCCGATTTGGTGGGCGGGGACCCTCGGCCTCCGATGTGGTCGGGGCCCCTCGGCCTCCGCTTTGGTGGGCGGGGCCGGGCCGCTCGGCCTTCGATTTGGTGGGCGGGGCTCCTCGGCCTCCGATTTGGTTGGCGGGGCCCCTCGGCCTCCGATTTGGTGTGTGCTCTGCCTGGGGCCCCATATGCTGCCTGGGGCCCCATATGCTGCCTGGGGCCCCTGTGCTCTGCCTGGGGCCCCTGTGCTCTGCCTGGGGCCCCATGTTCTGCCTGGGGCCCCTGTGCTCTGCCTGGGGCCACTGTGCTCTGCCTGGGTGTAGGACACTGGTGACGTCACTTATCTCCGGACATTAGCTCCGGACATTAGCTCCCGACATTAGCTCCGGACATTAGCTCCGGACAATAGCTCCGGACAAAGCCACGGAAGTTGGCACAAATTGCAGGAAGTAGTATTCTAGGCAATTATATATTAGATTTTAATGTTATCAGTGTTTACCTTTGAACGTTTATATTGTATTGTCCTGTCACCAGCCATGTGTACGATTATCGGCCGAAAGCCTCTCTGGAACCAATAATCACCCCATGTAAAGGTATCTTTATAAGTTAAAGATTCAGAATACTATGACTTTTATCATATCCTGAACAGTCAAGTTTTTTATGAACCGTTAAGGTTTTCTGGTTGAAGTAAAAAAAACTCTGAGTGTTTACAGTTTGAAACCATAAAATGTTGAAAAATGATGTCATTCTTGAGTATATCACTCAATGGTGCTCATAAACGTGTCAAATTTGATCTATAATATACTTTAATATACGTTACTTTAATCTTTAATATACTTAAGAACAGGGCCCCAGACATCACACAGGGGGTCTGAAACACCGCACAGTGGTCCAAAATATCACTGTGCTCTGCCTGGGGCCCCATATGCTGCCTGGGGCCCCTGTGCTCTGCCTGGGGCCCCATATGCTGCCTGGGGCCCCTGTGCTCTACCTGGGACCACTGTGCTCTGCCTGGGGCCCCATATGCTGCCTGGGGCCCCTGTGCTCTGCCTGGGGCCCCATAGGCTGCCTGGGGCCCCTGTGCTCTACCTGGGACCACTGTGCTCTGCTTGGGGCCCCATATGCTGCCTGGGACCCCTGTGCTCTGCCTGGGGCCCCTGTGCTCTGCCTGGGGCCCCATGTTCTGCCTGGGGCCACTGTGCTCTGCCTGGGGCCCCATAGGCTCGCCTGGGGCCCCTGTGCTCTGCCTGGGACCACTGTGCTCTGCCTGGGGCCCCATATGCTGCCTGGGGCCCCTGTGCTCTGCCTGGGGCCACTGTGCTCTGCCTGGGGCCCCTGTGCTCTGCCTGGGGCCCCATATGCTGCCTGGGGCCCCTGTGCTCTGCTTGGGGCCCCTGTGCTCTGCCTGGGGCCCCATATGCTGCCTGGGGCCCCTGTGCTCTGCCTGGGGCCACTGTGCTCTGCCTGGGGCCCCATATGCTGCCTGGGGCCCCTGTGCTCTGCCTGGGGCCCCATATGCTGCCTGGGGCCCCTGTGCTCTGCCTGGGGCCCCTGTGCTCTGCCTGGGGCCCCATATGCTGCCTGGGGCCCCTGTGCTCTGCCTGGGGCCCCATGTTCTGCCTGGGGCCCCTGTGCTCTGCCTGGGGCCACTGTGCTCTGCCTGGGGCCCCATATGCTGCCTGGGGCCCCTGTGCTCTGCCTGGGGCCCCATATGCTGCCTGGGGCCCCTGTGCTCTGCCTGGGGCCCCATAGGCTGCCCTGGGGCCCCTGTGCTCTGCCTGGGGCCCCATATGCTGCCTGGGGCCCCTCTGCTCTGCCTGGGGCCACTGTGCTCTGCCTGGGGCCCCATATGCTGCCTGGGGCCCCTGTGCTCTGCCTGGGTGTAGGACACTGGTGACGTCACTTATCTCTGGACATTAGCTCCGGACATTAGCTCCGGACATTAGCTCCGGACATTATCTCCGGACATTAGCTCCGGACATTAGCTCCGGACATTAGCTCCGGACAAAGCCACGGAAGTTGGCACAAATTGCAGGAAGTAGTATTCTAGGCAATTATATATTGGATGGGCATTTCCTGAAGGAAATACATGGTGCTTGAACAGCGCTACCAGCTTTACAGCAGCACTTTTCACACACGGGACTGGGGGGCACGCTTACTTTTGCACCCGTGGCCGGGGGCGCGCTTACTTTTGCACCCGGGGGCGCACTTACTTTTGCACCCGGAGGCGCACTTACTTTTGCACCCGGGGGCGCACTTACTTTTGCACCCGGGGGCGCACTTACTTTTGCACCCGGGGGCGCACTTACTTTTGCACCCGGGGGCGCACTTACTTTTGCACCCGGGGGCGCACTTACTTTTGCACCCGGGGGCGCACTTACTTTTGGGGCCGCACTTACTTTTGGTGGGCGGGGCTCCTCGGCCTCCGATTTGGTTGGTGGGGCCCCTCGTCCTCCGATTTGGTGGGTGGGGACCCTCGGCCTCCGATTTGGTGGGCGGGGACCCTCGGCCTCCGATTTGGTGGGCGGGGCCCCTCGGCCTCTGATTTGGTGGGCGGGGACCCTCGGCCTCCGATTTGGTTGGCGGGGACCCTCGGCCTCCGATTTGGTGGGCAGGGACCCTCGGCCTCCGATTTGGTGGGCGGGGCCCCTCGGCCTCCAATTTGGTGGGCGGGGCCCCTCGGCTTCCAATTTGGTGGGCGGGGCCCCTCGGCCTCCAATTTGGTGGGCGGGGCCCCTCGGCCTCCGATTTTGTGGGTGGGGCCCCTCGGCCTCCGATTTGGTGGGCGGGGCCCCTCGGCCTCTGATGTGGTGGTCGGGGCCCCTCGGCCCCCGCTTTGGTGGGCGGGGCCGGGCCCCTCGGCCTCCGCTTTGGTGGGCGGGGCCGCTCGGCCTTCGATTTGTTGGGCGGGGCTCCTCGGCCTTCGATTTGGTTGGCGGGGCCCCTCGGCCTCCGATTTGGTTGGCGGGGCCCCTTATCCTCCGATTTGGTGGGCGGGGACTCTCGACCTCCGATTTGGTGGGCGTGGACCCTCGGCCTCCGTTTTGGTTGGTGGGGCCCCTCGGCCTCCGATTTGGTGGGCGGGGACCCTCGGCCTCCGATGTGGTGGGCGGGGCCCATCGGCCTCCGATGTGGTGGGCGGGGCCCATCGGCCTCCGATGTGGTGGGCGGGGCCCCTCGGCCTCCGATTTGGTGGGCGGGGACCCCCGGCCTCCGATTTGGTGGGCGGGGACCCTCGGCCTTCGATTTGTTGGGCGGGGCTCCTCGGCCTTCGATTTGGTTGGCGGGGCCCATCGGCCTCCGATTTGGTTGGCGGGCCCCCTTATCCTCCGATTTGGTAGGCGGGGACTCTCGGCCTCCGATTTGGTGGGCGGGGACCCTCGGCCTCCGATTTGGTGGGCGGTGACCCTCGGCCTCCGATTTGGTGGGCGGGGACCCTCAGCCTCCGATTTGGTGGGCGGGGACCCTCGGCCTCCGATTTGGTGGGCGGGGCCCCTCGGCCTACGATTTGGTGGGCGGGGCCCCTCGGCCTCCGATTTGGTTGGCGGGGCCCCTCGGCCTCCGATTTGGTGGGCGGGGCCCCTCGGCCTCCGATTTGGTGGGCGGGGCCCCTCGGCCTCCGATTTGGTGGGCGGGGCCCCTCGGCCTCCAATTTGGTGGGCGGGGCCCCTCGGCCTCCAATTTGGTGGGCGGGGCCCCTCGGCCTCCGATTTGGTGGGTGGGGCCCCTCGGCTTCCGATTTGGTGGGCGGGGCCCCTCGGCCTCCGATTTGGTGGGCGGGGACCCTCGGCCTCCGATTTGGTGGGTGGGGACCCTCGGCCTCCGATTTGGTGGGCGGGGACCCTCGGCCTCCAATGTGGTGGTTGGGGCCCCTCGGCCTCCGATGTGGTGGGCGGGGCCCCTCGGCCTCCGATGTGGTGGGCGGGGCCCCTCGGCCTCCGCTTTGGTGGGCGGGGACCCTCGGCCTCTGATGTGGTCGGGGCCCCTCGGCCTCCGCTTTGGTGGGCGGGGCCGGGCCGCTCGGCCTTCGATTTGGTGGGCGGGGCTCCTCGGCCTTCGATTTGGTGGGCGGGGCTCCTCGGCCTCCGATTTGGTTGGCGGGGCCCCTCGGCCTCCGATTTGGTGTGTGCTCTGCCTGGGGCCCCATATGCTGCCTGGGGCCCCATATGCTGCCTGGGGCCCCTGTGCTCTGCCTGGGGCCCCTGTGCTCTGCCTGGGGCCCCATGTTCTGCCTGGGGCCCCTGTGCTCTGCCTGGGGCCACTGTGCTCTGCCTGGGTGTAGGACACTGGTGACGTCACTTATCTCCGGACATTAGCTCCGGACATTAGCTACGGACATTAGCTCCCGACATTAGCTCCGGACAATAGCTCCGGACAATAGCTCCGGACAAAGCCACGGAAGTTGGCACAAATTGCAGGAAGTAGTATTCTAGGCAATTATATATTAGATTTTAATGTTATCAGTGTTTACCTTTGAACGTTTATATTGTATTGTCCTGTCACCAGCCATGTGTACGATTATCGGCCGAAAGCCTCTCTGGAACCAATAATCACCCCATGTAAAGGTATCTTTATAAGTTAAAGATTCAGAATACTATGACTTTTATCATATCCTGAACAGTCAAGTTTTTTATGAACCGTTAAGGTTTTCTGGTTGAAGTAAAAAAAACTCTGAGTGTTTACAGTTTGAAACCATAAAATGTTGAAAAATGATGTCATTCTTGAGTATATCACTCAATGGTGCTCATAAACGTGTCAAATTTGATCTATAATATACTTTAATATACGTTACTTTAATCTTTAATATACTTAAGAACAGGGCCCCAGACATCACACAGGGGGTCTGAAACACCGCACAGTGGTCCAAAATATCACTGTGCTCTGCCTGGGGCCCCTGTGCTCTGCCTGGGGCCCCTGTGCTCTGCCTGGGGCCCCATATGCTGCCTGGGGCCCCTGTGCTCTGCCTGGGGCCCCATATTCTGCCTGGGGCCCCTGTGCTCTGCCTGGGGCCACTGTGCTCTGCCTGGGGCCCCATATGCTGCCTGGGGCCCTTGTGCTCTGCCTGGGGCCCCATAGGCTGCCTGGGGCTCCTGTGCTCTACCTGGGACCACTGTGCTCTGCCTGGGGCCCCATATGCTGCCTGGGGCCCCTGTGCTCTGCCTGGGGCCCCTGTGCTCTGCCTGGGGCCACTGTGCTCTGCCTGGGGCCCCATAGGCTGCCTGGGGCCCCATAGGCTGCCTGGGGCCCCTGTGCTCTGCCTGGGACCACTGTGCTCTGCCTGGGGCCCCATATGCTGCCTGGGGCCCCTGTGCTCTGCCTGGGGCCACTGTGCTCTGCCTGGGGCCCCTGTGCTCTGCCTGGGGCCCCATATGCTGCCTGGGGCCCCTGTGCTCTGCCTGGGGCCCCTGTGCTCTGCCTGGGGCCCCATGTTCTGCCTGGGGCCCCTGTGCTCTGCCTGGGGCCCCATATGCTGCCTGGGGCCCCTGTGCTCTGCCTGGGGCCACTGTGCTCTGCCTGGGGCCCCATATGCTGCCTGGGGCCACTGTGCTCTGCCTGGGGCCCCATATGCTGCCTGGGGCCCCTGTGCTCTGCCTGGGGCCCCTGTGCTCTGCCTGGGGCCCCATGTTCTGCCTGGGGCCCCTGTGCTCTGCCTGGGGTCACTGTGCTCTGCCTGGGGCCCCATATGCTGCCTGGGGCCCCTGTGCTCTGCCTGGGGCCCCATATGCTGCCTGGGGCCCCTGTGCTCTGCCTGGGGCCCCTGTGCTCTGCCTGGGGCCCCATATGCTGCCTGGGGCCCCTGTGCTCTGCCTGGGGTCCCTGTGCTCTGCCTGGGGCCCCATGTTCTGCCTGGGGCCCCTGTGCTCTGCCTGGGGCCACTGTGCTCTGCCTGGGGCCCCATATGCTGCCTGGGGCCCCTGTGCTCTGCCTGGGGCCACTGTGCTCTGCCTTGGGCCCCATATGCTGCCTGGGGCCCCTGTGCTTTCCCTGGGTGTAGGACACTGGTGACGTCACTTATCTCCGGACATTAGCTCCGGACATTAGCTCCGGACAAAGCCACGGAAGTTGGCACAAATTGCAGGAAGTAGTATTCTAGGCAATTATATATTAGATGGGCATTTCCTGAAGGAAATACAATATTGCTTGAACAGCGCTACCAGCTTTACAGCAGCACTTTTCACACACGGGACTGGGGAACGCGCTTACTTTTGCACCCGGGGCCTTGGGCGCGCTTACTTTTGCACCCGGGGGCGCACTTACTTTTGCACCCGGAGGCGCACTTACTTTTGCACCCTGGGGCGCACTTACTTTTGCACCCGGGGGCGCACTTACTTTTGCACCCGGGGGCGCACTTACTTTTGCACCCGGGGGCGCACTTACTTTTGCACCCGGGGGCGCACTTACTTTTGCACCCGGGGGCGCACTTACTTTTGCACCCGGGGGCGCACTTACTTTTGGGGCCGCACTTACTTTTGGTGGGCGTGGCTCCTCGGCCTCCGATTTGGTTGGTGGGGCCCCTCGTCCTCCGATTTGGTGGGTGGGGACCCTCGGCCTCCGATTTGGTGGGCGGGGACCCTCGGCCTCCGATTTGGTGGGCGGGGCCCCTCGGCCTCCGCTTTGGTGGGCGGGGCCGCTCGGCCTTCGATTTGGTGGGCGGGGCTCCTCGGCCTCCGATTTGGTGGGCGGGGTCCCTCTGCCTCCGATTTGGTGTGCGGGGCCCCTCGGCCTTCGATTTGGTGGGCGGGGCCCCTCGTCCTCCGATTTTGTTGGTGTGGACCCTCGGCCTCCGATTTGGTGGGCGGGGACCCTCGGCCTCCGATTTGGTGGGCGGGGACCCTCGGCCTCCGATTTGGTGGGCGGGGACCCTCGGCCTCCGATGTGGTGGGCGGGGCCCATCGGCCTCCGATGTGGTGGGCGGGGCCCATCGGCCTCCGATGTGGTGGGCGGGGCCCATCGGCCTCCGATGTGGTGGGCGGGGCCCATCGGCCTCCGATGTGGTGGGCGGGGCTCCTCGGCCTCCGATTTCGTGGGCGGGGACCCCCGGCCTCCGATTTGGTGGGCGGGGACCCTCGGCCTTCGATTTGTTGGGCGGGGCTCCTCAGCCTTCGATGTGGTGGGCGGGGCCCATCGGCCTCCGATGTGGTGGGCGGGGCTCCTCGGCCTCCGATTTGGTTGGCGGGGCCCCTTATCCTCCGATTTGGTGGGTGGGGCCCCTCGGCCTCCGATTTGGTTGGCGGGGCCCCTCGGCCTCCGATTTGGTGGGCAGGGACCCTCGGCCTCCGATTTGGTGGGCGAGGCCCCTCGGCCTCCAATTTGGTGGGCGGGGCCCCTCGGCCTCCAATTTGGTGGGCGGGGCCCCTTGGCCTCCGATTTGGTGGGCGGGGCCCCTCGGCCTCCGATTTGGTGGGCGGGGACCCTCGGCCTCCGATTTGGTGGGCGGGGTCCCTCGGCCTCCGATTTGGTGTGCGGGGCCCCTCGGCCTTCGATTTGGTGGGCGGGGCCCCTCGGCCTCCGATTTGGTTGGTGTGGACCCTCGGCCTCCGATTTGGTGGGCGGGGACCCTCGTCCTCCGATGTGGTGGGCGGGGCCCCTCGGCCTCCGATTTGGTGGGCGGGGACCCCCGGCCTCCGATTTGGTGGGCGGGGCCCCTTATCCTCCGATTTGTTGGGCGGGGCTCCTCGGCCTCCGATTTGGTTGGCGGGGCCCCTCGGCCTCCGATTTGGTTGGCGGGGCCCCTTATCCTCCGATTTGGTGGGCGGGGACCATCGGCCTCCGATTTGGTGGGCGGGGACCCTCGGCCTCCGATTTGGTGGGCGGGGCCCCTCTGCCTCCAATTTGGTGGGCGGGGCCCCTCGGCCTCCAATTTGGTGGGCGGGGCCCCTCGGCCTCCAATTTGGTGGGCGGGGCCCCTCGGCCTCCAATTTGGTGGGCGGGGCCCCTCGGCCTCCAATTTGGTGGGCGGGGCCCCTCGGCCTCCGATGTGGTGGGCGGATCCCCTCGGCCTCCGATTTGGTGGGCGGGGCCCCTCGACCTCCGATTTGGTGGGCGGGGCCCCTCGGCCTCCGATGTGGTCGGGGCCCCTCGGCCTCCGCTTTGGTGGGCGGGGCCGGGCCCCTCGGCCTCCGCTTTGGTGGGCGGGGCCGCTCGGCCATCGATTTCGTGGGCGGGGCCGCTCGGCCATCGATTTCTTGGGCGGGGCCCCCTCGGCCTCCGATTTGGTGGGCGGGGACCCTCGGCCTCCAATTTGGTGGGCGGTGCCCCTCGGCCTCCAATTTGGTGGGCGGGGCCCCTCGGCCTCCAATTTGGTGGGCGGGGCCCCTCGGCCTCCAATTTGGTGGGCGGGGCCCCTCGGCCTCCAATTTGGTGGGCGGGGCCCCTCGGCCTCCGATTTGGTGGGCGTGGCCCCTCGGTCTCCGATTTGGTGGGCGGGGCCCCTCGGCCTCCGATTTGGTGGGCGGGGCCCCTCGGCCTCCAATGTGGTGGGCGGTGCCCCTCGGCCTCCGATGTGGTGGTCGGGGCCCCTCGGCCTCCGCTTTGGTGGGCGGGGCCGGGCCCCTCGGCCTCCGCTTTGGTGGGCGGGGCCGCTCGGCCTTCGATTTCTTGGGCGGGGCTCCTCGGCCTTCGATTTGGTTGGCGGGGCCCCTCGGCCTCCGATTTGGTTGGCGGGGCCTCTTATCCTCCGATTTGGTGGGTGGGGACTCTCGGCCTCCGATTTGGTGGGCGGGGACCCTCGGCCTCCGTTTTGGTTGGTGGGGCCCCTTGGCCTCCGATTTGGTTGATGGGACCCCTCGGCCTCTGATTTGGTGGGCGGGGCCCCTCGGCCTCCGATTTGGTTGGCGGGGCCCCTCGGCCTCCGATTTGGTGGGCGGGGACCCTCGGCCTCCGATTTGGTGGGCGGGGACCCTCGGCCTCCGATTTGGTTGGCGGGGCCCCTCGGCCTCCGCTTTGGTGTTCGGGGCCGGGCCGCTCGGCCTTCGATTTGGGGGGCGGGGCTCCTCGGCCTTCGATTTGGTGGGCGGGGCTCCTCGGCCTCCGATTTGGTGTGTGCTCTGCCTGGGGCCACTGTGCTCTGCCTGGGGCCCCATATGCTGCCTGGGGCCCCTGTGCTCTGCCTGGGGCCCCATATGCTGCCTGGGGCCCCATATGCTGCCTGGGGCCCCTGTGCTCTGCCTGGGGCCCCTGTGCTCTGCCTGGGGCCCCTGTGCTCTGCCTGGGGCCCCATGTTCTGCCTGGGGCCCCTGTGCTCTGCCTGGGGCTACTGTGCTCTGCCTGGGTGTAGGACACTGGTGACGTCACTTATCTCCGGACATTAGCTCCGGACATTAGCTACGGACATTAGCTCCGGACATTAGCTCCGGACATTATCTCCGGACAATAGCTCCGGACGAAGCCACGGAAGTTGGCACAAATTGCAGGAAGTAGTATTCTAGGCAATTATATATTAGATTTTAATGTTATCAGTGTTTACCTTTGAACGTTTATATTGTATTGTCCTGTCACCAGCCATGTGTACGATTATCGGCCGAAAGCCTCTCTGGAACCAATAATCACCCTTTGTAAAGGTATCTTTATAAGTTAAAGATTCAGAATACTATGACTTTTATCATATCCTGAACAGTCAAGTTTTTTATGAACCGTTAATGTTTTCTGGTTGAAGTAAAAAAAACTCTGAGTGTTTACAGTTTGAAACCATAAAATGTTGAAGAATTATGTCATTCTTGAGTATATCACTCAATGGTGCTCATAAACGTGTCAAATTTGATCTATAATATACTTTAATATACGTTACTTTAATCTTTAATATACTTAAGAACAGGGCCCCAGACATCACACAGGGGGTCTGAAACACCGCACAGTGATCCAGAATATCGCTGTGCTCTGCCTGGGGCCCCATGTTCTGCCTGGGGCCCCTGTGCTCTGCCTGGGGCCCCATGTTCTGCCTGGGGCCCCTGTGCTCTGCCTGGGGCCACTGTGCTCTGCCTGGGGCCCCATATGCTGCCTGGGGCCCCTGTGCTCTGCCTGGGGCCCCATATGCTGCCTGTGGCACCTGTGCTCTGCCTGGGGCCCCATAGGCTGCCTGGGGCCCCTGTGCTCTACCTGGGACCACTGTGCTCTGCCTGGGGCCCCATATGCTGCCTGGGGCCCCTGTGCTCTGCCTGGGGCCCCTGTGCTCTGCCTGGGGCCCCATGTTCTGCATGGGGCCACTGTGCTCTGCCTGGGGCCCCATAGGCTGCCTGGGGCCCCTGTGCTCTGCCTGGGACCACTGTGCTCTGCCTGGGGCCCCATATGATGCCTGGGGCCCCTGTCCTCTGCCTGGGGCCCCTGTGCTCTGCCTGGGGCCCTGTGTTCTGCCTGGGGCCCCTGTGCTCTGCCTGGGGCCCCTGTGCTCTGCCTGGGGCCACTGTGCTCTGCCTGGGGCCACTGTGCTCTGCCTGGGGCCCCATGTTCTGCCTGGGGCCACTGTGCTCTGCCTGGGGCCCCATAAGCTGCCTGGGGCCCCTGTGCTCTGCCTGGGACCACTGTGCTCTGCCTGGGGCCCCATATGCTGCCTGGGGACCCTGTGCTCTGCCTGGGGCCCCTGTGCTCTGCCTGGGGCCCCTGTGCTCTGCCTGGGGCCCCATGTTCTGCCTGGGGCCCCTGTGCTCTGCCTGGGGCCCCATATGCTGCCTGTGGCACCTGTGGTCTGCCTGAGGCCCCATATGCTGCCTGGGGCCCCTGTGCTCTGCCTGTGGCCCCATATGCTGCCTGGGGCCCCTGTGCTCTGCCTGTGGCCCCATATGCTGCCTGGGGCCCCTGTGCTCTGCCTGGGGCCCCTGTGCTCTGCCTGGGGCCCCTGTGCTCTGCCTGGGGCCCCTGTGCTCTGCCTGGGGCCCCATGTTCTGCCTGGGGCCCCTGTGCTCTGCCTGGGGCCCTTGTGCTCTGCCTGGTGCCCCATGTTCTGCATGGGGCCACTGTGCTCTGCCTGGGGCCCCATATGCTGCCTGGGGCCCCTGTGCTCTGCCTGGGACCACTGTGCTCTGCCTGGGGCCCCATATGCTGCCTGGGGCCCCTGTGCTCTGCCTGGGGCCCCATATGCTGCCTGGGGCCCCTGTGCTCTGCCTGGGGCCCCTGTGCTCTGCCTGGGACCACTGTGCTCTGCCTGGGGCCCCATATGCTGCCTGGGGCCCCTGTGCTCTGCCTGGGGCCCCATATGCTGCCTGGGGCCCCTGTGCTCTGCCTGGGGCCCCTGTGCTCTGCCTGGGGCCCCTGTGCTCTGCCTGGGGCCCCTGTGCTCTGCCTGGGGCCCCTGTGTTCTGCCTGGGGCCCCTGTGCTCTGCCTGGGGCCACTGTGCTCTGCCTGGGGCCCCATATGCTGCCTGGGGCCCCTGTGCTCTGTTTGGGGCCCCATATGCTGCCTGGGGCCCCTGTGCTCTGCCTGGGGCCCCTGTGCTCTGCCTGGGGCCACTGTGCTCTGCCTGGGTGTAGGACACTGGTGACGTCACTTATCTCCGGACATTAGCTCCGGACATTAGCTCCGGACATTAGCTCCGGACATTAGCTCCGGACATAGCCACGGAAGTTAGCACAAATTGCAGGAAGTAGTATTCTAGGCAATTATATATTAGATGGGCATTTCCTGAAGGAAATACATGGTGCTTGAACAGCGCTACCAGCTTTACAGCAGCACTTTTCACACACGGGACTGGGGGGCGCGCTTACTTTTGCACCCGGGGCCGGGGGCGCGCTTACTTTTGCACCCGGGGGCGCACTTACTTTTGCACCCGGAGGCGCACTTACTTTTGCACCCCGGGCGCACTTACTTTTGCACCCGGGGGCGCACTTACTTTTGCACCCGGGGGCGCACTTACTTTTGCACCCGGGGGCGCACTTACTTTTGCACCTGGGGGCGCACTTACTTTTGCACCCGGGGGCGCACTCACTTAATTTTGGGGCCGCACTTACTTTTGGTGGGCGGGGCTCCTCGGCCTCCGATTTGGTGGGTGGGGCCCCTCGGCCTCCGATTTGGTGGGCGGGGCCCCTCGGCCTCCGATTTGGTGGGCGGGGCCCCTCGGCCTCCGATTTGGTGGGCGGGGCCCCTCGGCCTCCGATTTGGTGGGCGGGGCCCCTCGGCCTCCGATTTGGTGGGCGGGGCCCCTCGGCCTCCGATTTGGTTGGTGGGGCCCCTCGGCCTCCGATTTGGTGGGCGGGGACCCTCGGCCTCCGGTTTGGTGGGCGGGGACCCTCGACCTCCGATTTGGTGGGTGGGGACCCTCGGCCTCATTTGGTGGGCGGGGCCCCTCGGCCTCCGATGTGGTGGGCGGGGCCGCTCGGCCTCCGCTTTGGTGGGCGGAGCCGGGCCCCTCGGCCTCCGCTTTGGTGGGCGGGGCCGCTCGGCCTTCGATTTGGTGGGCAGGGCTCCTCGGCCTCCGATTTGGTTGGCGGGGCCCCTCGGCCTCCGATTTAGTGGGCGGGGCCGCTCGGCCTCCGATTTGGTGGGCGGGGCCCCTCGGCCTCCGATTTGGTGGGCGGGGACCCTCGGCCTCCGATTTGGTGGGCGGGGACCCTCGGCCTCCGATTTGGTGGGCGGGGACCCTCGGCCTCCGATTTGGTTGGTGGGGCCCCTCGGCCTCTGATTTGTTGGGCGGGGACCCTCGGCCTCCGGTTTGGTGGGCGGGGACCCTCGACCTCCGATTTGGTGGGTGGGGACCCTCGGCCTCCGATTTGGTGGGCGGGGCCCCTCGGCCTCCGATGTGGTGGGCGGGGCCCCTCGGCCTCCGCTTTGGTGGGCGGAGCCGGGCCCCTCGGCCTCCGCTTTGGTGGGCGGGGCCGCTCGGCCTTCGATTTGGTGGGCAGGGCTCCTCGGCCTCCGATTTGGTTGGCGGGGCCCCTCGGCCTCCGATTTAGTGGGCGGGGCCGCTCGGCCTCCGATTTGGTGGGTGGGGACCCTCGGCCTCCGATTTGGTAGGCGGGGCCCCTCGGCCTCCGATTTGGTGGGCGGGGACCCTCGGCCTCCGATTTGGTGGGCGGGGACCCTCGGCCTCCGATTTGGTGGGCGGGGACCCTCGGCCTCCGATTTGGTGGGCGGGGACCCTCGGCCTCCGATTTGGTGGGCGGGGACCCTCGGCCTCCGATTTGGTGGGCGGGGACCCTCGGCCTCCGATGTGGTGGTCGGGGCCCCTCGGCCTCCGCTTTGGTGGGCGGGGCCGGGCCCCTTGGCCTCCGCTTTGGTGGGCGGGGCCTTTCGGCCTTCGATTTGTTGGGCGGGGACCCTCGGCCTCTGATTTGGTTGGCGGGGCCCCTCGGCCTCCGATTTGGTTGGCGGGGCCCCTTATCCTCCGATTTGTTGGGCGGGGACTCTCGGCCTCCGACTTGGTGGGCGGGGACCCTCGGCCGTCGATTTGGTGGGCGGGGACCCTCGGCCTCCGATTTGGTGGGCGGGGACCCTAGGCCTCCGATTTGGTGGGCGGGGCCCCTCGGCCTCCGATTTGGTGGGCGGGGCCCCTCGGCCTCCGATGTGGTGGTCGGGGCCCCTCGGCCTCCGATTTGGTTGGCGGGGCCCCTCGGCCTCCGATTTGGTGGGCGGGGCCCCTCGGCCTCCGATTTGGTGGGCGGGGCCCCTCGGCCTCCGATTTGGTTGGCGGGGCCCCTCGGCCTCCGATTTGGTGGGCGGGGACTCTCGACCTCCGATTTGGTGGGTGGGGACCCTCGGCCTCCGATTTGGTGGGCGGGGACACTCGGCCTCCGATTTGGTGGGCAGGGCCCCTCGGCCTCCGATTTGGTTGGTGTGGACCTTCGGCCTCCGATTTGGTGGGCGGGGACCTTCGGCCTCAGATTTGGTGGGCGGGGACCCTCGGCCTCCGATTTGGTTGGCGGGGCCCCTCGGCCTCCGATTTGGTGGGCGGGGACACTCGGCCTCCGATTTGGTGGGCGGGGCCCCTCGGCCTCCGATTTGGTGGGCGGGGCCCCTCGGCCTCCGATGTGGTGGTCGGGGCCCCTCGGCCTCCGCTTTGGTGGGCGGGGCCGGGCCCCTCGGCCTCTGCTTTGGTGGGCGGGGCCGGGCCCCTCGGCCTCCGATTTGGTGGGCGGGGACCCTCGGCCTCCGATTTGGTTGGCGGGGCCCCTCGGCCTCCGATTTGGTGGGCGGGGACCCTCGGCCTCCGATGTGGTGGGCGGGGACCCTCGGCCTCCGATTTGGTTGGCGGGGCCCCTCGGCCTCCGATTTGGTGGGCGGGGCCCCTCGGCCTCTGATGTGGTGGGCGGGGCCCCTCGGCCTCCGCTTTGGTGGGCGGGGCCAGGCCCCTCGGCCTCCGCTTTGGTGGGCGGGGCCGCTCGGCCTTCGATATGGTGGGCGTGGCTCCTCGGCCTCCGATTTGGTTGGCGAAGCCCCTCGGCCTCCGATTTAGTTGGCGGGGCCCCTCGGCCTCCGATTTGGTGGCGGGGACTCTCGGCCTCCGATTTGGTGGGCGGGGACCCTCGGCCTCCAATTTGGTGGGCAGGGACCCTCGGCCTCCGATTTGGTGGGCAGGGACCCTCGGCCTCCGATTTGGTGGTCGGGTACCCTCGGCTTCTGCTTTGGTGGGCGGGGCCCCTCGGCCTCCGATTTGGTGGGCGGGGTCCCTCTGCCTCCGATTTGGTGTGCAGGGACCCTCGGCCTCCGCTTTGGTGGGAGGGGCCCCTTGGCCTTCAATTTGGTGGGCGGGGCCCCTCGGCCTCCGATTTGGTTGGTGTGGACCTTCGGCCTCCGATTTGGTGGGCGGGGACCTTCGGCCTCAGATTTGGTGGGCGGGGACCCTCGGCCTCCGATTTGGTAGGCGGGGCCCCTCGGCCTCCGATTTGGTGGGCGGGGCCCCTCGGCCTCTGATTTGGTGGGCGGGGACACTCGGCCTCCGATTTGGTGGTCGGGGACCCTCGGCCTCTGCTTTGGTGGGCGGGGCCCCTCGGCCTCCGATTTGGTGGGCGGGGTCCCTCTGCCTCCGATTTGGTGTATAGGGACCCTCGGCCTCCGCTTTGGTGGGAGGGGCCCCTTGGCCTTCAATTTGGTGGGCGGGGCCCCTCGGCCTCCGATTTGGTTGGTGTGGACCTTCGGCCTCCGATTTGGTGGGCGGGGACCTTCGGCCTCAGATTTGGTGGGCGGGGACCCTCGGCCTCCGATTTGGTAGGCGGGGCCCCTCGGCCTCCGATTTGGTGGGCGGGGCCCCTCGGCCTCTGATTTGGTGGGCGGGGACACTCGGCCTCCGATTTGGTGGGCGGGGCCCCTCGGCCTCCGATTTGGTGGGCGGGGCCCCTCGGCCTCCGATGTGGTGGTCGGGGCCCCTCGGCCTCCGCTTTGGTGGGCGGGGCCGGGCCCCTCGGCCTCTGCTTTGGTGGGCGGGGCTGGACCCCTCGGCCTCCGATTTGGTGGGCGGGGACCCTCGGCCTCCGATTTGGTTGGCGGGGCCCCTCGGCCTCCGATTTGGTGGGCGAGGACCCTCGGCCTCCGATGTGGGCGGGGACCCTCGGCCTCCGATTTGGTTGGCGGGGCCCCTCGGCCTCCGATTTGGTGGGCGGGGACACTCGGCCTCCGATTTGGTGGGCGGGGCCCCTCGGCCTCCGATTTGGTGGGCGGGGCCCCTCGGCCTCCGATGTGGTGGTCGGGGCCCCTCGGCCTCCGCTTTGGTGGGCGGGGCCGGGCCCCTCGGCCTCTGCTTTGGTGGGCGGGGCCGGGCCCCTCGGCCTCCGATTTGGTGGGCGGGGACCCTCGGCCTCCGATTTGGTTGGCGGGGCCCCTCGGCCTCCGATTTGGTGGGCGGGGCCCCTCGGCCTCCGATTTGGTGGGCGGGGACCCTCGGCCTCCGATGTGGTGGGCGGGGACCCTCGGCCTCCGATTTGGTTGGCGGGGCCCCTCGGCCTCCGATGTGGTGGGCGGGGCCCCTCGGCCTCCGATGTGGTGGGCGGGGCCCCTCGGCCTCCGATGTGGTGGGCGGGGCCCCTCGGCCTCCGATTTGGTGGGCGGGGCCAGGCCCCTCGGCCTCCGCTTTGGTGGGCGGGGCCGCTCGGCCTTCGATTTGGTGGGCGGGGCTCCTCGGCCTCCGATTTGGTTGGCGAAGCCCCTCGGCCTCCGATTTAGTTGGCGGGGCCCCTCGGCCTCCGATTTGGTGGCGGGGACTCTCGGCCTCCGATTTGGTGGGCGGGGACCCTCGGCCTCCGATTTGGTGGGCAGGGACCCTCGGCCTCCGATTTGGTGGTCGGGTACCCTCGGCCTCCGCTTTGGTGGGCGGGGCCCCTCGGCCTTTCTTTTTGGTGGGCGGGGTCCCTCTGCCTCCGATTTGGTGTGCGGGGACCCTCGGCCTCCGCTTTCGTGGGCGGGGCCCCTCGACCTTCGATTTGGTGGGCGGGGCTCCTCGGCCTCCGATTTGGTTGGTGGGGCCCCTCGGCCTCCAATTTGGTGGGCGGGGACCCTCGGCCTCCGATTTGGTGGGCGGGGCTCCTCGGCCTCCGATTTGGTTGGTGGGGCCCCTCGGCCTCCAATTTGGTGGGCGGGGACCCTCGGCCTCCGATTTGGTGGGCGGGGACCCTCGGCCTCCGATTTGGTGGGCGGGGACCCTCGGCCTCTGCTTTGGTGGGCGGGGCCCCTCGGCCTTCGATTTGGTGGGCGGGGTCCCTCTGCCTCCGATTTGGTGTGCGGGGACCCTCGGCCTCCGCTTTCGTGGGCGGGGCCCCTCGACCTTCGATTTGGTGGGCGGGGCTCCTCGGCCTCCGATTTGGTTGGTGGGGCCCCTCGGCCTCCAATTTGGTGGGCGGGGACCCTCGGCCTCCGATTTGTTGGGCGGGGCCCCTCGGCCTCCGATTTGGATGGTGTGGACCCTCGGCCTCCGATTTGGTGGGCGGGGCCCCTCGGCCTCCGATTTGGTGGGCGGGGCCCCTCGGCCTCCGATTTGGTGGGCGGGGACACTCGGCCTCCGATTTGGTGGGCGGGGCCCCTCGGCCTCCGATTTGGTGGGCGGGGCCCCTCGGCCTCCGATGTGGTGGTCGGGGCCCCTCGGCCTCCGCTTTGGTGGGCGGGGCCCCTCGGCCTCCGATTTGGTGGGCGGGGCCCCTCGGCCTCCGATTTGGTGGGCGGGGACCCTCGGCCTCCGATTTGGTGGGCGGGTACCCTCGGCCTCCGATTTGGTGGGCGGGGCCCCTCGGCCTCCGATTTGGTGGGCGGGGCCCCTCTGCCTCCGATTTGGTGGGCGGGGACCCTCGGCCTCCGATTTGGTGGGCGGGGACCCTCGGCCTCCGATTTGGTGGGCGGGGACCCTCGGCCTCCAATGTGGTGGGCGGGGCCCATCGGCCTCCGATGTGGTGGGCGGGGCCCCTCGGCCTCCGATTTGGTGGGCGGGGCTCCTCGGCTTCCGATTTGGTGGGCGGGGCCCCTCGTCCTTCGATTTGGTGGGCGGGGACCCTCGGCCTCCGCTTTGGTGGGTGGGGCCCCTCGGCCTTCGATTTGGTGGGCGGGGCTCCTCGGCCTCCGATTTGGTGGGCGGGGCTCCTCGGCTACCGATTTGGTGGGCGGGGCCCCTCGGCCTTCGATTTGGTGGGCGGGGACCCTCGGCCTCCGCTTTGGTGGGTGGGGCCCCTCTGCCTTCGATTTGGTGGGCGGGGCTCCTCGGCCTCCGATTTGGTTGGCGGGGCCCCTCGGCCTCCGATTTGGTGTGTGCTCTGCCTGGGGCCACTGTGCTCTGCCTGGGGCCCCATATGCTGCCTGGGGCCCCTGTGCTTTGCCTGGGGCCCCATATGCTGCCTGGGGCCCCTGTGCTTTGCCTGGGGCCCCTGTGCTCTGCCTGGGGCCCCATGTTCTGCCTGGGGCCCCTGTGCTCTGCCTGGGGCCACTGTGCTCTGCCTGGGTGTAGGACACTGGTGACGTCACTTATCTCCGGACATTAGCTCCGGACATTAGCTCCGGACATTAGCTCCGGACAATAGCTCCGGACAATAGCTCCGGACAAAGCCACGGAAGTTGGCACAAATTGCAGGAAGTAGTATTCTAGGCAATTATATATTAGATATGTGGCACATTTTTATATGGAGCATCTTATGGGGCCATAATGAACTGTATGGAGCATTACATGTGGCACATTTTTATATGGAGCATCTTATGGGGCCATAGAGAACTGTATGGAGCATTATATGTGGCACATTGTTATATGGAGCATCTATGGGGCCATAATGAACTGCATGGAGCATTATATGTGGCACATTGTTATATGGAGCATCTTATGGGGCCATAATGAACTGTATGGAGCATTACATGTGGCACATTTTTATATGGAGCATCTTATGGGGCCATAATGAACTGTATGGAGCATTATTACGTGTGGCACATATTTATATGGAGCATCTTATGGGGCCATAATGAACTGTATGTAGCATTACATGTGGCACATTTTTATATGGAGCATCTTATGGGGCCATAATGAACTGTATGGAGCATTATTACTTGTGGCACATATTTATATGGAGCATCTTATGGGGCCATAATGAACTGCATGGAGCATTATTTGTGGCACATTTTAACACTTAACCTATTGATGTATCAATCAATTTTACTTTTATTGGTATCTATTTTTATTTTTGAATTTCACTAGTAGCTGCTGCATTTTCTACCCTAGGCTTATACTCAAGTCAATAAGTTTTCCCAGATTTTTTGTGGCAAAATTAGGGGTCTCTGCTTATACTCGGGTCGGCTTATACTCGAGTATATACGGTGTGTGTGTGTATATATATATATATATATATATATATGTGTGTGTGTGTATATATATGTATATATATATGTGTGTGTGTATATATGTATGTGTATATATATATATATATATCTATATATATATATATATATATATATATATATATATATATATATATATATATATATATATACACACATAATTTCAAACCCCTTTAAATTTTTCACTTGACTGAAAAACGTACAAATGTAGAATTTTTTGCAAATTTATTAAAACAGAATAACTGAAATATATGGTCCTGAGTATTCAGACGCTTTGCTCAGTATTATGTAGAAGCACCCTTTTGAGCTATTACAGCCATGAGTCTACTTGGGAATGATGCAACAAGTTTTTCACACCTGGATTTGGGGATCCTCTGCCATTCTTCCTGGCAGATCCTCTCCAGTTCCGTCAGGTTGGATGGTGAACTTTGGTGGACAACCATTTTCAGGTCTCTCCAGAGATGCTCAATTGGGTTTAGGTCAGGGTTCTGGCAGGGCCAGTCAAGAATGGTCACGGAGTTGTTCTGAAGCTACTCCTTTGTTATTTTAGCTGTGTGCTTAAGGTCAATGTCTTGTTGGAAGTTGAACCTTCGGCCAAGTTTGAGGTCCAGAGCACTCGGGAAAAGGTTTTCATCCAGGACATCTCTGTACTTGGCCGCATTCATGCTTCCTTTGATGGCAACCAGTCATTTTGTCACTGCCGCTGAAAAAACACCCCCATAGCATGATGCTGCCACCACCATGTTTCACTGTTGAGATTGTATTGGGCAGGTGATGAGCAGTGCCTGGTTTTCTCCACAAATACCACTTAGAATTATCACCAAAAAAGGTAAACATTTTTTGTCTCATCAGACCAGAGAATCTTGTTTCTCGTAGTCTGGGAGTCCTTCATGTGTTTTTAGCAAACTCTATGCAGGCTTTCATATGTCTTGCACTGAGGAGAGGCTTCCGTTGGGCCACTCTGCCATCAAAGCCCGACCAGTGTAGGGCTGCAGTAAAAGTTAACTTTGTGGAACTTTCTCCCATCTCCCTACTGCATCTCTGGAGCTCAGCCACAGTGATCTTGGGGTTCTTCTTTACCTCTCTCACTAAAACTCTTCTCCCATGATTGTTTAGTTTGGCTGGACAGCCAGGTCTAAGAAGACTTCTGGTGGTCCCAATCTTATTCGATTTAAGGATTATGGAGGCCACTGTGCTCTTAGGAACCTTGAGAAGTGCAGAAATTCTGTTGCAACCTTGGCCAGATCTGTGTCTTGCCACAATTCTGTCTCTGAGGTCCTTAGCCAGTTCCTTTGACCTCCTGATTCTCATTTGGTCTGACATGCACTGTGAGCTGTGAGGTCTTATATAGACAGGTGTGTGCCTTTCAAATCAAGTCCTATCAGTTGAATTAAAAACAGCTGGACTCCAATGAAGGAGTAAAGCCATCTCAAGGAGGATCACAAGGAAATGGACAGCATGTGACTTAAATATGAGTGTCTGAGCCAAGGGTCTGAATACTTATGACCATGTGATATTTCAGTTTTTCTTTTTAAATAAATTTGGAAAAATTTCTACATTTCTGTTTTTTTCAGTCAAGATGGGGTGCATAGTGTACATTAATGTGAAAAAAAGGAACTTTGAATTTACCAAATGGGTGCAATGGAACGGAGTGAAAAATTTAAAGGGGTCTGAATACTTTCCGTACCCACTGTATATACACATTTTTTTTTCATCACAATTTTCTGATGTAACTTTTTTATTTTTTGATTAACAAGGCTGTATGAGGACTTTTTGCACAACACGTTCAATTTTTTTTTGTAACATTTTAGGGTATATAAGGTTTTTTGATTGCTTTTATTCAAATTTTTCAGATGTAGAATAAACAAAAACAAATAATTCAGTTATTGTCTTTATTTTTTTTTTGCACTGTTCACCATGCAGTAAAATTGTTTGATTTTTTTTTTTTTGTTCTTGTCAGTATGATTAAAACGATACCAGATTTATACAGTTTTTTATGGTTTGTTACATTTGCATGATAAAAACAATATTTTACAAAACTTGATTTGTTTTTGCATTTCCATATTCTGAAAGTTATAACTTTATTTTTTTGCTGGTAGATCAATGTTAGGGCTTGTTTTTTTGTGAGATGGTTTGCCTTTTTTTTATATGTGACTTTTTGATTGCTGTTTATTCCATTTTTTATGTGTCAGTATGATGAGAGTGTAATTTTTGGCTCTTTTTAATTATTTTTTGCAGTGTGCACCATACTGATTAAATAACATGACAATGTTATAGTTCTGTTTGTTCCGGATTCGGCGATACTAATTATGTGTTAGTTTCCCTGTTTATTTATGTTTTAGCATAAACACTGAATTTTTAGTGGCAAAACAGGCTTTTGTGATTTGTTTACACTTTTTTGGTGTGTTTTCTTGTATACTTGTTCACTTATTTTTACTTTTTCTCTTTGTCCCCTATGGGACATGAAATTAATATTTTTTACTTTGATTACTGGTCTCATGCATTGCAATATTCCTTTACTGCAGTGCCTGAGACCTGTCAGTGCTTCAGTGACTCAGCTTGTAGGCTTATAGTTGGATCCAACAGGCCATCATCATCAGATGACCTCAGGGTGTCGCAGGGGTCAATCCTTTCAACTTAGATGGGTTAAGGGATTAATGGGCACCGTCGGTTCCAAAGTTGGGACCAATGTTTCAGGGTGTCATCTGTAAATCTGCGTACGATAAGGGGTCTTATTCCCTCATTACCGTTTTAAACCAGCGATCCGGAGCTAGCCGATTTGGGCCGATTAACCTTTTAAATACCACTGTCAATCGTGACATTGGTATTTGGCACAGTCTGTTCTAAAACCGGTCGGGACTGAGGTTTCAGGGTGTCAGTTGTCATATACAGCTGTCACCTGCAGGATTTACACCGAGTGGGGGTGCTATTCACTTATTTCTCAGTTAAAAAGCAGTGATGAAGAATAAGGCCCCTTACCAACCGCAGATACGCCCTTTAATGGCAGCAGTTAAGGGGGTTAAACTTGTAGGCTATTAGTTTGGTAGGGTTATGTTTGATAAATATTAGATTTGACCTTTTAACGGTCTCCAATACGCAGTAAAACTGCGTACATTAAGGAGTCTTACTCCCTCATTATTGTTTTAAACCAGCGATACGGAGCTAGCCGATCAGGGCCAATTAACCTTTTAAATACCGCTGTCAATCGCGACATTGGTATTTAATTGCTTACAAGGGGGTTACCAGAACCCCTTTGCAACCATCGAACCCCACACGATGAGAATAGCGGGTGCCAATTGTTACCAGGGAACTTTGAGATCATGTGATGACGTCAGGGTATGGTGGCTTGTGAGATCCAGCTATAAGGTACAGTCAGTGAGACATTGACAGTCTCAGGCACTGCTGTACACGAATACTGCAGTGGATGAGATCAGTAATGAAAGTAAAAATTATACATTTCCCACATAACAAGCTTTTACACAAATCACAAAAAGCCACTCTGCCACTCAACATGCAGGTTTTGTGATAAAAAAAAAGCAATATAAATCGGGCATCGCTGTATTGACTGAAAAAATAAAGCCGTGTTATCACTTATACTGCACGGTGAACAGTGTAAAAAAAAAAAAAATAAATTAAAAGCAATTCTTGAACTACTATCAAATTGTTCATTCTGCCTCAAAAAGATTGCAATAAGGCTTGGCTCACATTTATCCTGTGCTCTATGCTGAGCACTTACAATGGGATTTCCATCTATATCTTTGAAAAATGTGATTCAAACCAAACCCTAACTGATCATTCACTATAATGAGGTACATAAAGTCCTTTTGGACTCTGTCTGGCCGATGATCTGTCTTGTTAGGCATGCTCAAAAGCACAGTTTACCACAATTTTGTGCACGTCTTCTCACTAGGCACTGCTCCTAATAGCCAGTTTCCTACTCCACACTGATGAGGGGCAAATACCCCGAAACAGCTGTCTGTGGATGGATACAATGTTTTGGCATAGATGGTTTTTCTTTATTGGATGCTGCCCTTCCCGTGGTTGTTCCTTCCCGGTGAAAGACCTGGCTATTCATTGCTTGCGTTGAGAAACACGTGATGGTGTCTCCGCGGCTTTTCTACATGCATTTGCATATTTCCCTTAAGGGATGGGGGCAGTGTTCTGGATCACTGCGTTGAGAAACACGTGATGGTGTCTCCGCGGTGTTGGATCTTTTGATCTCCCCGAGGTCATTCGTCATTCATCCTTATGTTTATTGAATTTCAGCTCTGTCCAAAGATTTTTCTATTGGGTTCAGGTCTGGAGTCTGGTTAGGCCACTCCAGGACCTTGAAATGCATCTTTCGGAGCCACTCCTTAGGCTATGTGCACACGTTGCGGAATGGTGTGCATATTTTTCCGCACTGTTTTTGGTAAAAATAAACCGCTGCGTTTCCGCACGTTTTTTTCTGCAGCATGTGCTTTGCGGATTTTGTTTTCCATAGGTTTAAATGGTACTGTACACCTCATGGAAAACTGCTGCGGATCGTGCACATAGCCTTAGTTGCCCCGGCTGCGTGTTTCGGGTAATTGTCATGTTGGAAGACGTAGGTATGACCCATCTGCATTGCCCTTGCTGAGGGAAGGAAGTTGTCCTCTAATTGCTACTGTCTTGTGCATTTTCTTACAGCCACATATGTACAGCACTGAACACATGATTCCGTTTGTAATTTTTTTAGGTCATTAAGAAAGCTAATGATGCTCTCAATGGAATCAGCAGTTCATCGGTTTGTACCGAAGTTATCCAGTCTGCACATGGAATGGAATATCTGTTAGGTATGGTTTTTGGTGTCTTAAGAAAAGCTTTTATCACTATTAAATCATAGATTCCCAAATTGTATTTACCGTATTTTCCGGCGTATAAGACGACTGGGCGTATAAGACGAACCCCCAACTTTACCAGTTAAAAAATAAAATCTTCTTAAAAGTCGGGGGTCTTCTTATACACCGTATGTCGTCTTATAGGGCCGGTGAATATGTGCCCTTTTGGGGGGGGGGGAGTGATCCTGATGACGACGAGGGGGCGTCTCACAGGAAAGTGAGTATCCCCCATTACCTTATCATAGCGCTGCAGCGTGGGGTCTCTGTGCTGGGAGCGGCGGCTGCTGTGCTGTGGTGCGGCTGCTCCTCTTCTGCAGTGTGGGGCCTCTGTGCTGTGGGGTGGCGGCGGCGGCGTATCTTTATGCAGTCGGGGCTCCTCCGGCATCTCATTAAAGCCTGGAGGCCCCGCCGGCAACTCCATCGGTACAATGCGGTGGCCTCCGGGAAAATGGCCGCTGCTCAGATTCAGATCTCGTCCCGAGATCTCGGGAGACAAGATCTGAATCTGAGCAGCGGCCATTTTCCCGGAGGCAGCTCAATAGGTGCGATGCGGTGGCCTCCGGGAAAATGGCCGCTGCTCAGATTCAGATCTCGTCCCGAGATCTCGGGAGACAAGATCTGAATCTAAGCAGCGGCCATTTTCCCGGAGGCCACCGCATTACACCGATGGAGTTGCCGGCGGGGCTTCCAGGCTTTGAGATGCCGGAGGAGCCCCGACTGCATGAAGATACGCCGCCGCCGCCCCACAGCACCAGAGGCCCCACACTGCAGAAGAGGAGCCGCCGCCCCACAGCACAGCAGCCGCCGCTCCCAGCACAGAGACCCCACGCTGCAGCGCTATGATAAGGTAATGGGGGATACTCACTTTCCTGTGAGACGCCCCCTCGTCGTCATCAGGACCACTCCCCCCCCCCACCCACCATATACACCCGGCGTACAAGGCGATTCCCGGCGTACAAGACGACCCCCGACTTTTAAGAAGATTTTCAGGGGTTAAAAAGTCGTCTTGTACGCCGGAAAATACGGTAGAAGTTAAAAAATATTTATTGAATCATTTGTGAAAACACTGATAAAAATAATAACTATGATGTCATCCTATGTTATCGCTCATAGATATATTGTTAAATGTAAAAAAAACCCACAACAACCTGGTAAGTATATGATGGACAACTGGGGGTGATAAGACGGGGTGATGTTACCTCTTGACAAAAGTATTGAATTGGTGAACTCCGGTTTGCAGTGTGCTACTTTATAGCCACGTATTTGAAATTTTAGTATTCCTGTATTAAACTGTACCTATCACCTCCTAAAACACTATTTGCCTTCAGATATTTTGGTATTCTGCAGGTAAGTATTGTATAAATCATGTTAAACTGGTTTACTAGATGAGCAGCTACAAGAAAATGAAGTTATATTCTTCTAGGGAGCTGTTACATCCAGTGCCCAGTGCACTTTGACATCCGGCTTTCTACATGCACACTTTCTGCAAAACAGAACCAACCCCAGCCAGTACTAGTAGTGCAGTGTGTAGTAGTGTTTAATGTAGCAATTCCCTGTACCGCCCTAAGGATTGGAATATTATTTTTTCCTTGTAGACGCACTTCCATTAACTCTTTCCCGATATAGGATGTTTATTTGGCAGGTACTTTCTGCAAATAGACATAACAGTGCATCCTGGTGATTGTCATTGTGTTTTTGTGCTTACATAATCACTACCAGGAGCTAAGCTTAACTGATAGGAAAGGTTGATAGCTCAGCTCCTGCTGTAAAAGCCAGGGCAGGTGTCGGCACAGCCTCTGATTGTTTAACCCTCTAGATGCCACAATCAATAGTGATCGTGGCATTTGGAAGGTTATGAAAGAGAAGCGGGTCCCTCTTGTAACCAATCGGAGTCCAAGTGATCAGCCAATGCTTGTCATGGCAACCTGAGGTCAAATAATGACCTCTGGGTCTGCCAAGTATGCTGGCTTGTTAGATACATCGATAAGCATGATGTATTCCACCAACATAAGACTGACAGATCTATTTCATTGCAATGCATAATGTATTGCACTAGAAGTGAGCAGCCAAATATAAGCTCATGTCCTATAGAGCAGAGGTCCCCAACCTTTTTTGCACCAGGGACCGGCTTTAAGCAAGACCAGTTTTCCATGGCCCAGTGGGGGTGGGGCAGGGGCGGGGCTTTGGTCATATGGGGGTGGGGTTATGGAGGGATGGAGCTTAGTGCATACTTATCATATAATTATGACATTTATAATGAGAATGTGATTCAAACTGATTCAATGTGATTCAAACTTATAAAGCTGTGCCTTATATATAGTGCTCTGCATCGTTGCCCCATAGATGCTCCACATAAAGCTGTGCCTTATATATAATGCTCTGCACCGTTGCCCCATAGATGCTCCACATAAAGCTGTGCCCTATATGCTCTGCACCGTTGCCCCATAGATACTCCACATAAAGCTGTGCCATTGCTGCTGCTGCTGCAATAAAAAAAAAAAACACATACTCACCTCTCTTGCTTGCAGCTCCTCAGCGTCCCGTCCCGGCGTCTCTCTGCACTGACTGATCAGGCAGAGGGCAGCGCGCACACTATATGCGTCATCACGCCCTCTGAACTGAACAGTCAGAACAAGAGGACGCGAAGACAGAGCGGCGCCCGGCGTGTGGAACGGGGACAGGTGAATATGTAATACTTACCTGCTCCCGGCGTCCCGCTCCTTCCCCCGGACAGCTGGTCTTCGGTGCCGCAGCCTCTTCCTCTGTCAGCGGTCACCGGCACCGCTGATTAGAGAAATGAATTAGCTAGCTGTCAGCGGCGCCGCGGACCGGCTGAAAAACCCCAACGGCCCGGTCCTGGTCCGTGGACCGGCGGTTGGGGACCTCTGCTATAGAGGGACTAAAAAAATATATATATACACAGTTAGTCCTCGGTTTACAACGGTCTCGGGTTACGTCGTTTCATGTTTACGACGGTTTATACGATGCCTCATTCCGACTTACGATGTTTTGCGTCGTAGGTCGAACTACGTGCAGGGGCGGAACTATAGAGTCCAGTACTGTACACTGTACCCGGTTACAGAGGAAACTGAGTCTCCTGCATGCCATAACACCCTTCATTATGGCTCCCAAACATAAGGTAGACTCATCTGATACCAGTGCATCAAAGAAAAGGAAGGCCATCACCATGGAGGTGAAAGTGGATATCATAAGGCGATCTGATAAGGGGGAAACACCAACAGAAATTGGCAGGTCATTAGGACTTAGTCGTTCGGCTGTCGCTACGATTATCAAAGATAAAGATCGTATCCTTGAACATGTGAAAGGATCTGCTCCTATGAAAGCGACAGTGATAACAAAGCAGCAGAGTGGGCTTATTATTGAGATGGAAAGATTAGTGGTGCTTTGGTTGGAAGACGAAAATCAACGCCGTATCCCTGTGAGCCTTATGGTTATACAGGAGAAGGCTAGGCGACTGTTTGAGGCGTTGAAAAGAGAAAAGGGGGAAGAAAGTGAAAGTGAAGAATTTGTGGCGAGTAGGGGTTGGTTTATGAGGTTTAAGGATCGTGCCAATTTTCATAACATTAAAGTGCAAGGTGAAGCTGCTAGTGCTGATGAGAAAGCAGCAACTGAGTTTCCTAAAGCATTGGCTGAGATAATTGAGGAGGGTGGTTACTGTGCTCAACAAGTGTTCAACGTGGATGAGACAGGCTTGTTTTGGAAACGTTTGCCTAACCGTATGTACATCGCCAAGGAGGAGAAGTCAGCACCAGGTCATAAAGTCAGGGGGGAGAGACTGACTTTGCTTCTTGGTGGCAATTCTGCTGGCGACTACAAACTGAAGCCCATGCTGGTGTATCAGGCTGAGAATCCAAGGGCACTCAAGGGCATTTCAAAGAGTCAACTACCAGTCATCTGGAAGTCTAATAGGAAGGCATGGGTGACCCTTGCAGTGTTTTATGACTGGTTCACCAACCATTTTGTGCCAGGCGTGGAGCGGTATTGTACCTCCAAGGATATCCCCTTTAAGGTGTTGCTAATTCTGGACAATGCCCCTGGACACCCTGCCCGTCTGGATGACTTTAACCGTAATGTCAAGGTGGTTTACCTTTCACCTAATACCACTGCCCTAATACAGCCTATGGACTAAGGAGTCATTGCTACATTCAAGGCCTACTACCTCCGAAGGATCATTGGTAATGCTTTAGCAGCAACTGAAAAGAATAAGGACTTGACTCTAAAGGCCTTTTGGAAAACATACAACATCCTTGATGCTGTGAATAATGTTGCTGATTCCTGGGATGAGGTTAAGCAGACCAGTATGAATGGTGTGTGGAAAAAACTGTGTCCCCAGTTTGTGAATGATGTCACAGAGGTCCAAGAGTCAGTGACTAGTGTCATAAAGAACGTTGTTGATATCAGTAAGACAATGAATCTGGAGGTGGAGGAGGATGATGTCACAGAGCTACTGGCATCTCATGGAGAGGAGTTATCTGCCGAGGACCTTATTCAACTGGAGAAGCAGATGATAGAGGAAGAGGAAGACATACCAACCCCAGAACGTAAGAGATTTACAAGGCAGGGCTTGGCAGGAGGTTTTGCCCTGATACAGGAAGGATTGTCAAGGTTTGAGGCTGAGGATCCCAACATGGAAAGGTACACTAGGGTTGCCAGAGGAGTCATGGATTCCCTTAGGTGTTACAAGGAGATCTTGGAGGAGAAGAAGATGGTCTCCTTCCAAACCAACCTGCAGCAGTACTTCAAGAAGGTAGAGAGGCCTGCAACATATCCTGCAACAGATCCTGTACCTGTATCCTCTACCTCACCTGCCCCTCTTGACTCACCTGCCCCTCTTGACTCACCTGCCCCAGTATCTCCAGCAGCTTCCTCCCAATAAGCCTGTTCTCTCTTTGGAATTGTTATCTTTGTTTATTACAGTACTGAATTGTTATCTTTGTTTATTACAGTACTGTACAGTACACTGTTTATTACTGTTACATCACTTACAGTACATTAGTACTGTACTTCATTATTAAACGTACTGTACTGCACAATATTTTACTGTACCTATGTTTATTGATAATTATGTAGGGTACTGTGTTAGGATAGGTGTTTGGATAGGCTAAGTGTTTGCAGCACTGCACTGTTATTATGGTACAGTACCATATGAACGTATGGTCCGACTTACGTCAAAATTCGGTTTACGACGACGCGTAAGAACGGATCAACGTCGTAAGTCGAGGACTACCTGTATGTATGTATGTGTATATATATATATATATATATATATATATATATATATATATATATATATATATATATATATATATATTTATTTTTTTTTTTAATTATTATTCTTATTATTTATAAATACACATTTTTATGTGCAAATGGAAAAGAACATTTGGTATTGCCAGTTCCGGATCTATTAGGGTATGTCCACACAATAAGTAAAAGCTGCAGGTTGGAGGATGCTTACTTGCACAGCGTCCAACCCGCAGCATCCATATGTTACAGCATAGTGGATGGGATTTCAATAAATCCCATGTCCACTATTCATCCAGAGACACCCGCAGACAACCCACGGAGACGGACATGAGTCTCCGCAAGATAAGTTTCATCCGTACAATATATTGGACGCAGTGAATTTGCAGTTTTGAGTGACCTCATGTGGATTCACCTGTGTTCAATAGGTGGCAGTGCTTTGGATGCAGCGGACAGGTACTGCGTCCAAAGCACTGTCATTTCCTGAACGTGTGCACATACCCTAAAGCCATCGAACTATTTAACCATTATGGTGAACACTGCGAAAAAATGTATCATGCTAGTGTCACGACTCTGTTGTTGGGTGTCCAAGGACCATGGTCTCCTTCCCGTCCCTAAAGCTAGGGGCACCCTAGCTCTCCCTCTTCCCCAGTTTACTTCTGATGGTGAAGATGCCGGAGCCACATACTTTGTCTTAGCTCCTGAATCCGCCCTCAGTCTGGACTCTTCAGATGCAGTTCAAATTCACCGCAGTGAAATTCTACTGGAGAACTTTGGTGAACTCGCCTCTGCACTGTGAGTTTTTTTCTCACTGTGCTAAAGATGATCTCACCAAGGTCACTGCATTTCATTTGCACGGCTGGGAACGCAGCCTCAGTAACCGGCAGTAACCTCGATGACGTCACCACTAGTTACTGATGCTGCGCTCGCTGCAGCTCATTCTTCGGTGGTTCTTAGCCTGGACGGTTGCATTTTGGCACTGTCCACGTTGAAAACTGTTTATCCCCCAGACATGGATTACGTCGTGAAACAGAATGACTGACAGATGAAGGGATATTGTTGTTTTTTATTTTTGTTTTATTACAAGAGACGAGGGATTCAATAGAATGGTCATTAGGTGAGTATAAGGCTGGTTTCACACTTGCGTTTTTATCTGCATGCGTTTTTTAAAAAAACGCATGTGTGAAAAACGCATGTAAACGCGGTAAAACGCATGCGTTTTTTAGACGCATGCGTTTTTATAGAAAAACACAAGAAAACACAAGAAAACACAAGAAAAAACAAGAAAACCCTAACCCTACCCCTAACCCTAAACGTGACTGAAATACGTGGCACTGAAATACGTGCAACTGAAATATGTGGTACTTAAATACGTGGCACTTAAATACGTGGCACTTAAATACGTGGCATGTGGCACTTAAATACGTGGCACGTGGCACTTAAATACGTGGCACGTGGCACTTAAATACGTGGCACGTGGCACTTAAATATGTGGTACTTAAATACGTGGCACTTAAATACGTGGCACGTGGCACTTTAATACGTGGCACGTGGCACTTAAATATGTGGCACGTGGCACTTAAATACGTGGCACGTGGCATACGTGGCACTGAAATACGTGATACGTGGCACTTAAATACGTGGCAATATGACTGTCAGAAAATGTTCATTAAACGGTTAGGGGTGAGGTTAGGGGTAGAGTTAGGGTTAGGGTTTGGATCCCTTTATCACCTTGATGGTGGTGGGTGGCTTTTCAGTGTGTTTTCTGGTATTTTTCTATAAAAACGCATGCGTTTTTAGTGCAAACAAACGCATGTGCTTAAAAACGCATGCGTTTACATAGACAGCAATGCATTTTTTTGCCGCGAAAAAACGCATGCGTTTTTTCGCGGCAAAAAACGCGCAAGAAAATACTGCAGGTAGCATTTTTGAAAATGAACGCATGCAGACAAAAAACACATGCGTTTGAAAACGCGACCAAACGCATGTGCAAAAAAACGCATGCGTTTTCAATGTTAAATATAGGAAAAAAAACGCATGCGTTTTTTGTGCAAAAAACGCTGCAGACAAAAACGCAAGTGTGAAACCAGCCTCACTGCTTGTTAATTTTAAATAAAAAAGTAAAGTGTGTTTTGTTTTATTTCAATTAAAGGACTTTATTCTGGCTGTGTCTTTATTTGCAATACAACTTATAGGATTTGTAATGGATAGGTGTCTTATAGACACCTCTCCATTACTAAGCTGTGGTCTTGATGTCGCCTGACAATACAAAGGTGACATCAGCCCCACAAATTTGAACCCCACTTGCCACCGCTACAGGGCAAGTGGGAAGAGCCTGGCAAAGTGCCTGAATCGGCGCATCTAATAGATGCGCTTTTTCTAGGCAGCTGTGGGCTTCTATTTTTAGACGAGGGGATTAGGAGGGCAGTATCCATGGCCCCTTACCAGCCTGAAAGTACCAGCCTCCAGCTGTCTTCTTCAGCTTGTCTGGTTGTCAAAAATGGGGGAGACCCAAGGCTGTTTTTTTATTTATTTAAAAAAAAAAACAGCTGTGATTTTACATTGGCTGGTTATCAAAAAAACAGGGGAACCCACGCTGTATTTTTTTTTTAAATTATATATTTACAGTACGGGCGCCGGCTAATGAATTCTCCCATCAGCTGCTGCCTGCTCTAGCAGTTACTAGCGGCTGCAGGCGTCGGCTGATGGGAGCAGTAGTCCCATCAGCTGACACCAGTGACCAGAGGTAAACGTTATACCCCAGATCACAGCTGTGCACTCATGCTGTCTTTTGACATCGTGGGAACTGGGTGTCTGACCAGTGATGATGATTTTACCGCTGATCAGAAGCGCTGTTCTTGGCAAGCACTGGATGTTCGGGCCCTCCATTCAAGTGGGGGGTCCGGGTACTGTTCCAATGCCTAAACTTTTTCTATTGGTTCAGCTGGACCCGGACATCCAGGTGTCCGCCCATCTCAAAACAGAGGTAAACAGAAAGGGAATTATCACACACTCAAAACCTAGCAACAGTTACAGATAAATCCAACAAAATCCTTCTACAATAATAACCATCAACAAACTCCAGCCATGCATCATAAGTTAACTCTGACAATGAATGCTAGCCAGGGCCCAGTTTAAATAGGAGATGGGAATGGCAAACAGTGCGCTGCTGAGAGCCTTAAGGATAGCTTCCAGGAGCTCTGAGCTGAGCAGATTAACCTGCTAAAAAGAAATGTACGCCATTTAATATGAAGGTGAAGTGCTTCTAATTAGTGCAGGAAAAGGATAAATCACGCTGCGGTCTTCAGGCTCCTCTCTGTTGCTGTAACCCTGTGACAGTTAGTGAACAAATTTCGAATAAAATGTAATAAAAAAGTCATATGTAAATTGAAAATAGTATCCCTGAGAACTTCATCTCCTGCTAAAAACAAAGGACTACTCAGCTCTGTCCTTAGAAAAATAGAAAAATTATAGCTCTCAAAATACAGTTATGCAAAAATATTATTTGGGTAAAAAAAGTGTTTTACTGTGTGATAGTGGCCAAACCTAAAAACAATATAAATTTCATCACTTTAATCGTATTGACTGGAAGAATAAAACTGTTTTATCACTTATACTGCACGGTGAACACTGTAAAAAAATAAATTAAAAGCAATTCTTGATCTGTTATCGAATTGTTCATCCTGCCTCACAAAGATTGCATTAAGGCTCGGCTCACATTTATCCTGTGCTCTACGCTGAGCACTTACAATGGGATTTCCATCTATATCTTTGAAAAATGCTATTCAAACCAAACCCTGACAGATCATCCACTATAATAAGGTAGATAAAGTCACTTTGGACTCTGTCTGGCGGTGTCTGTCTTTTTAGGCGTGCACAAAAGCACAGTTTACCACAATTTTGTGCAGGAAAATAGGGAAAAAATGTAATGTCTCAAATAGGGGTCCTTTTGCCAATATCTCAATCTGTATATACGCTGCCTCCGGTGGACATTTTCCCAGAGTCTATTGCATTGAAAGCATGTAAGTGTGGGGCTCCAGGCTTTCACAAAATGTCAGCATAACCCCCGCACCGCCAAGTTCACTATCCTGCCTGCCTGAGATTCTCATTATTGCCCCAAAGCATTGCATCTCTAAACACCACCTCCTCCGGGCACAGGGCCCGCAGAATAGCCCGACTCTTGCCGCTCCAATAAGCTACATTTGGACTATAAGACTCACCCCCATTTTCCCCAAAACTTATGGGAAAAAGATGGTCTTATAGTTCGAAAAATGAGGTATTTTTAAATTGTGCCTTAAAAATGTGGGGGCTAGGTATTAATCAGAGCTTCCAGGGTACTATATTCCAGGAAACTGGCACAGCACAAGGTAAATCTTGGAGATGAAAATGGTAGATTTGGATTATGAAGGTTGTTAGTCTAAAGGTACCGTTACACTTAACGACCTACTGTTGAGGGAGGATCTAAATTGATCCTTCACGGTTAACTCAGTGATTTCCAAATTAATCTACAGGGCGTTGCCGGCAACTGAAAATGACCAGACAGAGACGTGTGTCTCTGTATGGGGGATCGAGCAGATCTCTGGCCCCCGTTTTATTGTGTATCGCTTTTCATAGCCATAGAAATTATACTTCAACCAATCAGCATGAGAACACGCTCACAGTTCTTAACCTATAAGAATGCAGGAAAAACTTAGCCCATGAGTATACAGAAAAACCGGAGAAAAACATATACTCACAGGTGCCTCAAAGTCTTATCTAGCGATACACCCCCGAGTCCCTTCCCTGGCTCGAGTCCGAAGACTCAAGGTCTTTATACCAATTATGAACAATAGCCTAGTTGAATAACAGGCTTGTGAACAACAAGATAAAGTTACTTCATGGCAGCTATAACCTTTTACCTAATTAAATAACAGAATTTATCTTTAAGCAACAAGAAAATGGAGTCGAAAAGCACAAAATAGAGAATCGTTCTTAATTTGTCCCTTCAGATTCCCCCCTAGATAAATTTTGTTAATTAATGTCCAGCATCAGAGGTACTATCCCAAGCTCTAAGCTCGAGGGGTACTGGTCTTCACATGACTGGTGCCATGTTACCAGCCATGGCTGTTGCGGCGTACCCGTCCCCCCTGTACTAGAATTTACGAATAACAATTGTTGATGACAATGGTGGGGATCTTTTGAAAATAGCCATGCACTTGGCTTCAACATCTTCATCAGGTAACTTTGTGAAATTGGTGTAGAGAAGAGCAGGAGTGGCAACACTTTTGGTATCATCATTAGTTGTCTTAGTGCAGAATTTCCTAATACATACAGAAATACACCAAAGAACAAGTTTTAGTATTACATACACAACAAGGATAAAGGCAACAATATATAACAAACTTTGAAAGATTTCAGCTATCCAGCCCCCAGGTCCCTCAAACCAATTGGCTGGATTAAGAAAGGAGAAGGTGTCTGCCCACCAACTGTCCTTATTACGGTCATTGTCTTTATCATAATAATCTCTGAGTCTGAATATCTTCTAACTTTAACTTCATAGTGCTATTGGGATCTATGTAATGACAGCATGCGGGTCCAATAACCTGACACATACCACCCTGTGCTGCTGTTAAGTAATCCAGTACTACAGTATGTTGATTAGTGACTATAATAAGTTGGTTTTGGACAACAACAGTAATATTAAGTATATCCAATATATCCCAAATTTGCTCATCTAGATAGTCTGTGGCCCTAACCAATTTATCCTACATTTGTGTAATCATAGGGTAAATGAAAACAGAACTGACAATTTTATTGGCTATACCCATCTGTACTACTAATCTTTCATGATATTGTACAAACTTATTATTCAAGGATATTGGGGAATTTAGGCTGTCCCATGCGGTTACCAATATTATTATATGGCAATACGAAAAACCAAAACATTATGTCCCCTTATTTGCTACTAGTCTGTTTGACCAGCTTGCAGTGCGATACGTGGATCCACGTCGGCCTTCCTTCCAGCTTTACTGACATAGGAGTGATGAGGAGGACTCGGTAGGGACCGTCATACAAGGGTTCTAGTCCGTGTTTTCTGATATGCCTTTTCACGACCACAAAACCACCAGACTTCAAGTTGTGACAAGTGTCGGTTTCTGCTTAATCTGGAAGGGAAGAAGAAACTAAAACATAGATGTTAGCAATATTTTTATTAAGCTGAATAACATATTGAACAGCACGGTCAGTTTCTTCTGATAACTACTGAGACTGGAAATTTGCAACTGGGGGCCTAGCACCACACAATATCTCATAAGGGGACAGGCCATGTTTTGCCTTAGGGGTAGTACGAATATGGTACAGTACAATGGGTAGGAGCTCTGGCCATGGAGCCGTAGTCTCCTGCATCATTTTGGTCAATTGTCCCTTCAGTGTGCCGTTCAGCCTCTCAACTTTCCCACTGGATTGTGGATGGTACGGAGTATGGAGGGCTACAGTAGATCCAAGCATTGTCAGAACCTCCTGATATACATGAGAAGAAAAGGCCGGGCCTTGGTCACTTTCGACGACTTCTGGAACACCATATCGGCATATATCACCAGTTTCTTCGCTGTGGTTTTTGCAGTCATGTTGGTAACGGGGAATGCTTCTGGCCAACTGGAGAACATGTCGACAACCACCAGACAATATTCATACCTTCCAGACTTAGGCAACGTGATGTGGTCCACTTGGAGCCTTTGGAAAGGATAGTCGGGCTTAGCAAGATGCTTTTGGGGTACACATTGAAGTTGACCGGGATTGCAGGTCTGACAGATATTACATGCATGGTTGAGTGCTGTCAGGACTGTAGAAATACCTGGAGCCCAGTAGAATTTTTGTACCAGGGCAAGGGCCTGGTTTTTTTTTTTTTGTTTTTTTTTTACGCGATGTGTGGGCCCATGTGCCCACATGGCAATATCAGGGTATATCCGCTTAGGGAGACACACAAGTTGGTCCTTTTTCCAGAGACCATTGTCCATACATGCTCCATCAGCCTTCCACCGCTTCACTTCTTCCTTTGGGGACATTCTCTGCATCGTCATTAAGCGGTCTCACGGGGTCCGACAGAAAACCTCAGTCTGTCGTGGATCATCAGGTTCCTGTAGAGTCAGTGTTTCTTGTAACTGTTTACGCTGAGAGCGTGTGGTCACCATAGCTGGTATAGTCAGTTAAATGGGTAGGAGAGCAGCAGTTTTTGCTTGCATATCCACAAAGGCGTTACCAACAGTGTGTGGACTTTTCCTAGGACCGTGCGCCTTAATTTTGATAATGGCCACCTGGGTAGGTAATTTGATTGAGTCCATGAGGGTTTTAACATCTTCAGCATTTTTCACTGGAGTTCCAGCGGTAGTAATAAACCCTCGATTGGCCCATAGGGCTCCAAAATCATGAGCAATACCAAATGCATGCTGTGAGCCCGTGTATATATTAGCCCGCCTGTCTTTGACCAGAACACATGCAGTAGACAGAGTCTGAAGTTCTACTTCTTGTGCTGACGGTGAGGGAGGGAGTGCAGCTCCGTGCACTACAGTATCTTCCGTAGTAACAGCATATCCGGTGTGGAATCTGCCAAATCATCAGCACATCTTAAACCGTCTTCCAGGGCATTGTAGAGAGGTTGCATTATGCGGGATGCGTCCGGTATCCACTGACGACAATAAGTACATAGTCCAAGAAAACGCTGGAGTTCAGTCTCATCTTTTGGAAAAGGAAGGGAGCTGACGGCTATTTTTCTTTCTTCTGTGAGGTGTCTGACACCCTGAAGGAGACAGTGACCCAAAAATATCACTTGACCAAGGCAGAACTGAAGTTTCGAGGCCGAAACCTGACAGTTCAGATCTGCCAGATACTTGAGAAGGCTAACAATGGCAACAATGGCTTCCTGCTCTGTTCGTGCACACAACAAAAGATCAGCCACATACTGAAGCAGCATGACATAGCGGTGATCTAACTGCCAGGGAAAAAGACACTCGCCCATATTTTTGGCAAACTGATTGGGACTATTTTGGGCCCCTTGTGGCATAACTGTCCACGTCAATTGTCGTCCCTGATAAGTGAATACAAACAAAACTGGCAATCTGGGTGTAATGGAATGCTGAAGAAGGCATTGGCAAGGTCGATAACTGTGAACCAAGCAGCATCCTGAGGTATCTGGGACAAAAGAATATGTGGCTTAGGCACCTCTGGAGTTTCCAGAACAGTAGCTGCATTAACTGCCCGTAGATCTTGTACCAGCCGATACACAGGGGGTTGGCCGAGTGGAGGCTTTTTCTTAATGGAAACAAGGGCGTGTTACATGGGGAAACACAGGGTACCAGGGCACCATTATCGAGCAACGTTTGTATTTGCTCCTTGAGGCCCCGCTCCTGATCATATTTCAAAGGGTACTGATGGACTTTGGGAAAAGGGGCACCAGGTTTGAAAAACATTTTTACTGGTTCTACAGGCATTATTGGGGGTGGATCTGGGCCTATCAGGGCCATCATAACCGTGGGAAGGGCGTGTAGGATACAGATCTCATTGTGTTCATCTGCATAGGGGTTATATAACGTAAGGACCATCTGACCATCATCTTGGAATTGTATTCTGGAGCGGAACTGTGATAATAAATCTGCCCCCAGTAAATTTACCGGACATATAGGAGACATTACGAACTGAGCCGTGACTTCAGGGAAAGGTCCCAATGGGATGGGTTTTATAAGAGTATATTTATTAAGTCTGCCATCTACACCGATTAAAAGAAGCTCTTGGTCTGAGAATTGACATGACGGGGCTGGGGAGTGAGATTCTCAGACATAGGGTTAAAAGAAATATTGGATTTGTGTAAGGTGGGGAGGGCAGGAGCTGAAGTCTGTTACATGGGCCACTGATAAGGAACAGAGCTGTGTCCTTGCAGCTGTGGGGGGCTGAGATTGGAGTAGGAATCACTGCGGCCACTGATTTAACCTTTAATTTCCCTGCTGATGCAGAACGGGGTAAATTCTTAAAACCTTTTTTTACTACTTTTAATGAATCATCTGGAGTGGAAGTCTCAATATCTGGTCTAACTGACATTATTGCCTCTTTCAATTCAGATTTAAGGCCGGACATTACAGCTGTCACAAAAATGTGTGAATGGGCTTTATTTTACAATGAGAATCCCAGATCTTTAAATACTACCATAAGACGCCCATAGAACTTCTCGGCAGTCCAGGATATATTGGTGCCTTGGGGTTAAGGGGCACAGAGCTTACAGTCGGGAGAAGAGGCTTAATTTCCTGGGGAGGGACCATATTATCTAGCAGGGAGACCCCCTGTCCCAAATTTTTGATTGTTTGCTTTCCCGACACATTAATCTCAGTCACTTTCTCAGTTCCTTCTAGTACCACAAAACATCCAGTTTTTCGTCATAGTACTAGACAACTTTCCTTTTTCAACATAGCAAAAACAGAATTCACATCCCGTTGATCCTCAATTTGCTATATATCAACCACTCAACTTGAAGCAGGTGAATCTTTTACCAATCTTTCAATTATACTGATAATCAAACAATCTCTTACAAGTTTCCTTCTAAAACCAGGTACCATATTTCAAATATTGTTTAAACACAAATCTCCCAGCGCGACAGAAAATATAGAGAAACTTAGAACGCAGCTATGTGCCCCCTCCATACGAGAGGCACAGCAGAGATAAGAAAAATCACAGCATTCCTCAACACAGAGAAAGCAATAGCGCAGCTGTTGGACTCCCCCCTCCCATCGGGTATCTTAGAGACAAACACAGAAACGGAATACAGCAGTTCTCAGACTTAATTAATTTCTACAAAACCTTCATCACACAATTCACATACCAGAACACCTTAGAAAAACCCATGATTGAGAATATTTTATCTGCGTTCCTGACAGATTTATTTCCCCATCTTTGGGCTAACAATATCAGATTCATCACACAAATTGAAAGTCTTCTTTTCCTTCCACGGAAACTGATTCTCCTTTAGAGCTAAATATCCTTACTTTGTCGTGCATAGTACTAGAGCGGCTGTATAGTCTATTCCACTGGGTCTCTCTGTCCCCCGCTGGGACAACCCAAAAACGCGGTACTCAGTGAAAGGAGGAGGGCGTCTTAGACTTTCCCTCCGGACACCTCTGGACATATATAAATATATAATTCCTGAGTTACGCATCCTACCCAATCTTCGATCACCTCACCGCGCCTGATTCTAACAGTGATCAGGAATTCAGGATATTTTGACTGTAAAGAGAATTACATCACTGGTCAATCCGGGGTGTCCGTCCCTTATGAGGTACGGTTCGAGCACTGGGCTCCCAACGGAACTACACCTCTATATGATTCCACCCAAAAATCACCCCACCATCGGGGACAAACCTCAGATCCTCTTTGCAGCAACAAACACTGGAAAACCACACCAAACGGTCAGTCTGGACAGTATAACTGCCAACTTACTGTGGTTGTTGTGAGGGATGATCAGTCCCAATTTTCCAGTGCCTGTGTCCGGTCCGAGGGTCCTTTGTCTTGTTGTCCTCCGGGGGGCAGAGGCGTTCCTGCTTGGGGCCCCACGTTTTCAGGCGCCAACTGTTGAGGGAGGATCTAAATTGATCCTTCACGGTTAACTCAGTGATTTCCAAATTAATCTACAGGGCGTTGCCGGCAACTGAAAATGACCAGACGGAGACGTGTGTCTCTGTATGGGGGATCGAGCAGATCTCTGGCCCCCGTTTTATTGTGTATCGCTTTTCATAGCCATAGAAATTATACTTCAACCAATCAGCATAAGAACACGCTCACAGTTCTTAACCTATAAGAATGCAGGAAAAACTTAGCCCACGAGTATGCAGAAAAACCGGAGAAAAACATATACTCACAGGTGCCTCAAAGTCTTATCTAGCGATACACCCCCGAGTCCCTTCCCTGGCTCGAGTCCGAAGACTCAAGGTCTTTATACCAATTATGAACAATAGCCTAGTTGAATAACAGGCTTGTGAACAACAAGATAAAGTTACTTCATGGCAGCTATAACCTTTTACCTAATTAAATAACAGAATTTATCTTTAAGCAACAAGAAAATGGAGTCGAAAAGCACAAAATGGAGAATCGTTCTTAATTTGTCCCTTCACATACCAACAATCACGACCAGCGATACGACCTGGCCGTGATCGTTGGTAAGTCGTTGTGTGGTCGCTGGGGAGCTGTCACACAGACAGCTCTCTCCAGCGACCAACAATCAGGGGAACGACTTCAGCATCGTTGAAACTGTCTTCAACGATGCCGAAGTCCCCCTGCAGCACCCGGGTAACCAGGGTAAACATCGGGTTACTAAGTGCAGGGCCACGCTTAGTAACCCGATATTTACCCTGGTTACCATTGTAAAAGTAAAAAAAAAACACTATATACTCACATTCCGATGTCTGTCACGTCCCCCGCCGTCAGCTTCCCGCACTGACTGTGAGCGCCGGCTGTAAAGCAGAGCACAGCGGTGACGTCACTTTTACAATGGTAATCAGGGTAAATATCGGGTTACTAAGCGCGGCCCTGCGCTTAGTAACCCGATATTTACCCTGGTTACAAGTGAACACATCGCTGGATCGGTGTCACACACGCCGATCCAGCGATGACAGCGGGTGATCAGTGACCAAATAAAGGTCCTGATCATTCTCTACGACCAACGATCTCCCAGCAGGGGCCTGATCGTTGGTCGCTGTCACACTATAACGAGATCGTTAGCGGGATCGTTGCTACGTCACAAAAAGCGTGACGTCGCAACGATATCGTTAACGAAATCGTTATGTGTGAAGGTACCTTTAGATCAGTTGCAAAACAGCGAGCACAAGTAGATTGCGTAAACATGTCCAGGCTCGTTTGAAGTTGGCCAATGACCATCAGGATGATCCAGATGAGGCATGAGAGAAGGTCATGTGGTTAGATAAGACCAAAATAGAACTTTTTGGTATGACGTCCACTCGCCGTGTTTGGTCAATGAAGAAGGATGAGCACAACCCCAGGAACACTGTCAATCCGTGAAGCATGGTAGGGGAAACATCACACTTTTTAGGTACTTTTCGGCAATGGGGACAGGACGACTGCACTCTTTTGAAGGGTTTATTGTTGGTAGTCATGTATTGGCCAACAACCTTTTTCACTCAGTAAGTGCATTGAAGATGGGTAGTGGCCTGGTTTTCCAACATGACCCGAAACACACAGCCAGGGCAACTAAGGAGTGGCTCCATATGAAGCTTTTCAAGGTTCTGGAGTGGCCTAGCCACTGAACCCAATGGAAAATCTTTAGAGGAAGCTGAAACTTAATGTTGCCCAGCAAATGCACCGAAACCTGAAAGATCTGGAGAAAATCTGTATAAGGAATGGCCCAAGATGGAAACTTGAAAGACTGGAGATATCTGACCTCCGTAATTGCAAACAAATGTTTCTGTACCAAGTATTAAGTTCTATTTTTCTATTTCATCGAATGCTTATTTCATGCAGTAGAATCTAAATTAATTATGTAAAAATCATACAATGTGATTTTCTGTCTCTCAGTTGAAGTGTACCTACGATAAATATTACAGACCTCTCCATTCTTTGTAGATGTGAAAACTTGCAAAAGCGGCAGTTTATCAAATACTGTACTTAATTTCCCCACTGTACAATTCTGTGAATCAAATATGGGTTTAACTCCTATTTTCCATTAGACGTACTATTCCGTCCATGTGACCCGGGCCCTACTTCCCATGGACGGAATAGTACGTCCTAGGCGATAGGCCGCGCTCTCGGGGAGAGCGCGGCCGATCGCCGCCAGGTGTCAGCTGATTATTACAGCTGATATCCGGCACTATGTGCCAGGAGCTGTCACGGACCGCTCCCGCCACATTAAACCCTGGAACACTGCGATTAAACATGATTGCAGCGTTCCGGCGACATAGGGAAGCAGGCTCCCTGCGTGCTTCCCTGAGACCCTTGGAACAATGCAATGTGATCGCGTTGTTCAGGGGGTCTCCTACCTCCTCCTCCCTGCAGGCCCCGGATCCAAAATGGCTGCAGGGCTCCTTCCGGGTCCTGCAGGGAGGTGACTTGCAAGCACCTGCTCAGAGCAGGCGTCGGCAAGCCTGGAGCACTTCCTGTCAGATCGCTGATCTGACACAGTGCTTTGCAAAGTGTCAGATCAGCCATCTGACACTATAGCATGATGTCCCACCCTGGGACAAAGTAAAAAAAAAATATTTACATGTGTAAAAAAAAAAAATCCTAAATAATAAAAAAAAAAATAATGTTCCAATAAATAAATTTCTTTATCTAAATTTAAAAAAAAAACTATAAAAGTAAACATATTTAGTATTGCCGTGTCCGTAACGACCCGACCTATAAAACTGTCCCACTACTTAACCCATTCAGTGATCACAGTAAAAAAAAAAAGAGGCAAAAAGCAACGCTTTATTATCGTCCTGCCAAACAAAAAGTAGAATAACATGCGATCAAAAAGACGGATATAAATAAACATGGTACTGCTGAAAACGTCATCTTGTCCCGCAAAAAAACAAGCCGCCATACAGCATCATCAGCAAAAACATAAAAGTTAGAGTCCTCAAAATAAAGTGATACAAAAATATTTTTTTTATAAAATAGATTTTATCGTATAAAAACGCCAAAACCTAAAAATATTATATAAATGAGGTATCGCTGTAATCATACTGACCCGAAAAATAAAACTGCTTTATCAATTTTATTAAACGTGGAACGGTATAAATGCCCCCCCAAAAAGAAATTCACGAATTGTTGGTTTTTGTTCATTCTGCCTCTCAAAAATCGGAATAAAACGCGATCAAAAAATGTCACGTGCCCAAAAATGGTACCAATAAAAACGTCATCTCGTCCCGCAAAAAAACAAGACCTCACATGACTCTGTGGACCAAATAATGGAAAAATTATAGCTCTCAAAATGTGGAGACGCAAAAGCTATTTTTTTGCAATAAAAAACGTCTTTTAGTGTGTGACAGCTGCCAATCCTAAAAATCTGCTAAAAAACCCCGCTATGAAAGTAAATCAAACACCCCTACATCTCCCCCTTAGTTAGAGAAATATAATACAATTTAAAAAATGTATTTATTTCCATTTTTCCATTAGGGTTAGGGTTGGGGCTAAAGTTAGGTTTAGGGCTAAAGTTAGGGATAGGATTGGGGCTAAAGTTAGGGTTAGGGTTAGGGCTACAGTTAGGGTTGGGGCTACAGTTAGGGTTGGGGCTACAGTTAGGGTTAGGGTTGGGGCTACAGTTTGGATAAGGGTTGGGGCTGCAGTTAGGGTTGGGGCTACAGTTATGGTTAGGGTTGGGGTTGGGGCTAAAGTTAGGGTTGGGGCTACAGTTAAGGTTGGGGCTACGGTTAGGTTTGGGGCTAAACTTAGGGTTGGGGCTAAACTTAATGTTGGGGCTAAAGTTAGGGTTTGGATTACATTTACGGTAGGGATTAGTGTTGGAATTAGGGTTATGGGTGTGTCAGGGTTAGGGGTGTGGTTAGGGTTATGGTTAGGGTTGGGATTAGGGCTAGGCATGGCTTTGGGTTAGGGTTTCAGTTAGAATTGGGGGGGTTTCCACTGTTTAGGCAAATCAGGGGCTCTCCAAACGTGACATGGCATCCGATCTCAATTCCAGCCAATTCTGCATTGAAAAAGTAAAACGGTGCTCCTTCCCTTCCAAGCTCTCCCGTGCACCAAAACAGGGGTTTACCCCAACATATAGGGTATCAGCGTACTCAGGACAAATTAGACAACAGCTTTTGGTGTCCAATTTCTCTGGTTACCCTTGAGAAAATCAAAATTTGGGGGGCTAAAAAAATCATTTTTGTGGGAAAAAATGATTTTTTTTTCATGGCTCTGCGTTATAAACTGTAGTGAAACACTTGGGGGTTCAAAGTTCTCACAACACATCTAGATAAGTAACATTGGGGGTCTAGTTTCCAATATGCGGTCACTTGTGGGGGGTTTCTACTGTTTAGGTACATCAGGGGCTCTGCAAATGCAATGTGACGCCTGCAGACCATTCCATCTAAATCTGCATTCCAAACGGTGCTCCTTCCCTTCCGAGCTCTGCTATGCGCCCAAACAGTAGTTTTCTCCCACATATGGGGTATCAGCGTACTCGGGACAAATTGGACAACAACTTTTGGGGTCCAATTTCTCCTGTTACCCTTGGGAAAATACAAAACTGGGGGCTAAAAAATAATTTTTGTGGGGAATAAATAATTATTTTCAGGGCTCTGCGTTATAAACTGTAGTGAAACACTTGGGGGTTCAAAGTGCTCACCACATATCTAGATAAGTTCCTTAGGGGGTCTACTGTCCAAAATGGTGTCACTTATGGGGGGTTTCAATGTTTAGGCACATCAGGGGTTTTCCAAACGCGACATGTTGTCCTATCTCAATTCCAGTCAATTTTGCATTGAAAAATCTAATGGCGCTCTTTCCCTTCTGAGCTCTGCCATGCGCCCAAACAGTGGTTTACCCCCACATATGGAGTGTCAGCATACTCAGAAAAAATTGTACAACAACTTTTGTGGTCCAATTTCTCTTGTTATCCTTGGTAAAATAAAACAAATTGGAGCTAAAGTAAATTTCTTATGAAAAAAAGTTAAATGTTTATTTTATTTTTTTTTTAAACATTCTAAAAATTCCTGAAGGGTTAATGAACTTCTTGAATGTGGTTTTGAGCACCTTGAGGGGTGCGGTTTTTAGAATGATGTCACACTTGGGTATTGTAATAATTATAGGGGATAATTCAGGAGACTCTTTGCGTGGAACAAGACAACAGGACACAGTTTTATAAGTGGTTAAGTTTATATTATCACACGGTGATTCAAGCAGGTGCAGAGAGAAACTCAAGTCCACAACACTTGGTGCAAATAATAAACGCAGCTTAGCAGTCAATAGGAAACTTCAGAGGTAGATGCAAACAAACAGAAAGTCTATGAAGCACAGTTATACTTGAGGAAACTTGACACGAATAGATCCTTGACTTAGTCCAGACACAGATAGATATGCTATTAGGCAGTTCAAATCATATCTTCGCTCAACCAGGGAGGCCTGGTTAATAGTCTCAGGTTTTGCAGAGCAGAAACAGCTTACATGTCCAGCAAATGCAGATGGAAGTAACAGGAGCAGCAGATGAAGGAGGATTACTGAACACTAGTGTATGCAGCAGGAACTCAGAACAGAGTGGCAGGATCTCCAACACAGGTTCACAGGAGCAGGTGCAGGTGCAAGGCCAGGGAGTAATCAGGAGCTTGATGCAAAGCAGAATAATCTAGCACAGACTGAAGGCTGGGGTGGAGTTTTATAGCAGGAAGACAAGTACACATGAGACCAAAGACGCCATGTTGGAAAAGGGCAGTAATGCACAAAAGGTAAAAAAATTTTCAGAGTCCTGACATTACTCCCTCCTTAGAAGCGGCCTCAGGACGATACTGGACCTGGTTTCTCAGGGAATCTCTGATGAAAACGAGAAATCTTCTGTTGGGCATTGATGTTTTCCACAGGTTCCCAAGAGTCCTCCTCAGGGGGATATCCCTGCCATCTTATCAGATATTGGAGCAGATTCCTGCGAATCCTGGAATCAATAATTTCCTCCACCACAAATTGTTGTTGCCCATCAATCACCACAGGCTGCGGAGGTGGCGCAACACGTCCCTGGAAGGTATTAGGAGATACAGGCTTTGGTAAAGATACATGAAAAACTGGGTGTACCTTCATTGTCCTAGGTAGCTTCAGCCGGCAGGCCACAGAGCTCACACTACCGTTGATCTTGAAAGGGCCAATGAATTTCTGTCCAAGTTTTTGTGAAGGAACATTTAACTTCAGATTCTTAGTTGCTAACCACATGGAATCTCCTACCTTGAACATGGGTGCAGGTTTACGGAATCTATCAGCCGATCTCTTATAACGTTCTTGAGCTGTGGTCAGGGATTCCTTCAGAACCTCCAGATTTTGTCTCATCGCAGTCAGCCTTTCCTCCACTGCTGGAACCGGAGAATTAATTGGAGACCTAGGTAAAATACACGGATGATAACCCAGATTGGCAAAGAAAGGTGTATATTTAGTGGAGTGGAGGCGCTCTGAGAATTATTATATGAAAATTCGGCTAACGGGAACAACTCCAACCAATCATCCTGGAGATGGCTGACATAGCATCTTAGATATTGTTCCAGCGTCTGGTTGGTACGCTCAGTCTGACCATTTATCTGGGGATGGTAAGCAGAAGAGAGACAGACATTAATATTGAGTGCAGAGCACAACCCCTTCCGGAATCTTGAAGTGAACTGTACTCCACGGTCAGAGATGATCTCATCCGGCACCCCATGCAACCGAAAGACATTCTGTATAACCAAGTTCACTGTATCTTTAGCAGAGGGGAGGCCGGTGCACGGAACAAAATGAGCAGCTTTAGTCAGGCGATCAACTACCACCATGATTGTATTCATGCCCCCCGATGTAGGCAGCTCCACAATAAAGTCCATTGATATAGACCCCCAAGGGCGGGATGGAACAGGTAATGGTTGTAGAAGGCCCGTAGGTGCCACATGAGGAGTCTTGTAACGGGCACATACCTCGCAAGAGAGAACATAGTCCTTAGTATCCTTCAGGCAAGTTGGCCACCAGAAGAATCAGCTCAGGAACTCTTGTGTCTTCTGTACCCCCCTTTGACCAGCCAACTTGGAGTCATGTACCAACTTGAGGATCTGCAGACGGACGACCTCCGGGAGGTAGATACGTCGATCTCTGAACCACATGCCACTCTTAAAGACAAGATTAATATCCACAGGTGGGTTGGCCAGAAATACATCACCTTCATAGGCCTCCCTGCTCTCCTTCCACAAGTCCTGATCATGGATAACTCTGATGAAATTGGCATCAGATAGAATGGTCTTGGACGGGGCTCCAGGTACGGAATCTGCAGCATGGATTCGGGATAAAGCATCAGCCTTCCCATTACGAGAACCTGGACGGTACGTGATAAAGTTAAATTGATTTAAAAATAAGTTCCAACGAGCCTGACGAGGAGAAAGACATCTAGCGGATCTAAGGAACTCTAAATTGCGATGGTCAGTTAGCACTATGATCTGTTGTGCAGCTCCTTGCAGATGATGCCTCCATTCTTTGAAAGCCACAATAATAGCCAGCAATTCCTTGTCTCCCACATCGTAATTCTTCTCTGCTGAGGTTAGTCTACGGGAAAAGAAAGCACAAGGATGTAGCAGACCCTTCTCTCCAGTTCTTTGGGAGAGAATAGCCCCCAAAGCATTATCAGAAGCGTCCACCTCCACAATGACAGGATGTGTTGGATCTGGGTGTATCAACAGCGGTGCTGATGTGAAACAGATCTTAAGTCGATCAAAAGCTTCTTGAGCCTGTGATGACCACTTAAAGGGCTTTTCCTTCTTTGTCAAGGAAGTAATGGGACGGACAATATCAGAAAAATTTCAAATGAAGCGTCTGTAGAAATTTGCAAAACCAATCAAACGTTGGACCTCCTTAACGTTCTTGGGTGCCGGCCAGTCAAAGATAGCCTGAATCTTACCAGATTCCATGTTCAGCCCCTGGGGAGAGATGATATAACCCAAGAACTGTATCTCAGAATGATAGAACTCGCATTTCTGCGGCTTGATATACAGTTGGTTCTCTTTCAGACGTTTTAAAACAGTTTTGACATGTTCTTCATGTTCCTGTAGAGAGTCAGAAAAGATTAGTATATCGTCCTAATAGATCACCACAAACTGGTCCAACAAATCTCTGAAGATGTCATTAACAAGGTGTTGAAATGCTGCAGGGGCGTTACAAAGCCCGAAGGGCATTACAAGAGATTCAAAGTGTCCATACCGGCATCTGAATGCTGTCTTCCACTCATCCCCTGGACGAATACGCACCAAATTATAAGCCCCACGAAGATCCAGCTTAGAGAACACCTTAGCGTGGCGGACTCTTTCCAGTAATTTGGGAATCAGGCAAAGGGTAATGGTTTCGTACGGTTACCTTATTGAGTTCCCGATAGTCAACAACAGGGTCTCAGGGTCCCATCCTTCTTCTTTACAAAAAAAATGGGTGCCCCTGCTGGTGAGGAAGAAGGACGTATGAAGCCTTTGGCCAGATTTTCATCAATATACTCCTTTAAGGCTTGAAGCTCAGGTGCTGCCAAAGGGTATACGTGACCAAAAGGAATATCTGCCCCAGGAAGCAACTCAATGGAACAGTCATAATGCCTGTGTGGAGGAAGTTGATCTGCATTCTTCTTGTCACAGAGGTCAGAGAACTCTTTATATGCTGGAGGTAAAGAAGATACCTGTATATGTGGTTCCGTAGCCGTGGACTCAGGGACAGCTTCTGTTAACGCTGAGTTGCTCCTTGTTGGAAAGATAATCTCCTTGGTCTCCCAGTTGATAATTGGGTTCTGAGAACGCAACCAAGGAATGCATAAAATCACAGGAAAATGAGGAGAAGAAATTAGCAAGAAAGAAAGTTGCTCCTGATGATTAGGCTCCAACAAAATTTCAAGTGGTACGGTCTCCTGATCCACAGGCCCAGAGATTAAAGGTGACCCTTCCACTGTTTCCATGGTAATTGGAGAGGCTCTTTGCTGAATTTTAATACCATGTTCCTTGGCAAATGCGATATCCGTGAAATTGCCACCTGCACCAGAGTCAATCATAGCTGAACTGGAAATCCACTGTCCTGAACACAGGATCTTAATAGGGAGAGAACAGTGAGAGTTCTTTTCCTTCAGCTCCTTGGGGGGTGAAGTCATAGAAAGTGAATGGAATACAGCGTTTAAAGGCAGGCTACATTCAGAGATGTCAGATTCATCATCACAGTTGTCATACTCCCCTATTGCTGCTAGCACCTTGATAGGCCGTCTAGGACACTTAGGACAATTGATCAAGAAGTGGTCAGACTGGCCGCAGTAGAAACATAGACTTTCACGGAGGCGAAGGCTGAACGGAATCAATTTGCGTGGGCACCTCCTCCACTTCACGAGATGTTTTACCTGCAGGCTCTTTGGAAGGAAGGGAAAAGTTAGAAATATGGTTATATGCAGCAAATTTCTCCTGCCTACGCTCAGTAAGGTGAATGTCTATGCGCACACAATGCTGTATAAATGTTTCTAGTTCTTGTGGTGACTCTGAGCGAGCTAGTTCATCTTTTATAATACTAGACAGACCCCTTTTAAAAATAGGCAATTGTGCATAACTGTCCCAATTGGTATCTACCGCCAATCTCCTGAATTCAGTGGCATACTCAATAACAGAACGTTTAGGCTGGCGTAAAGACAACAAAGCATATTCAGCGGTTGCACGGCGATTAGGGTCATCAAACATTAATGCCATAGCGGCCAAGAAATCATCCAAGTCATTTAACCGTGGGTCACGAGACTCAATCATCGGATTCGCCCAGGCGAGCGCTCGTGAGGTCAGTAGCATTATTACACACAATTATTTAGATCTATCAGTAGGAAAACGGTCAGCATGCACATCAAAATATAGCATACATTGATTCACAAAGCCACGAAATTTGTCGCGATCACCATTAAATCTGAATGGGGGCAACTTAGGTGGGCTAGCTGGTGGCGGTTGCCCAGAGGGTAAAGTCACTTGTGCAGCTATTTGCGTGCTTATGTCCTGAAAAGCCCGTCCATACTGGGACTCTATGCCAGCAAGTTTGTTTTCCTGGGCTTCCATGTGGGTGCTTAAGTCCTGCAAAGTTTGTCCAAACACTTGTTGATTGTGTTCAAAGCTTCCAAACTTCTTTTGCAGACCTTCCACATCCTTCTGCAGTGATCTAATTATGGAAAACACCTGCTCTAATCTGCTCTCTGCAGTCATTGTTCCAGCAGTCTCCTTTTTTTATGGCTAGATTATCCTGTAATAATTATAGGGGATAATTCAGGAGACTCTTTGCGTGGAAGAAGACAACAGGACACAGTTTTATAAGTGGTAAAGTTTATATTATCACACGGTGATTCAAGCAGGTGCAGAGAGAAACTCAAGTCCACAACACTTGGTGCAAATAATAAACGCAGCTTAGCAGTCAATAGGAAACTTCAGAGGTAGATGCAAACAAACAGAAAGTCTATGAAGCACAGTTATACTTGAGGAAACTTGACACGAATAGATCTTGACTTAGTCCAGACACAGATAGATATGCTATTAGGCAGTTCAAATCATATCTTAGCTCAACCAGGGAGGCCTGGTTAATAGTCTCAGGTTTTGCAGAGCAGAAACAGCTTACATGTCCAGCAAATGCAGATGGAAGTAACAGGAGCAGCAGCTGAAGGAGGATTACTGAACACTGGTGTATGCAGCAGGAACTCAGAGCAGAGTGGCAGGATCTCCAACACAGGTTCACAGGTGCAGGTGCAAGGCCAGGGAGTAATCAGGAGCTGGATGCAAAGCAGAATAATCTAGCACAGACTGAGGGCTGGGGTGGAGTTTTATAGCAGGAAGACAAGTGCACATGAGACCAAAGACGCCATGTTGGAAAAGGGCAGTAATGCACAAAAGGTAAAAAATTTTCAGAGTCCTGACAGGTATTTTCTGTCATATAGACCCCTCAAAGTGACTTCAAATGTGATGTAGTCCCTTAAAAAAATGGTGTTGTAAAAATGAGAAATTGCTGGCCAACTTTTAACCCTTATAACTCCCTAACAAAAATAAATTTTGGTTCCAAAATTGTGCTGATGTAAAGTAGACATGTGGGAAATGTTACTTATTAAGGCTAGGTTCCCATTGCGTTTTAGTGTGAGCGCTAACGGACAGCGTTGCACGGCGAAATTAACGCCGTGCAGCGCGTCCGTTAGCGCTCCCATTGCCGGCAATGTTAAAGCGCATTGCTAGTGCGTGTCATTTTCGGCACGCCCTAGCGATGTGCCGTTCTTTTGTATTGCGCCTCGGATGCTGCTTGCAGCGTCCGCGGCGCGCCCGAGGTCCGTTCCCGCTCTCGCAGATCGGGGATCTGCGCTAGCGGGGACGTTTAACGCGACCTCGAAAAAGACATTGCGTTAGCGCAATCCGCTAGCGCTTAGCACTAAACGGATTGCCCAAACGCAATGGGAACCTAGCCTAAGTATTTTGTGTGACATATCTCTGTGATTTTTAAATTCAAAGTTGGAAAATTTTCACCAAATTTCCGTTTTTTTCACAAATAAACGCAGGTAATATCAAAGAAATTTTACCACTATCATGAAGTACAATATGTCACGAGAAAACATCAGAATCACTGAGATCCGTTGAAGCATTCCAGAGTTATAACCTCATAAAGGGACAGTGGTCAAAATTATAAAAATTGGCCCGGTAATTAACGTGCAATCCACCCTTGTGGGTAAATGGGGTTAAAATGCCCATTACTCATCTAGATGAATTCCTTGAATGGTGTAGTTTCCAAAATGTTGTCATTTGTGGGGAGTGAGTTATTTTCCAACAACATATGGGGTTTTGTGTACTCATTAGAAATTTCACAACAAATTGTGGGGTCTGTTTTCTCCTGTTTAATTGATTTAAAAAAAACCAATTTTTAATTTTCACAGCCAAATGTTTTAAAATTGTGCTAAATCACATGTCTGTTTCACATGCTCAATACACCCATAGATGAACTTCTTGAAATGTTTAGTTTCCAAAATGGAGTCATGTGGTGGGTTTCTGTTTTATTAGCATCTGAGAAGCTCTACAAATAAGACATGGTGTCCACAGTTTGTTCTAGAAAAATTGCTCCAAAAATCCTGTGTTCCTTCCTTCGGAGTCCCTCTTGTGTTAAAACCGTAGTTTCCAACTACATGTGGGGTTTCTGTGCACTCAGGAGAAAATGGATCCCACAATTTATTTCACAACCCAATATTACCTAATTCTGTGCAGCTCCTTTAATTCAAGATGCTCATCACACACACACTTCCTTGAGGGATGACGTTTCCAAAGTGGTCTTGGTTGTGGATGGGGGGTGTACTGTTTTGGCTCTTCAGGGGCTTAGCAAATGCAACATGGTTTCAACAATTTAATCTCCAAAATCAAATAACATTTCCTTTTCGTGCTTCCAAGCAGTAGTTTCTGTGTAATTGCACAGAAAATTGTGGGGTCTATTTTCTCCTTTTACTCTTAAAAAATTATTGGCTAAAGCAACTTTTAGTATAAAATAAAAAATACAATTTCTAATTTCTTTCTTCCAGTTTGAATTAATGCCTGTGAAGGGTTAACATACTTTCTCTGTATGTGATTTTGAATACTTTGAGGGGGTGCAGTTGTTAAAATAAGGTTTTGTTTGCTTGTTTTGTGACATACAGGCTCTTCAATTGTTTCAAAAGTGAAGTGGTCCTTTAACCCCTTTGCCCCGAAGCCTGTTTTCAACTTCCTGACCAGACCGATTTTTACAATTCTGACAGCTGTCACTTTTTGAGGTCATAATTCTGGAACGCTTCAATGGATCCTGGTGATTCTCAGACTGTTTTTTTGTGACATATTGTACTTTATGATGGTGGTAAGAATTCTTCGATATGACTGGTTTTCGTTGTTAAAAATTGGAAATTTGGTGAAATTTTTTTAAATTAAATCTGTCATATCGCACAAAATAGTTAATAAATAACATTTTCCCCATGTCTACTGTACATCATTACAATTTTGGAAACATGTTTTTTTTTGTAAGGAAGTTATAAGGGTTAAAAGTTAGCCAGCTATTTGTCATTTTTACGACAAAACTTGCAAAACTATTTTTTTTAGGGACCACCTCCCATTTTAAGTGACTTTGAGGGGCCTATATGACAGAAAATACCCCAAAATGACACCATTCTAAAAACTGCATACCTCAAGGTACTCAAACCCACATTCAAGAAGTATATTAACCCTTCATGTGCTTTAGATGATTTTTTGGAATCTGGAAGGCAAAAATAAACATTTACTTTTCTTTCACAAAATTTTTCCTTGACCTATTTTTTTTTTTTAACTTTCGCTAGGGTAACTGGAGAAAATAAACAATATATTTTGTTGTGCAACTTCTCCTGAGCATGCCGATACCCCATATGTGGGAGAAATGTACTATTTTTGCACATGGCGGGGCTCAGAAGAGAAGAAGCTCCAATTGACTTTTTGAATGTAAAATATGCTGGAATAATTAGCAAATTCCATGTTGGGTTTGGAGAGCCCCTGATGTGCGTAAACGTTGGAAACCCCCAAAAAGTGACACCATTTTGGAAACTAGACGCCTTATAGAACTTATAGATGTGTATTGAGCACCTTGAACCCGCAGGTGCTTCACAGAAGTTTATAACGTAGAGGCGTGGAAATACATATATCAAATTTTTCCAAAATAAATCTTTTTAGCTCCAAATTTTGCATTTACTTAAGGGTGAAAGGAGAAATTGCTCCATAGACTTTGTTGTGCAATTTCTCTTGAGTACGCCGATACCCAATATCTGGAGGAAAACAGCTGTTTGGAAGGGAAGGAGTGCCATTTGACTTATATGTGGTTGAAAACTACTTTTGAGGCACAGTGCAAAGGTCAGAAGGGTAGTAGCGCCATATTACAGTGCAGATTTTGCAGCACTTTATGGTGGGTGCCGTGTTACATTGACAGAGCCCCTGAGGTACCCAAACAGCAGAACCTCCCCATAAGTGACCTTATTTTACCAATTAAACCTCTTAATGAATTCATCTAGGAGTGCAGTGATTATATTGACAGCACAGGTGTGTCACAGACTTTTATACCATTGAGCAGTGAAGAAAAAATAATTAACATTTTTACCACCAAGATTGTGTGTTGGCCCCAAGTTTTACAGTTTCACACTGGGAAATGGGTAAAAATGGCACCAGAATTTGTCCCACAATTTCTGCTGAATGTACAAATACCCCATATGTGGCTGTACAGTGCTACTTTGCCATACGGAGTGACTCGGGAGGGACAGAGCGCTATTTGCCTCCTGGAGTGCAGATTTTCCTGGACTAGTTTGTGGATTCCATACAAAGAGCGCCTAATTGCTAGAAAAGCAGAATCCCCCCTCAAGTGACCCCATTTTGGAATGTATAACTCTTTGGGAATTCATCTACAGATGTAGTGATGATTTTCACTCCATGAGTGTTTTCCAGAAACAAGCAGCAGTGGATGTTGCTGAGTGAAAATAGCCTTTGTATTGAGCAGTACATTATGCCCAGCTCATGCTTCTAGAGACACGCACCTGTAAATTAGGCAGGCTCTCATCACTATAGAAATGCCAAACATGTGGGCGCTAAATGTTGTTTAGGCACACTGGGGTTCAGAAGGGAGGGGACATTTGGATTTGGGAGCAGAGAATTTGCTGAATTTCTTTTGGAGGGTGAGGAGCCATTTTGCTTTTCCAGAGCCTTTCTTCTACCAGTAACGTGGAAACCCTCTATATTTTCATTAACAGATGGCGGACCTGAGTGGGGACTTGCTTTTTTTGTCGATTGAGTGTAAGCTTTTATTGGGAGCATTTTACATAATGTTTGGGATCACAGTTATTCAGTGCTCTGCTCTGAGTTCTTACTTTGGGGTTTCCATCTAAATGTGAGTGATGTGATTCAGATGAAACCTCTGATGGATCCATTCACTATAGTGAGGCAGCAGATTTCCTCTGGACTCCGTATGGCCTCTGTTTCGCAGTGTCTTTCTTTTCAGAAGTGCACAAAACTGTGGCCGACGGCACTTTTATGCAATCCTAAAAAGATGGACACCGCCGGATCACAGGTCAGACTGCATCCACAGTGACTCCATCAGGCTCACTATGGGGAATTTTCCGCCGGGGTTCTGGCTGAATCTCGTATTTCAGAGATTCAATCCGAAACCCCTGTGTAAGCACTCAGCACAGAGCGCAGGATAAAATTGCTACAAACCTTACTGCGATTTTTGGGAGGCAGAATGAAATAATCAACAGCATGTGAATAATTGGTTTTATTTATTTTTTTATGCTTTTCCTCGTGCAATATAAGTGATTAGGTGACTTTACTCTTAGGGTCGGTGCAATTACAGCGATACCAGATTTATGTCGAGTTTTTATGTTTGGCTGCTGTCGCACACTAAAAGACGCTTTTTATTGCGAAAACTAGTTTTTGCATTACCATATTTGGAGAGCTTTCATTTTTATTTCGGCCGACAGTCACATGAAGGCTTGTTTATTGCATGGCGAGCTGATTTTTCTATTGGTACCATTTTCGGGCACATGACATTTTTTGATCGCTTTCTATTCCAATTTTGAGAACTTGTTGTTTTTTTTTTATACTGTTTGTGGTAAAATTAGTAAGCAGGCTTATTCTTCGGGTCAGTACGATTACAGCAATACCTCATTTATATTGTTTATATTGGCGCTTTTACACAAATGATGGAGCTTTTCAACCGTACCATCTTTTTGATCGTGTTTTATTGCACTTTTTGGTCGGCAGTATGATGATAAAGCTTTGTTTTTTGCCTTATTTATTTTTATTTTTTGCAGTGTTCACTGAAGGGGTTAACTAGTGGGACAGTTATATAGAGCTGGTCGTAATGGACGCGGCAATACCAAATATGTGTATTTTATTGTTGTTTTTTTCTAATTTATATAAATGTATATATTGGAAAAATATTTTTTTCTTTATTTAGGGTTTTTAACCCCTTTACCCCCAAGGGTGGTTTGCACGTTAATGACCGGGCCAATTTTTACAATTCTGACCACTGTCCCTTTTTGAGGTTATAACTCTGGAACGCTTCAACGGATCTTGGCGATTCTGACATTGTTTTCTCGTGACATATTGTACTTCATGATAGTGGTAAAATTTCTTCGATATAACTTGCGTTTATTTGTGAAAAAAACGGAAATTTGGCAAAAATTTTGAAAATTTCACAATTTTCCAACTTTGAATTTTTATGCCCTTAAATCACAGAGATATGTCACACAAAATACTTAATAGGTAAAATTTCCCACGTCTACTTTACATCAGCACAATTTAGGAACCAACATTTTTTTTTGTTAGGGAGTTATAAGGGTTAAAAGTTGACCAGCAATTTCTCATTTTTACAACACAATTTTTTTTTTAGGGACCACATCTCATTTGAAGTCATTTTGAGGTGTCCATATGATAGAAAATACCCAAGTGTGACACCATTCTAAAAACTGCACCCCTCAAGGTGCTCAAAACCACATTCAAGAAGTTTATTAACCCTTCAGGTGTTTCACAGGAGTTTTTGGAATGTTTAAATAAAAATTAACATTTAACTTTTTTTACACAAAATTTATTTCAGCTCCAATTTGTTTTATTTTACCAAGGGTAACAGGAGAAAATGTACCCCAAAAGTTGTTGTACAATTTGTGCTGAGTACGCTGATAACCCATATGTGGGGGTAAACCATTGTTTGGGCGCAGGGCAGAGCTCGGAAGGGAAGGAGCGCCATTTGACTTTTCAATGCAAAATTGAAGTAGACCCCCTAAGGAACTTATCTAGATGTGTGGTGAGCACTTTGACCCACCAAGTGCTTCACAGAAGTTTATAATGCAGAGCCGTAAAAATAAAAAATCATATTTTTTCACAAAAATTTTCTTTTCGCCCCCAATTTCTTATTTTCCCAAGGGTAAGAGAAAAAAATTGGACCCCAAAAGTTGTTGTGCAATTTGTCCTGAGTACGCTGATACCCGATATGTGGGGGTAAACGACTGGGCACATGGCAGAGCTCGGAAGTGAAGGAGCGCTGTTTGACTTTTCAATGAAAAATTGACTGGAATTGAGATGGGACACCATGTCTCGTTTGGAGAGCCCCTGATGTGCCTAAACATTAAACCCCCCCACAAGTGACACCATTTTGGAAAGTAGACCCCCTAAGGAACTTATCTAGATGTGTTTTGAGAGCTTTGATCCCCCAAGTGTTTCACTACAGTTTATAACGCAGAGCCGTGAAAATAAAAATTCTTTTTTTTTTTCACAAAAATTATTTTTTAGCCCCCAGTTTTGTCTTTTCACAAGGGTAACAGGATAAATTGGACCCCAAAAGTTGTTGTCCAATTTGTCCTGAGTACGCTGATACCCCATATGTGGGGGGGAACCACTGTTTGGGCGCATGGCAGAGCTCGGGAGGGAAGGAGCGCCATTTGGAATGCAGACTTAGATGGATTGGTTTGCAGGCGTCACGTTGCATTTGCAGAGCCCCTGATGTACCCAAACAGTAGAAACCCCCCAAAAGTGATGCCATATTGGAAACTAGACCTCCGAAGGAACTTATCTAGATGTGTTGTGAGAACTTTGAACCCCCAAGTGTTTCACTACAGTTTACAACGCAGAGCCGTGAAAATAAAAAATCTTTTTTTTTCCCCACAAAAATGATTTTTAGCCCCCCAAATTTATGTTTTCCCAAGGGTAACAAGAGAACTTTGACCCCAAAAGTTGTTGTCTAATTTGTTCCGAGTACGCTGATGCCCCATATGTTGGGGTAAACCACTGTTTGGGCGCACGGGAAAGCTCGGAAGGGAAGGAGCACTGTTTTACTTTTTCAATGCAGAATTGGCTGGAATTGAGATCGTACGCCATGTCGTGTTTGGAGAGCCCCTGATGTGCCTAAACAGTGGAAACTCCCCAATTCTAACTGAAACCCTAATCCAAACACACCCCTAACCCTAATCCCAACGGTAACCCTAACCACACCCCTAACCCTGACACACCCCTAACTCTAATCCCAACCCTAATCCCAACCGTAAATGTAATCCAAACCCTAACCCTAACTTTAGCCCCAACCATAACTTTAGCCCCAACCCTAACCCTAACTTTAGCTCCAACCCTAGCCCTAACCCTAGCCCTAACCCTAGCCCTAACCTTAACCCTAGCCCTAACCCTAGCCCTAACCCTAATGGGAAAATGGAAATAAATACATTTTTTTAATTTTATTATTTTTCCCTAACTAAGGAGGTGATGAAGGGGGGGGTTGATTTACTTTTATAGCGTTTTTTATAGCGGATTTTTATGATTGGCAGCCGTCACACACTAAGACACTTTTTATAGCAAAAAAGGTTTTGCATCTCCACATTTTGAGACCTATAATTTTTCCATATTTTGGTCCACAGAGTCATGTTAGGTCTTGTTTTTTGCGGGACAAGTTGACGTTTTTATTGGTAACATTTTCGGACACGTGACAGTTTTTGATCGCTTTTTATTCCGATTTTTGTGAGGCAGAATGACAAAAAAACAGCTATTCGTGAATTTCTTTTGGGGGAGGCGTTTATACCGTTCCACATTTGGTAAAATTGATAAAGAAGTTTTATTCTCCGGGTCAGTACGATTACAGCGATACCTCATTTATATAATTTTTTTTATGTTTTGGCGCTTTTATACGATAAAAACGATTTTATAGAATAAATAATTATTTTGGCATCGCTTTATTCTGAGGACTATAACTTCTTTATTTTTTCTTTGATGACGTTGTATGGCGGCTCGTTTTTTGCGGGACAAGATGACGTTTTCAGCAGTACCATGGTTATTTATATCTGTCTTTTTGATCGCGTGTTATTCCACTTTTTGGTCGGCGGTATGATAATAAAGCGTTTTTTTGCCTCGTTTTTTTTTTTTTTCCCCCTATGGTGTTCACTGAAGGGGTTAACTAGTGGGACAGTTTTATAGGATGGGTCGTTACGGACGCGCGATACTAAATATGTGCACTTTTTTTTTTTATTTAGATAAAGAAATGTATTTATGGGAATAATATATATATATTTTTCTTTATTTAGGAATTTTTTTTGTTTGTTTTTTTTTTTTACACATGTAGAATTTTTTTTTTTTTACTTTGTCCCAGGGGGGGACATCACAGATCGCTGATCTGACAGTTTGAACAGCACTCTGTCAGATCGGCGATCTGACTTGCAGAGCAGCAGGCTTACCAAGCGCTTGCTCTGAGCAGGCACTCTGTAAGCCACCTCCCTTCCTGCAGGACCCGGATGCCGCGGCCATTTTGGATCTGGGGACTGCTGGGAGAGGAGGTAAGAGACCCTCGGAGCAACGCGATCACATCGCGTTGCTCCTCGGGTCTCAGGGAAGCACGCAGGCACGATGCTTCCCTGTACCGCCGGCACACCGCGATCATGTTTGATCTCGGTGTGCCGGGGGTTAATTAGCCGGGGGCGGTCCGTGACCGCTCCTTGCACATAGTGCCGGATGTCAGCTGTGATAATCAGCTGACACCCGGCCGCTCTCCCCCCGTGAGCGCGGCCGATCGCGCTGGACGTACTATCCCGTCGGTGGTCATACGGGCCCATACCACCTCGACGGGATAGTACGTCCAATGTCAGAAAGGGGTTAAATAAAATGTTTTTACTTTGTAATATTTTTTTTTTACTTTTTTTAAATTGCCCCAGTATGGTACATTACTATATAACATCAGATCGCTGATCTGATACTCTGCACTGCAGGGTAACAGATCAGCAATCTGATAGGCAGGTAAGGAGGCATGCCAGTGCCTGCAGCTTGTGAGCAGAGGCTCACAAGCCACCTTACCTGCAAGACCCCGAAGGACCCATGGAGACCATCAGGACAATGTGATGCCTATCTGTTCCGTTGTCACTACTGACAGTGGCATCAGAGGGGTTAAATGCCCACGATCGGTGCTCCCACAGATCGTGGGCGTTGCTGCAGGGTGTCAGCTGTCACAGCTGACACCCACACCCGATCACTTCAGCGCTCAGCATGAGGCCGCACGATCGGTGCGCCGTACTATTACGGTGCATGTTGCGAATGGGTTAAACTATAGGTTTTGTAAATTTCATTGAACCATTAAAAATTGGTGCTAAACTTTTAATCCTTCTAACATCCTAACTTAAAATGAAAAATTGTTGCAAAAAAGTAGGCATATGTGGTAAATGTTATTTCTTAACTATTTTGTGTCATATAACCATCTGGTTTAAGAGCATTAAGGCCATGTTCACACGTTGCGGATCTTACCGCGGATCCGCAGTGTTTTTGACGCTGCGGATCTGCAGCAGTTTCCCATGTGGTTTACAGTACCATGTAAACCTATGGAAAACCAAATCCGCTGTGCACATGCTGTGGAAAAAAACGCGCGGAAAGGCAGAGTTGTTTTTTCCGCAGCATGTCAATTCTTTGTGCTGATCTGTAGCGTTTCTGCACCCATTGACTTGCATTGAGTCGCACATCCGCAGCAAAACCGCAGATGTAATAAAGATCTGCGGTTTAGCTGCAGGGGAAACGCTGCAGATCTGGTGGAGGGAGTGTGTGGGTGGAGTGTGGGCGGATGTGATGTGTATATAACATACAACAGTACATACAACAGTACATACATTATATACAACAGTACGAACAGCATAAAACAGTACATACGACATACTGTACATACAACATATGACATACAGTACATACAACAGTACATACAACATAAAACCTATTACATACTGTACATACAACATACAACAGTACATACAACATACAGTATATACAACACTTACATATAGACATACAATACATATACACAACACTTACAGTACATCCAACTTAGAGTACGTACTCACCATCACCTTGATCCCTGAAGCCATTGCTCACCTGTAAAACATATTAAAATAATAAACAAACAATATACTCCCTGATCCACAGAAATCCAACTAATACGAGTGTCCCACAACGATCTCCCATGGAGAGCAGCCACATCAGCTGATGCGACCGCTCTCCAGGGGCTCCAATTATACAATGACGGCAGGTATCCTTCCGCACTGTATCCCTCCGCTTCTGTGAGAAATAGTCCCTACTCTCACTTGTGGAACTGCTGTGTGGGAAAATTCCCATGCAGCTTTGTCATAAAGTGAGACCCTGAACTCAGGTAACCTCTTCAGTGATGCACTGCAGAAGCCATTGTTTCCCGTCAGTGTGTCACTGGAGGCCCTATAGAGCAGTGACATCACCCGATGTCACTGTTCTATAGGGGAGATCGTCGTGGGACACCCGTTACTAATTGGAGTACGGCAGAAAGTGAGTATACGGTTGGTTTATTATTTTTAGTTTTTTGCAGGTGATCAAGTATGGTGAAATTAAGAATATTAAAATACTTTTTTCCGGCTGTGTCTTTTTTTTTTTTTTTTACTCTTTCACTACTATAAAATTAGTAATGGATAGGCGTCTTATTGACGCCTCTTCATTATTAACCGGGCTTAATGTCACCTTGCAATAGCAAGGTGACATTAACCCCTTATTACCCCATATCCCACCGCTGCAGGGGAATGGGAAGAGAGGGGCTAAGTGGCGGAACTGGGGCGACTAGGGGCTGGTATTTGTAGCCGGGGAGGGGCGATATCCATGGCCCCTCTCTAGGCTATGAATATCAGCCCGCAGCTGTCTGCGTAGCCTTTCTGACTATCAAATATAGGGGGACCCTACATCAATTTTTTTTGGGGGGTCCCCCTATTTAATAGCCAGTAAAAGCTACACAGACAGCTGCGGGCTGATACTCATAGCCTGGGAAGGGGCCATGGGTATCACCCCCTTCCCAGGCTACAAATATTGGCCTCCGGCCATCTGCTTTCCCCCTCTGGCACAGAAAATTGCGCGGGAGGCCACACCATTTTGTTCCCGTTTTTTTTATTTTATAAACATGTTCATTAATCAACATCGGCCTTGCTAGTATACAGTATATCTCTGGATATAACTATGGATATACTATATATATATATATATATATATATATATATATATATATATATATATATATAGTTATATCTATTGATGCATAGATATATTTATCCATATATCTGTCTGGCTGCTTTCACACATCAGGTTTTTGCCGTCAGGCACAATCCGGCAAGTTTTGAAATTTAACAGATCCGTTTTTTTTTTCCGCCGATCCGTTTTTTCTCATAGAGTTGTATTAGCGGATTGCGCCTGATGGCCACATGTTTCATCCGTTTTTTGCCAGATCCGTCAAAAAGCTGTTTCCTGCGGATGGAGAAAACGTACAGAGGAACGTTTTTTCTGTCCGGCGAAAAAACGGCCAGCGACTGATGCGGCGAAAAACGTATGATGTGAAATGATGAATCCGGCCTCCGATTCCGTTTTTTCATGCATTTTTTTCCCTTCACCATGACAGCACCGTACGTGAGAGAGATGGCATCCGCCCCAGGAACAGGAAACCTGCAGCAGAGATAAAAGAATGGGGCGGCCCCTCTCTCCTCAGTTTTGGTTTCCTGTTCCTGCAGGTGGATGCTCTTACCTCCGGAGGGATCTCCCTCTGATGATTACCAGTCCGGAGGCTGAGGTCCGCGGTGGGGGCGGCCGTACTCGGCGGCATCTCGTACGGTGCTGTCGGGGTGAAGGCTGCTGTGTGCCGCGCCTCATCCCCCCGCTGAACTCCCTGGTGTCCGCTCTGGGCAGGAGGCTGGTCCGGGGAAAAAGGGGCGTGTCATTTACTGACGCTGGCACCGAAGTGGAAGGTGACGACTTCCGGTCGCTTGGGAGTGACGTCACACACCAGGGGAGCCGGTGTGCTGGACTCTTCCGGGCGGAAGTTGCTCCAGAGGCGCGCACACTGCTCCTACCATATAACAAGCGGAAAGTGAAAGTCCTACCGCTGTAGGAAAGCCTTTACTGCTGGACATCGGTGTGCCTTCTAAACACTGCCTGCTGAAATGGATGAGACGGCGGATTCTGATACGCCAGCGGTGCCTGCACCCAGGATGAGTGAGGAGGCACAAGCTACCGGGGTACCCAGGGTCCTGGAAGGGTGAGTGCCTTTGTAAGGTGAATCACACATTCTGATGTCCTTTACACTATATGTCTTTTAGGGAAGAAAAGCCACCTCCAAGCAGAAGAATATGGTTTGTGCGCTATGCAAAGAAACACTCCCTAGGCTGTACAGCAAGAAAATCTGCCAGCCCTGTATTGATAAAACGGTGGCAGAGGAGTCTTCTTCCCTGTTACAAAATATAAAATCGATTATACGGGAGGAAGTTAAAACAACTGTTAAAGAACAGTTAAAAGACCATAAAAAAGGAGTCCCTCCTCCCCCTCCCCCAACACGTGTGCGATATAGATTCAGCAGAAGAATTGGGAGAATTAACCCCTTCTGATGCCTCTGATCTGGACTCCTCGGATGAGGAGTATGGCCACCCCTATTTTCAATCCGAAGATATCGGGAAACTGCTTAAACTTGTTAGAGCAACCATGGGGGTATAAACCCCTAAAGAGCCGTGATCAATCCAGGACACTATGCTTAGCAATTTGGAAGGGAAAAAGCGTAATTTTTTTCCTTTCCATGATAATATCTTAAATCTAATCAAAAGAGAATGGAAAAAACCCAATAAAAAGATATCTATCCCTCAGGCATTGAAGCGCAAATATCCATTTGATGAAGAGGTCTGTGAGAAGTGGGAAAAGGCTCCTAAATGGGATGCAGCCATTGCTAGTACCTCTAAGGGAGTGGCGTTACTATTTGAGGACATGGGAGCCCTAAAAGATCCCCTTGACAAGAAAGCGGATGCTTTCCTGAAGTCTGCTTGGGAGGCAGCGACATGGTCGTTTAAACCCAGGGTGGCACCACTTGCACAGCACGTGCTATGGTTAAGTGGTTGGAGGAACTGAGTGTCCAGATTAAAAACAAATGCCCAAGAGAGACTACTTGAAGCATTACCCTCCCTACAGGGCACAGCAAGATTCCTAGTGGATGCTTCGATTGATTCTGTCAGAGGTGCCGCCCGTGCATGTGCTTTATCCAATTCAGGACGCAGAGCATTGTGGCTGAAGAATTGGACGGCTGACTTCCAATCTAAAGTTACTCTGTGGAGTACCCTGTGAAGGACAATATCTGTTTGGTAAATCCTTGGATGAGATTCTAGAAAAAGCATTGGATAAGAAAAAACGTTTTCCGCCTCCTTCCTTTGCTAGGCACCGATGGGAGACCTCTCATTCATCCTTTCGTGGGTACGGATACAGAGGAGGCCGTGGCCGTTCAGATGATAGGTCGGTACGGGGTAGACCGAGGAAAGAGAGAGGATTCCTTTTCAATAAACCTCCCCCCCAAACCTGACCCCAAACATCAATGACGCCAGGATCCCACTGGTGGGAAAACTCAGATGGTTTGTCAGTCACTGGGCAGCATTACCAGCGTCTCATTGGGTAATCAGCGTAGTATCGGAAGGCCTAAAGTTCAAATTCTCCAGCCCCCCATTAAATCACATGATAATGACCCAAGTGGCGGGAAAAAATCTGGCCACACTAGAGAGAGAGATTCATCTCCTCATGCAAAAAGGAGTCCTAATAAGAGTACCCCATCAGGACATAGGGAAGGATTTCTACAGCACCTTGTTCCTTACGCCAAAGCCAGATGGCTTGTTAAGAACAATTTTATTCAGTCGTCATGACAGCACTAACGAGAGAGGGGATCCGCCCTTCAGGGACAGGAAACCTACAGAGATAAAAGGGCGGCACCTCTCTCCCGCATCAGTTGGTTTCCTGTCCCTGACAGGGGACCTTGCAGAGGCCTTTGGAAGAAAGGCGAAGACAGAAGTTTGGACCCAGGTCCGACTCACCGATCCTGGAGGCGGGATGGCCCCTTCCTCGGTGTAGATCGCGATGCTGGAAGTGCCGCACCACAGAGGGCTGTGGGAGCAGGCAACAGCAGAGCAAGAGCAGCCTTCAGGGGGAGCCGCTCTTTGATGTCCCATCGCCGCTGGTACGGGTATGTATTAGGTGGGAGGCCCTCCTTCCAGCTGTGTGCGGGGTTCGGGGTCCTTTCCGGCCAGCGTGAGCGTTGCAGCGCGGTGTGGGGCTTGCCCGGTTTGGGATGCGGAGCGCCGAGTGTGGGTGCTCATGTCGGCTAGCATGGGCGTTTGCGGCGCCTTGTCGGCAGCGCCGGCGTTCCCCTCTGACAGGTGTGCGGCGTGCAGCGTTCGGAGGCTGCAGGGCGCACCGGAAGTGACGCGCGCGATGGGGGAGACCTGGGTGGTAACTGACGATGACGTTTCGGCGCATGCGCACTAAGCCGCCGGGGCGAGAAAATATGGCGGCGCCCTGCCGGCTTTGCTGTAGACAGGGTCCGGGCGGCCCTTTCGCTTTAAAGTAGAGTCTGGATCCGGCGCTTCCTGAGGGGGCGGGGGGGGGACTATCCAGATCGGTCAGCCTCGTGGGGGAAGGGCCTCCCACATACAATGAAGTACCAGGCAGTTCATCCGGATTGGCCTGCTGACCCCCATCTGGGGGAGGTACCCTGTTGGGGGCCGGCTACTTAAGGAGTCGATGGCGGCTTCCTCATGCTTCACACCCATTTGTTACAATGGAGTCTCAGGAGCAGGATCCGTTGCTTTCTGAGCAACAGTGTCAACCCCTGGAGAAGCCTCATGCAGCGAACACCCAGCGACGTGCTAGTGGCAGTAGTCGTCCTGGTGGTAGAGCTGACCAATCATCTAAAGCCGGAAAGTCCTCAAGCCGTATGGATGTTGCTTCGGTGGAGAGGGTCCCCCCGCAATCTTCGGTACCATTTGGACACTGTAGGGGGTAAGTGATCATCGTGAAAGTTCACTTAGTGATTGGTGTCCCTCCTTATTCCCTCTTTTTACATCAGGGAAAAAAGCGATCCTCTAAATCCAAGCACAAGGAATGTGCAGAATGTGGTATTCCTCTCCCTGACGAATATGTTAAGACACTTTCAATACAGGGCACTCCCCTTTGGTGTTGCGGTGGCCCCTCGGGTATTCACTAAAATAATGGTAGAGGTTATGGCGCATCTTCATGAGCAGGATATTCTCATAGTCCCATATCTCGATGACCTATTAATAATAGGAAACTCCGAATCACACTGCGCGTCCCAACTACACAAAGTAATTGCAGCCTTGCAAAGGTTGGGGTGGATAATCAATTTTAAAAAGTCACGGTTGCAGCCTCTAGAGGTTCAAGAATTCTTGGGTCTCATATTGGACTCGAGGTTACAAGAATGCCGTCTACCTGACGTTAAGTTGGAAAAGATCCAACGACAGATTCTTGGAGTGATTGCTAATCCAGTTATAACATTAAGGGGAGCAATGTCACTGTTAGGCTCACTCACGTCGTGCATCCCGGCAGTACGATGGGCCCAGTACCACACCAGGGTCCTACAGTGGGAGGTCCTGTACAACACTCGTCGGTTAGAAGGTCACTTGGACAGTTTTCTTTCCTTATCAAAGGCCACTATTCAGTCCTTACGTTGGTGGTTACACGCTCCAAACCTTCGTAAGGGGGTTCCCTGGATAAACCACATATCACGAGTATTAACCACAGACGCTAGTCCCACGGGATGGGGGGCGCATATGAACGAGATGTGGGTCCAGGGGGTTTGGTCACCCTCCGAACAGAATTTGTCATCTAACCTTAAAGAGTTGTTGGCCGTAGAACGAGCTCTGAGATATTTCCTTATATCCTTACAGGACCACCACGTCAGAATATTCTCAGACAATCAGGTAACGGTAGCTTACGTTAACCACCAAGGGGGAACCCGATCCAAGTCCTTAATGGAGGTATCGGGTCGTATCTTACAGATAGCCGAGAATCATCTACGGTCACTAACATCACTGCACATAAAGGGGAAGCACAACGTTGTAGCCGACTTTCTAAGTCGCAGGAAGCTCGGGCAAGGAGATTGGGTGCTCAATCAGGCCATCTTCGATCAGATCACCCAGCGTTGGGGATACCCACAAATAGACCTCTTCGCCAACAAAGAAAACAAAAAATGTCGTCGATTTTGTTCCCTAAATCCCAGAGACAATCCGGTGGCGGTGGATGCTCTCCTGATTCCTTGGCACTTCGAAACAGCCTATGCCTTCCCCCCGTTGAACTTGATCCCGATAGTCCTCAGGAAGATTCGGGAGGACAGAGCTCATGTGATTCTGATAGCGCCATTCTGGCCCAAAAGGCCGTGGTTTCCTTGGTTGAGGAAAATGTCCATTTCTCAACCATGGATTCTCCCAGAACTCCCAGACCTCCTCTCACAGGGTCCGATCTTCCATCCACGAGTGGCCAGTTTACATCTGACGGCGTGGGATTTGAAGGGTCATTATTAAGAAAAAAGGGGTTTTCTGAGGGACTTATTAATACCCTATTAAAAAGCAGAAAAAACTCCACAACAAATATTTATGTAAGAATCTGGAGAAAATTCCTTTCGGTCTCAGGGTCATAATTATCAGTCAGAAAGCTAGTATTCCAAAGATCTTGGAATTCCTACAGAAAGGTCTCGAAATGGGGCTAGCTACAAGCACCCTTAGAGTCCAGGTTTCAGCCTTGGGGGCGCTGTATAATTGTGGGTTGGCTAAAAATTATTGGATTGCTCGGTTTATTAAAGCGGCCGCTAGATCAAGACCCATCGTTAAGAATAGGCTAGCCCCGTGGGACTTAAACTTAGTCCTCTCAGCGTTAACGGAACCCCCCTTTGAGCCTTTAGAATCTGCATCTATAAAGATCCTGTCCTTAAAGACTGTTCTTTTGATTGCTCTTACGTCTGCTAGGAGAGTTAGTGATTTGCAGGCCCTCTCTAGACTAACTCCATATATGCAGATTAGAGAAGATAGAGTAGTATTAAGAACGGATCCCCTCTATCTCCCAAAAGTAGCATCTAGGTTCCACAGACTCCAGGAGATAAATCTCCCTACCTTTTGTCCTAATCCTAAAAACTCAAAGGAACTCAAACTCCATACGTTAGATGTCAAAAGATGCCTTCTTAAATATATTTCTTTAACAGATCCCTGGAAAAAAGATAATTCCCTGTTTATATCCTATCAGGGAGTCAAAAAAGGGTTTAGAGTGTCCAAAAACACCTTGAGTAGATGGATTAGGGAGGCAATTTCTCTGGCTTATTCAGCAGGTGGCCTAGAAGTCCCGGAAGGCGTAAAGGCTCACTCCACCCGTGCCATGGCATCTTCCTGGGCAGAGAGATCGGAGGTGTCAATTGAGGATATATGTAAGGCGGCCACATGGTCATCTCCATCTACTTTCTTGAATCATTATAGATTAGATCTTGGTAGCTCCAATGATCTTACATTTGGTAGAAGGGTGCTGGAAGCAGTAATCCCACCCTAATACTCTTTTCTCTGTAATTCTCTCGTTAGTGCTGTCATGACGACTGAATAAATACTTAAGCTACTTACCAGGTAGCGGTGTTTTTCAGGAGTCCATGACAGCACTCCTATATTCCCTCCCTTTCTACTGGTATGGGTTTCATCACGATAAGTATATTCTCATGTAGGTTAATTTTTCTACAAATGGTAGTCACAAGGTGAAATGTGTTAAGATATTTATGTGTTACTAATCAATGGAGGTCCTCTCATGCTCTGTAATCCAACTGATGCGGGAGAGAGGTGCCGCCCTTTTATCTCTGTAGGTTTCCTGTCCCTGAAGGGCGGATCCCCTCTCTCGTTAGTGCTGTCATGGACTCCTGAAAAACACCGCTACCTGGTAAGTAGCTTGAGTATTTCAACTTGAAAGTACTAAACCACTATATTCAAGTGGAACTTTCAAAATGAAGACTCTAAGAACGGCAATAAAAGTTCTCGACCCGGACTGTTACATGGCAGTAATAGATCTAATAGATGCTTACTACCATGTGCCAATTGCTGGCCAACACCAACAATACCTAAGACTAGTGGTAAACATTGCAAAAGTTCCCACCCATCTGCAATATCAATGCCTTACCTTCGGGGTAACTATAGCTCCCCGTATTTTTACAAAAATCATTTCCGAAGTAGCATCTTTCATCAGAAAGGAAGACATAATACTAGTACCCTATCTGGACGATTTTTTGGTAGTGGCAAACAGCGAAGAAAATTGCAAAAAAGCAGTCGCAAGAGTACTGGAGGTACTGACCAAGCTAGGTTGGATTATAAACCTAAAGAAATCAAAACTGATCCCAGCTCAAACTCAAGAATTCCTGGGGATTCTATTGGATTCGGTGAAGCAGGAGTGTATCCTCCCACAGAGGAAAATCCAAGCTATACAACAGAAGATACATCTGTTCCAACTAGGACAGCCCATTTCACTGCGGAATGCAATGTCGCTCTTAGGTTTCCTAACGGCAACGATTCCGGTGACCCGGTGGGCACAAAGCCACACGAGAGAATTACAATGGCAGATACTAGCCGAGCAAACGAAGAATCCATACAACCTGAATCGAAAAATTATTCTATCTTCAAGGGTTCAAGACTCATTACAATGGTGGCTGAGAGTGGAAAATTTAAGCAAAGCGGTGCCTTGGTCAGTACGAAATCCAGTAATCCTAACTACCGATGCGAGCCCATGGGGGTGGGGAGCACATCTGGAGGTTCAGGTCCTACAAGGTCAATGGGGGGGCCTCAATGAGAGCAGCATCTTCAAATCTAAAAGAACTGACGGCGGTGAGGCAAGCACTTCTACACATAGGAGAAAGAGTACAAGGAAGACATGTGGTAGTGTTGTCCGACAACAACACAGCGATAGCTTACATAAATCGGCAAGGGGGCACAAGATCAGCATCCCCTATGGCAGAGGCCAAAGAACTGTTCATGTGGGCCGAGAACAACCTTCTTTCCTTAGCAGGGACATACTTAAGAGGGTCAGAGAATCAAATAGACGATTTCTTAAGCCGTCACATATTACACCAAGAAGAGTGGTCCCTGAACAGGGAATATTTGGGAAAATCTGTGCCAGCTGGGGCATTCCAGAAATAGACTTATTTGCCACAAAAGAAAATCGGAAGGTGAAAAGGTTCTATTCTCTGAACCCAAGGGAAAACCCGGAGGGAGTAGATGCGCTTCTGTACCGATGGAACTTTCATCTAGCATATGCATTTCCCCCGATACCGTTAATCCCGACAGTCCTCAAGAAAATTTGGGAAGACCAGGCACGAGTAATCCTTATAGCGCCCTTTTGGCCAAAAAGGGCATGGTTCACGTGGCTCAGACTCATGTCTATCTCGGACCCGTGGATCCTTCCGGATACATCGGATCTTCTACACCAGGGACCAGGGCAACACCCTCAAGTACACAGGCTACATCTCACCGCCTGGAACTTGAGAGGGGGCTCCTGTTAGCAAAAGGATTCTCAAACCCTTTAGTGACCACATTGCTCGCTAGCAGAAAAAAGGTCACATCACAAAAATACCAAAAAATCTGGCAGAAATTCCTGGAATTCTCGGGGCGACAATTGTCTGAATCGAGCCAAGAAATTCCGGTAAAAGAAATTCTAGAATTTCTTCAAAAAGGGTTAGAGAGGGGGCTATCTACTAGCACCTTAAAGGTGCAAGTCTCCGCCCTGGGTGCACTGTTTGATCAAAAACTTGCTGATCACCCTTGGGTCTATAGGTTCATCCGAGCCTCCTTTACATCCAGACCCTCAAAATTGTTACCTAAGGTGGCTCCCTGGGATCTAAATTTAGTTTTAAATGCCCTAACTGTTTCCCCCTTTGAGCCTCTTGCTTCCATTTCAATAAAAGCCTTAACCCTGAAAACGGTCCTCCTGGTTGCTTTAACTTCAGCCCGATGTACCTGCGAGCTGCAAGCTATTTCAGTGAACCCCCCTTACACTACCTTTCAGGATGATAAAACTGACCTCACCTTCCTTCCAAAGGTCAACTCAAAATTTCATAGAGACAAGGTAATAATTTTGCCCTCATTTTGTCCTCAACCAAAATCCCAGGGAGAACAAACCTTCCATTGTATTGATGTCAGATGCTGCCTGCTTCAATACATAGAAGCTACAAAATCTTGGCATCAGTCATCAGCCCTTTTTGTCGCCTTCCAGGGGACAAACGGGAAAGAAGGCCTCAAAGGCAACTATTGCACGGTGGTTCCGTACAGCTATTTCACTTTCATATTCCTCTTCTGGCCAAGTTCCCCCACAGGGTGTTACGGCTCACTCCAGGCGTGCGGTTGCCACATCCTGGGCGGAAAGGGCAAACGCTTCGGTGGAACAGATTTGTAGAGCGGCAGTATGGTCTTCACCCTCCACCTTCTTCCGACATTATAGGCTAGACTTAGGTCTATCAAACTTGTCTTTCGGGAGAAAGGTTCTATCTGCTGTTGTCCCACCCTAGGAGTCTTTCTATTTCTTCCTCTCACGTACGGTGCTGTCATGGTGAAGGGAAAAAATAATTACTTACTGGTAATTTGATTTTCCAGAACCATGACAGCACCGCATTAATTCCCGCCCTATCTTGGTGATAGTTGTATGATTCACAAAAAAAAACAAAAAAAAAACAAACAAAAAAAAAACCTTTAATACATATGAGTACAAATATATATTAGGCTACGTTCACATTTGCGTTGTGCGCCGCAGCGTCGGCGCCGCAGCGCACAACGCAAACAAAAACGCGGCAAAACGCACGCTAAAACGCTGCGTTTTGCGCCGCATGCGTCCTTTTGGCCGAAAGTTGGACGCAAAAAAAATGCAACTTGAAGCGTTTCTTGCGTCCCACGCTTGCGGCCATGCGGCGCAAAACGCAGCACAACGCATGTCCATGCGCCCCCATGTTAAATATAGGGGCGCATGACGCATGCGGCGCCGCTGCGGCGCCCGACGCTGCGGCGCTGACCGCAAATGTGAACGTAGCCTAAAGGATATATGTGTATATATGTACTAATAAAGGAGCTATACAAAATGAATATAATATACAAGTGTGTACTATCAAAGCGGTCATCTTCCATACTCTGAAAAAAACTGAGGAGAGAGGGGCCGCCCCATTCTTTTATCTCTGCTGCAGGTTTCCTGTTCCTGGGGCGGATGCCATCTCTCTCATGTACGGTGCGGTCATGGTTCGGGAAAATCAAATTACCAGTAAGTAATTATCATTTTTCCATTCAAATAATGCACATTTTCCTTTCTCTCTCTCTCTCAAAAAAACTGATCAGTTGCATCAGTTTTTGACAATTTGCAACAGATCCATTTTTTCAAAAATTCGACGGCTCCAGCCTGACGACAAAAAACTGATGTGTGAAAGTAGCCTAACTATCCATATATCTATCTACATCTATCCATAGATATATCTATGCATACTGTACATATATCTATAGATAAATAGATCTATCTAATCATATATCTATAGATTTATCCATCTATATTTATATCTATCTATCTACGTGTGTAATGGAATGTGGGTTGGACAAATATAAAAGAGGAGGTTGTACAAGAAATGACATCACAATTTTTTTTTCTCAATAATACATCTTTATTTAAGCTTTCAAAAACGCATACAAAAATGCATAAAAAGCATCAAAAATGCATCAAAAACGCACCTGTGTTTTCTGCCAAGAGCTGAAAAAAAATCCACAGGCAAATCTGCAACGTATGCACATACCCTTAGGCTGCATTCGCATGTGATGTTTTTACTGTGTTTTTTTTCCGCAGGCAAAACCTGCTCTCTTGGCGTACAAAAAGCATGTTTTGCTGCTTATTTGCTGCGTTTTATCAGGTACTTTTGTGCATGCTAGTATAGTGTAGTGCATAAACAAAAAACATGATTCACTTTCCTGAGGGTTTTGCACCAAAATCTATTACCTGTGTTTTCCCCTTCCCCCATGACAACACACCTGAGAGAGGGGATCCGCCCAGTCAGGACAGGAACCCTACTGAAAATAAAAGGGCGGTACCTCTCCCTCGCTTCAGTTGGGTTTCCTGTCCTGACAGAGACCCTTGTACTAAAAGACGGAGGTTCAAGTTTTTTCTTTTTTACTTACTCACGCCTGTCCCAGCACTGGAAGAACAGGCAGGGCTCCTGTATGCCAGCCTTCAGGTGGTGGAAGCGCCGTCCGCAGGTCCTGGGGCCTTGTACATGCGGGCGTGGGGCAGCACAGTCAGGGGTCTCCCTCCTCTGCCGGCCGTCCATCGCTCCAGGGGAGCTCCACTTCCGGGTAGCGCTGCCGGTGTTTTGCACGAGTCACACTGGGAATGGGCATGCCTGCGTGACGTCGGTATGAAGCTCTGGATCCAAGATGGCGGCGCCCATGGTGAAAACGCCGGCCGATGGCGTGGGTTTTTTCAAGTGTCCCTGCGGGGTGGCAGAGGTGGGAGTGTTACCGGAGGAGGTGGAGAGTGCAGTGGATCCCTCTTAAAAGGAGGGATGACCACAGAAGAGACACTCACGTCCGGTACTCAAAATAGAGTATATGGAGCAGCAGGAACTTTTATCAAGTTCCAAGCCTGGTCGTCAGAGAATTTCGGGCACTGGGAGAAGCAGCCACTCAAGTGGCGGTCCTCCTGACCAGAGGTCATAGGGCTCCTCATTATCCAGGAGGGACGTGATTCGTACCCCTGATCTGCCTTCGAATCTGGTACCCTTGATTGTCAGCTGTGGTGAGTGATCTACGAGAATGTCACCCTGATGTTAATGGGGGTCTGTTTTCTCTGTTTAAATCACCAAGGGGCGAGGAAAGCTAGCACCAAAACAAAGAATAAGGAGTGTACCCTTTGTAAAACCCTGCTGTCAGTTCAGTGGCCGAAGGAACTCTGCACTGACTGTATACATAAAACAATAAGAGATGAGACCTCTGACTTCGCAACAAGCCTTGGAGCCATAATTACTGTGGAAGTAAAAGGATCCGTAAATCAGACCTAAAAAAAGGGAGCAAGAAGAGCCATAAAATTCTCACAGATTCTGAAGCCTCTCCTTCTGGTGGGGATTGTCTTGAAAGATCCCCGTTACCCACCTCCTCCTCTTTCCATTCCTCGGACTCTTCCTTGAACAGTGATATTTTAGGCTGTCCTTGCTTCCCAACCGAATGTATGGACAGAATGATTAAAGAAATCCGATCCACAATGGGCTTTAAAGAGGACAAAACACGTAGATCCTGCGGACTCAGTAAGATTGGCAGCCAGGGCAGCAGGCCTTTCGAACACAGCGAGACGCACCCTATGGCTAAAAGGGTGTCCAGGTGATTTACCTTCAAAAAATGTTCTCCGTTCCATCCCGTGTGACGGTCAATTCGTCTTTGGGCAAAAACTAGAGGATATTTTGGAAAAGGCCGGGGATAAAAAGAAGGGGTTTCCTGGCTGAAACCAGGAAACCTTTTCAGAGAAGAAAATGTAATAGAGGTCGTCCCCCAGGAAAAAGGAAGAGTTGGGACTTTTAAGGAGAAAAACGGGGTCTTGTTAAATGTTTAGAGGGCCCTCTATGTCTTCAAAATAATCCTCCCAATGACGTAAGGTCAGAGATAGGGGGAAGGCTCTCTATTTCTCCCTGCCTGGGTGAATATCTCCCCCAGTGGTTGGGTTCTAAATATCATCCGAGACGGCTTAAGAATACACTTCATCCATCCACCCCGACAGACCCTTTGACTTTACACCTCGCAGGAAGTCTCAGGAGAAACAACTAGCCCTGGAGACAGAAGTCTTGGGACTTGTACAGAAACAGGTTCTACGGGAAGTCCCTAGGCTAGGAAGAGGAAGGAAGGGGATTTTATTCCCCCCTCTTCTTTGATACAAAAGCCGGACGGTTCTTGAAGAGAACCATTATCAATCTGAGAAACCTCAACCAGTGGGTAGAGAATTACTCCTTCAAGATGGAGTCAATAAACACAACGGTAAAAATCTTATTCCAGCACTGCTTCATGGCAGTGATAGACTTAAAGGATGCTTATTACCATATTCCTATCTATCGGGATCATCAAAAGTACCAGAGGGTAGTGAAATGTATCCAGTTACAGATCAGGCACTTCCAATATGCAGCCTTTCCATTCGGTCTGTCTATAGCTCCAAGGGTTTTTACCAAGGTAATGGCAGAGTTGATGTCTTGCCTTCGTTCTCGGGACAAAGTTATTATCCCATACTTGGACAACTTCCTCATAGTAGGGAGGTCGGAGAGTCACTATATAGATCAAGTGAAAGAAGTGACTTCAACTCTAATGGAGCTGGGATGGGTGCTAAATACCCTCAAATCAAAGTTAGTACCAAAAAAGTACAAACCTTCCTCAGGTTGGTACTGGACTCCGAACGCCAACTCTGCCTCCTACCAGAGAGCAAAATTGTCAAGATAAGAGGTTTGGTTCTCTCAGCAAAACATCAGCCGATAAGGACACTGAGAAGGGCAATGTCACTACTAGGCTCTCTAACATCTTGTATACCAGCAGTAAGATGGGCACAGTTTCACCTAAGGCAATTACAGTGGGAGGTTCTGTCAGCTCAGAAATCATTAAAAGTACATTTTGAAGGAAAAGCACATCTTTCCTTGATCGTAAGAGATTCCCTTACCTGGTGGACTGTAAGAGAGCATTTAGCATCGGGGGTCCAGTGGCTAAGACCAGTGGAAGAAATCATCACGACCGATGCAAGTGGCACGTGATGTGGAGCACATCTAAGGCTACTTTCACACGTGTCCGTCGGTATGGGGCCGTCGCAAACCGTCGTACCGACGGACGTTGTGCTAATTAGCACAGCGTGGGCAGCGGATGCAGTTTTTCAACGCATCCGCTGCCCAGTGTGATGAGCGGGGAGGAGGGGGCGGAGTTTCGGCTGCGCATGCGCGGTCGAAAAAGGCGTTTTTTTTGTGCCGACGGTCCGCCAAAACACGACGCATCCGTCGCACGACGGATGCGACGTGTGGCCATACGTCGCAATGCGTCGCTAATGCAAGTCTATGGAGAAAAAACGCATCCTGCGGGCACATTTGCAGGATGCGTTTTTCTCCAAAACGACGCATTGCGACGTATGCAAAACAACGCTAGTGTGAAAGTAGACTTAGATCCCATGCAGTACAGGGAACATGGTCTTCTCTAGAAAGAGATCAGGGTTCAAATATAAAGGAGCTGTGGGCTATGGAAAAGGCCTTGAGACATTTTCTTCCTGTACTTTGTGGCCGCCACACCCGTGTTATGTCGGACAATCGAGCAGTGGTGGCTTGCATCAATCGCCAAGAGGAAATGAGATCCCGTACTCTTATGGAGGTAGCCAGCGTCCTGTTTCAGTTAGCAGAACAACACCTGTTATCCCTCACTGCACTTCACATAAGAGGCATCAAAAATACAATAGCAGACTTCCAGAGTCGCAGGGAATTGAGACAGGGGGAATGGTCCCTGAACCCTCAAGTGTTCCAGCAGATAGTGCAGGCCTGGGCAAGCCAGTGATAGACCTATTTACCACCTCACACAACAGAAAGGTCAGGAATTTCTGCTCTCTAAATCCGTCAGAAAATCCATTTGCGGTAGATGGACATACCCTGGAAACTTACCCTGGCCTACGTGTTTCCCCCAAGAACAGTGATTCTGACGATAGTGAGGAAGATCAGTGAGGAAGATCAGAGAGGATCAAGCGAGGGTGATCCTCATTGCTCCATTCTGGCCGAGGAGACCGTGGTTCTCCCTTGTAAGGCAGATGTCTGTTTCAGATCCATGGATTTTGCCAGAAATTCTGGACCTACTTACCCAGGGGCCAGTATGCCACTTTCAGGTGAAAGGCTTTCATCTGACAGCATGGAATTTGAGAGGGTATTACTGAGTCGCTGGGGGATCTCTCCAGGGCTAGTCTGCACCCTATTGAAGAGTAGGAAGTCGATTACATCTAGAATCTATGGTAGAACATGGAGGAAATTTCTGGAATTCCTGGGTCAACCTCTGGGGGGAGGAGGTGCCAGTGGGGCCTATTCTAGAATTTTTACAGAGAGGATTACAACTTGGGTTAGCAACTAGTACACTCAAGGTTCAAGTTCCGGCCTTGGGGGCCTTATATAATTGTAACCTAGCATCCAATAGGTAGGTGTCCCGTTTCATAAAATCCTGTAGTAGATCTAAACCGGTTATAGTACTGAAAATTCCTCCCTGGGATCTAAATCTAGTCTTAGAAGTGCTAACCAAAAACCCATTTGAGCCCTTACAGCAATGGTCACCAAAATTCCTCACGCTTAAAACAGTATTGCTACTGGCACTAACATCAGCCCGTAGGGTAAGCGACTTACAAGCCTTGTCTATATGCCCTCCATACACTCAGGTTTTTGAGGACAGGGTAATTCTAAGACCAGATCCTGCCTATCTCCCCTAGGTAGTTCTTAAGTTCCATAGGAGCCAAGAGATCACCTTGCCATCATTTTGTTATAACCTTACAAATCCAGGGGAGGAAAAATTCCATACGTTAGACGTAAGAAGGTCCATGTTATGTTACATGTCTATGACTAGTCAGTGGAGGAAAGATCCATCTCTATTTCTAGCTTTCCAGGGTAGCAGGAAGGGGTACGGTGTATGTAAATGTACCATTGCCAGATGGATCAGGGAGGCCTTTAGTTTATCCTATTCTGCGAGTGGCTCTGGTTCCTGAAGGCATCAAGGCTCACTCCACCAGAGCTGTGGCTACCTCCTGGACAGAAAAGTCAGAGGTATTGATTGATCAGATATGCAAGTCCGCTACCTGGTCCTCGCCATCTACCTTCTTTAAGCATTACCGACTAGGATCTGTCCTCCTCTGCTGATCAAACATTTGGTAGAAGGGTGCTGCAAGAAGTGGTCACCTAAGGTTTTTCCATTCTCCAGAAGTCTCTCAGGTGTCTCATGGGGGAAGGGAAAACACCGAGGTTACTTACCAGTAACCAGTTTTTCCGGAACCCATGACAGCACCCGTGTATCCACCCCCCCCCCCTTCCCTTTCACTCCTTTGGTGTGCTCTATAGTTTGTGTTGTTTTTTGTTAATATAATGTGGTGATAGTTTGCCATGTGAACTAACCAGGGGGCCTCTCATGCTTTGTAAACCAACTGAAGCGAAGGAGAGGTATCGCCCCTTTTATTTTCAGTAGGGTTTCTCTCCTGACTGAGCGGATCCCCTTTCTCAGGTGTGCTGTCATGGGTTCTGGAAAAAACGGCTACCGGTAAGTAACCTTGGTGTTTCTGCTGCGTTTTTGCACTTTCTCATTGCTTTCTATGGGTGAAAAAACACTGAAGAATGTGACATTATTTGCAAAAACGCAGCAGTTTTCCAAATCCATCAGGAAAAAACCCTGTGTGTGCATGAGATTTCTGAAATCTAGACTTTGCTGGTAGTATAAAATGCAGCTGAAAATTTATGTTAAATGCAACGTGTGAACATGGCTATAGAATCACTGGTGTACAAGGAAGCATTACCACATAAAGTGACATGTCAGATATAAAAAAAAAATGTGGCTGGTCAGGAAGGTGAAAATAGGCTGTGATAGTACAAGGATAAAAGCCTAACGGGGCTTAAACTCTATTAACCTGCTGATTACCACTACGTCTGCAGGCAGATGTCACATTTGGAAGTGACAGGCTTCCATTATGAACATGTTATGAAAAGGTTATGTCTCAATCTCTGATCTTCTCTGTACACATCAAAACATCCACCTCCCTGACCCTTGTTGCTTTTCCAAGGTACATGGGTGATTTCCATAGCTTTGGGAACAATTGGTGTCCTACCACTACAAAGTATGTAAGACTATGTGCCCTAAGCCTACAGTGCATGTCATCAGCTTTCAAGCCCCGATTTACAAGAGATCTAAAGTGAGATCTTTCAGTGTCTGTCTACACACAACGCTACTCTATAGGAAGGCGCAGCAGATCGCACTTTCCTGTTCAGAGAGCCTCTGCAAAGACACGTAATAAAACAGTATGCAGGATTTTTCCCATTTTCACACTGGATGCCTGTGGTGGGTGGACAAACTGTTGCCAATAATAACTTGTGAGCAAATTTTCATAATAACGCTTGTTCATTCAGTAACGTCCTTATCATATGGTGATATGGCACCGGGTAATCATATCACAGTATAGTATATCTCTGTGAATGTGCCTGTCACAAAGGCTAACCATAAATGGTTTATTACGCGCTCATTAAAAACTTGCTAACAGCAATTACGTGTTAAAATATCTAAAAAAAAAAATGTATGCTCCAATGTTTAATCCTTGCCCCTTTAGGGTTGCATCACAGTTCTCCCTTTACCTGGCTGCCATATACATCATGTGAGGAGAGAAGACGGAGCCGTTAGTCAGGCTCGCAGGTGATCCACTACAATCTGGCACGCAGTTATGGAGAGGGAAGGGGTTAAACAATAGTTATAATTCTGCTGATGTTGGAACAGCATGACTGCTTACCCATATTGTTGTTTGACTTCACAGGCGTGATAGAGGTGTATAGAGTCACCAAGCGGGTGGAATTGGGTATAAAATCCACGGCCGTATGCAGTGAGAAACTGCAATTATTATTGAAGGATATAGACAAACTATGGAACAACCTGATAGGATTTATGTCACTGGCCGCCCTAATGGTAAGTCTTTGATATGTTGTACACATTACCATTTACATGTTGCGTTTGGCTTGTGAGCAGATCTAGTGATGCAAATATTCTGTGGTCTAACTGGCACATGAACGCTGCTGAGAATTTTACACTGCTGCAGACCTTTTTTTTTCTTCAAGCGTTCGGAAAAAGTTGCATGGCTAGAAATAAGTACCCAAGATGATTAAGCCATAGGCAAAATTACTGTGGATATTTTTTGTATAGATAATTTGTGACACAAATATATGTAGGCATTTATTATCGTAATTCAGTAAGTCTGCATCAGTTATGCTATACATGGTGCATTTATTATCTTACGCTATGTTTTCATGGACATATGAAAAGGGGTATAAAATATCCCATTCACTTGAATTGCTGAAGGAGCACAGGCATGTTGTGCCAGGGATCCATGCCTTCATCCTGACACAATCATCATTTTGTGAACAAGGTTTTCCAATTTGGAATACATCTATTAATTCTTTTATACATTTTCAGTCAAATTCAGACAACTACGAAACATGGTCAGTGTATAGGTCTCTCGACGTGAGCTTAACAGCCTCATATGTGCCCGTGACACTGTTGGAACACCTGCGGCTAGTCTGTGCATTACGTTTCAAACCTGGACAGTGTTTCATGGACGCCTGAATGCACCCTTAAAATGATTTTGTTTTCTTCTGCGGATTTCAGCATATTTGAGATCACAGTTATTCAGTGCTCTGCTCTGAGCACTTAGGCTACTTTCACACTAGCGTCGTTCGACGCATGTTGCAATGCGTCGTTATGTAGAAAAAACGCATCCTGCAAAGTTGCCGGCAGGATGCGTTTTTTCTCCCTAGACTTATACATAGTGACGCATTGCGACGGAGTAACGTTTTAACAGAGCTTCCTCCATGTTTTACAGTAGGGACAGTGTTCTTTTCTTAATATGCTTCAATTTTCCATCTGTGAACATAGAGCTGATGTGTCTTGCCAAAAAGTCCATTTTTGTCTCACCTGTCCATAGGACATTTTCCCAGAAGCTTTGTGGCTTCTCAACATGTAGTTTGTCAAATTCCAGTCTGGCTTTTTTTATGATTTTTTTTTTTTTTTTCAACAATGGTGTCCTCCTTGGTCCCATGAAGTCCACTTTGGCTCATACAACGACGGATGGTGCGATCTTACACTGGTGTTCCTTGAGCTTGAAGTTCACCTTTAATCGGTTTAGATGTTTTGTGGGCTCTTTTGTTCCCATCCGTATTATCTGTCTCTTTGAGTTGTCATCAATTATCCTCCTGTGGCCGCGTCAAGGAAAGAGGTTGACTACAGTCCCATGGGTCTTAAATTTCTGAATAATATGTGCAGCTGTAGTCACAGGAACATCAAGCTGCTTGAAGACGGTCTTATAACTTTTACCTTTAACATGTTTGTCTATAATTTTCTTTCTAATCTCCTGAGACAGCTCTCTCCTTCTCTTCCTCTGGTCTTTGTTAAGTGTGATACGCACCATGTCACCAAACAGCACAGTGAGTATCTGTAGTCCTTTATACAGGCCCACTCACGGATTCCAAGATTGTAGACACGTGTGATGCTAGTTAGTGGACACAACTTGGATCATCATGTCCCTTTTGTCACATTTTTTTCAGAGGTACCATCGTTTCTGTCCAGGCCTATTTCATTTTTTTTTTAATTCTGTGGAAGCATGGTTGAAAAGCAATATCTGATTTCATTTGTTCATTTTCATAGATCTTCTATTTATTATTACTTTTGTCAGATTCAATTTATTTGTGTGTTTATTGTGGGTTTTTCTGAGGGGTACCAACAATTTTAACCACATGTGTACTACCCTGCCCAGCCAATATTCTGAGGCAACATTGGGTGATGAGGAAGATGAGGAGAGAGAGCTAACCGAGGGGTCTCCTAATGCTACAGAGGGGACACCCAACCCAAGTTTCATGTCTGTGCAGTCTGGATTGGCTGAAGAGGAGGAATTGGAGGAGGAAGCGAGTCAGCGTGAGGAGAGGATGAGTACTGTTCCTACTATTGGGGACACAGAACATTTGACTTTTTGCAGCTTGGCTCACATGGCACAGTTCGCATGTAAGTGTCTGTGGCAAGACCCTCGCGTGATACACATTTTATACAACAACCAGTACTGGTTGGCCAACTTTCTTGATCCATGGTACAAGGAGAAATTTCCTCCTCTCCTTTTGGAGTCACCAAAGAGTTTTACAATGGAATCGTTCAAGAGGGCCGTTGTAGATCAGTTGCTGAAAACGTCACCCTCAGACAATGCTGGTGGCAGAGGTAGCAGCCGTTTTCAACACCAAGGGATAATGGGGAGAGCAACAAACACCAGGTCCCAGAGAGGTGGGGGAAAAATGTGCACAAATTGGACAATTTTCAATAAACCAGCACAACAGCAAGGGCTATCTTTGCCTGTAATAATGCCAAGGAGGGAGAAGTTGCAGAACATGGTCAAGGGCTACTTAAGTGACCATACATGTGTCCTTTCTGATGCATCAGTTCCCTTTAATTATTGGGTGTCCAAGCTGAACACTTGGTCCGACCTCTCCTTATACGCTTTGGAAGTCCTGGCCTGCCCTGCTGCTTGTGAAGTCAGAGCGGATTTTCAGTTCCACTGGGTCAATCATCACTGATAGGTGCACATGCCTCTCCACAGAAAATGCAGACAGACTTTCTCTGATTAAATTCAAGAAGGACTGCGTATCTCCACAGTTTTCAATCCCTCCAGATGTCATCAAGCCAACCTAAAGTCACCAAAAATGCTGATTCATGCTACTGCTGTTAACGTCAACCCCTTCTCATAGAAACCCGTTTCCTTCCTTCGTCAACCATGACTCAGCCCATAGAGCTAATTTTTACAAACCCTATGCATATTGTTTAGTGGACAAACCAGGACAGTATTCCTACTCCAGCCTAACTACCGTATATACTCGAGTATAAGCCAACCCGAGTATAAGCCGAGGCACCTAATTTTACCACAAAAAAACTGGGAAAACTTATTGACTCGAGTATAAGCCTAGGGTGGGAAATGCAGCAGCCACTGGTACATTTCAAAAATAAAAATGGATACCAATAAAATTACATTAATTGAGTCATGGGCCCCATAAGATGCCCCATATAATGCTCCATAAAGTTGATGATGGGCCCCCATAAGATGTTCCATACAAAAATGTGCAACATATAATGCTCCATAAAGTTGATGATGGTGTCATAAGATGCTCCATACAAAAATATGCCCCATTTGATGCTGCATAAAGATGATGATGGACCCCATAATATTCTCCATACAAAAATATGGCCCATATAATGCTGCAGAAAGATGATGATGGGCCCCATAAGATTCTCCATACAAAAATATGCACCATATAATGCTGCTGGCAGATGATGATGGCCCCATAAGATGCTCCATACAAAAATATGCCCCATATAATGTTGGAGAAAGTTGATGATGGGCCCCATAAGATGCTTATATGATGCTCAATTATGCAGTTTATACTGATCATATACCCTATATCGCTGCTGCTGCAATAAAAAAATGACATACTCACCTCTTGTCGCTGGTCGGTGCTCCTCAGCGTCGCCGGCTCTCTGCATTAACTGTTCAGTCAGAGGGCGCACACTAATCACGTCATTGCGCCCTCTGACCTGAACGTCACAGCCAGAGGATGCGAAACACACAGCGCAGCGGTGGAACGGGGACAAGTGAATATCGCAAGTGCCGGGGGCCTGAGCAAGCGGCGGCACGGGCACATGGCCACCATAGCTCTCCGGTGTCCCTGCCTGCTCAGGACCCCGACACTTGTCCCGGTGCCAACGCTGACCACCGGCCCTGTCAGCAGCCACTGGAATATTTACCGAGGCTGCAGGGGAACAAGCAGACGATCCATAGATACCGGGGACCTCTGCACTGCATCGGAAAACAGATAAGTGGGACCGTGACTCGTGTATAAGCCGAGGGTGGGTCTTAATCCAGAAAAAAAATAAAAGGTGCTGAAAAACTCGGCTTATACACGAGTATATACGGTAGTATTTGTGATTGGAGGCCCTTGGGATGGTGGCTTCCTGTGTCCACTATGAACCAGCCCAACGCTAATTTTTACAAATCCTATGCACATTGTTGTATTGCCACGTTTTTAGCACTGAGGTTCGGATATGGCTTTAAAGAAGGCTACTACTTGTGATAAAACACCATTTTATTTCACAGTACAAAATTAAAGGAATAGTATGATTTAAATAAGATGATTGCGTACACTTTTGTATATTTTAACATAGAAAGGTTAAATACATATAAAGATTAAATACATACATGTAAAGATTAACTACATATACAGTGCATTGTGAAAGTATTAGGCCCCCTGGAACTTTTCAACCTTTTCCCACATATCATGCTTCAAACATTAAGATACCAAATGTAAATTTTTGGTGAAGAATCAATTCAAAAACTGAAAAGTGGGGCGTGCAATATTATTCGGCCCCTTTAACTTAATACTTTGTTGCGCACCTTTTGCTGCGATTACAGCTGCAAGTCGCTTGGGGTATGTCTCTATCAGATTTGTACATTGAGAGACTGAAATTCTTGCCCATTCTTCCTTGGCAAACAGCTCGAGCTCAGTGAGGTTTGATGGAGATCGTTTGTGAACAGCAGTTTCCAGCTCTTTCCACAGATTCTCAATTGGATTCAGGTCTGGACTTTGACTTGGCCATTCTAACACCGGGGTATGTTTATTTGTAAACCATTCCATTGTAGATTTTGCTTTATGTTTGGGACGGAGATTTGTCTTCCAACAAGACAATGATGCTAGTCTCAGGTCTTTTGCAGACTCCAACAGGTTTTCTTCAAGAATGGTCCTGTATTTGGCTCCATCCATCTCCCGATCAATTTTAACCATCTTCCCTGTCCCTGCTGAAGAAAAGCAGGCCCAAACCATGATGCTGCCACCACCATGTTTGACAGTGGGGATGGTGTGTTCAGGGTGATGAGCTGTGTTACCTATCATTTGGCATTGTTGCCAAAAAGTTTGATTTTGGTTTAATCTGACCAGAGCACCATCTTCCACATGTTTGGTGTGTCTCCCAGGTGGCTTATTGCACACTTTAAATGACATTTTTTATGGATATCTTTGAGAAATGGCTTTCTTTTTGACACTCTTACATAAAGAAAAAAAAAAAAGACACCCAAAGATGACGGTCAAATTACCGCCTTCTTAAAGAAGCCAACCATGAATAAAATTTCAATTTCTTTTATTGAGAACAATAGAAACAGATAAACATACATATTAAAAAAGCTACTTCATTTTATCAGAACCATACCCCATGGGGGAACCGTGGAGAAAAAACACCCAAATGGCCATACCAAAACAATTAATCCAAAAGGAGTATTGAAAACCACCTAACTATGACATATACCAAGTCATTAAACCCCACAGAATAACATTGATATCATATTAGGTGCTAATTGCATCCCATTTTATATCCATGCTGAAGTACTATGTGCAATTCATAGCATGCAATAATATTAAATAAAGCCATAGCGTGGTGATCCCTGATATACACAAGACTCCCCTATCTCAGACTTAATAATAAGGACCCAGGCATGCAAAGTTACCTATAGGTGGATGTCCGGTGGCGTGCGTGTTTACCTCGGTTTCCCCAGCGCCCCGACGCACGTTTCACCCTTTCTGCTTCTTCTGGGGGCATCCCGTCAATTTCAGTTTTTTCCCTGTGATATCCAGGATGGTCGACTCCACTGAAGACCAAAAATATTTTATAATGGGACATGACCACCATAAATGTATGTAGTCTCCAATTTCTTTTTCACATCTCCAACACAAGGCTGAAGTATTTGGTCTCCAGATCCGTATTTGGGATTATGAAGTATACCACCTAGATACTATTTTAAAGTTTTCCTGTGTTTTCACACAGCTTGTGGGGCCATGTTAATATTTATAGATATGCAGTACTTGAGATTTATTAAATGTATAGCCTAAGTCTTTTTCCCAATTTGTTATATATGCTCTTTTTAAATAAAGGCCTTCAGTTAAAAGAATTTGGTATAGAGTAGAGAGTGTTTTCCGCGGTTTAGATGCTCTGGCACACTGAGTTTCAAAAAGCGTGAGATTTCGGGTGGTGTCCGAGTTATATTGCTTTGACTTCAATGATTCTTTAAGGGTAGAATACTGTACAAAATTAAGGTTCGATAGGCCTGTTAGTTTTATGATTTTGGACAGTGGCAGAAGCACTCCATCTCCAAACAACTGGTCTATGGGTGTGTTGGGTCCCTGCTGGCTGTTGTGCACTTTATTTTTTGTTTTGATTGTGTGGGTTAGAACGTCTGAAAGCTTAAGCAATGGAGACAAGGGTGGTAATAGTATATTATATGTCTTCTCCCAGATCTTGATGAGTGTTTGAGTGAGTGGATTAGATTGTGGAGGGGGTGGTCGCTTCTTGACATAAGTCAACAGAAGTGGCCTAATAGGCAAGGATGAAAGTTCATTCTCTGCCGTTAACCATTGTTTACTTTGTGTGCCTCGTATTAGGTCCACTGACCGTGCCAGTATTGCGGCATAATAATATATCCTCGCATCAGGTGCACCCGTACCACCATTAGGTTTAGATAGTACTAGCGTGCGGTAAGTTATTCGTGGTTTGGTATTTTTACAAATATATCTGAGGAATAATGAGTTTATCTTGGCTAGATAAGAATCTGGTACATGTATAGGCAGCATTTGAAACAGATAAATAAACTTGGGTAGTATTAAACTTTTTAATAAGTTTTTCCTCCCTGACCATGATAGGAATTGGTCTCTCCAGGATTGTATGGTAGATTTAACTTTATCAAATAGTGGGCTGTAGTTAAGTATAAATAAATCTTTGTGATTTCTAGGTATCTTAATTCCAAGGTATGTGATGTAGTGTTTGGGCCATGTATAGGGGTATAGTTTATTCAGCTTAACAAGAGTGTGTGAGGGTACGTTGAGATCCAATGACTCTGATTTGGAGAGATTTACTTTAAAGTTTGTCAGGGTGCTATATTCCTCTAGTATTGTCATTAAAGCTGGGAAACTTCTGAGTGGTCTTGTCATCAGTACAAGTAGAATGTCGGCAAAGGCCGCCGTTTTGTACTGTTTTTTTCCTATTTTGATGCCCTACAGAATTCTGCTGTATAGCGCTTAGTAAGGGCTCCATCGGCAAAAGGGGGCAGCCCTGGCATGTAATTGTAAACGTATCTGTCAAAGAGCCATTTATTCTGATACGGGCCTTGGGATCCCGATACATCTTCATTATTGAGGATGTTAGTTGTTGTGGAAAGCCAAAGCCAGCCAGGGTCTCCTCTAAATATGTCCAGTCCACCCTGTCAAAGGTCTTCTCCGCATCAGTCCCGAGTAAAACTAAAGGTAGTTTTCTTTCCTTAGCATAGTACATAAGATGCAGTGTTTTATAAGCATTGTCTTTCCCTTCCCTTCCCATGACGGATCTTGTTTGATTCGTGGATATCAGTGTTGGCAAGAATTCTGCTATTCTACGTGCTATCATACTGGCAAATAATTTCAGATCTACGTTTAATAACGAGATTGGTCTGTAGCTACTGCATAGCTCCTGATCCTTGCCTTCTTTATATATTAATGATATCTTAGCTTCCAGTGCCTGCGTAGGGAATTGGTCGCCGTTCAATACTGAATTGCACGTGTTTAATAGGCGTGGAAGTAATGTTTGAGAAAAGGTCTTATAGTACATTGTAAGTAATTCATCAGGACCTGGGGCTTTCCCTAAAGGGCTCTTTGACAGGGTGGACCTCAGTTCGTCCAGTTGGAACGGTATTTACTCCGAAAAAGGCAGTGTTTACATAAAAATATTACAAGGATGTTACAAAAGAGACAATTGAAATATACAAGGTAATTATAAAATAAAGGGTTTAAATGAGAAAAGGTAACATTCACATGTTCTCAGGACATTGCAGGCAACCAGGCTAGTGGGTGGAGTTCCCATATGTCCCAATGCATCAGGACTGGCAGTCAGGGCTCCGCAGGTAAAAACTCACTGCTGGAAACCTGGCAGAAACTTATAACCCGCAGCCCGTGACATCACCAACAGGGCTGAGTTAAGATCGCCCTCCTCTTTCCTCAGCTGTACAGTTTTCTCCAACCATTCTTATGATTGTCATATCTTCACTGGAGAATCTGGCAGAGTCATAACACACCCCTCACTCAACTTGTATTAAGATTTGCTCTCTATAGATACTAAATTCGGGCTAGTAGGACACACAGTTCCAGAGAAATCTGTACTTTTTTACCTGTTGGAATTAGAGGTTGCTCCTTACAGGGGTTGATAGATCTGCCGATGGACTATAACAATATGTATTTATTATTTTCTTAGCCTAAACCGTTGGCCCAATATCTTACAATATTAGGACAAAGAGCCTCATGTTTTACAAGTGAGATCAGACCAGTTTCTGCTAGCACAACTTTCCACTGCAGCTATGCCGGTCGTAAATTCCTTTGCTTCCAGAACTAGAGGCAATAAAATCTCCCCCACACACATTGAAAAGGAAAGCTAAACCCTGAAGTAAAGGGAAGGGGGGTCAGCGCCCACACTATGGGTGCTGGCAATGAGAGACTAACACTTATATTATATTTCATACAATATCGTGACACCCTTGTGACAGGTTGTCCCACATTGTGACTGAGATAGGGGATACATATTAAATAGAAATCTATGTTTGGTAGTTGTTCTTGTGTGTCTTTAAAAGTGGCGTAATATTGCGACAAACTTATTCCCAGAAACCATATGTGAGTCAGAAATGCATGCAGACATATTCTCCAGGCTCTTCCCATTCTGTTTCATTACTTTCCCATCCATTTCAGCCTTTTCCCTCTGGCCCCACACCCCTTTGTAGTGTCCAGCAGAAAAATACTCTCATTTCCCATTGACTTGTATTGTACTCGCTATTTGGAATGAATACTTGATTTTTACAAAGTACTCGTTACGGGTATAGCGATTACGAATATTATGGTACTCGATCATCTCTAGTTATTTAGCATGACACGTAAACTGTATGAAAATAACAAATAAAAAATAACTCAATTTTTTTCGCATATTCGCCCCCGGAAAAATATATAAATGACACAGTAATGTATATGTTTCTCCTAAACTGTTCCAATAATATTGAAATTTCTTCCGCATATAACAAGATAAACAAAAATAGTGAAAAAAGTCATATATAATAAAATGTTGAGTAGCAAACACAAAAAAACTCGTCAATTTAAAAAACAAAAACGCTCCAGCAGCACTCCTCGTCTTCATTTACATGATAGCTGCATGTTACCCCTGCAGCCCATCGGTGTTCACAGCAGGGTCGGATTGGCCACCGGGCACTTCTGGCAAATGCCAGAAGGGGTGGTGCCAGGAGTGGGCCGCTCCCACTATCAGCGGCGCCAGAGCCGACTCCTCCCGCCAGCGCCGACTCACCCCCCGCCCCGCATTCAACTATACCGGCGTCTGTGATGCCGGTACAGTTGAATGCAATGATGGAGGAGAGAGCGTCCGCTGTCGCTCCCTCTCCCATCATTCCCCGCTCTGCCTTGCGCTGACACTGCAGGTGCGCGATGACGTCATATCATCGCGCACCTGCTTTGTGGCCGGGCAGACTGCAGCTGCTGAGACCGGAGCCGGGAGCAGTGCGGGGCAAGAGGAGAGTGTTTCTTTTTTTTTTGTTAATATATCAGTGAGTGATAAGTGGATAGTGGGGCAATTGGGGGGGAGAGGCTGTATTACATTCTATGGGGGCTGTGCTCTATTACATTATATGGGGGCTGGCTGCATTACATTCTATGGGGGCTGGCTGCATTACATTGCTTTATTACATTGTATGGGGGCTGGCTGCATTACATTCTATGGGGCTGGCTGCATTACATTATATGGGGACTGGCTGCATTACATTGCTGTATTACATTCTATTGGGGACTTTATTACATTCTATGGGGGCTGGCTGCATTACATTCTATGGGGGCTGTGTTGTATTACATTCTATGGGGGGCTTTATTACATTCTATGGAGGCTGGCTGCATTACATTCTATGGGGGCTGTGCTGTATTACATTCTATTGGGGGGGGGTTATTACATTCTATGGGAGCTGGCTTCTATGGGGTGGCATTATTATACTATATGTGGGCTGCATTATACTGTATCGAGGACTATGGGGAATACATTATACTATATGAAGAACTATGGGGTGCATTATACTATGGGAAGTGAATTGTACTACATGGATGACAATGGCCGGGCATTATACTATATGGAGCACTATGAGGATTGTATTTTTCTATTTGGAGGACTGTGGCAGTACATTATACTATATGGAGGACTGAGGAGCGTATTATACTATATGGAGGGCTGAGCAGTGTATTTTAATATATGGAGGACTATGAGGAGTGTATTATACTATATGGAGGACTGAGGAGTGTATTATACTATATTGGGGACTGACGAGTGTATTATACTATATGGAGAACTGAGGAGTGTATTATACTGTATGGATGACTGAAGTGCATATTATAATATATGGAGGACTAAGGGGTGTATTATACTAAACAAGCAAAATGCTGCCTATTCATCGAGTGATTGGATTGTTTATGTGGGAACATAAATCCTTGTTCTCAGCAGCACATCGCCAGTGTAAACTGTAGATGTGCTGCTGACGACATAATACTGTATGGGGACAGATTGATCTAATTGTGATTGTTCTGTTCCTGTCATTCTTTCTCAGTTGGTGTAAAGAGGCCGGGAAACAAGCGAACGACTTCAGTATAGTCGATCACACTCGTTGAGCGGCCTGAGATCAGTGCATGTAAATACAACAGAAATGCTTCACAAGGAGACCAGGCAAGGATGATGACAGTTGTAGTTAGCACCCGGCGCCTGGGAATAGCGCTAACTCTACTGCTTTTCCCAGCCGCCAGAGCATTTAATTCTGGTATGTGTAATGATTTTTAGGGATGATGTCAGCTGCGTAATGTCAGCTGCTATCATTCCCTGGTGTAAGTAATGGAGAGGTGTCTATCAGACACCTCCACTACTAGCCCAGACTTGGTGATACCCAGCGACTTTGAAGAGCGGTGACGGTAGTAACAATACCGCTCTCACAGTCGCCGAGCTCAGCGCAAGACACGGAATATCCTCACCGCTCTTAAGAGTCACCGCGTCTCGTGCTGCGCAGCGGAACCAAAAGTGGCAGTAGGCAAACTTTATGGAGCATCAGAATGAGGTTCCATAGCCTTTGGCTTCATTATCTACAAGATCCAGGTATGTAGGTAAAGTAGCGGCTTTTATTGGTACTGCAACTAAAAGCAATAAATAGGACTGAGCTGTAATGCTGGATACAGCTGTAATTATATGTTATATAGTCTAGTTGTGTTACACTCCCCTCACTTCTTGTAACCTATAAGTGTACAAAGATATTATACAGTCACCATGTGACAAGTGGGCCTGTGTAACTTCAAATGCCAAGGGCTGAATTTTAGTCCCAGTCCGGCCCTGGTTCACAGCAATCACGTGCCATACTACTGGCATCACCAATTTAGGTTCCTTGCTGAATCATTGCTTAAGAGAATAGGTACTGTCAGCTTCATTATTTTTGAACAATGACAGCTGTTTTTTAATGCTTTAACAAGCTGAATAACAGTGGGGGAAAATAAGTGATACACTGCCAATTTTGCAAGTTTTTCCTTCTACAAAGAATGGAGAAGTCTGTAATTTTTATCGCAGGTACACTTCAACTGTGAGAGACAGAATCTTTAAAAAAAAAAAAAAATCCAGAAAATCACAGACTGATTTTTACATAATTAATTTGCATTTTATTGCACGGAATAAGCATTTGATACAATAGAAAAACAGAACTTAGTAATTGGTGCAGAAACCTTTATTTGCAATTACAGAGGTTTCCTGTAGTTCTTGACCAAGTTTGCACACACTGCAGCAGGGATTTTGTCCCACTCCTCCATACAGATCATCTCCGGATCTTTCAGGTTTCGGGGATGTCTCTTGGCAACATTGAGTTTTAGCTCCCTCCAAAGATTTTCTATTGGGTTCAGGTCTGGAGATTGGCTAGGCCTCTCCAGGACCTTGAAATGTTTCTTATGGAGTCACTTTAAAGTTGTCCTGGCTGTGTGTTTCAGGTCATTGTAATGCTGGAAGACCCAGCCACAAACCCAGGGCTGCCACTAGGAATTTTGGGGCCCATACTGGCAACATTTTTGTGGCCCCTTTGAGACTCCGCCCAGGCTCCAGCCCTGCCTCCACCCCTCGAACTGTCCACAGTCCCACCGCTTTCTCTTGGAAAAACTCTCCTTCTCACCAATCACACATCAACAGTTCCCATCACCAGATCACACACACACACAGCCAGCAGCTTTTGTTTTGGCCGAAAAAAAAATTTAATCTGCCACGACGACAAGGTAGACTCTATTGGCCCTACTCTACTCTATCCTATTAAACATTTGTTAAAATATGCAATACAATTTAGGTATATTTTAATTTATTTTTCAATATTTAAAATGACCAATAATACCACATACAAGGGACAGATATCACCACACCATGGCCAGACACCGTATTACCACCACATAGTGACCTATAATACCATCTACAAGGAGCAAATACCATCACACCATGTTCAGACCACATATTACCACCACAGTGACCGAACAATATCACATACAAGGGACAAATACCACCGCACCATGTCCAGACCACATGTTACCACCACATGGTGACCAATAATATTACATACAAGGAACAAATACCATCACAACATGATCAGACCACATATTACCACCACATAGTGACCAAATAATAGCACATCCAAGAAACAAATACCGCCACACCATGGCCAGACAGCATATTACCACCACATTGTGACTGAATACTGCAATACTGAAATTTATTAAAACAAATAATACTATCACCATAAGTGCCATTACACAGGAGACAATGTACTTAGTATGCAGTGTCTTTGTACAGGTAATGCAGTGATCACCGGTACCATTATACACAGGAGCTTTGTATGCAGTGTCCGTGTACAGGTAATACAGTGATCACCGGTGCCATTATAAACCGGAGCTCTGTATATAGTGACAGTGTACAGGTAATACAGTGATCCCTAGTGACATAATACACCGGAGCTCTGTGTATAGTGTACAGGTAATAAAGTGATCACCAGTGACAATATGCACAGAACCTCTGTATACAGTACACAGTGTATAGTGTCAGTGTACAGGTAACACACTGACTCCCCAGTGACGTCTCTAGCTGAAGTCTTCATCTTTGCGTTTCTTTTAAATCCAGCGCAGACCACCATCACTTCTTTTAGCCAGGACTCGTCTCTGTTTAAAAAAAACGTTATCTAGAGCACCACTTCCACAGCACATTCCCTACTTTTTCCCTTTCTTCTACACTACACATCTGAATACAGACGTTCACCCACCATTAATATATAATTGTTTTTTTAACTCAAATATGTTTTAAGTATAAAATTCCAATAAAACATTTGACATTAATACATGTATTTTCCCATTTTCACCAACATTAACCATCCTTTCCCACCCCTCCCCTCTTTTTCCCATTTAGACAACTCGCACTCTTCTCTTAACATGTCTTGTAACAGTATATACATTATCATTATGTAGTGTCTTCCATTATGAACATATAGACCATTATTGTATAGGTGAAGCCACCTCAGGCCTATTTTCCCTTAACCTCCTCCTAACCCAATTCCAGCCAAGGTGTCCACAATTTATCATACAAGACCATTTCCCCTTTTTTCTGATACACTCCCTTTTCCAGGGCATTGACCTGCCCCACATATTTAATATATTCTCCCCTCAAGAGAGGCTCCTCTTTAATCCAATTTCTTGCTATGACCTTCCGAGCCATGTATAGTAGTCTAGTGATTGCTATTTTCAGCTTGTTATCCACAACTATCTCTTCTACATATCCCAACACGCACACCACTGGTTCCCTTGGGATTACACATCTGTATGCCCCTTCTATCCGGTTGAGAACCACCAACCAAAAAACAGTCAATCTCAGACATGTCCATAACATGTGAAAGATTCCAGCACTATCATTCCTACATCTAGGGCATTCCGAATCAGATCTCAACCCAGCTCTGTATAAGACATCCGGAGACCTATACACTCTGTGTATAATATAAAGCTGGGAAAGTCTATATGGCTCATTCAATGACAATTTTGGTATCCATTCTAATACAGATTCATCCTCTGAGTGACCCAACTCTCCTTCCCATTTAGCCCTCGCGTCAGTTGGATATCCCAATGAGTGAGTATGAAGTAAATCCTTGTACAGAGAGGAGATAACATACCTCGTTGTCCCCACTCCACATATGTATTCCAGTGCTCAGTTACTTTGGATTTTGAGACAATCCCCCTTATTCTGAGCCACACACGCATGTCGTACTTGTGCATATTGGTACCCCCCGGATGTCCTAAAACCATACTCTGACTGCATTTGGGAAAAGGGCTTCAACTCCCGCCACTCTAAAATCTGATAGACATACCAAATCCCCGTAGCTTGCCATTCTGGTGTACATCCCATTGCCAAAAACTCCGGTAGATTATTATTAAACCACAGCGGAGAGAACCTGGTAAGACAGGTAACCCCACAAATTTGTTTAACTCTCCCTCATATTTTATATATCAGAAACAATGTTGGATACATTTTCCCAAGCATCCCCAGGGAACCATCTTCTAAACACTGTACTGCCGGACTTCATTTTGTCACCCTTTCTATCAAAAGTTGTACCACATTGGCAGACGACTCATGCTCCCAGCCCTTTAAATTCTGACATTGGGCCGCTATAAAATATATTTTGGGGTTAGATAAAGCAAAACCTTCCGTGTCCTTAGGGCGTTGAAGCGTCTCCAACCTGTTTCATGGGTGCTGCTTCCCCCATACCAAACTTCTAAATAAAGAGTTAATCAGTTTGAATTTCCCGTGCGGTATCCAGATAGGTGAGTTATGGAGAACATATAGTATCTTAGGCATCAGAATCATCTTAATAAGATTAACTCGACCTACAACAGACAAGTGCAATTTAGACCAAGCCCCCTACCTTTGCCTTAAGAGTTCCCAACACCGGTGTCAGATTCTTATGCAAATAATTCGTAATCAGCAAAGAGATTAGTATCCCCAAATATTTGAATTGTTCTGCTATCTTAAGTCTACCCCCTTCCGTGGAATCTCCCAACTCATTCCCTGCATCATCCACCATGAGTAGAGTTGATTTATTCCATTTTATCTTTAGCCCCGACAAAGCACCAAATCCCTCGATGAGCCGAATTGCATTGCTCAATGAGTCATGTGGGTCCCTCAAGAACAGTAGTATATTGTCCGCGCTATCTTTTCTTCTATCGACCCATATTTAAATCCACAGACCTCGGCAGACTGTGAAATTTTGGCGGCTAACGGCTCCACGGCCAAAGCAAACAAAAGAGGGGAGAGCGGACACCCCTGTCTCGTCCCTCTATGTAGCTTTATCGTATGAGAAAGCTCCCCATTCACTCTCACTCTAGCTGATGGTTGCGCATGCACCAACTGAACCCAAGACACAAATTGTGGACCAAAGCCAAAACAGTGCAATACCTGCCACAAGTATCCCTATTCCACACTATCAAATGCCTTATGGGCGTCTGAGGAAGCAACAACTCTATGCCCACCGTTATCAGCCCCCAGTTGTAGATTCAGAAAATGCCTTCTTAGATTAACTGCTGTAGACTTGTCAGGCATAAAGCCAGACTGATCTAGATGTATTAACTTAGAAATAGCACCCGTCATTCGGGATGCTAACACCCCGGCCAGAAGTTTAACGTCCGTAGTGAGCAAAGAAATCAGGCAATACGATTCAGGCAGTCGTAGATCTTTATCTTCCTTCAGGATTACAACTATTATGGTCTCCCTCATGGAGGCTGGCAGGATTCCCCTATTCTTAGCCTCCTCCAAGACTACTTGGTCTGGGCAGCAACACTCCCTCCATCTCTTTATAAATTTCAGCTGGTAGTCCATCTCTGCTCCTGGCGCCTTACCTCTTGCCATTGCCCTTAAAGAGCGGCTTAGTTCTTCATCTGTAATAGGCCCCTCCAAACTTTCCCTATCCTCCTCACTCAGTATAGGTAAGACAATGCCCTCTAAAAATGCCACATTGTCTCCCACCGATGGGACCACGCCAGAGGAGTACAGATCCGCGTAAAAGTCCATAAAGACTCTTAAGATCTCAGAGGTCTCGAACACTTTCGTACCGTTGTCAAGTTCCAACTGCACATAGTGTGTACTGCACATAATGAAATGATAGGGGCATAGTCGTCTGCAAATTAAGAAGTAAGGGGGACTGCAAATGAAGTGAAGGGGGATAGGGGACTATAAGTGATGAAGTAAGGTGGACTTCAAATGATGAAGTGGGGTGATTGGGACTGCAAATGATGATGTGGGAGTGAAGGGACTGCAAATGATATGGGGATGATGGAGACTGCAAATGATGAAATGGGAGAGATGGGGACTGCAAATGATGATGTGGGGGTGATGGGGACTGCAAATTATGATGTGGGGGTGATGGGGACTGCAAATTATGATGTGGGGGTGATGGGGACTGCAAATGATGAAGTGGGGGTGATGACTGCAAATGATGATGAGGGGAAGATGGAGACTGCAAATGATGAAGTGGGAGAGATGGGGACTGCAAATGATGAAGTGGGGGTGATGGGGACTGCAAATGAAGTGAGTGTGAAGGATGGGAGACAGCAATTGAATTGAAGGTGGTGCGGGGAGAGCAAATGGTGAATTGAATGTGGGGAGAGCAAATAATGATGAATTTTGAGGGTGGGGGAGTAAATGATGTATTGAATGTGGGGAAGAACAGTTGATAATGAATAGAGGGTGGGAGAGAGAACACATGATAATGAATTGAGGCAGAAGGGGCATGTAACTATAATGAATTGGGGTAAGAGTTAGAGGGGGAGGTACATAGTGGGGGTGTTGAGGATAAAGTGACTGGTAATGAATTGGGGAAAGAGTACAGGTGCAAATTAATTTATATATCAAATGGGGAAAGTGGCTATGTACAGATAGTGGGGGCACAGTGGCGGATTATAATTTATATTTGGAATGGTGGGTTGCATAATAACCAATTATATATTGGGGGAGGTAGTGGGACATATGCTCTCATTGTTGGCTTCTTCCCAGAGTGGTACTTCATTCGTACATTAGTCCCATCATCCGGCTACTGTGTTCAAGTGTAAAAAAAAACAAAAAAAAACCCAAACACACACATTTACAGTACATACAACATACAGCTAATCCTCGAAGCCCTCGATCACCTGTACAAAAAATAAATAAATAAATAAAAATAATAAAACAGTGTAGTCCCTGATTTGATGTAATCTATTTAATAACGAGTGTCCCACGACGATCTCCTGTGGAGAGCTGTCACATCGGCAGATGCGACCACTCTCCAGGGCAGAGGTGTCAAACTGCATTCCTCGAGGGCTGCCAACAGGTCATGTTTTCAGGATTTCCTTAGCATTCCACAAGGTGCTGGAATCATTCTGTGCAGGTGATTAAATTATCACCTGTGCAATACAAGGAAATCCTGAAAACATGACCTGTTGGCGGCCCTCGAGGAATGCAGTTTGACACCTCTGCTCCAGGGGCTCCGGTGATGCAATGACGGGAAGGTATCCTTTCACACTGTATCCCTCCACCATCAGAGGTCGCTGTCACTTGCGGCACCGCTGCGTGGGAAAATTCTCACGCAGCAGTGCTGTAAAGTGAGATGCAATTGAACCCTCAGTGATAACACTGCAGGAGCCATTGTCTGCTGTCATTGTGTCACTGGATCTCTTGATGTGAAAGCTCTATAGGGGAGATCGTCGTGTAACACTCGTTATTAAATGGACTGCGTCGGACCAGGGAGTATTTGTTGGTTTATTATTGTTCCTTTTTTCCAGGAGATCGAGGGTGTTGCATGGATTACCAGTAACAATAAAGATGGCAAAACTGTGTCGTGTATTATTTCATTAAAATACTTTTTTCTGCATGTGTGTGTCTTTATTTAACCCATTAACAACTATAGGATAAGTGACGGCTAGGTGTATTATTGACGCCTCTCCATTACGAAGCCGGCTTAATGTCACCTTACAATTCAAAGGTGACATTAACCCCCTATTCCCCCATATGCCACCACTACAGGACAGTAAGAAGAGAGAGGCTAATTGCCGGAATTGGCGCATCTGTCTGGGGTGTCTGTGAGCTGGTGTTTGTAATCGGGGGGGTCGGCAATATCCATGGTCTCTTCGTTGGCTATGAATATCAGCCCCCAGGTGTCTGCATAGCCTTTTCTAGCTATTAATTATAAGGTGACCACATGTCGTTTTTTTTTTTTTTTTTGGGGGGGGGGACGGGCACCCTATTTTAATAGCCAGTAAAGGCTAAATATACAGCTGCGTACTGATATTCATAGCCTGGGAAGATCCATGGGTATTAACCCCTTCCCAGGCTCTAAACATCGGCCCCTAGTCACTGGCTTTCCCTCTCTGGTGCAAAAAATTATGCGGGAGCCCAGACAATTTTTTTTCAATTTTTTTTTTAATAAATTAAACATTTCGTTTAAGGCCGGGGTCACACTTGTGAGAAACTTGCACGAGTCTCTTGTATCAGTACTCGGCACTGCCGCCGGCACTCAGGACCGGAGTATGCGGCTGCATGTATTTCTGTGCAGCTGAACGCTCCGGTGGCAGTGCCGGTTATTGAGGTGCGAGTTTCTCGCAAGTGTGACCCCGGCCTAACGCAGATTTTATGTGTGTCTTTATTTAACTCTGTATGTACCATTTTATTATGTTTATTTCTCAGCATCGGGTTTGGTATTATCTGTCTATCTATAGATATATTCTCTATAGATAGATATATATATCTATAGATAGATGGATAGAACGATAGATGGACAGAACGATAGATGGACAGAACGATAGATGGACAGAACGATAGATGGACAGAACGATAGATCTATAGATAGATAGATCTATCTATTATCTGTCTGTGTGTGTAAACATTATTCTTCAATAGAGCATGTAAATGAAGAGGTTGGACAAGAAATTACATTGCAATTCTTTTTTTTTTTCCAATAATAGATCTCTATTTAGCTTTCAAAAACGCTTACAAATCTGCATGATTTTTTCCTGCGTTTTCTGCGCAGATTCTGCATCTCTTGGCAGAAAATTCCACAGGCAAATCTGCAACGTGTGCACATACCCTTAGGGTTTAAACAAAACGCAAGTTTACTGTTCCATGCTGCCTTGGCATATGTGCCCAAGAATAATGCCACATTGCCGTACAAAGAAAGGTCAGCACTTTTACTGTTGGTTGGCTGGATCCCATAGAGAGGGACTCTATTTACACAAATGTTTCAACAAGAGTTTTGTGACAATAGATCCCTGTAAGGCTATGTGCACACGTAGGAAGGGTCCTCTGCGGGTTCTCCCACAGCGGATTTGATAAATCTGCAGGGCAAAACCGCTGCGGTTATCCCTGCAGATTTATCGCGGTTTGTCTTGTGGTTTCCGCTGCGGGTTTACTCCTGCACTTGTTTTACTATTGATGCTGCATATGCAGCATCAATAGTAATGTTAAAAATAATAAAAAAAATGGTTATGCTCACCCTCCGACGTCCCGATCTCCTCGGCGCTGCACGCGGCGGTCCGGTTCCAAAGATGCTATGCGAGAAGGACCTTTGTGACGTCACGGTCATGTGACCGCGACGTCATCGCAGGTCCTCCTCGCATAGCAACCCTGCGACCGGACGGCCGCGTGCAGCTCTGAGAGGTGAGTATATCATTATTTTTTATTTTAATTATTTTTTTTACACAAATATGATTCCCATGGCCTGGTGGAGAGTCTCCTCTCCTCCACCCCAGGTACCATCCGCACATAATCTGCTTACTTCCCGCATGGTGGGCATAGCTCTATGCGGGAAGTAAGCAGATCAATGCATTCCTATGTGTGCGGAATCGCGGCGATTCCGCACAAAGAAGTGACATGCTGCAGATTGTAAACCGCTGCGTTACCGTGCGTTTTTTTCCGCAGCATGTGCACAGCTTTTTCGGTTTCCCATAGGTTTACATTGAACTGTAAACTCATGGGAAACTGCTGCGGACCCGCAGCTACAGAAACGCTGCGGATCCGCAGCAAAATCCGCAACGTGTGCACATACCCTAAAAGTGCACCGTGCAATTATTTATAAATACGTAGTGGCTAATCAGTTGGTTTCTGTTAAAGTTAAAAACGTTTTGAAATCCTTACATGTGCAGAAAAAATATGACTTTTGCCTGTTTCTTCATTGCCCTTGTTACTTTTCTAAGCGTATGTGCACACTTTGCGGATTGGGGTGCAGAGTTTTCTGCACAAAATCTGCATCTTTTGGCAGAAAACGCAGGTGCAGATTTGCCGCGGATTTTGTGCGTTTTTGTTGCAGCATTAATGCGGATTTTGTGCTTATTTTCTGCGTTTTTTACCCCTGCGGATTTCTATAATGGAAGGGGTCAGAAACGCTGCAGTTCTGCACAAAAGAAGTAGCATGCTACTTCTCTTGATCCGCAGTGGTTTTCATGCAGATTTTTCTGCACCATTAGCACAGCATTTATTTATTTTTTTTATATTGATTTTACACTGTACTGTAAATCACTTTGCGGAACTGCAGTGTTTCTGCGCGGAAAAATCCGCTGCCGATCCGCAGTAATTCCTCATTGTGTGCACACAGCCTAAAAGGTAGGTAGGGCTTAGCGGGAGAGGGTGGGCCCTGGGAGACTATAATTTACAGAAGAAATGGCCATAAATTATACCTGATATCTAGGCCAGCTCATATTTGGTGTAGATCTTAGTGTGTGGTGTGGTGCTATCCAAGATGCATGAAGTCTATTAAAACACTATATATATATATATATATATATATATATATATATATATAAAAACTGTTGTCTTACACAAATGTTCACCAAAGATTTTTTTTTCCATCATACTTGTAAAGATGTTTTGACAGTTTATATTTTTCCTCCAGCCAGATGAAAGTGCTTTGGATTTTGCTTCTTGTATGCTGCGACCAGGAATAAAAAATGCTCAAGAATTAGCTTGTGGTGTGTGTTTGCTAAATGTTGACTCTCGGAGCAAGGTATGTTTCTTATACACATTGTAATCTTTAAAAAAGAAAAGAAATGTTCAGAAATTTTATATGCAGTATATAAATCCAGGAGCAAAATCAAGCGGTATGGGAAATATAAAAACAAACTTGGTCTGAATCCACTTCTGGTTCAAAAACTGCATTTGTATTTTTAGCCTTAAAGGGAACCTGTCAGCAGAATTGTGCATAGTAACCTACAGACACTGTCAGCTCGGCGCCGTTATGCTGATTAAAATGTGACCTTGGTTGATAACACAACTACCACAAGATGGATTTTATCTTTATTTTCAGTTTTGAGTTAATGATATGCCCGTGCTCCAGGGCGACCTGTGGGGGCTTCATGTGGTGCTCTATTTAGCTATTCATAATGCAGACTGCTGACGGGTCACAGTGATCAAAATAAAAATGACATAGTAAATAACCCCCCTCCCCCCTTTATCACCCCCACATGTAGGGAAAATAATAAAATAAAGAAAATGTTTATTTTTATTTTTTTCCACTAGGGTGAGGGTTAGAACTAGGGTTAGGGTTAGAACTAGGGTTAGGGTTAGAACTAGGGTTAGGGTAAGAACTAGGGTTAGGGTTGCAATTAGGGTTAGAATTAGGGTTAGGGTTGGAAATAGGGTATGTGGTACACGGTGCGGATTTGGCTGCGGATCCGCAGCGGATTGGCCGCTGCCGATTCGCAGCAGTTTTCCATGCGTTGTACAGTACCATGTAAACCTATGGAAAACCAAATCCGCTGTGCCCATGGTGTGGAAAATGCCTCATGGAAACACAGAGTTGTATTTTTTGCAGCATGTCCATTCTTTTGCGGATTCTGCAGCGTTTTACACCTGCTCCTCAATAGGAATTCGCAGGTGTAAAACAGCAGGAAATCCACAGGTAAAATTACGATTTTTCAAAAACCGTGCCAAAAAATCCGCACACAAATCCGCATTGTGGGCACATAGCCTTAGGGTTAGGGCTGGAATTAGAGTTAGGGTTGAGATTAGAGTTGGGGTTTGAATTAGGGTTAAGATTAGGGTTAGGGGTGTGTTGGGGTTAGGGTTAGGCTTGGGGTTAGGGTTGGGATTAGGGTTAGGGGTGTGTTTGGGTTAGGGTTATGGTTAGGGTTATGCTTAGGGTTGGGATTAGGGTTAGGGATGTGTTGGGGTTAGGGTTGTGATTAGGGTTATGGTTATTGTTGGGATTAGGGTTAGGGGTGTGTTGGGGTTAGTGTTGGAGATAGAATTGAGGAGTTTCCACTGTTTAGGCACATCAGGGGGTCCCAAACGCGACATGGCGCCACCATTGATTCCAGCCAATCTTGCGTTCAAAAAGTCAAATGGTGCTCCCTCCCTTCCCGACGTGCGCCCAAACAGTGGTTTACCCAAACATATGGGGCATAAGCGTGCTCAGGAAAAATTGCAGAACAACTTTGGGGGTCTAATTTCTCCTGTTACCCTTGGGAAAATAAACAATTGCGGACTAAAAAAATCAATTTTGAGGAAAAGAAAAAGATTTTTTATTTTCACGGCTCTGCGTTATAAACTTCTGTGAAGCACTTGGGGGTAAAAAGTGCTCACTACACATCTAGATAAGTTCCTTGGGGGTTCGAGTTTCCAAAATGGGGTCACTTGTGGGGGGTTTCTACTGTTTAGGCACATCAGGGGCTCTTCAATCGTAACATGATGCCCGCAGACCATTCTATCAAAGTCTGCATTCCAAAACGTCACTACTTCCCTTCCGAGCCCCAACGTGTGCCCAAACAGTGGTTCCCCCCACATATGGGGTGTCACGATCCCTTAGCCGCTGCCACCAATATGTCACGGATTGGGGTGACTTTAGACCAACAGACGACTATCACACGTGCAGGGGGGGCTTATCTTAGTTATCCCTCCACTGCCACAATGTGATGGAAAAAACACACAAGGCTAGGGACCGCTTAGTTTACAGCAGGGGCTTACTAGTATTAAATATTATACCCCATAAATGATTTTTAGGCAGTGTTTATAAAAAGTTATTTTACAAGGATGTTACAAAAGAGACAATTGCAAATATGTACAAGGTAATTATAAAAAAACGGAATAACATGATAAATAACACTTACAGTTGTTCAAAGCATTGCAGGCAACCATACGTCCCAGCTCATTGGACGTGCTCAGGGCTCTCCAGGAAAAGACAAGAAGACTGAGCTGGGGATCTGGGCAGACAGTTATAGCTGGAGCCTGTAACATCCCAGAAAGGGGTTGGATCACCTCGTCCCTCCTACCTCTTCAGTTAACTTACTTTTCCCTAACCTATATCTAATTTCTATAACTCCGCTACAAAACATGTCATCGTCATATCACACCCAGCATTCATCTTGGATTATCGTGGGCATTCCAGTGAGATCAAATATGCCCTGTCTGGGATACATATTTACAGAGAAATCCCTACTTCTTCACCAGATGGAGTTAGACGCCCGTGTTTAGAGTGATGGGTAGGTCCACCGAGTGGAAGTAAGAATATGTATTTTCGTGCTCTTAACTTAGATGGTTTGGTTAATATCTTACAAAAACCAAACAAAGAACTTTCATGGATTCTAGAAGTTTCTCATCCAGTTAAAGCTGGTCACTTTCCACTACAGGAAATGCCGGTCGTAAATACCTTGGTGAGGGGGATGAAAGCTTGTGAGCTGAAAGTCAGGAATTTGCAGCTACAAGCTGTTGCAGAGACACTTTCAAGAAGGGGGGCTTAGCCCACAGCATGCTAGCAAGAGAACTAAACTTATATGATATTTCATACCATATCGTGACATGGGGTATCAGCGTACTCAGGACAAACTGGACAACAAGTTTTGGGGTCCAATTTCTTCTGTTACCCTTGTGAAAATAAAAATTTGCTTGCTAAAAAATAATTTTTAAGGAAAGAAAAATTATTTTTATATTTTCACGGCTCTGCGTTATAAAATTCTGTGAAGCACTTGGGGGTTCAAAGTGCTCACCACACATCTAGATAAGTTACTTGGGGGTCTAGTTTCCAAAATCGGGTCATTTGTGGGGGGTTTCTACTGCTTAGGCACATCAGGGCCTCTGCAAATGTGACATGGTATCCGCTAACGATTGGAGCTAATTTTTCATTCAAAAAGTCAAATGGCGCTCCTTCCCTTCTGAGTCCTGCCTTGTGCCCAAACAATGGTTTACCCCAAATTGAGGTATCGGTGTACTCAGGAGAAATTGCCCAATACATTTTAGGATCCATTGTATCCTGTTGCCCATGTGGAAATGAACAAATTGAGGCTAAAAGAATTTTTTTGTGAAAAAAAAAAAAAAAAAAAAGTACTTTTTCATTTTTACGGATCAATTTGTGAAGCACCTGGGGATTCAAAGTGCTCACTAGCAGTGGTTTACCCCCACATGTGAGGTATCGGTGTACTCAGGAGAAATTGCCCATCATATTTTAGGATCCATTTTATCCTGTTGACCATGTTAAAATGAAAAAATTGAGGCTAAAAGAAATTTTTGGTGAAAAAAAAAAAAAAAGTACTTTTTCATTTTTACGGATCAGTTTGTGAAGCACCTGGGGGGGGTTCAAGGTGCTCACTATGCATCTAGATAAGCTCCTTCTTGGGGGGGGGGGTGTCTAGTTTCCAAAATGGGGTCAGTTGTGGGGGAGTTCCAATGTTTAGGCACACAGGGGCTCTCCAAACGCGACATGATGTCCGCTAAAGATTGGAGCCAGTTTTTCATTGAAAAAGTCAAATGGCGCTCCTTCCCTTCCGAGCCCTGTCATGCGCCCAGACAGTGGTTCTTTCCCCACATATGGGGTATCGGCGTACTCAGGACAAATTGTACAATAACTTTTGGGGTCCAGTTTCGCCTTTTACCCTTGGTAAAATAAAAAAATTGTTGCTAAAAGATCATTTTTGTGACTAAAAAGTTAATTGTTCATTTTTTTCTTCCATGTTGCTTCTGTTGCTGTGAAGCACCTGAAGGGTTAATAAACTTCTTGAATGTGTTTTTGAGCACCTTGAAGGTATGTGCACACGTTCAGGTTTTTTCACGATAAAAACGCTATAAAAACTAATTAAAACGCATGCATTATGCATCCTATCATTTAGAATGCATTCTGCATGTCTTGTGCACATGGTGCGTTTTTTTTCCGCGAAAAAAACACATCGTGGTAAAAAAAAGCAGCATGTTCATTAATTTTTTCCGCAATTCTATGCATTTGGAAAAAAACGCACAAAAAAGCGTCAAAAACGCATGCAAAAAATGCATGCGGATTTCTAGCAGAAATGTCCGGTTTTTGTCAGGAAAATTTTTGCTAGAAATCCTGACGTGTGCACACAGCCTGAGGGGTGCAGTTTTTAGAATGGTGTCACTTTGGGGTATTTTCAGCCATATAGACCCTTCAAACTGACTTCAAATGTGAGATGGTCCCTAAAAAAAATGGTTTTGTAAATTTTGTTGTAAAAATGAGAAATCGCTGGTCAAATTTGAACCTTTATAACTTCCTAGCAAAAAAAAATTTTGTTTCCAAAATTGTGCTGATGTAAAGTAGACATGTGGGTAATGTTATTTATTAACTATTTTGTGTCACATAACTCTCTGGTTTAACAGAATAAAAAATAAAAATTTGAAAATTGTGGAATTTTCCAAATTTTAGCCAAATTTCCATTTTTTTCACACATAAACGCAAAAATTACACTGGTCAGCGCAATTTTTCTGGCAAAAGGTTTTAAAACATATTTGAAGTCAATTTTGGCTGCTGATTATGAATATGATCTCCATTTTTGGCTATCACATCAGGATTTCGAGATATTTTCAGTTTTTGAATAAAATTAATCCTAATGTTTTATGATAAAAACACATGATTTTCGGTACTACATTTTGTATATTTTTAATCAAGGAATAACAAAGATTACAAAGTATATGTACAGCAAATCAAATATGCTTACAGAATTAAACTAAAAAAATATAAAAACACATACATATGGCACACAGATGAATGACAATTGGCAGTGTTTTGAACTTTCTTTTCTTGATCTGTAATGTACAGCTTCTGAGTTGTCTCTCATCAAGCTCCAGCAGTAGTCAGCCATCATATGTGAGTCCCACCGGCCTTGAAACCGTTCTTCCATTGTTTTAATGTCCTGATGAAAACACTCTCGTTGTTCCTCGCTCACATCCCCAAGGTTCTCTATTATAATAATAATAATAATTTTTATTTATATAGCGCTAACATATTCCGCAGCGCTTTACAACTTATAGAGGGGACTTGTACAGACAATAGACATTACAGCATAACAGAAATCATAGTTCAAAACAGATACCAGTAGGAATGAGGGCCCTGCTCGCAAGCTTACAAACTATGAGGAAAAGGGGAGACACGAGAGGTGGATGGTAACAATTGCTTTAGTTATTTGGACCAGCCATAGTGTAAGGCTTGGGTGTTCATGTAAAGCTGCATGAACCAGTTAACTGCCTAAGTATGTAGCAGTACAGACACAGAGGGCTATTAACTGCATAAAGTGTATGAGAACATGATGCAAGGAACCTGATTATGTTTTTTTTTATTATTTTTATTTTTTTTTTTTATAGGCCACACAGGGATAATTAGGTTAAGGCGTTGAGGCGGTAGGCCAGTCTGAACAAATGAGTTTTTAGGGCACGCTTAAAACTATGGGGATTGGGGATTAATCGTAGGTAGTGCATTCCAAAGAATCGGCGCAGCACGTGTAAAGTCTTGGAGATGGGAATGGGAGGTTCTGATTATTGAGGATGCTAACCTGAGGTCATTAGCGGAGCGGAGGGCACGGGTAGGGTGGTAGGCTGAGACCAGAGAGGAGATGTAGGGTGGTGCTGAGCCATGGAGTGCTTTGTGGATGAGGGTAGTAGTTTTGTACTGGATTCTGGAGTGGATGGGTAGCCAGTGTAATGACTGGCACAAGGTAGAGGCATCAGTGTAACGGTTGGTGAGGAATATGTTCCTGGCAGCAGCATTCAGGACAGATTGGAGCGGGAAGAGTTTGGTAAGATGGAGGCCGATTAGTAGAGAGTTACAATAGTCCAGACGAGAATGAATAAGTGAGACAGTAAGAGTTTTTGCAGAGTCGAAAGTAAGAGAAGGGCGAATTCTAGAAATGTTTTTGAGATGCAGATAAGAAGAGCGAGCCAATGATCGGATGTGGGGGGTGAATGAAAGCTCAGAATCAAGGATGACCCCAAGGCAGCGGGCATGTTGCTTTGGAGTAATAATGGAACCGCACACGGAGATGGCAATGTCAGGCAAAGGTAGCTTATTAGAGGGAGAGAACACGAGGAGTTCAGTTTTTGACAGGTTCAGTTTCAGATAGAGGGAGGACATGATGTTAGAGACAGCGGTAAGACAATCACTGGTGTTTTCTAAGAATGTCCGCGTGAAAGCAGGAGAAGAGGTGTATAATTGGGTGTCGTCAGCATAGAGATGGTACTGGAAACCAAATCTACTGGTTGTTTGTCCAATAGGGGCAGTATACGAAGAGGAGGGGGCCTAGGACTGATCCTTGAGGAACCCCAACAGTAAGGGGAAGGTGAGAGGAGGAACCAGCAAAACATACAGTGAAGGATCGGTCAGAGAGATAGAAGGAGAACCAAGAGAGAACGGTGTCCTTGATGCCGATGGAGGGGAGCATAGTGAGGAGGAGCTGATGATCCACAGTGTCGAATGCTGCGGAGAGATCCAAGAGAATTAGCATGGAGTAGTGACCATTAGATTTAGCTGTTAGTAGGTCATTAGAGACTTTAGTGAGGGCAGTTTCAGTAGAGTGTAAAGAGCGGAAGCCAGATTGAAGAGGGTCGAAAAGAGAGTTATCTGAGAGATAGCGGGTAAGACGGGAGTGGACCAGGCGTTCGAGGAGTTTAGAGATGAAGGGAAGATTAGAGACAGGTCTATAATTAGCGGCACAATTTTGGTTGAGGGAGGGTTTTTTAAGTAATGGATGTATGATGGCATGCTTAAATGAGGAGGGAAAAATACCGGAAGTGAGGGAAAGGTTGAATATTTTTGTTAGGTGAGAGGTGACAGCCGGGGAAAGGGACTGGAGGAGATGTGACGGAATGGTGCAAGTGGTCGGGCGAGAAGATGCAAGGAGCCTGCTTACTTCTTCTGTAACTGGTTCAAAGTCAGAGAGTGAACTAGATGCAGAGGGGGAGGGAGGACAGTGCATGGTATGAAGAGATTGGGAGATGATTTCCTGTCGAATGTGGTCAATTTTTTCTTTGAAGTAATTGGCCAGATCGTCAGCGCGGAGATCTGTGGTTGGGGCCTGCTCTCTTGGGTTGAGTAGGGACTGGAAAGTGTCGAAGAGACGTTTAGGGTTATTGGACAGCGAGGTGATGAGGGTGTTGAAATAGGTTTGTTTGGAGAGGTGAAGGGCAGAGTTGTATGTTTTTAGCATGAACTTATAATGGATGAAATCTTCGGGTAGATTAGATTTTCTCCACAGACGTTCGGCGCACCTGGAGCACCGCTGCAGGAAACGTGTTTGCAGCGTGTGCCACGGTTGTCGCCATCTGTGCTGAGTTGTTCTATGTATAGGAGGTGCAGCTTCATCCAGGGCACTTTGCAGGGTTTCATTGTAATGCTTCAGAGCAGAATCAGGACATGAGATGGAGAAGATTGGGGCCAATGAGGACTGCAAGTTCTTCATAAGTTTCTGGGTGTTAATGGCCTGTATGTTTCTATAAGTGTGGAAAGTGGGGGTGACCTGAGCGGGATGGCAGTTCTTGATAGAGAATGAAAGAAGGTTGTGGTCAGAGAGCGGGAGAGGGGAGTTTGTGAAATCATCCAGTGAGCAAAGCCGGGAGAAGACCAAGTCAAGGGAGTTTCCATCTTCATGCGTTGGAGAGTTAGTATGCTGCGAGAGGCTGAAAGAGGAGGTTAGAGATAAAAGGTGAGAAGCAGATGGTTAGAGGGGAGAAGCAATGGGGATGTTGAAATCACCCATGATAAGGGTGGGGGTGTCACAGGAGAGAAAGTGTGGAAGCCAGGTGGCAAAATGATCCAGGAACTGATGAGAGGGGCCAGGAGGACGATACACCACCGTTACTCACATGGAGAAGGGGACGTAGAGTCTGACGGCATGGACCTCAAAGGAAGGGAATACAAGTGAGGGTACTTGGGGGATAACTTGGAAGGTACATTTGGGTGAAAGGAGCAGACCAATGCCTCCACCTGCTCTGTTGTCTGATCTTGGGGTATGAGAAAAGTGTAGTCCACCATATGAGAGAGCAGCAGCAGCGGTGGTGTCTGACTGCTGGATCCAGGTTTCAGTAAGAGCCAGGAGATTAAGAGAGTTAGGGTACCGTTACACTAAACGATTTACCAACGATCACGACCAGCGATACGACCTGGCCGTGATCGTTGGTAAGTCGTTGTGTGGTCGCTGGGGAGCTGTCACACAGACAGCTCTCCAGCGACCAACGATGCAGAAGTCCCCGGGTAACCAGGGTAAACATCGGGTTACTAAGCGCAGGGCCGCGCTTAGTAACCCGATGTTTACCCTGGTTACCATCGTAAATGTAAAAAAAAACAAACAGTACATACTCACATTCCGGTGTCCGTCAGGTCCCTCGCCGTCTGCTTCCCGCACTGACTGTGAGTGCCGGCCGTAAAGTAAAAGCAGAGCACAGCGGTGACATCACCGCTGTGCCCTGCTTTCCGGCCGGCACTCAGTCAGTGCGGGAAGCAGACGGCGAGGGACCTGACGGACACCGGAATGTGAGTATGTACTGTTTAGTTTTTTTTACATTTACGATGGTAACCAGGGTAAACATCGGGTTACTAAGCGCGGCCCTGCGCTTAGTAACCCGATGTTTACCCTGGTTACAAGCGAACGCATCGCTGGATCGGTGTCACACACACCGATCCAGCGATGACAGCGGGAGATCCAGCGATGACAGCGGGAGATCCAGCGACGAAATAAAGTTCCAAACGATCTGCTACGACGTACGATTCTCAGCGGGGTCCCTGATCGCTGCTGCGTGTCAGACACAGCGAGATCGTATGGATATCGCTGGAACGTCACGGATCGTACCGTCGTAGCGACCAAAGTGCCACTGTGAGACGGTACCCTTAGAAAGGAAAAAGTCATGAATGAAGGAGAGTTTATTACATACAGAGCGCGAATTCCAAAGGGCACAATCTGGAAAAAAGTCCAAATGGCTGTGTAAATAGTGAATCTTGACACTCATTCTACATCCAAGATTTCACAGACTCATTAGTAGCTCTTCCACAATCTCTTCATAGTTGTCTGCTTTCTTATTCCCTAGAAAATTCTGCACCACATTACAAAATGCATTCCAAGCTCTTTCGTCTGTCTCATTCATTGATGTGATAAAATTTGGGTATCTCATAAGTGTTCTTATTTGAGATCCATCAAATATTCCAGCCTTTTTCTTCTCTTCACTAAGACAAGGAAAAGTTGAACATATATAGTTAAAGCATTCTCCACTGTGACTGAGAGCTTTGACGAACTGCTTAATCAATCCAAGTTTTATGTGTAAGGGAGGAAAGACGATGTCTTTCCTATCCACTAGAGGATCATGGATGACATTCTTATCGCCAAATGCCAAACTCTGTCGCTGAGGCCATTCAGTTTTCACCCAATGCTCTGCTGTAGCTCTACTGTCCCAGTAGCACAGAAAACAAGGGTGTTATCATAACAAATGGGAATTATGCATGTTCAAAGAAAACAAAGATATTCTCACATTTATTGGGAGACTAAATGAAAACTAAATTTACCTTAGTGAACTGTATAAACCGGCACTTCATTCATGAAAATGGGCTATATACCTTTAGCGCAAAAACGTGATGTGATAGAGAAATTATAAGATCAGATTTGAATTCAGCACCCTCAAATTAGTCTAAAACTGTTCTTAAAGTCCATGCCAGAAAAAATGTTTTTATTTTTTTTTGTAGACCAGTGTTATCGACCTAAATTTAACACTAACATGAAACCCAATATGTCACGAAAAAACAATCTCAGAACCGCTAGGATCCATTGAAGCGTTCCGGAGTTATTACCTTATAAATGGATACTGGTCAGAATTGCAAAAAATGGCCAGGTCATTAAAGGTCAAAATAGGCTGGGTCATGAAGGGGTTAGGCTACGTTCACATTTGCGTTGTTGTGTGTTGCGTCGGCGACGCATCGGCGACACAACGCACAACGCATGCAAAACGCATTGTTTTGTGACGCATGCGTCCTTTTTTTTGCTTGATTTTGGACGCACAAAAATGCAACTTGCTGAGTCCTCTGCGCCCTGACGCATGCGCCGCAGTGACGCATGCGTCACAAAACGCAAGTGCAACGCATGTCCATGCGCCCCCATGTTAAATATAGGGGCGCATGACGCATGCGTCGCCGCAGCGGCGCCCGACGCTGCGTCGCACAACGCTAATATGAACGTAGCCTTAAAGATTTTTCTGTATTTTCATAACTATGAAAATTGTACATTCACACTGAAGGCTTCAAAAGAGTGTGCAAAGCAGTCATCAAAGCAAAAGGTGGCTACTTTGAAGAACCTAGAATATAAGACATATTTTCAGTTGTTTCACAATTTTTTGTTAAGTATAATAATTCCACATGTGTTAATTCATAGTTTTGATGCCTTCAGTGTGAATGCACAATTTTCATAGTCATGAACATTTTTTAAATGATGTGTGTCCAAACTTTTGCCCTGTACAGCATGTATGTATGTATGTATGTGTGTGTGTGTGTGTATATATATATATTACTGTATGTATGTATGTGTGTGTATATACACTCACTGGCCACTTTATTAGGTACACCTGTCCAACTTCTTGTTAACACTTAATTTCTAATCAGCCAATCACATGGCGGCAACTCAGTGCATTTAGGCATGTAGACATGGTCAAGACAATCTCCTGCAGTTCAAACCGAGCATCAGTATGGGGAAGAAAGGTGATTTGAGTGCCTTTGAACGTGGCATGGTTGTTGGTGCCAGAAGGGCTGGTTTGAGTATTTCAGAAACTGCTGATCTACTGGGATTTTCACGCACAACCATCTCTAGGGTTTACAGAGAATGGTCCGAAAAAGAAAAAAAATTCAGTGAGCGGCAGTTCTGTGGGCGGAAATGCCTTGTTGATGCCAGAGGTCAGAGGAGAATGGGCAGACTGGTTCGAGCTGATAGAAAGGCAACAGTGACTCAAATCGCCACCCGTTACAACCAAGGTAGGCCTAAGAGCATCTCTGAACGCACAGTGCGTCGAACTTTGAGGCAGATGGGCTACAGCAGCAGAAGACCACACCGGGTACCACTCCTTTCAGCTAAGAACAGGAAACTGAGGCTACAATTTGTACAAGCTCATCGAAATTGGACAGTAGAAGATTGGAAAAACGTTGCTTGGTCTGATGAGTCTCGATTTCTGCTGCGACATTCGGATGGTAGGGTCAGAATTTGGCGTAAACAACATGAAAGCATGGATCCATCCTGCCTTGTATGGAGCATCTTTGGGATGTGCAGCCGACAAATCTGCGGCAACTGTGTGATGCCATCATGTCAATATGGACCAAAATCTCTGAGGAATGCTTCCAGCACCTTGTTGAATCTATGCCACGAAGAATTGAGGCAGTTCTGAAGGCAAAAGGGGGTCCAACCCGTTACTAGCATGGTGTACCTAATAAAGTGGCCGGTGAGTGTATATATATACATACATAAACAAAAAGCAGCACCAAAAAAATCAAAGGGTGCAAAAAATCCTTCCAGGTATATACCAAACCTCATGCTATAATCCAGAAAAATGAAGGCAGCACTCCAATAGAAAAAATAAAGGTGGTTTATTGGCCCATGTGCGACGTCTCTGTCCAGGATGTGGCCCTTTCTCAAGCCTGAGATTATATATTCTGGAATATATATATATATATATATATATATATATATATATATATATATATATATATATATATATATATATATATATATATATATATATATATATATATATATATATATACATATACAGGTCCTTCTCAAAAAATTAGCATATAGTGTTAAATTTCATTATTTACCATAATGTAATGATTACAATTAAACTTTCATATATTATAGATTCATTATCCACCAACTGAAATTTGTCAGGTCTTTTATTGTTTTAATACTGATGATTTTGGCATACAACTCCTGATAACCCAAAAAACCTGTCTCAATAAATTAGCATATTTCACCCGTCCAATCAAATAAAAGTGTTTTTTTAATAACAAACAAAAAAACCATCAAATAATAATGTTCAGTTATGCACTCAATACTTGGTCGGGAATCCTTTGGCAGAAATGACTGCTTCAATGCGGCGTGGCATGGAGGCAATCAGCCTGTGACACTGCTGAGATGTTATGGAGGCCCAGGATGCTTCAATAGCGGCCTTAAGCTCATCCAGAGTGTTGGGTCTTGCATCTCTCAACTTTCTCTTCACAATATCCCACAGATTCTCTATGGGGTTCAGGTCAGGAGAGTTGGCAGGCCAATTGAGCACAGTAATACCATGGTCAGTAAACCATTTACCAGTGGTTTTGGCACTGTGAGCAGGTGCCAGGTCGTGCTGGAAAATGAAATCTTCATCTCCATAAAGCATTTCAGCTGCATTGACCCTGCCCTTGATGAAACACAGTGGACCAACACCAGCAGCTGACATGGCACCCCACACCATCACTGACTGTGGGTACTTGACACTGGACTTCAGGCATTTTGGCATTTCCTTCTCCCCAGTCTTCCTCCAGACTCTGGCACCTTGATTTCCGAATGACATGCAAAATTTGCTTTCATCAGAAAAAAGTACTTGGGACCACTTAGCAACAGTCCAGTGCTGCTTCTCTGTAGCCCAGGTCAGGCGCTTCTGCCGCTGTTTATGGTTCAAAAGTGGCTTTACCTGGGGAATGCGGCACCTGTAGCCCATTTCCTGCACACGCCTGTGCACGGTGGCTCTGGATGTTTCCACACCAGACTCAGTCCACTGCTTCCTCAGGTTCCCCAAGGTCTGGAATCGGTCCTTCTCCACAATCTTCCTCAGGGTCCGGTCACCTCTTCTCGTTGTACAGCGTTTTCTGCCACATTGTTTCCTTCCAACAGACTTACCATTGAGGTGCCTTGATACAGCACTCTGGGAACAGCCTATTTGTTGAGAAATTTATTTCTGGGTCTTACCCTCTTGCTTGAGGGTGTCAATGATGGCCTTCTTGACATCTGTCAGGTCGCTAGTCTTACCCATGATGGGGGTTTTGAGTAATGAACCAGGCAGGGAGTTTTTAAAAGCCTCAGGTATCTTTTGCATGTGTTTAGAGTTAATTAGTTGATTCAGAAGATTTGGGTAATAGGTCGTTTAGAGAACCTTTTCTTGATATGCTAATTTATTGAGACAGGTTTTTTGGGTTTTCAGGAGTTGTATGCCAAAATCATCAGTATTAAAACAATAAAATACCTGACAAATTTCAGTTAGTGGATAATGAATCTATAATATATGAAAGTTTAATTGTAATCATTACATTATGGTAAATAATGAAATTTAACACTATATGCTAATTTTTTGAGAAGGACCTGTATATATATACACTCACCGGCCACTTTATTAGGTACACCATGCTAGTAACGGGTTGGACCCCCTTTTGCCTTCAGAACTGCCTCAATTCTTCGTGGCATAGATTCAACAAGGTGCTGGAAGCATTCCTCAGAGATTTTGGTCCATATTGACATGATGGCATCACACAGTTGCCGCAGATTTGTCGGCTGCACATCCCAAAGATGCTCCATACAAGGCAGGATGGATCCATGCTTTCATGTTGTTTACGCCAAATTCTGACCCTACCATCCGAATGTCGCAGCAGAAATCGAGACTCATCAGACCAAGCAACGTTTTTCCAATCTTCTACTGTCCAATTTCGATGAGCTTGTGCAAATTGTAGCCTCAGTTTCCTGTTCTTAGCTTAAAGGAGTGGTACCCGGTGTGGTCTTCTACTGCTGTAGCCCATCTGCCTCAAAGTTCGACGCACTGTGCGTTCAGAGATGCTCTTAGGCCTACCTTGGTTGTAACGGGTGGCGATTTGAGTCACTGTTGCCTTTCTATCAGCTCGAACCAGTCTGCCCATTCTCCTCTGACCTCTGGCATCAACAAGGCATTTCCGCCCACAGAACTGCCGCTCACTGGATTTTTTTTCTTTTTCGGGCCATTCTCTGTAAACCCTAGAGATGGTTGTGCGTGAAAATCCCAGTAGATCAGCAGTTTCTGAAATACTCAAACCAGCCCTTCTGGCACCAACAACCATGCCACGTTCAAAGGCACTCAAATCACCTTTCTTCCCCATACTGATGCTCGGTTTGAACTGCAGGAGATTGTCTTGACCATGTCTACATGCCTAAGTGCACTGAGTTGCCGCCATGTGATTGGCTGATTAGAAATTAAGTGTTAACAAGAAGTTGGACAGGTGTACCTAATAAAGTGGCCAGTGAGTGTATATATATATATACATATATATATACAATATAACAGTGACTCAAATCGCCACCCGTTACAACCAAGGTAGGCCTAAGAGCATCTCTGAACGCACAGTGCGTCGAACTTTGAGGCAGATGGGCTACAGCAGCAGAAGACCACACCGGGTACCACTCCTTTCAGCTAAGAACAGGAAACTGAGGCTACAATTTGCACAAGCTCATCGAAATTGGACAGTAGAAGATTGGAAAAACGTTGCTTGGTCTGATGAGTCTCGATTTCTGCTGCGACATTCGGATGGTAGGGTCAGAATTTGGCGTAAACAACATGAAATCTTTGGGATGTGGTGGAACGGGAGATTCGCATCAGGGATGTGCAGCCGACAAATCTGCGGCAACTGTGTGATGCCATCATGTCAATATGGACCAAAATCTCTGAGGAATGCTTCCAGCACCTTGTTGAATCTATGCCACGAAGAATTGAGGCAGTTCTGAAGGCAAAAGGGGTCCAACCCGTTACTAGCATGGTGTACCTAATAAAGTGGCCAGTGAGTGTATATATATATATTTATTTATTATAGATATAATATATATATATATATATATATATATATATATATATATATATATATATATACCTTCTGCGTTTAGGTGCTGGCCGTGACACCTGCGCTGCAGCATAATCGCATGTTTATTGTGCAGTTAATAGCTGTGCTTGATGTTTTCCTGTGGAATATAAAAACAATCGATTTTAAAATGGCACTTGCCGCACCTTCACAGTAGTGGCTATCGGTGTATATAGAGGTGATCCGAAAGCTGCTACTGCGTATGTCCTGGTGGCGCCGTCTTGCTAGAGAGGAAAAAAAATCATCCTCCAAGGCTGGTTTCACACTTGCGTTTTGATCTGCAGCGTTTTTTAAAAAAACGCATGTGGTGAAAAAACGTATGTAAACGCGGCAAAACGCCACGTTTTTTAGACGCATGCGTTTTTGCATGCAGAAAAAAAAACGCGGCGTTTTGCCGCAATTACATGCCTTTTTTCCAGCGTTTGCGTTTTTTAAACGCATGCTGAGAAGTGTGTGACAGCTGCCAATCATCAAAATCAACTAGAAAACCCACTATAAACAGAAATAGCTAGGGTTAGGGTTGGGATCCCTAGTAACCCTAGGGATCCTAACCCTACCCCTAACCCTAACCCTGACAAGCCACCCCCCACCATCAAGGTGATAAAGGCATCCTAACCCTAACCCTGAAAAGCCACCCCCCACCATCAAGGTGATAAAGGCATCCTAACCCTAACCCTGACAAGCCACCCCCCACCATCAAGTTGATAAAGGCATCCAAACCCTAACCCTGACAAGCCACCCCCCACCATCAAGGTGATAAAGGCATCCAAACCCTAACCCTAACCCTGACAAGCCACCCCCCACCATCAAGGTGATAAAGGCATCCTAACCCTAACCCTGACAAGCCAACCCCAACCATCAAGGTGATAAAGGCATCCTAACCCTAACCCTGACAAGCAAACCCCAACCATCAAGGTGATAAAGGCATCCAAACCCTAACCCTACCCCTAACCCTAGGGATCCATAGGAATTGGCTATTATGTTGACCTGGTGACCAGGACATTCTTCTAATAAAAAGCTTTGTTCAATGTGGACACCCCAAGATATACGGTATTGCTATAGACTACTAAAAATATAAACTCGTAGAGTATTGACTGTCATATAGGGGTAGGGTTAGGGTTTGGATCCCTTTATCACCTTGATGGTGGGGGGTGGCTTGTCAGGGGTAGGGTTAGGGTTAGGGTTTTCTTGTTTTTTCTTGTGTTTAGGATTAGGATTAGGGTTTTCTTGTTTTTTCTTGTGTTTTCTTGTGTTTTTCTATAAAAACGCATGCGTTTTTAACGCAAGCAAACGCATGTGCTTAAAAACGCATGCGTTTACAAAGACAGTAATGCATTTTTTTGCGGCGAAAAAACGCATGCATTTTTTGGCGGCAAAAAAACGCTGCTAGAAATTACTACATGTTGCATTTCTGCAAATGAACGCCTCCTCAAAAAACGCATGCGTTGCCGAAAACGCGTCAAAACGCACGCTAAAAAACGCATGCGTATTTTAATGTTAAGTATAGAAAAAAAATGCATGCGTTTTTTAGCGCTAAAACGCAGCGGACAAAAACGCAAGTGTGAAACCAGCCCAAGATGGCGCCACCCGCGCCTGTGCAGTAGCAGCTCTCGGCTGGTATTCTCAGGCTGGTAAAGGACCATGGATATTGGCTTCCCAACCTAAAAATAGCAGCTATTCTGGCTCTTTGCCCAGCTCTTCCCACTTTCCCTGTAGCGGTGGCAAGTGGGGTTCATATTTGTGGTGTTGAAGTTACCTTTATAGTGTCTGGTGACATCAAGCCCACGGCTTAGTCTTATAGACACTTCTCTATTACTAAGACTCCCATCCATTACTAATTCTGTAGATACATGATCAAGACACAGCCAGAATAAAGTCCTTTATTAGAAATAAAACAAACATACTTTACCATTTTTATTTAAAATAACAAACACAGTTATACTCACCTAACCCCTATTCCACCGAAGCCCTCATTCTCCTGTAATAAAACTAAAATAAAAAACAACCATATTCCTCACCTGTCCGTTGTTCTGTTCCACGCCGTAATCCATGTCTGGGGAATAAACAGTTTTCAACTTGGATGGTGCCAAGTTGTAACCATCCAGGCTTAAAACCACTGATGAATGAGCAGTGTCAGTGACTAGCGGTGACATCATCGAGGTTACGGTCTGTCACTGAGACTGTGTTCCCAGCCTGGCCAATGAACTGTGGTGACCTCGGTGAGCTTCCCGCTAGCTGTTGTGAATTCCACTCTTGGGCTCCCTCCGGTGGTTGTAAGTGGCACTTTTGTGAGTTCTGCTCTTGGGCTCCCTCCGGTGGATTTAAGTGGAACTGCTGCTCCTTGGATTTAGCAGTCAGCAGCTGCTTCCACTGATCGTCTATTCTGGCTCGGCTATTTATCCTGGCTCTATCCTTCAGCTAGTGCCAGTTGTCAATGGTTCCTGCTTGGATTCACATCTCTCTTGGATTTCCCTGATATGCTGACCAGTTCAGCAAAGATAAGTCCTTGCTTTGTTCTTTTGCTTTCCACTTGTTGTGGACTTAATCGTTCAGCACATTCTATGTTTTTTTTCTAGTCCAGCTTGTCAGTATGGATTTATTCAGTTAAGCTGGAAGCTCTGGGAAGCAGATTTACCCTCCGCACCTTTAGTCAGGTGTGGAGATTTTTGTAAACTCTGTGGTGGATTTTTCTAGTTTTTAATACTGACCACACAGCATTCTGTCCTGTTCTATCTATCTAGCTAGATTGGCCTCCTTTGCTACATCCTAGTTTCATTCTGTGTATGTCATTTCCCTCTCCACTCACAGTCAATATTTGTGGGGGGCTGTCTGTCCTTTGGGAATTTTCTCTGAGGCAAGATAGCTTTCCTGTTTCTATCTTTAGGGGTAGTTAGTCCTCCGGCTGTGACGAGGTGTCTAGGGAGTGACAGGAACATCTCACGGCTACTTCTAGTGTTGTGTTAAGCTCAGGAACTGCGGTCAGTACAGGTACCACCTCCTCCAGAGCACGTCCCATGTTGCTCCTAAACCACCAGTTCATAACAGTACAACTGGCAAAAAAATTAATTAAATGCATCTCAAAAGAAGGAAAAAAGAAAAATTCTGAGCCATTTTTTTTTCTGCAGTCTGTTTTGTCTTTTTTTTCCTCTTAATCTCATGGGTGGTTCCGGATTTTGGCGCTGGCATGGATGTTCAGGGTTTGTTTTCTCGTGTGGATCAACTTGCTGCAAGAGTACAGAGTATCCAAAATTATGTTGTCCAGACTCCGGCTTTAGAGCCTAAAATTCCTACTCCTGATTTGTTTTTTGGGGACAGATCCAAGTTTTTGAACTTTAAAAATAACTGCAAATTGTTTTTCACTTTGAAACCCCGTTCCTCTGGTGATCCCATTCAGCAGGTTAAAATCGTCATCTCTCTGCTGCGTGGCGACCCTCAGGACTGGGCATTCTCCCTTGAATCAGGGAATCCGGCATTGCTTAATGTAGACGCATTTTTTTCAAGCGCTCGGATTATTGTATGACGGACCTAATTCTGTGGATCATGCAGAAAAAACCTTGTTGGCCCTATGTCAGGGTCAGGAAGCGGCAGAATTATACTGCCAGAAATTTAGAAAATGGTCTGTGCTCACTAAATGGAATGAGGATGCTCTGGCAGCAATTTTCAGAAAGGGTCTTTCTGAAGCCCTTAAAGATGTTATGGTGGGGTTCCCCACGCCTCCTGGTTTGAGCGAATCTATGTCTCTAGCCATTCAGATTGATCGGCGCCTGCGCGAGCGCAAAGTTGTGCACCATATGGCAGTGTCCTCTGAGCGGAGTCCTGAGCCTATGCAATGTGATAGGATTTTGACTAGAGCAAAACGGCAGGGATTCAGACGTCAGAATGGGCTGTGTTTTTACTGTGGTGATTCTGCTCATGTTATTTCTGATTGCCCTAACCGTACTAAGAGGGTCGCTAGGTCTGTTACCATCAGTACTGTACAGCCTAAATTTCTCTTATCTGTGACCCAGATTTGCTCATTATCGTCCTTTTCTGTCATGGCATTTGTGGATTCAGGCGCTGCCCTGAACTTAATGGACTTGGAATTCGCCAGGCGCTGTGGTTTTTCCTTGCAGCCTTTGCAGAGCCCTATTCCTTTGAGGGGGATTGATGCTACACCATTGGCCAAGAATAAACCTCAGTATTGGACTCAGCTGACCATGTGCATGGCTCCAGCACATCAGGAAGATTGCCGTTTTCTGGTGTTGCATAACTTGCATGATGTTGTTGTACTGCGTTTTCCATGGTTACAGGAACATAATCCGGTGCTGGACTGGAAATCTATGTCTGTGACTAGTTGGGATTGTCAAGGGGTACATTGTGACGTTCCTTTGATGTCAATTTCCTCTTCCCCCTCTTCTGAAGTCCCTGAGTTTTTGTCGGATTTTCAGGATGTATTTGATGAGCCCAAGTCCAGTTCCCTTCCTCCACATAGGGACTGTGATTGTGCTATTAACTTGATTCCTGGCTGTAAGTTCCCTAAGGGCCGACTTTTCAATCTCTCTGTGCCAGAGCATGCCGCCATGCGGAGTTATGTCAAGGAGTCTTTGGAGAAGGGGCATATTCGGCCGTCCTCGTCACCATTGGGAGCGGGATTCTTTTTTGTTGCCAAGAAGGATGGCTCCTTGAGACCCTGTATTGATTATCGCCTTCTTAATAAGATCACGGTCAAATTCCAATACGCTTTACCTTTGCTTTCTGATTTGTTTGCTCTGATTAAGGGGGCTAGTTGGTTTACTAAGATTGACCTTCGAGGGGCATATAATCTTGTTCGTATTAAACAGGGTGACGAATGGAAAACTGCATTTAATACGCCCGAAGGCCATTTTGAATACCTTGTGATGCCTTTCGGGCTTTCTAATGCTCCTTCTGTATTTCAGTCCTTCATGCATGATATTTTCCGCAATTATCTTGATAAATTCATGATTGTGTGTTTGGATGATATTTTGATTTTTTCCGATGATTGGGAGTCTCATGTGAAGCAGGTCAGGATGGTATTCCAGATCCTTCGTGATAATGCTTTATTTGTGAAGGGGTCTAAGTGCCTATTTGGAGTTCAGAAGGTCTCTTTTTTGGGTTTTATTTTTTCTCCCTCGTCTATAGAAATGGATCCTGTTAAGGTCTAAGCCATTCATGACTGGATTCAACCCACATCGGTGAAGAGCCTTCAGAAATTTTTGGGCTTTGCTAATTTTTATCGCCGTTTCATTGCCAACTTTTCCAGTGTGGTTAAGCCCCTGACCGATTTGACGAAGAAAGGCGCTGATGTGACGAATTGGTCCTCTGCGGCTGTTGAGGCCTTTCAGGAGCTTAAACGCCGATTTACTTCTGCCCCTGTGTTGCGTCAGCCGGATGTTTCTCTTCCTTTTCAGGTTGAAGTTGACGCTTCTGACATTGGGGCAGGGGCCGTTTTGTCTCAGAGGAATTCTGATGGTTCTTTGATGAAACCGTGTGCTTTTTTTTCCAGAAAGTTTTCGCCTGCGGAGCGCAATTATGACGTTGGCAATCGGGAGTTGTTGGCTATGAAGTGGGCATTTGAGGAGTGGCAACATTGGCTTGAGGGAGCCAAGCACCGCGTTGTGGTCTTGACCGATCATAAGAATCTGATTTACCTCGAGTCGGCCAAGCGGCTGAACCCTAGACAGGCTCGATGGTCCCTGTTTTTCTCCCGTTTTGATTTTGTGGTCTCGTATCTTCCGGGATCTAAGAATGTTAAGGCTGATGCCCTCTCTAGGAGTTTTTTGCCTGATTCTCCTGGAGTCCTTGAGCCGGTTGGCATTCTTAAAGAAGGGGTAATTCTTTCTGCCATCTCCCCTGATTTGCGGCGGGTGCTTCAGGAATTTCAGGCTGATAAACCTGACCACTGTCCAGTGGGGAAGCTGTTTGTTCCTGATAGATGGACTAGTAAGGTAATTTCTGAGGTTCATTGTTCAGTGTTGGCTGGTCATCCTGGTATTTTTGGTACCAGAGATTTGGTTGCTAGGTCCTTTTGGTGGCCTTCCTTGTCGCGGGATGTGCGTTCTTTTGTGCAGTCCTGTGGGACTTGTGCCCGGGCCAAGCCTTGCTGTTCCCACGCTAGTGGGTTGCTTTTGCCTTTGCCGGTCCCTGAGAGGCCCTGGACGCATATTTCCATGGATTTTATTTTGGATCTTCCTGTTTCCCAGAAGATGTCTGTTATCTGGGTGGTTTGTGACCGGTTCTCTAAAATGGTCCATTTGGTACCTTTGCCTAAATTGCCTTCCTCCTCTGATTTGGTTCCATTGTTTTTTCAGCATGTGGTTCGTTTGCATGGCATTCCGGAGAATATTGTGTCTGACAGAGGTTCCCAGTTTGTTTCTAGGTTTTGGCGGGCCTTTTGTGCTAGGATGGGCATTGATTTGTCTTTTTCTTCGGCGTTCCATCCTCAGACAAATGGCCAAACTGAGCGAACTAATCACACCTTGGAAACCTATTTGAGATGCTTTGTGTCTGCTGATCAGGATGATTGGGTGGCTTTCTTCCCGTTGGCCGAGTTTGCCCTTAATAATCGGGCTAGTTCGGCTACTTTGGTTTCGCCTTTCTTTTGTAATTTTGGTTTTCATCCTCGTTTTTCTTTGGGGTAGGTTGAGCCTTCTGATTGTCCTGGTGTGGATTCTGTGGTGGACAGGTTACAGCAGATTTGGACTCATGTGGTGGACAATTTGACGTTGTCTCAGGAAAAGGCTCAGCGTTTTGCTAACCGCCGTCGGTGTGTTGGTCCCCGGCTTCGGGTGGGGGATTTAGTCTGGATATCTTCTCGTCATGTTCCTATGAAGGTTTCTTCCCCTAAGTTCAAACCTCGGTTTATTGGTCCTTATAAGATTTCTGAGATTATCAATCCGGTATCTTTTCGTTTGGCCCTTCCAGCCTCTTTTGCCATCCATAATGTTTTCCATAGATCTTTGTTGCGGAGCTATGTGGTGCCCGTTGTTCCCTCTGTGGATCTTCCTGCCCCGGTGTTGGTTGATGGGGAGTTGGAATATGTGGTGGAGAAAATTTTGGATTCTCGTTTTTCGAGGCGGAGGCTTCAGTATCTTGTCAAGTGAAAGGGTTATGGCCAGGAGGTTAATTCTTGGGTTGTTGCCTCCGATGTCCATGCCGCCGATTTGGTTCGTGCCTTTCACTTGGCTCGTCCTGATCGGCCTGGGGGCTCTGGTGTGGGTTCGGTGACCCCTCCTCAAGGGGGGGGGTACTGTTGTGAATTCCGCTCTTGGGCTCCCTCCGGTGGTTGTAAGTGGCACTTTTGTGAGTTCTGCTCTTGGGCTCCCTCCGGTGGATTTAAGTGGAACTGCTGCTCCTTGGATTTAGCAGTCAGCAGCTGCTTCCACTGATCGTCTATTCTGGCTCGGCTATTTATCCTGGCTCTATCCTTCAGCTAGTGCCAGTTGTCAATGGTTCCTGCTTGGATTCACATCTCTCTTGGATTTCCCTGATATGCTGACCAGTTCAGCAAAGATAAGTCCTTGCTTTGTTCTTTTGCTTTCCACTTGTTGTGGACTTAATCGTTCAGCACATTCTATGTTTTTTTTCTAGTCCAGCTTGTCAGTATGGATTTATTCAGTTAAGCTGGAAGCTCTGGGAAACAGATTTACCCTCCGCACCTTTAGTCAGGTGTGGAGATTTTTGTAAACTCTGTGGTGGATTTTTCTAGTTTTTAATACTGACCGCACAGCATTCTGTCCTGTTCTATCTATCTAGCTAGATTGGCCTCCTTTGCTACATCCTAGTTTCATTCTGTGTATGTCATTTCCCTCTCCACTCACAGTCAATATTTGTGGGGGGCTGTCTGTCCTTTGGGAATTTTCTCTGAGGCAAGATAGCTTTTCTGTTTCTATCTTTAGGGGTAGTTAGTCCTTCGGCTGTGACGAGGTGTCTAGGGAGTGACAGGAACATCCCACGGCTACTTCTAGTGTTGTGTTAAGCTCAGGAACTGCGGTCAGTACAGGTACCACCTCCTCCAGATCACGTCCCATATTGCTCCTAAACCACCAGTTCATAACAGCTAGCACCGTGAAAAAGTCTCACAGTGCAGAGGTGAATTCACCCCAGTTCACAAAGAGAATTTCACTGCAGTGAGTTTGAACTGCAGTGAACTCGCCTCTGTAGTGTGATGCAGTATGCACAAGATAAAGATACTGTGCACTATGAAGCTGCATCACACATGTACAGAAGCACTGCAGTATGAAGCTGCATCACACATGTACACAGACACTGCAGTATGAAGCTGCATCACACATGCACAAAAACACTGCACTAGGAAGCTGCATTGCACATGTACACAGACACTGCAGTATGAAGCTGCATCACACATTTACACAAACACTGCCATATGAAGCTGCATTACACATGTATAATGCAGCTTCATACTGCAGTGTCTGTGTACATGTACACAAACATTGCAATATGAAGCTGCATCACACAGGTGCACAGACACTGCAGTATGAAGCTGGATCACACATGTATACAGACACTGCAGCATGAAGCTGCATGACACATGTACACACACTGCAGTATGAAGCTGCATCACACATGTACACAGACACTGCAATATGAAGCTACATCACACAGGTGCACAGACACTGCAATATGAAGCTGCATCACACAGGTGCACAGACACTGCAATATGAAGCTGCATTACACATGTACACAAACACTGCAGTATGAAGTTGCATCACAGGTAAACACATTGCAGTATGAAGCTGCATTACACATGTACACAAACACCAGTATGAAGCTGCATCTCATATGTACACCGACACTCTGCAGTATAAAGCTGCATTACCCATGTGCACAAACACTGCAGTATGAAGATGCATCACACGTACACAAACACTGCAGTATGAAGCTGCATCACACATGTGCACAGACACTGCAGTATGAAGCTGCATCACACATGTACACAAACACTTCAGTATGAAACTGCATCACCCATGTACACAGACATTGCAATATGAAGATGCATCACTCAGGTGAACAAACACTGCAGTATGAAGCTGCATCACACATGTACACAAACACTGCAGTATGAAGCTGCATCACGCATGTACACAATCACTGCAGTATGAAGCTGCATCACACATGTGTAATGCAGCTTCGTACTGCAGTGTTTGTGTACATGTGTGATGCAGCTTCATACTGCAGTGATTGTGTACATGCGTGATGCAGCTTCATACTGCAGTGTTTGTGTACATGTGTAATGCAGCTTCGTACTGCAGTGTTTGTGTACATGTACACAAACACTGCAGTATGAAGCTGCATCACATGTACACAAAGACTGCATCATGAAGCTGCATTACACATGTACACAAACACTGCAGTATGAAGCTGCATCATACATGTACACAAACTTTGCAGTATGAAGCTGCATCAAACAGGTATACAAACATTGCAGTAAGAAGCTGCATCACACATGTAAAAAAACACTGCAGTATGAAGCTGCATCACACATGTACACAGACACTGCAGTATGAAGCTGCATCACTCAGGTGAACAAACACTGCAGTATGAAGCTGCTTCATACATGTACACAAACACTGCGGTATGAAGCTGCATCACGCAGGTACACAATCACTGCAGTATGAAGCTGCATCACACATGTACACAAACACTGCAGTATGAAGCTGCATCACACATGTACACAATCAATGCAGTATGAAGCTGCATCACACATGTACACAAACACTGCAGTATGAAGCTGCATTACACATGTACACAAACACTGCAGTATGAAGATGCATCACACGTACACAAACACTGCAGTATGAAGCTGCATCACACATGTACACAAACACTGCAATATGAACTGCATTACACATGTACACAAACACTGCAGTATGAAGCTGCATCACACATACACAAACACTGCAGTATGAAGCTGCATCACACATGTACACAAACACTGCAGTATGAAGATGCATCACACGTACACAAACACTGCAGTATGAAGCTGCATCACACATGTACACAAACACTGCAGTATGAAGATGCATCACACGTACACAAACACTGCAGTATGAAGCTGCATCACACATGTACACAAACACTGCAATATGAACTGCATTACACATGTACACAAACACTGCAGTATGAAGCTGCATCACACATACACAAACACTGCAGTATGAAGCTGCATCACACATGTGCACAGACACTTCAGTATGAAGCTGCATCACACATGCACACACTGTTCACCTGAGTGATGCATCTTCATATTGCAGTGTCTGTGTACATGTGTGATGCAGTTTCATACTGAAGTGTTTGTGTACATGTGTGATGCAGCTTCATACTGAAGTGTCTGTGCACATGTGTGATGCAGCTTCATACTGCAGTGTTTGTGTACGTGTGATGCAGCTTCATACTGCAGTGTTTGTGTACGTGTGATGCATCTTCATACTGCAGTGTTTGTGTACATGTGTAATACAGCTTCATACTGCAGTGTTTGTGTACATGCGTGATGCAGCTTCATACTGCAGTGATTGTGTACATGCGTGATGCAGCTTCATACTGCAGTGTTTGTGTACATGTGTGATGCAGCTTCATACTGCAGTGATTGTGTACCTGCGTGATGCAGCTTCATACCGCAGTGTTTGTGTACATGTTTGATGCATCTTCATATTGCAGTGTCTGTGTACATGTGTGATGCAGCTTCATACTGAAGTGTCTGTGCACATGTGTGATGCAGCTTCATACTGCAGTGTTTGTGTACGTGTGATGCAGCTTCATACTGCAGTGTTTGTGTACGTGTGATGCATCTTCATACTGCAGTGTTTGTGTACATGTGTAATGCAGCTTCATACTGCAGTGTTTGTGTACATGTGTGATGCAGCTTCATACTGCAGTGATTGTGTACATGCGTGATGCAGCTTCATACTGCAGTGTTTGTGTACATGTGTGATGCAGCTTCATACTGCAGTGATTGTGTACCTGCGTGATGCAGCTTCATACCGCAGTGTTTGTGTACATGTATGATGCAGCTTCATACTGAAGTGTCTGTGCACATGTGTGATGCAGCTTCATACTGCAGTGTTTGTGTATGTGTGATGCAGCTTCATACTGCAGTGTTTGTGTACGTGTGATGCATCTTCATACTGCAGTGTTTGTGTACATGTGTAATGCAGCTTCATACTGCAGTGTTTGTGTACATGTGTGATGCAGCTTCATACTGCAGTGATTGTGTACATGCGTGATGCAGCTTCATACTGCAGTGTTTGTGTACATGTGTGATGCAGCTTCATACTGCAGTGATTGTGTACCTGCGTGATGCATCTTCATACCGCAGTGTTTGTGTACATGTTTGATGCAGCTTCATACTGCAGTGTTTGTTCACCTGAGTGATGCAGCTTCATACTGCAGTGTCTGTGTACATGTGTGATGCAGCTTCATACTGCAGTGATTGTGTACCTGCGTGATGCAGCTTCATACTGCAGTGTTTGTTCACCTGAGTAATGCATCTTCATATTGCAAACACTGCAGTTTGAAGCTGCATCATACATGTACACAAACACTGCGGTATGAAGCTGCATCACGCATGTACACAATCACTGCAATATGAAGCTGCATCACACATGTACACAAAGACTGCAGCATGAAGCTACATTACACATGTACACAATCTCTGCAGTATGAAGCTGCATCACACATGTACACAAACACTGCAGTATGAAGCTGCATCACGCATGTACACAATCACTGCAGTATAAAGCTGCATCACACATGTACACAAACACTGCAGTATGAAGCTGCATCACACATGCACACACACTGCAGTATTAAGCTGCATTACACAGGTGCACAAGCACTGCAGTATGAAGCTGCATCACACATGTACACAAACACTGCAGTATGAAGCTGCATTACACAGGTACACAAACACTGCATTATGAAGCTGAATCACCTGCACACAGACAATCAGCAATATGAAGCTGCATCACAGATGTATACAAACACTGCAATATGAAGCTGCATTACACAGGTACACAAACACTGCAGTATGAAGCTGCATCACACATGTACACAGGCACTACCGGACTCAAGTTAGTCTGCAGTTAGCTATTAGTTATTAGTTAGCTATTAGATTTTCATGTATGGCAGTTAGCTATTAGTTATTAGTTAGCTATTAGATTTTCATGTATGATGAATTATACATAGAGTGGATATTGTTTGGGTAAAACTTTGTTCAGGACTTTGAGATGTTTATTTTGACTACTTGTGGTCCTGGGTTATTCACGTAAATCGCTTATGTCGCGCATAATCAAACGTACTCAATCGTACATAAGTTCAATTTGAAAAGAGGTACCCTGGACCACTAGTACTCAAAATGAACATATCAATGTCCTGATAATATTTTCCCAAAAAATTATCAACTCTATGTGTAGTTCAGAAGTTATTCACGTAAATCGCTTATGTCGCGCATAATCAAACGTACTCAATTGTACGTAAGTTCAATTTGAAAACAGGTACCCTTGACCACTAGTACTCAAAATGAACATATCAATGTACTGAATAATATTTGCCAAAAAAAATATCAACTCTATGTGTAGTTCAGAAGTTATTCACGTAAATCGCTTATGTCGCGCATAATCAAACGTACTCAATCATATGTAAGTTCAATTTGAAAACAGGTACCCTTGACCACTAGTACTCAAAATGAACATATCTATGTCCTGATAATATTTTCCCAAAAAATTATCAACTCTATGTGTAGTTCAGAAGTTATTCACGTAAATCGCTTATGTCGCGCATAATCAAACGTACTCAATCGAACGTAAGTTCAATTTGACAAGAGGTACCCTGGACCACTAGTACTCAAAATGACCAGATCAATGTCCTGAATAATATTTGCCCAAAAAATTATTAACTCTATGTGTAGTTCAGAAGTTATTCACGTAAATCTCTTATGTCGCGCATAATCAAACGTTCTCAATCTAACAAATTTTGCCCCAAAAATTCACAACTCTATGTATAGTTGAAGAATTATACAAAATATGCTAACTCCACATGTGAAACATTTTATAGGTACCTCACTGTTTGCTTTCACAACTTACTTGAAGTTTCCATAAGGGCTTAACCCACTAATCTATGTTTAATTCAAGGGTTGTTGAACAGATGCTAAGTTTGTGTGAAATTACACTTAATAAAGTTTTATGTCATCAAATTATTTATATGTAATTGTAGCGTCATTATTAACCTTTTTTTAACTTTACATAGTGGTTCTTGTGTAGACAAGGGGGTCAGTGGGTGCTCTCGTCCGCTGGCCCGACCGCCTTTACAAAGACAGCATGGACCATGGCTCATCCCAACTGAAAGCCCGACCTCCTCAACAGTGGGTGGAACACTACTCAGACAACACAGGGTGAGGGAATCACAATATTAGGACTTTCTTGGATCCCCAAACAATTAATGGCATATATCACACAACCAACAAAACACAAAATGTAACAGGCAACAGTTTCTCACCCTTCCACTGGCTCACCAGGGATTATAATATCCGTTCATCAGAGCTTCCAGGATTACTTACTTCAAGCCAGCAGCACCCCGCTTTCAGCGGCACCCACAGAGAACGGAATAATGCCAGATTTAGGAAGCTGACTGAGTACCGCAAATTCTGTAGTCGGGTGACTGGATTGTCCCAAGCTGTATACCATCCTTATGTAGTCTTTGATATCTCAGCCGAATCCTTACATTCGATGCTGAAGTCCATGTAGTCTTATAATCCATGTTCGGTTATGGCCTGCCAATCGGATCCGCAGATCCAAAATTGGTACCATGCAGCAAGAGAGACTTGGTCACTGGACAGTCCTTCTATACCCCTGAGCTCTCAATTCAGACCCTTGGGGCTTCATGATTGGTGGAATAAGAGTGTGCTAGATTGGCTAGATTCCAAGCTGCAAACATACTATCCCTAGTAGTAATGGTGTCTAATAGTACCTTCACACTGAACGATATCGCTAGCGATCTGCGACATTGCAGCGTCCTGGCTAGCGATATCGTTGACTTTGACACGCAGCAGCGATCAAGATCCTGCTGTGCCATCGTTGGTCGGAGCAGAAAGTCCAGAAATTTATTTCGTCGCTGGACTCCCGCAGACATCGCTGAATCGGCGTGTGTGACGCCGATTCAGCGATGTCTTCACTGGTAACCAGGGTAAACATCGGGTTACTAAGCGCAGGGCCGCGCTTAGTAACCCGATGTTTACCCAGGTTACCAGTGTAAATGTAAAAAAAAACCAAACACTACATACTTACATTCCGGTGTCTGTCCCCCGGCGCTGTGCTTTCCTGCACTGTCAGCGCTGGTCTGCCGTAAAGCAGATTACAGCGGTGACGTCACCGCTGTGCTTTCCGACCGGCGCTCACAGTCAGTGCAGGAAAGCACAGCGCCGGGGGACAGACACCGGGATGTAAGTATGTAGTGTTTGGTTTTTTTTACATTAGCACTGGTAACCAGGGTAAACATCTGGTTACTAAGCGCGGCCCTGCGCTTAGTAACCTGATGTTTACCCTGGTTACCCGGGGACCGGCATCATTGGTCGCTGGAGAGCTGTCTGTGTGACAGCTCTCCAGCGACCACACAGCGACGCTGCAGTGATCTAGATCGTTGTCTAGATCGCTGCAGCGTCGCTAAATGTGACGGTACCTTAACAGAGATGAGATAGAGTCAGCTAATTTACATAGAATCGAGCAATACAATGAAAGGTTAGCATAAGTGATTTGTCTGAGTCTGTGACCTTCCCTGGCAAAGGTAATTACATGAGTCAACAGGAACTGTAAACCTAGACTCCTTAGGGTACCGTCTCACAAAACGATTTACAACGATCACGACCAGCGATACGACCTGGCCATGATCGTTGGTAAGTCGTTGTGTGGTCGCTGGGGAGCTGTCACACAGACAGCTCTCCAGCAACCAACGATGCCGAGGTCCCCGGGTAACCAGGGTAAACATCGGGTTACTAAGCGCAGGGCCGCGCTTAGTAACCCGATGTTTACCCTGGTTACTGTCGTAAATGTAAAAAAAAAAAAAAAAAAAACAGTACATACTCACATTCCGGTGTCCGTCAGGTCCCTTGCCGTCTGCTTCCCGCACTGACTGACTCCCGGCCGTAAAGTGAAAGCAGATCACAGCGGTGTGCTGTGTTTTCACTTTACGGCCGGGAGTCAGTCAGTGCGGGAAGCAGACTGCAAGGGACCTGACGGACACCGGAATGTGAGTATGTACTGTTTTTTTTTTTTTTTACTTTTACGACAGTAACCAGGGTAAACATCGGGTTACTAAGCGCGGCCCTGAACTTAGTAACCCGATGTTTACCGTGGTTACAAGCGAACGCATCGTTGGATCGGTGTCACACACACCGATTCAACGATGACAGCGGGAGATCCAGCAACGAAAGAAAGTTCCAAACGATCTGCTACGACGTACGATTCTCAGCAGGGTCCCTGATCGCTGCTGCGTGTCAGACACAGCGATATCGTATGGATATCGCTGGAACGTCACGGATCGTACCGTCGTAGCGACAAAAGTGCCACTGTGAGACGGTACTCTTAGAGTCTTGTAGAAACAATGAGGGGCTTATCACATGGTAATAAACAGAATACCATCATGTGTGACCAAATGTTAAGAAACTTAACCCATGCTAGGCATTGAAAGAGTCCATGTCATCACTGTTCTGTTCTGAAGTGATACACTCACTTGGAAGCCATCGAAGTATGCCATAGAGTGGCCCTACTTGGAGGATTGTCTGTGAACGTCATCTGTCCATAGTAAGGATTTGTGTTGAATTGGCATACTGGAGTTAACTTACACTGTAACCTCAAGTTAGAATTTCAGTGTTGTTGTGTTTGTCCTGTTTGAAAGCTATATTTATATTTGGGTATATAAAATATTTAATATGTTTAAGAATAAAAGTAAATGATGAGATCAGTCAACATTTTACTTAAAAATGTACTTGTAAATTGTAAATTTTGTAAATTTTTTGAATCATTTTTGTTTTGATATCTCAAAAAAGTTAGATATTGGAGGTTGTGCTATAAAATTTTTGTCTTAATACGAAACTGCTACAGTGTATGTATAAATATTGTTGACAAGTATCATCTTGTCAACTAGTGTGCAAAGAAGTAGTGCTTCAAATAGATATTCATACTCTATGTATTATAGGCACAAATTATGTGAAATTAAATTAATTGATAATATTAGAAAGTTTACATATTATAAATGCTTATTGTATTCATGTCACTGACAATAATTTCAAAATATGTGGATTATTAAGTTTTATGTACCTGATCAAGGTTGTTGATTTAGTAGTATGGTTTTAGTAAACTATGATAATTAGACATAAATTTTAGTTGTTACCAATCCTTGTAATATCTATGAAATGCAACTAAAGTGAGTTGTGTCATTGTGAAAAGTGTAACATTCATACATTTTAAATACAGTGGACAATTTTAATGTTCATAAAATTTTTAGGTTGTTGGCTTAGGAATGTTTTGATGTACGAAGAGCAGCCATAGTCACATTAAGATTTTAAAAAGGCAGATGACAGACTTTAGTTATGTCTCAGTGGTTGAGTCTATACCCATCATTGAACTAACAGATTTGAGTTTACGAAACGTTACAATGTGCATGTTAGCTATTGCAGGACGTACATTTGTGTGGCTATCTTGCATCAGGGTTGTATGATTGGCGTTCTAGTTGGCTTAGGCGTGAAAATATGTGTGGTCTGTTGTCATGTTTATAGTCTTTGTGATAGGGAATGTTGTCCATTGTAAAGGTGACGTAATAACATTACATGCAGTTACATTTAAATTATAACCCTAATGTGGCACACTGAGCACTTTAAAAAAACATTACATACACTTACATTAAAATATTACCAGGGTGGATTGATTTAAATCACGCCGATTTAAATCATGATTTAAATCACGATTTAAATCAAAAGATTTTTTTCTATTTAAATCGGATCGATTTAAATCATGATTTTAATCATGATTTAAATCACTGATTTAAATCAAAAGGTTTTTTTTAATATAAATCACGATTAAAATGAGAAGTGAGAGCAGTGCGCATGTGCGCCCATAGTTACACGGACGAAACTAGGGGCAACGATCTAACGCCAGGGAGAGGGGGGGACCCCAAAGTAAGTAAAAATCTTTTTTGTTTTACTATATGGCAATAGGTAGGTGTTTAAAAGCAGCATGTCTTAATTGTATAAACTATTAATAGCCTCCACATTTTGTTCATACTGCCCCTTTAATTCCACACTTCTAGCTTGGTTTCACTTTCTTTTGGTTTAGTTTCTTTTTCCATTCAGTTGACATGCCCAAACTTGTTGGATAGTCAGCATCCTACAGAAACCTCTGGAAGAGCATGGCATTGTGAATGTTACACATATGCAGCCTTTATTCTACTGAGTTAAACAACTCAGCTTTATCTCATGATGGAAGAACCTTTGGATGGTAAAATATTTTCCTCAAAAAGCAGTTTATTGAAAAAAATCCGATTTAAATCAAAAAAATCCGATTTAAATCAAAAAAATCCGATTTTTTTGATTTTTTTTAAAAAACATTGATTTTTATCCACCCTGAATATTACACACCGATGCCACTCTGAACACGTAATAAAAATATAAATCACCTGGTTAGCTTGGTAATACAAAATTGAGATTTCATAAATACAAATTAAGTGTTGTGTCTGTCATTGTCCATTAGAATGTTTTTTTTAATTTCCTAAGTAACCCAAGTATGTTTCCATGAAAATGATAAATGGCACAGAATAATAAACTTTGGGTCTGAATTGGTCATTTGTGAAATTAATTAATTTGACTTTTTTCATAGGAGATGGTAGTACAATCTGCTTTCTATGTTTATTACATTGTTTGTTGAATATGTTAAAGGATATACCGTATATACTCGAGTATAAGCCGACCCGAGTATAAGCCGACCCCCCTAATTTTGCCACAAAAAACTGTGAAAACTTATTGACTCGAGTATAAGCCTAGGGTGGAAAATGCAGCAGCTACCGGTGAATTTCAAAAATAAAAATAGATGCTCCATACTATTCATTATTGCCCCATAGATGCTCCATATAAAGCTGTGCCACATATAATGCTCCATACCGTTGATTATTGCCCCATAGATGCTCCACATAAAGCTGTGCCATATATGCTCTGCACCGTTCATTATGGCCCTATAGATGCTCCATATAAAGCTGTGCCATATATGCTCTGCACCGTTCATTATGGCCCTATAGATGCTCCATATAAAGCTGTGCCATATATGCTCTGCACCGTTCATTATGGCCCTATAGATGCTCCATATAAAGCTGTGCCATATATGCTCTGCACCGTTCATTATGGCCCTATAGATGCTCCATATAAAGCTGTGCCATATATGCTCTGCACCGTTCATTATGGCCCCATAGATGCTCTTTATAAAGCTGTGCCATATATGCTCTGCACCGTTCAGTTTGGCCCCATAGATGCTCATTATAAATCTGTGCCATATATGCTCTGCACTGTTCATTATGACCCCATAGATGCTCCTTATATAGCTGTGCCCTATATGCTCTGCACCGTTCAGTTTGGCCCCATAGATGCTCCTTATATAGCTGTGCCCTATATGCTCTGCACCGTTCAGTTTGGCCCCATAGATGCTCATTATAAAGCTGCCCCATATGGAATGCTCTGCAGCGTTCAGTTTGGCCCCATAGATGTTCCACATAAATCTGTGCCATATAGAACGCTGGTGCTGCTGCTGCAATAAATAAAAACAACACATACTCACCTCTCTTGCTTGCAGCTCCTCAGCGTCCCGTCCCGGCGTCTATCCGCACTGACTGATCAGTGACTATATGCGTCATCGTGCCCTCTGACCTGAACAGTCAGAGCGGAGAGACGCCGGGAAGACAGAGCGGCGCCCGGAGTGTGGAACGAGGACAGGTAAATATGCGATACTTACCTGCTCCCGGCGTCCCGCTCCTTCCCCCGGACAGCTAGTCTCCGGGTGCCGCAGCCTCTTCCTCTATCAGCGGTCACCGGCACCGCTGATTAGAGAAATAAATAAGGGGCTCCACTCCTATGGGAGTGGAGTACATATTCATAAGTTTAATGAGCGGTCCCACGTGACCTCTGTACAGGGGAAGAGCTGCGGCACCCGGAGACAGTGTGACGGGCAGGGGGAGCGTCAGGATCGCCGGGACTAGGTAAGTATGCCTCAGCGCCCTCTCCCCCTCACCCGCCGACCCTGCCACAGACCGAGACTCGAGTATAAGCCGAGAGGGGCACTTTCAGCCCAAAAATTTGGGCTGAAAATCTCGGCTTATACTCGAGTATATACGGTACCTTAAATCACAGGTTATAAATTTGCCCAAAGAGGAGAGTGTTATTCATTTGGAAACATACTTGTTTTTGTTTTCTATCAATGTTAAATGTAAAAATAACCACACCACACCATGACATCTAATGTCTTCTTATAGACAAATAAGCTCACTGTCCATTGCACTTCAGACAGTGATCTTTGTTTCCAGCATTCCGATACTGCAATATCGTGTATCGGCCGATATTCGCTGTATCTGAGTTCCGATACTGAGTTCCGATACCTTTACAATATTGAATACCGGAATCAGAAGTTCCCATAATGCAATGAGCCAGTTTTATTCTATTCAGCCAATGAGGATCCTAAGAAATGTGGGCACATCCTGTTAGGCATGTTAGCCATGTTAACTAATGGCATGGCTGTGATTGGCTGCTCAAATGATGTCATGATGCACTATAATGGAGTGTGGGCGGTGCGTGGGCGGAGACTGCTTGTCTGTGTGTGTGCAGGCGGGGTCTGTGCGTGACCGTCTGGGGTCTGTGTGGGCCTGCCCGGGGGTCTGTATGAGCCTCTCGGGGGTCTGTGCAGGCCTGCCGGGGGTCTTTGTGACTTTGTGCAGGCATCGTCCGATTGGACTACAAGTCCCTTCGGGCTATGCCTGCTACAATGACAGTAATTGACACATTAGCCAATGATGGGACAGTAGTAGTCCCATCATCCAGCTAATGTGTTGAATGAAAAAAAAAACCACATACATACTGCACACATCCAACATACATACTACATACATACTACATACAATACATTCATACATTACATACATATAGACATACAGTACATATAACATAGAGTACATACTCACCATCACTTGTCACTTTGTTCCCCGAAGCCAGAGTCATCTGTAAAAAATATTAAAATAACAAACAAACAATATACTCCCTGATCCGCAGAAATCCACAAGTGTCCCACGACAATCTCCCGTGGAGAGCAGCAGCATCAGCTGATGCGACCGCTCTCTAGGGGCTTCAGGAACACAATGATGGGAGGAAGGTATCCTTCTGCTCTGTATTCCTCCGCCACTGTAAAAAATAGTCCCTAGTCTCACTTTTGGCATTGCTGTGTGAAAAAGTTCCCACGCAGCTTTTGCCATAAAGTGAGACCAGTGAACTACAGTAACCTCTCAGTGATGCACTGCAGGAGCCATTGTCTCCTGTCAGTGTGTCACTGGAGGTCCTATAGAGCAGTGACATCACCAGATGTCACTGTTCTATAGGGGAGATCGTCGTGGCACACTCGTTATTAATTGGACTGCGTCGGACAGGGAGTATACGGTTTATTATTTTACGTTTTTTGCAGGCGCTGAAGTATGGCAAGTATGGTTAAATGAAGAATAATAAGATACTTTTTTCTCGCTGTGTCTTTGTTTTTAACTCTTTCACTACTCTAGGATTAATAATGGATAGGCGTCTTATTGACGCCTCTCCATTATTAACCAGACTTAATGTGACCTTACAATACCAAGGTGACATTAACCCCTTATTACCCCATATCCCACCGCTACTCGGGAGTGGGAAGAGAGGGGCTAAGTGCCGGAATTGGCGCATCTTACAGATGCACCATTTCCGGGGCGGCTACAGGCTGGTATTTGTAGCCGGGTGGGGGGCAATATCCATAGCCCCTCTCTAGGCTATGAATATCAGCCCGCAGCTGTCTGCGTAGCCTTTCTGGCTATACAATATAGGGGGACCCCACGTCATTTTTTGTTTTGGGGTCCCCCTATTTTAATAGCCAGTAAAGGCTACGCACACAGCTGCGGGCTGATATTCATAGCCTGGGAGGGGCCATGGGTATTATCCCCTTCCCAGGCTACAATATTAATAGAGTTGTATTAGCGCCAGATTGAGCCTGATGGCCACACGTTTCATCCGTTTTTTGCTGGATCCGTCAAAAAACCTGTTTCCGCAGCTTGGAAAACACATACAGGGGAACGGTTTTTCTGTCCGGCGAAAAACGTATGAAACTGAGATGTGAAATGATGAATACGGCCTCTGAATCCGTTTTTTCATGCATGTTTCCATTCAAACCATGCACATTTTCCATTTATTTATTTAATTCCAAAAACTGCACAAAATCTGCATAAAAACGCATCAAAAACTGCATCATAAGGCTATGTGCACACGCTGTGGATTTTGCTGCGGATCCGCAGCATTTCCGCAGCTGCGGCTCCACAGCGGTTTCCCATGCGTTTACAGTACAATGTAAACTTATGGGAAACGCAATCCGCAGTGCACATGCTGCGGAAAAAAACATGCGGAAACACAGCGGTTTACATTCCGCAGCATGTCAATTCTTTGTGCGTCATCAGCAGCGGTTTTACACCTGCTCCATAATAGGAATCTGCAGGTGTAAAACCGCAGTGGAATCCGCACAAAAACCGCAGTAAATCCGCAATAAATCCACAGGAAAAACGCACAGTTTTTGCCCTGCGGATTTATCAAATCCTCTATGGAAAAATCTGCAGAGGATCATTCTGCGTGTGCACATACCCTCACTGCACCAAAACTCCATCAAAAACCGCACCAAAAACAGCATCAAAAACTGCACCAAATCTGCATCAAAACTGCATCAAAAACCCCACCAAAAATGCATCAAAACTGCATCAAAAACCGCAGCAAAAAATACATCAAAACTGCACCAAAAACTGCATAAAAAACTGCACCATAAACTGAATCATAACTGCACCAAAACTGCATCAAAAAACGCACCAAAAACTGCATCAAAACTGCATAAAAAACTGAACCAAAAAAGCTACATCAAAACTGCATCAAAACTTTGGTGCGGTTTTTGATGCAGTTTTGGTGCAGTTTTAATGCAGTTTTTGGTGCAGTTTTGATGCATTTTTGGTGCAGTTTTGATGCAGTTTTTGGAAATACATAAACGGAAAATGTGCATGATTTGAATGGAAAACATGCGTGAAAAAACGGATTCGGAGGCCGTATTCATCATTTCACATCTCAGTTTCATACGTTTTTCACCGGACAGAAAAACCCTTCCTCTGTATGTGTTTTCCAACCTGCAGAAACAGCTTTTTTGACGGATCCAGCAAAAAACGGATGAAACGTGTGGCCATCAGGCTCAATCCGGCGCTAATACAACTCTATTAATATTGTAGCCTGGGAAGGGGATAATACCCCTGGCCCCTCCCAGGCTATGAATATCAGCCCGCAGCTGTCTGCGTAGCCTTTACTGGCTATTAAAATAGGGGGACCCCAAAACAAAAAATGACGTGGGGTCCCCCTATATTTTATAACCAGAAAGGCTACGCAGACAGCTGCGGGCTGATATTCATAGCCTAGAGAGTAGCTATGGATATTGCCCCCCTTCCCCCCCCCCCCCCCCCCCGGCTACAAATACCAGCCTGTAGCCGCCCCGGAAATGGTGCATCTGTAAGATGCGCCAATTCCGGCACTTAGCCCCTCTCTTCCCACTCCCAAGTAGCGGTGGGATATGGGGTGATAAGGGGTTAATGTCACCTTGGTATTGTAAGGTGACATTAAGTCTGGTTAATAATGGAGAGGCGTCAATAAGACGCCTATCCATTATTAATCCTAGAGTAGTGAAAGAGTTAAAAACAAAAAGACACAGCGAGAAAAAAGTATCTTATTATTCTTCATTTAACCATACTTGCCATACTTCAGCGCCTACAAAAAACGTAAAATAATAAACCGTATACTCCCTGTCCGACGCAGTCCAATTAATAACGAGTGTGCCACGACGATCTCCCCTATAGAACAGTGACATCTGGTGATGTCACTGCTCTATAGGACCTCCAGTGACACACTGACAGGAGGCAATGGCTCCTGCAGTGCATCACTGAGAGGTTACTGTAGTTCACTGGTCTCACTTTATGGCAAAAGCTGCGTGGGAACTTTCTCACACAGCAATGCCAAAAGTGAGACTAGGGACTATTTTTTACAGTGGCGGAGGAATACAGAGTGGAAGGATACCTTCCTCCCATCATTGTGTTCCTGGAGCCCCTAGAGAGCGGTCGCATCAGCTGATGCTGCTGCTCTCCACGGGAGATTGTCGTGGAACACTTGTGGATTTCTGCGGATCAGGGAGTATATTGTTTGTTTGTTATTTTAATATTTTTTACAGATGACACTGGCTTCGGGGAACAAAGTGACAAGTGATGGTGAGTATGTACTCTATGTTATACACTCACCGGCCACTTTATTAGGTACACCTGTCCAACTTCTTGTTAACACTTAATTTCTAATCAGCCAATCACATGGCGGCAACTCAGTGCATTTAGGCATGTAGACATGGTCAAGACAATCTCCTGCAGTTCAAACCGAGCATCAGTATGGGGAAGAAAGGTGATTTGAGTGCCTTTGAACGTGGCATGGTTGTTGGTGCCAGAAGGGCTGGTCTGAGTATTTCAGAAACTGCTGATCTACTGGGATTTTCACGCACAACCATCTCTAGGGTTTACAGAGAATGGTCCGAAAAAGAAAAAAAATCCAGTGAGCGGCAGTTCTGTGGGCGGAAATGCCTTGTTGATGCCAGAGGTCAGAGGAGAATGGGCAGACTGGTTCGAGCTGATAGAAAGGCAACAGTGACTCAAATCGCCACCCGTTACAACCAAGGTAGGCCTAAGAGCATCTCTGAACGCACAGTGCGTCGAACTTTGAGGCAGATGGGCTACAGCAGCAGAAGACCACACCGGGTACCACTCCTTTCAGCTAAGAACAGGAAACTGAGGCTACAATTTGTACAAGCTCATCGAAATTGGACAGTAGAAGATTGGAAAAACGTTGCTTGGTCTGATGAGTCTCGATTTCTGCTGCGACATTCGGATGGTAGGGTCAGAATTTGGCGTAAACAACATGAAAGCATGGATCCATCCTGCCTTGTATGGAGCATCTTTGGGATGTGCAGCCGACAAATCTGCGGCAACTGTGTGATGCCATCATGTCAATATGGACCAAAATCTCTGAGGAATGCTTCCAGCACCTTGTTGAATCTATGCCATGAAGAATTGAGGCAGTTCTGAAGGCAAAAGGGGGTCCAACCCGTTACTAGCATGGTGTACCTAATAAAGTGGCCGGTGAGTGTATGTACTGTATGTCTATATGTATGTAATGTATGAATGTATTGTATGTATGTAGTATGTATGTATGTAGTATGTATGTTGGATGTGTGTAGTATGTATGTAGTATGTATGTGTTTTTTTTTTCATTCAACACATTAGCCAATGATGGGACAGTAGTAGTCCCATCATCCAGCTAATGTGTCAATCACTGTCATTGTAGCAGGCATAGCCCGAAGGGACTTGTAGTCTAATCGGACGATGCCTGCACAAAGACACAAAGACCCCCGGCAGGCCTGCACAGACCCCCGAGAGGCTCATACAGACCCCCGGCAGGCCCGCACAGACCCCCAACGGTCACGCACAGACCCCGCCTGCACACACACAGACAAGCAGTCTCCGCCCACGCACCGCCCACACTCCATTATAGTGCATCATGACATCATTTGAGCAGCCAATCACAGCCATGCCTTTAGTTAACATGGCTAACATGCCTAACAGGATGTGCCCACACTTCTTAGGATCCTCATTGGCTGAATAGAATAAAACTGGCTCATTGCATTATGGGAACTTCCAATTCCGGTATTCAATATTGTAAAGGTATCTGAACTCAGTATCGGAACTCAGATACAGCGAATATCGGCCGATACACGATATTGCAGTATCAGAATGCTGGAAACAAAGATCACTGTCTAAAGTGCAATGGACAGTGAGCTTATTTGTCTATAAGAAGATATTAGATGTCATGGCGTGGTGTGGTTATTTTTACATTTAACATTGATAGAAAACAAAAACAAGTATGTTTCCCAATGAATAACACTCTCCTCTTTGGGCAAATTTATAACCTGTGATTTAAGGTATATCCTTAAACATATTCAACAAACAATGTAATAAACATAGAAAGCAGTTTGTACTATCTTCTCCTATGAAATAAGTCAAATTAATTAATTTCACAAATGACCAATTCAGACCCAAAGTTTATTATTCTGTGCCATTTATCATTTTCATGGAAACATACTTGGGTTACTTAGGAAATTAAAAAAAACATTCTAATGGACAATGACAGACACAACACTTAATTTGTATTTTTGAAATCTCAATTTTGTATTACCAAGCTAACCAGGTGATTTATATTTTTATTACGTGTTCAGAGTGGCATAGGTGTGTAATATTTTAATGTAAGTGTATGTAATGTTTTTTTAAAGTGCTCAGTGTGCCACATTAGGGTTATAATTTAAATGTAACTGCATGTAATGTTATTACGTCACCTTTACAATGGACAACATTCCCTATCACAAAGACTATAAACATGACAACAGACTACACATATTTTCACGCCTAAGCCAACTAGAACGCCAATCATACAACCCTGATGCAAGATAGCCACACAAATGTACGTCCTGCAATAGCTAACATGCACATTGTAACGTTTCGTAAACTCAAATCTGTTAGTTCAATGATGGGTATAGACTCAACCACTGAGACATAACTAAAGTCTGTCATCTGCCTTTTTAAAATCTTAATGTGACTATGGCTGCTCTTCGTACATCAAAACATTCCTAAGCCAACAACCTAAAAATTTTATGAACATTAAAATTGTCCACTGTATTTAAAATGTATGAATGTTACACTTTTCACAATGACACAACTCACTTTAGTTGCATTTCATAGATATTACAAGGATTGGTAACAACTAAAATTTATGTCTAATTATCATAGTTTACTAAAACCATACTACTAAATCAACAACCTTGATCAGGTACATAAAACTTAATAATCCACATATTTTGAAATTATTGTCAGTGACATGAATACAATAAGCATTTATAATATGTAAACTTTCTAATATTATCAATTAATTAAATTAATTAATTTCACATAATTTGTGCCTATAATACAAAGAGTATGAATATCTATTTGAAGCACTACTTCTTTGCACACTAGTTGACAAGATGATACTTGTCAACAATATTTATACATACACTGTAGCAGTTTCGTATTAAGACAAAAATTTTATAGCACGACCTCCAATATCTAACTTTTTTGAGATATCAAAACAAAAATGATTCAAAAAATTTACATTAAGCAAGTACATTTTTAAGTAAAATGTTGACTGATCTCATCATTTACTTTTATTCTTAAACATATTAAATATTTTATATACCCAAATATAAATATAGCTTTCAAACAGGACAAACACAACAGCACTGAAATTCTAACTTGAGGTTACAGTGTAAGTTAACTCCAGTATGCCAATTCAACACAAATCCTTACTATGGACAGATGACGTTCACAGACAATCCTCCAAGTAGGGCCACTCTATGGCATACTTCGATGGCTTCCAAGTGAGTGTATCACTTCAGAACAGTGATGACATGGACTCTTTCAATGCCTAGCATGGGTTAAGTTTCTTAAAATTTGGTCACACATGATGGTATTCTGTTTATTAAAAGAAAAGAATGTCAAGCTTCACCGAATCCGTAAAAAAGAGTTTTCTTTATTCACATACTATTAAGCATAGAGGATACAGACTTCAGCACAAGCCATATGGGTAAGAATCTCAACGCGTTTCTGGAGACTAAGCTCCCTTAATCATGACATTCCAAAAGACCCATGTGTCCCACTTAAATAACCCTGAACCGGAAAACACACCGGTGGGGTAAATGATTAGCATAACTAATTTGAAAAGTGGGCGTAAGATAAACAGACATAAAGAGTTCATAGCATGGCAATCCATCTGAACAATATACATATATAACAAAGCAAAAATATTGCCAATAATGATACAGATTAAAAAGATTCATTCAATGAAATCTATATAAATAATACATAGATAAAAATTATTATTAAGAATTGAACAATTATGGCTACAATTATTAATAACCAAATACTTTGAACATCGAACATGACAACAACAAGTATAAATTGCAAAAAAAAAAGGAAAACCCAGTACCAAAAAGCAAAATATTCATGAGTAATTACAATCGCAGGCAAAAAACGCAACAAATGTGATTATGGCACTAAAATGACAATTGTTGTTATTTATTTTTCCATATGCCCAGCTTATTAGTGACGTTTATTTATTAACAAAAAAGAAGAAAGAACCAACAACTATTGTAAGATGTGGTGGTATGCTTCAGGAACTAAAAACAAGAGAGAACACAAGAAATTACGGTATGTTAAGGTACCGTCACACTTAGCGACGCTGCAGCGATACAGACAACGATGCCGATCGCTGCAGCGTCGCTGTTTGGTTGCTGGAGAGCTGTCACACAGACCGCTCTCCAGCGACCAACGATGCCGAGGTCCCTGGGTAACCAGGGTAAACATCGGGTTGCTAAGCGCAGGGCCGCGCTTAGTAACCCGATGTTTACCCTGGTTACCAGTGTAATATGTAAAAAAACAAACACTACATACTCACCTTCGCGTCCCCCGGCGTCCGCTTCCTGCACTGACTGAGTGCCGGCCCTAACAGCAGAGCAGTGACGTCACCGCTGTGCTGTGCTTTCACTTACGGCCGGCGCTCAGTCAGTGCAGGAAGCGGACAGCGAGGGACGTGTGACAGACATCATAAGGTGAGTATGTACTGTTTGTTTTTTTACATTTTACACTGGTAACCAGGGTAAACATCGGGTTACTAAGCGCGGCCCTGCGCTTAGTAACCCGATATTTACCCTTGTTACCATTGTAAAACATCGCTGGTATCGCTGCTTTTGCTGTCAAACACAGCGATACACGGCGATCTGACGACCAAATAAAGTTCTGAACTTTAATCAACGACCAGCGATATCACAGCAGGATCCTGATCGCTGCTGCGTGTCAAACACAACAATATCGCTATCCAGGACGCTGCAACGTCACGGATCGCTAGCGATATCGTTTAGTGTGACGGTACCTTTAAGGTACCGTCACACTAAGCAACGTCGCCAGCGATCTGTGACGTTGCAGCGTCCTAGGGAGCGAGATCGCTGTATTTGACACGCAGCAGCGATCAGAATCCCGCTGTGAAATTGCTGGTCGCTGCTAGAAGGTCTGCACATTATTTGGTCGCTAGGTCGCCGTGTATCGCCGTGTTTGACGGCAAAAGCAACCATACCAGCGATATTTTACACTGGTAACCAGGGTAAACATCGGGTTACTAAGCGCAGGGCCGCGCTTAGTAACCCGATGTTTACCCTGGTTACCAGCGTAAAAGTAAAAAAAAACAAACAGTACATACTCACCCAGCGTCATACCTCCCCCAGCGTCTGCTTCCTGACACTGACTGAGCGCCGGCCCTAAAGTGAAAGTGAAAGCCGCTGTGCTGTTAGGGCCGGAGCTCAGTCAGTGTCAGGAAGCAGACGCTGGGGGAGGTATGACGCTGGGTGAGTATGTACTGTTTGTTTTTTTTACTTTTGCGCTGGTAACCAGGGTAAACATCGGGTTACTAAGCGCGGCCCTGCGCTTAGCAACCCGATGTTTACCCTGGTTACCCGGGGACCTCGGCATCGTTGGTCGCTGGAGAGCGGTCTGTGTGACAGCTCCCCAGCGATCAAACAGCGACGCTGCAGCGATCGGCATTGCTGTCGCTATCGCTGCAGCGTCGCTTAGTGTGACGGTACCCTTAGGCTGCGTGATGTTATCAGATCATTGCCGGCAGGGATTAGTGCAGGATCTCTATCTAAACAAGATTAATTAGTGCACATGACACAGTACAAATAGTAGCTAAACCACAAAGGAAGGAAAAGATAAGAGCCTGAAAACTCCTGCTCCGAAGCGCAGCCACGAGTCAGCCGATAGCCGCATATAAAGGTACCTTCACACTAAACGATATCGCTAGCGATCCGTGACGTTGCAGCGTCCTGGATAGCGATATCGTTGAGTTTGACAGGCAGCAGCGATCAGGATCCTGCTGTAATATCGCTGGTCGTTGGTTAAAGTTCAGAACTTTATTTGGTCGTCAGATCGCTGTGTATCGTTGTGTTTGACAGCAAAAGCAACGATACCAGCGATGTTTTACAATGGTAACCAGGATAAATATCGGGTTACTAAGCGCAGGGCCGTGCTTAGTAACCCGATGTTTACCCTGGTTACCAGTGTAAAATGTAAAAAAACAAACAGTACATACTCACATTCGCGTCCCCCGGTGTCCGCTTCCTGCACTGACTGAGCGCCGGCCGTAAAGTGAAAGCACAGCACAGCGGTGACGTCACCGCTCTGCTGTTAGGGCCGGCACTCACAGTCAGTGCAGGAAGCGGACGCCAGGGGATGCGAATGTAAGTATGTAGTGTTTGTTTTTTTACATTTTACACTGGTAACCAGGGTAAACATCGGGTTACTAAGCGCGGCCCTGCGCTTAGCAACCCGATGTTTACCCTGGTTACCTGGGGACCTCGGCATCGTTGGTCGCTGGAGAGCTGTCTGTGTGACAGCTCTCCAGCGACCAAACAGCGACGCTGCAGCGATCGGCATCGTTGTCTGTATCGCTGCAGCGTCGCTTAGTGTGAAGGTACCTTAAGAGGGGAATTGGAGAAGCTTGTAATGAAGGTGAAAAAGCCTATTTAACCCATTGTTACATGTGCAAATACAATTAGTAGGATAAGGCTGAAAGAATAAAACCAAAAATATGTGGCTAAATGTGAATATTTAACAAAAACACAGAGTTCATAAATAATTAAATAATTAAAGCCGCAAAAGGAAAAATGCGGCATGTGTAGTGTAAATGCAACAATATTGAACACCCAAGGTAAATACTTATCAGAAACAAAAAGTTCATGAAAGATTAAACCGCAACAAAAAAACGCGACATGTATATTATTGGTGCTACAATGCTTGCTAGAGACCCGTAATAAAAAGGGCACAGAAGATTATCAGTATAATATACAATATAATATTGTGATTGTAACACTCATAAAAATGAAATGATTTCATTCTAAACAAAATAAATTCCTACAACTAACTGGATGTGAGTAATGTGATATGTGAAACCACGTGGTAAATGTATTAATAATGCTGCAATACTAAAAACCCATAGTAAAAAGGGCACAGAAGTAGTCCGAATATAATAAAGTATGATGTTATGATTTTAATACTAATGGGAATGAGAATCTTATTCCAAACAAGATAAATTTCTGCAACTAACTAAATGTGAATAATATTTATAAGAGAACTGATCATTAATAAAATAACATCATGTCTTTTCTGTTATTTAAACCTGCTGGAACCCTAGTGTTTAATTTTAGCATCCACCAAGCTTCTCTGCTCCTCAATATAGTTTCAACATCACCCCCTCTTTGTGACTTGTATATTTTTTCTATGGCATAGATTTTTAGTGAATCTAGATTGCCGTTATGGCAATCTAAAAAGTGCTTGGAAACTTGTGATATATTCCTATTTGAATTAGCATTTTCTATGTCGTGAATATGTTCCCGAATTCTGGCTTTGAAATATGTGGGCAGTACTATACGTCAGCTCAAACGACAAAGCGTACATTCCATGATATAAATTACATTGCAAGTATTGCAGTTCAAAAACGTTTTTATGGGAAATGTGTGTTGTTCACTAGAATCCATAAAACTAGAACACTTTAATGAAAATTTACAAGTCTGACAAACTTTATGTCCGCACTTAAAGAAGCCCTTTGTGTGAAGCCAGCTTTGAGGATTAAGATGTGGAGATTTTAAACAATTAGGCGAAAGTGTTTTGCCTAAGGACGGTGCTCTTCTTGATACGATTCTATAACCATTATTTAAGATATTTGCTATTTCTGGGTCCTCTCTCAAGATGCACAAATTATTTTTAATAATTTTCCTAATCGCAGCACATTGGTTATTATACTGTAGGACTAATGTGACTGGACCGGTATTAATACGTTCTTTTCTTTTTGGTTTTGAATAGAAACGCGGTCTCCCCTCCACTATTTTCTCAGCTCGATTTAAGTTCCAGTTAGTATACCCTCTCTTTTTCAATCTTTCCTTGATTTGGTTAACCTCACTATTATAGTCTATTTGTGAGCTACAATTGCGTTTAGCTCTAATCATTTCACCCACCGGAATGCTCTTGATGGTGTGTTTAGGATGATGGCTATGGGCATGTAAGATAGTGTTACCTGCAGTGCTTTTTCTAAAGGTGGAAGTTGTAACCACATCTCCATGTGTGCCTCTTAGTTTCAAGTCCAAAAAATTAACCTCATTAAAATCCTGGCATATCGTAAATCTTAAATTAAAAAAATTACAGTTTAAATAAAAATCACATTTTTCTGTAACAGAAAAATTAGGACCACAAATTAAGATGACATCATCAATATATCTACCGTACCACAGTATGTGGTCTTTGAAAGGATTGTCAACAGTATAGATATATAATTCTTCCCACCAGCTCATAACGAGATTGGCGAGAGACGGGGAATATTTCGCCCCCATAGACACGCCGTTAGTTTGTCTGTAGAAGATATCATTGAAACAAAAATAGTTGTTAGAAATAAGGAAAATTACAACGTCACAAATATAATCCTGAAGTTCTAATGCAAAATTACTATATTTCTGTAAATGAAATTTTAATGCATGTAAGGCCACTTTATGAGGTATAGATGTATATAACGAGATCACATCTGTAGTGATCCAAGAGAACCCACTACACCAAGTAAAATCCTGCAAGGCATTAAGTACATCAGAGCTGTCCCTCAGATAACCTGGAATCCTTTGAACCAGAGGCTGGAGCAGTGAATCCAACCACTCGCCTAGTTTCTCCCCAAGGGAACCAATTCCTGAGACAATTGGTCTCATGGGACGGGGATTGGTGCCCTTGTGTGTCTTGGGTAAGGCATATAATATGGGAATTACAAGATTTTCCACTTTAAGGTATTCCATTTCTTTTTTATTAAAAAAACCTAAATGAAAACCTTCATGAATAATTTTGTGGATGCACACTTTAATTGTCTCTGTGGGATTATTTTTCAAACGCTCATAGATAGCCTTATCATTCAACATGTTCTCTACCCAACTCACATAATCTATTTTATTCATGATAACTACAGAACCACCTTTATCAGAATTTTTGATTACAAGGTTGTCATTATTTTTTAACTGTTCATAAGCTGTCTTCAAATTAGGTGTTAAATTGGAGTTGGTTGGATGTTTTCTGAGTAAATTCTCAGACACTAATTTTAATTCCAATTCCACAGCATTTTGAAATTTATCCATGGCAGGTCTCCTAGATTGCACAGGATAAAAATGAGGATTCGTTATATGTAAATGAGAGTTCAGTGGAACGCAATCCTGATTCTCAGAATCAAGGTCTTACAGGCATGTGAGCAATAGTTGTTCAGAAAAACTGAGTGTTTTAAATTGATTAGCTGGTATAACACTATCCTCACTAGTGGGGTTAATATCTTCCTCAAAGTGAAATTTAAGTGTGATATTTCTAATAAATTTATTAACATCACAAATAGTGGAAAACAAATCAAAATTACAGCTGGGAACAAAATTAAGTCCGTGCGAAAGCAGAGCCTGTTGATCCGAGGTGAGTGGAAAAGAGGACAAGTTAATGACGTCAAAGTTACCTAATGTGGAATCCTCAAGTGGTATCTCTGTGTTCCTTTGTTTAGATTGGTGTTTCCTCCCTTTTCTTCGTATTTTCTTTTTTTGAGGTACGGTGGACGCTTGTTCTTTTTGAAATACAAGTTTTTTGATGTTTGTGCTGTTTCCGCATCTGAGTCCTCTGCAGCTCCGACTGAAGTATCTAGCTCAGATGAGCTGAAAGTCACCTGTTTGGGTGAATGATGGGGATTGAATTGGTGTTTAGAACGTCTCAGTATAGGTCTGGGGGATTTATTCACATTCTCCCATCTCCCCCACTCATAAACTTGATCCAGGGAATAGTCATTTAAATCTAGTTCAAATTTGCGTTTTTTTATATCCATTATTTTCATCTCTGCTTTGTGGATTTTTTCTTCACTTTGAGCAAAAAAGTTTTTTAAATGTTCTTTAGACATCTAAGGCTACTTTCACACTAGCGTCGGGCTCGGCCCGTCGCTGTGCGTGGGGCGACATTCCCGACGCTAGCGTTGTCTCCGCCGCACAACGGGGGCAGCGGATGCATTTTCCCAGCGCATCCGCTTCCCCATTGTGAGGTGCGTGGAGGTGGGGGCGGAGTTCCGGCCGCGCATGCGCGGTCGGAAAAAGCGGACCGTCGTGAGCAAAAAACGTTACATGTAGCGTTTTTTGCTCCCGACTGTCCGCCACTGCACAACGCATCCGTCGCACGACGGGTGCGACGTGTGGCAATCCGTCACAATGCGTCGCTTCATGTTAATCAATGGTGAAAAAACGCATCCTGCAAACACTTTTGCAGGATGCGTTTTTTCGGCAAAACGACGCATTGTGACGGAATGCAGTTAACGCTAGTGTGAAAGTAGCCTTAGTGTTGATTTCTTTTTTTCACAGCTTCAATGTTATTTTGTAGTTCAGATAAAGCAGTTTCCTCTTCCCGTATAATTAGAGAAATCAACTTCAGTGAGCAATCTGAGAGGATAACATTCCAATCCTTGACAAACTTGTCTGAATAAATTGTGCTAGGAATTTTCTTAATCCTTAGTCCTCTAGGAATAACATTTTTATCTTTGTAATTTTTTAGAGAACTGAGGTTCCACCAGGTGCGGTTTTCCTTTAACATTGAGGAAAATAATTCTTCCAGCTGAGTGTCTGAATTAAACACAGTAGAGTTAGAATCCATCGTGGATAATGAAAACAGCTTTTCTTAACATTTGGTCACACATGATGGTATTCTGTTTATTACCATGTGATAAGCCCCTCATTGTTTCTACAAGACTCTAAAGGTACCGTCTCACTATACGATTTACCAACGATCACGACCTGCGATACGACCTGGCCGTGATCGTTGGTAAGTCGTTGTGTGGTCGCTGGGGAGCTGTCACACAGACCGCTCTCCAGCGACCAACGATGCCGAGGTTCGCTGGTAACCAGGGTAAACATCGGGTTACTAAGCACAGGGCCGCGCTTAGTATCCCGATGTTTACAGTGGTTACCAGCGTAAAAGTAAAAAAAAAAAAAACCGTACATTCTCACCATCTGATGTCCGTCAGGTCCCTTGCCGTCTGCTTCCCGCTGACTGAGTGCCGCCGTAAAGTGAAAGCAGATCACAGCGGCGACGTCACCGCTGTGATCTGCTCTCACTTTCCGGCCGGCAGATGTTTACCCTGGTTACAAGCGAACGCATCGCTGGATCGCTGTCACACACAACGATCCAGCGATGACAGCGGGAGATCCAGAGACGAAAGAAAGTTTCAAACGATCTGCTATGACGTACGATTCTCAGCAGGGTCCCTGATCGCAGTAGCGTGTCAGACACTGCGAGATCGTAACTATATCGCTAGAACGTCACAAATCGTGCCGTCGTAGCGATGAAAATGCCACTGTGTGACAGTACCCTAAGGGTACTGTCACACAGTGCCATTTTGATCGCTACGACGGCACGATCCGTGACGTCGCAGCGATCGTATGATTATCGCTCCAGCGTCGTAGACTGCGGTCACACGTTGCAATCACGGCGCTGGAGCGATGCCGAAGTCCCCGGGTAACCAGGGTAAACATCGGGTTACTAAGCGCAGGGCCGCGCTTAGTAACCCGATGTTTACCCTGGTTACCAGCGTAAACGTAAAAAAAACAAACAGTACATACTTACATTCCGGTGTCTGTCCTCCGGCGTCTCAGCTTCTCTGCACTGTGTAAGCACAGCGGCCGGAAAGCAGAGCGGTGACGTCAGACGTCACCGCTGTGCTCGCTTTCTGGCTGGCCGGCGCTCACAGTGCAGAGAAGCTGAGACGCCGGAGGACAGACACCGGAATGTAAGTATGTACTGTTTGTTTTTTTTACTTTTACGCTGGTAACCACGGTAAACATCGGGTTACTAAGCGCGGCCCTGCGCTTAGTTACCCGATGTTTACCCTGGTTACAAGCGAACACATCGCTGGATCGCTGTCACACACAACGATCCAGCGATGTCAGCGGGTGATCAAGCGACAAAAGAAAGTTCCAAACGATCTGCTACGACGTACGATTCTCAGCAGGGTCCCTGATCGCTGCTGCGTGTCAGACACTGCGATATCGTAACGATATCGCTAGAACGTCACGAATCGTACAGTCGTAGCGATCAAAATGGCACTGTGTGACAGTACCCTAAGGAGTCTAGGTTTACAGTTCCTGTTGACTCGTGTAATTACCTTTGCCAGGGAAGGTCACAGACTCAGACAAATCAATTATGCTAACCTTTCATTGTATTGCTCGATTCTATGTAAATTAGCTGACTCTATCTCATCTCTGTTAGACACCATTACTACTAGGGATAGTATGTTTGCAGCTTGGAATCTAGCCAATCTAGCACACTCTTATTCCACCAATCATGAAACCCCAAGGGTCTGAATTGAGAGCTCCGGAGTATAGAAGGACTGTCCAGTGACCAAGTCTCTCTTGCTGCATGGTACCAATTTTGGATCTGCGGATCTGATTGGCAGGCCATAACCGAACATGGATTATAAGACTACATGGACTTCAGCATCAAATGCAAGGATTCGGCTGAGATATCAAAGACTACATAAGGATGGTATACAGCTTGGGACAATCCAGTCACCCGACTACAGAATTTGCGGTACTCAGTCAGCTTCCTAAATCTGGCATTATTCTGTTCTCTGTGGGTGCCCGCTGAAAGCGGGGTGCTGCTGGCTTGGAGTAAGTAGCCCTGGAAGCTCTGATGAACGGATATTATAATCCCTGGTGAGCCAGTGGAAGGGTGAGAAACTGCTACCTGTTACATTTTGTGTTTTGCTGGTTGTGCGATATATGCCATTAATTGTTTGGGGATCCAAGAAAGTCCTAATATTGTGATTCCCTCACCCTGTGTTGTCTGAGTAGTGTTCCACCCACTGTTGAGCAGGTCAGGCGTTCAGTTGGGATGAGCCATGATCCATGCTGTCTTTGTAAGGCTACATTCACATTTGCGCCTTTTTGCGCAGCGTCGTCGACACATGCGTCATGCGCCCCTATCGTTAACATTGAGGGCGCATGGACATGCGTTGTCATGCGTTTTGGTGCGTTTTGTGACGCATGCGTCGTTTCGGCGCACCTGGAAGGGCGCGGCAAACGCAACATGTTGCAGTTTTCCGGCGTCATCAATTTTTTTAAAAACGCATGCGTCGTGTTTGCGTCGTCGATGCGCCAAAAACCCCATTGAAGTCTATTGAAGTCAAGTACTTGCGTCGCAGTGCGTTGTATGACGCATGCGTCCTTTGATTAAAAAACAAGAAAAGTGTCTAGACAGTGTCTAGACACTGACAAAACACCCTATAAATATAAAAAAAAGGGGTTGGCATTGTCTTTCATTTGCCAGCAGCAATACAGAAGACAGACAACACCTGAACACCTGAGATCTGCTTTCAAAAGCTGTAAGTATCTAATTTCTCATTGGATTTTTTTTCTGTGTTTTTTTTCTTCATTTTGAATTCAATTTGTGCAATGTTTGGTTACGGCTATGGCACTGTGGGTTTTTATTGAAAATCTTTTTTTTTTTTTTTACATCTGGTTCTGATGTATTTCTGGCGTTATATGATGGCGTTTTCTTGTCTCCGGCCTTGCTTGTTTTTGGATTGGTTTTAATTTTATTTTGTGTTCTTCTGTTGTCATGCGGTTGTTCCACTGTGTTTTTAAGGATTTTCTTGTTTAATTTCTGGTTTATGTGGTTTTCATTCTGGTTTCTATTCTGGGGGTAACCGTATGGCGTTTTCTTGGGTCATGTCTTGCTGTTTTTTATTGTAGAGTATGGCGGTTTATGCTAGTTTGCCTTTTCTTTGCCCTTTGTAATTTTTTTTTTTTTTTTGCTAAACCAAAAAGATATATGTCTAATTTTTTGGATTTCTACATAGGGGGCTGTTGTTGCTGAATTGTTTTTTTATCTTCTCTGGAACTGAATTCAGCTTTTTCTATACTCTGCATTGTGTCGTGTCTGCCATTGATTTTTATTGCAATGTATGGCGTTGTGGTTTGATCAGCGCTTGCTGAGTTGGCATTGTCCTATGAGTGAACCGTCCGTTGTGTTAGTAATGATGTATTTTTATTTTTTGCTATTTTCTTTTATGTGGCTGTGTTTTTGTGCTTTTCCTGTAAGTTTTTTTTAAATTTTTCCTTGCAGAATTGTCAAGGTAGAATGGCGACCGACTCATCGAGCCACACGGCGCAGGGGAGTTCGGTGAGTTAATTATGTACAGTTGCTTACTATTTGCTGTCATTTGTACACTTGGCACTAATTTATTTTGTAAACAATTACAGGCTTCTGGAAGTGAGGAGGAAGGGACCCAGCAGGAGCTGCGACCTCGGGGCCAAGCTGTGGCGGCAAGACGGCGAGTAAGTATTTTTCAAAACAAAAGGAATGTTTTTTATTTTATTTCCTTTTTTTTTCAGGGGGGAGGGGCCTGGTGGGTGGTGTTGGTGGTGGTTGTTGTTGGCAATTTGTTCAAAACATTATCAATAATGTTTTTATATTATTCTAGGTTTCACAACGGGACCGCGATGAGAGTATAGATGTCGATCTCCTTATTTCCAGCACAGCCGTGACCCCCGGCACGCGGACCAGGTTGTGTTGAGGCGGAGGTGGCAAAATCGCTGTGGGATGGCTTTGACAGCGCATCCACTGCGGACGAATCAAACTTTGGTAAGTATTTCTGAAACTCCGCTCACACCCATCAGTCCAGGATAACACAACCGTGTGTGATGTGATCAACGCCTTCAACTTTGTTGCATCGCACACGGCTGTGTTATCATTTGGAAATGTACATTATCTAACCTTTTTTTTGTTTGCATTCACAGTCAAAAAGTTGAAGACCAGATGGCGATCCATGAAGGACTGTTTCAATCGGGGCCTGCGGAAGGAGGGAGAAGCAGGCTCGAAGTGGTGCTGCTGCGGCAAGGACATCCACATACAAATATACAAGGGCATTGCAGTTTCTGAGACCGGTCCTTGGCCGCCGAGAGTAATTATTGTTGCAAAGCATCGGGTACTGTACAATATGCATGTCCACATAGCAAATTGCCCAGCCACGTAGTACATTGTGGATGGGCAATGCAATACGTGGCTTGGCATAGTATGTTGCCAAGCCACTTAGTTTATTGCACAGCCACATAGCATATTGCCCAGCCACATATAATACGTGGCTAGGACATGTACTATTTCTCATCCACATAGTATATTGCCCAGCCACATAGAACATTGTCCAGCCACATAGCATATTGTCCATCCACGTTGTATATTGGCCATTCTACGTAGTACACGTAGTATATTGGTATATTGGCCAGCCACGTTACATTTTCACTAGTGCCATGGTATATTGCCCATCCAGTTTTGTGGTGTTTTTTTTTTTTTTTTTAAATTTATTACCGCGTGAGTCCTTGTAGTTCACGACAGGTTCCGTTCCAAGCCAGGGTAGTTCTGATTGCAGGAACTGTGATGACGTCTCGGTCACATGACAATGACGTCATGGCAGGTCCTGCGATCATCGTAAAAGCTGGCGGTCGGTCGTCTCAAACGCCAACAGAGGGCAGCAATGTTTTTTTTCAAATCAAATTGTTAACTTAAAATTTTTTAATATTCATGCGGCATAGGCATCGTCAATACTAAAGTGTTGCTGACATGTTTTTAGTCCAAAAACTTTTTGCATTAACGCCGGCCGTTAGCGATGACAGTGGTGAGTATGCGGGCGACAGGCATTGACTGCGGGAAGGAGCGCTCATTTTCTTCTGCAATGGGCCCATCGCTGATTGGTCGCGTCAGCCATGACAGGCAGCTGACGCGACCAATCAGTGAATGATGAGTTAAGGACAGACAGACAGACAGACGGAGTTATATTTTAACATATTTTAGTGTTGGGTTATGTAATGTTAACTTTATTATATTACAGGACTTGGCATATGTGATATGTTATTTTTGTAATACCAATGTTTTCCTTATCATTTCACAGAACATACAGCAGCACCCTCGAGCCTGTTCGGCCATCTGGAGCGGGACTTCATGAATCGCCATCTGACCCGTCACAGCCATCCCACAGCGAGAGCAGGCATGCACCACCATCTGGAGAACCGGCAGCCGGTCCATCTGGTGTTCCCCTGGCCGAGGCCACTGGCGCTCCTTCCTTCGGGTATTCCCGACAGCGTCAGCGGGCCTCGGACAGGCCGCTAATGCCCGAATTTTTGCATTTGAGCATGGTCTTCCAGAATTGTTTCAAGGCGCTGGGCGATAGAATGGACACTGCTCTGTCCAATATTGACCGGCGCCTTGAAACAATGGAATCCGAGCTCTCGAGGCCGGCAAAACATTTTTTTAGTGCCATTGTGAAGGGCATGGTGGAACATCTTAAGCCGGAACTCCAGATTTCGGTGATGCAGGCCTGCAACAATGCCTACGTGAGTTCTCTGCAGCAGGCTCGGATCATGCAGTCAGCGACTACAATGCCCGTAGTACCATCGCTGGCTAGCATGACTCCGACTCCTGCTGCCGAGCCACTCTACCGAGGTCCGGGTGCCGCGGGACGCCGCCACCGACACCATCACACAGAGCCGCCGAGTCCTGCTCCTGCTAGGCCCTCAACCTCCCGAACCCGTCCTGCTGGGGAAGGCGCCGAGGGACAAAAAAAGAGGAGGAAGACTACAAGAACAGCTGCTGCGGCTCTGGCTGCTCCAACACAGACACCAAGATCTCGGCTGGGGTCGAGCCGGAGCAGGAGCAGCCAGAGCCAGTCAAGAACAAGTGGCAGACTTGTGTTGCCTCCTCCCTCCCCTGCAGAGGTGGCTGTATCTTCGCCGGCATACACAGAGGGCTTTGAATTGCCCTCAAGTCTCTTGGACTACGGCTCCACATCATCCTCCTCTTCCTCTCCCCACTCCCAAGCAGAGAGCTACCACTCACCCCTGGTAGCTGAGGTTGATACCCCCTAGTTCTATTTCCCCCTTTTGTTTCTGTTTCCCCTATTAAAACTGTTATTTTTCAAGCAATATTTGTTGTTATTGTGCAGTATAGTTATCGGCAACTCACACCGTGCGCCGTCTACACATATTTTGTGTTTTAAACACCTCATATATAAGCAAAGTCAGACACTATTTTAACAATTTTTATTTCGCCTTTTTTTGGGTGTCTCTCATTGCTCTATGAGGTGTTTACAAACACAAACAGGATTATTACATTGATTGTATACATAGAATAAGGTCAGGGCTCCGGTGAGGTGGTTGCAATGGTCACGTGGCCAAGTGTTGACACTATTTGAATCAGGATGTATTTCTACATCCTGACTTCAATAGTTTAGACTCGCAAGAGTGGAGCGAACAAGATCGGCTCCCTCCTTGGCAAGCTGAACACTTTCCAAATACTTGCATATGGACCCGGCTTCCTGGTGTGCGGTTGATGATCTCCTTTTTTCCGGCACCGCAGCCGCATGTTCCAAGGCTGTGTGAGTGGCACAACCCATGCACAACCGAAGCCTATTTGTTGGCCTCGCCATGGTGTGTTGTGTTGTGAATTCCGTTTTCGAACTCCCTCCTGTGGTCATGAATGATACTTCGGCGAGTTCTGTCTGTGGACTCCCTCTGGTGGCTGTGAGTGGAGCTGCTGGTTCTGAGGTTGCTTCCTCAGCTGCCCTCGTTTGCGGCTGGGCTGGCTTCTCTATTTAACTCCACTCAGTATCCAATGTATCAGGACTGGTTCAGATCTCTCTCGGATCTTTCTGATGACCTGTCTACTCCAGCAGAAGCTAAGTCCCTGCTAGTTCATTTGTTGTTCATTTTGTACTGAATATATTTCTTAGTACTTGCTAAGTTCTTGTCCAGCTTGCTAACATGATATTGCCTTGCTAGCTGGAAGCTCTGGGTTGCAGAGTGGCACCGTGAGTCAGTGCGGGGGTCTTTTTGCACTCTCTGCGTGGCTTTTTGTAGTTTTTTGTGCTGACCGCATAGATCCCTTTCCTATCCTCAGTCTATTTAGTAAGTCTGGCCTCCTTTGCTGAAACCTGTTTCATCCCTGTGTTTGTGACTTTCCTCTTAACTCACAGTTAATATATGTGGGGGGCTGCCTTTACCTTTTGGGGAATTTCTCTGAGGCAAGGTAAGGCTGATTTTCCTATCTTTAGGGGTAGTTAGCTCTTAGGCTGTGAAGAGGCGTCTAGGGAGAGTTAGGTACGCTCCACAGCTATTTCTAGTGTGTGTGTTATAGGATTAGGATTTGCGGTCAGCAGAGTTCCCACTTCCCAGAGCTTGTCCTGTCTTCTAGTTTAACCATCAGGTCATTCCAGGTGCACCTTACCACCAGGTCCATAACAGTACAGCTGGCCCACAAAGTGTTAATGCATCTCAATAGAGGGATAAGAGAAGTTCTGAGACCATTTTTTTTCTCTGCAGTGTGTTTTGTCTTTCTTTTCCCCTTAACCTCTGGGTGGTTCAGGACTCAGGTGTAGATATGGACATTCAAGGTCTGTCCTCTTGTGTTGATCACCTCACTGCGAGGGTACAAAGCATTCAAGATTATGTAGTTCAGAATCCTATGTTAGAGCCTAGAATTCCAATTCCTGATTTGTTTTTTGGAGATAGATCTAAATTTCTGAATTTCAAAAATAATTGTAAACTGTTTCTTGCTTTGAAACCCCGCTCTGGTGACCCCATTCAGCAAGTAAAAATCATTATTTCTTTGTTACGTGGCGACCCACTAGACTGGGCATTCTCCCTTGCGCCAGGAGATCCTGCATTGCTTAATGTAGATGCGTTTTTTCTGGCGCTTGGATTGCTTTATGACGAACCTAACTCTGTAGATCAGGCAGAGAAAATCTTGCTAGCTTTGTGTCAAGGTCAGGATGAAGCGGAGGTATATTGCCAGAAGTTTAGAAAGTGGTCTGTGCTTACTAAATGGAATGAGTGTGCCCTTGCAGCAATTTTCAGAAAAGGTCTTTCTGAAGCCCTTAAGGATGTTATGGTGGGGTTTCCCACGCCTGCTGGTCTGAATGAATCAATGTCCTTGGCCATTCAGATCGATCGGCACTTGCGTGAACGCAAGGTTGTGCACCATTTGGCGGTATCCTCTGAGCAGAGGCCTGAGCCTATGCAATGTGATAGGACTTTGACCAGAGCTGAACGGCAAGAACACAGACTTCAGAATGGGCTGTGTTTTTACTGTGGTGACTCCACTCATGCTATCTCTGATTGTCCTAAGCGCTCTAAGCGGTTCGCTAGGTCTGTCACCATTGGTACTGTACAGCCTAAATTTCTTTTGTCCGTTACTCTGATTTGCTCTTTGTCGTCCTACTCTGTTATGGCATTTGTGGACTCAGGCGCTGCCCTGAATTTGATGGACTTGGAGTTTGCCAGGCGCTGTGGTTTTTTCTTGGAGCCCTTGCAGTATCCTATTCCATTAAGGGGAATTGATGCTACGCCTTTGGCCAAGAATAAACCTCAGTACTGGACTCAGTTGACCATGTGCATGGCTCCTGCACATCGGGAAGATGTTCGCTTTTTGGTGTTGCATAATTTGCATGATGTGGTCGTGTTGGGTTTGCCATGGCTACAGGTCCATAATCCAGTATTGGATTGGAAATCAATGTCTGTGTCCAGTTGGGGTTGTCAAAGGGGTACATGGTGACGTTCCGTTGTCAATTTCTCCTTCTACTCCTTCTGAAGTCCCTGAATTTTTGTTGGATTACTGAGATGTATTCGATGAGCCCAAATCCAGTGCCCTACCTCCTCATAGGGAATGTGATTGTGCTATTCATTTGATTCCTGGTAGTAAATTTCCTAAGGGACGGCTTTTCAATTTATCTGTGCTGGAACACGCCGCTATGCGGAGTTATATAAAGGAGTCCTTGGAGAAAGGGCATATTCGCCCGTCGTCGTCACCGTTGGGAGCAGGGTTCTTTTTTGTGGCCAAGAAGGATTGTTCTCTGAGACCCTGTATAGATTACCGCCTTCTCAATAAAATCACGGTCAAGTTTCAGTACCCTTTGCCTCTACTGTCTGATTTGTTTGCTCGGATTAAGGGGGCTAGTTGGTTCACCAAGATAGATCTTCGAGGGGCGTATAATCTTGTGCGTATTAAACAGGGCGATGAATGGAAGACAGCATTTAATACGCCCGAGGGCCATTTTGAGTACCTGGTGATGCCATTCGGGCTTTCTAATGCTCCATCTGTGTTTCAGTCCTTTATGCATGACATCTTCCGAAAGTATTTGGATAGATTCATTATTGTATATTTGAATGATATTTTGGTCTTTTCGGATGATTGGGAGTCTCATGTGAAGCAGGTCAGAATGGTGTTCCAGGTTCTTCGTGCTAATTCTTTGTTTGTGAAGGGGTCTAAATGTCTCTTCGGAGTTCAGAAGGTTTCCTTTTTGGGTTTAATTTTTTCCCCTTCTACTATCGAGATGGATCCTGTTAAAGTTCAGGCCATTTATGATTGGACTCAGCCTACATCTGTGAAGAGCCTTCAGAAATTCTTGGGCTTTGCTAATTTTTACCGTCGCTTCATCGCTAATTTTTCTAGTGTTGTTAAACCGTTGACTGATTTGACCAAGAAAGGTGCTGATGTGGTGAATTGGTCCTCTGCGGCCGTTGAGGCTTTTCGGGAGTTGAAACGCCGTTTCTCTTCGGCCCCTGTGTTGTGTCAGCCAGATGTTTCACTCCCTTTTCAGGTCGAGGTTGATGCTTCTGAGATTGGAGCAGGGGCTGTTTTGTCTCAAAGATCTTCTGATGGCTCTGTGATGAAGCCATGTGCTTTCTTTTCTAGAAAGTTTTCGCCTGCTGAGCGTAATTATGATGTTGGCAATCGGGAGATGTTGTCAATCGGGAGTTGTTGGCTATGAAGTGGGCGTTCGAGGAGTGGCGACATTGGCTTGAGGGAGCCAAGCATCGCGTGGTGGTCTTAACGATCACAAGAATCTGACTTATCTCGAGTCTGCTAAGCGGTTGAATCCTAGACAGGCTCGATGGTCGCTGTTTTTCTCCCGTTTCAATTTTGTGGTTTCATACCTTCCGGGTTCTAAGAATGTGAAGGCCGATGCCCTTTCAAGGAGTTTTGTGCCTGATTCCCCGGGAGTTCCTGAGCCGGCTGGTATTCTCAAAGAGGGGGTAATTCTGTCTGACATCTCACCTGATTTGCGGTGGGCGCTGCAGGAGTTTCAGGCTGATAGACCTGACCGTTGTCCAGCAGAGAAACTGTTTGTCCCTGATAGATGGACTAGTAGAGTTATCTCTGAGGTTCATTGTTCGGTGTTGGCTGGTCATCCTGGGATTTTTGGTACCAGAGATTTGGTGGCTAGGTCCTTTTGGTGGCCTTCCTTGTCGCGGGATGTGCGTTCTTTTGTGCAGTCTTGTGGGACTTGTGCTCGGGCCAAGCCCTGCTGTTCTCGTGCCAGTGGGTTGCTTTTGCCCTTGCCAGTCCCGAAAAGGCCTTGGACGCATGTTTCCATGGATTTTATTTCAGATCTCCCTGTCTCTCAAAGGATGTCGGTCATCTGGGTGGTTTGTGATCGCTTCTCTAAGATGGTCCATTTGGTACCCTTGCCTAAATTACCTTCCTCCTCTGATTTGGTTCCACTATTTTTCCAGCATGTGGTTCGTTTGCATGGCATTCCGGAGAACATCGTGTCAGACAGAGGTTCCCAGTTTGTTTCAAGGTTTTGGCGGTCCTTTTGTGCTAAGATGGGCATTGATTTGTCTTTCTCTTCGGCTTTCCATCCTCAGACAAATGGCCAAACCGAACGAACTAATCAGACTTTGGAGACCTATCTGAGATGCTTTGTTTCTGCTGATCAGGATGATTGGGTGACCTTCTTGCCATTGGCTGAGTTCGCTCTTAATAATCGGGCCAGTTCTGCTACTTTGGTTTGGCCTTTTTTTTGTAATTCTGGTTTTCATCCTCGTTTTTCTTCAGGGCAGGTTGAGCCTTCGGACTGTCCTGGTGTGGATTCTGTGGTGGACCGGTTGCAGCAAATTTGGACTCATGTGGTGGACAATTTGACATTGTCCCAGGAGAAGGCTCAACGTTTCGCCAACCGCCGTCGCTGTGTTGGTCCCCGACTTCAAGTTGGGGATTTGGTTTGGTTGTCGTCTCATCATGTCCCTATGAAGGTTTCTTCTCCTAAGTTTTAGCCTTGTTTCATTGGTCCTTATAAGATTTCTGAAATTCTCAATCCTGTGTCGTTTCGTTTGGCCTTTCCAGCTTCTTTTGCTATCCATAATGTGTTCCATAGGTCGTTGTTGCGGAGATATGTGGCGCCTATGGTTCCCTCCGTGGACCCTCCTGCTCCGGTGTTGGTCGAGGGGGAGTTGGAGTATGTGGTGAAGAAGATTTTAGATTCTCGTATTTCGAGACAGAAACTTCAGTACCTGGTCAAATGGAAGGGCTATGGTCAGGAGGATAATTCCTTGGTTTTTGCCTCCGATGTCCATGCGGCCGAGTTGGTTCGTGCCTTTCATTTGGCTCGTCCTGATCGGCCTGGGGGCTCTGGTGAGGGTTCGGTGACCCCTCCTCAAGGGGGGGTACTGTTGTGAATTCCGTTTTCGAACTCCCTCCTGTGGTCATGAATGATACTTCGGCGAGTTCTGTCTGTGGACTCCCTCTGGTGGCTGTGAGTGGAGCTGCTAGTTCTGAGGTCGCTTCCTCAGCTGCCCTCGTTTGCGGCTGAGCTGGCTTCTCTATTTAACTCCACTCAGATCGTTACTCCATGCCAGCTGTCAATGTATCAGGACTGGTTCAGATCTCTCTCGGATCTTTCTGATGACCTGTCTACTCCAGCAGAAGCTAAGTCCCTGCTAGTTCATTTGTTGTTCATTTTGTACTGAATATATTTCTTAGTACTTGCTAAGTTCTTGTCCAGCTTGCTAACATGATATTGCCTTGCTAGCTGGAAGCTCTGGGTTGCAGAGTGGCACCGTGAGTCGGTGCGGGGGTCTTTTTGCACTCTCTGCGTGGCTTTTTGTAGTTTTTTGTGCTGACCGCATAGATCCCTTTCCTATCCTCAGTCTATTTAGTAAGTCTGGCCTCCTTTGCTGAAACCTGTTTCATCCCTGTGTTTGTGACTTTCCTCTTAACTCACAGTTAATATATGTGGGGGGGCTGCCTTTACCTTTGGGGGAATTTCTCTGAGGCAAGGTAAGGCTGATTTTCCTATCTTTAGGGGTAGTTAGCTCTTAGGCTGTGAAGAGGCGTCTGGGGAGAGTTAGGTACGCTCCACAGCTATTTCTAGTGTGTGTGTTATAGGATTAGGATTTGCGGTCAGCAGAGTTCCCACTTCCCAGAGCTTGTCCTGTCTTCTAGTTTAACAATCAGGTCATTCCAGGTGCACCTTACCACCAGGTCCATAACAGTGGTGCCAGTCACACTGCCGCGGCCCATGCAGCTGCGGCGGGTGAAAATTTATGATCAGCCAGCGCGCTCAATGAAGCCGTGTTCCACATGCAACTAGTCTGGAAGCTTGACAGTTTGCCAAGGAGGGAGCTGATCATGTTCGCTCAACTATCGAACACACGGCCATGTGAACAAAAGTGTGGTGGTTTTGCTGAGTCCATTTGGGAGCTGGTGATCACCTGAGTACATTTTGGGCGGTACACCGTTTTAGCGCAGTTGGTAGGAAAACGGACTTTGGAGAAGTGTAGAAAATTTTAAAATATTTTTTATTAAACAACAACATTTTAAAAAAAGGGTAGCAAGTTTTTATATGTTAGGGCACATTAAAGTAAGTTTAGTCAAAACACAAACATTTATAAAGTATAGGTAGATGCCAAATTTGAAATAACATTACATTAGGCACCTAAACTGATGACATTTATTGCACATAATACTGTGGAAATATTTTATTGTCATTATATTATATTTTTAGCACAGTCACAGTAAAGGTATTTATTTTTGTAGTTAAAACCAAAATAAAGTACAACAGTAAAACATAAACACTACACCATTGTATCTTGCCATGACACACGGCCAACATCTGAAACTAAATTGGAAGCAAATCGATCCCTCATCTGCGCAATTTCAACACTTCTCCTCAGAGGATCATTTTGGTAATCGGGCAATGGGTTTGGTATGGGTTCATCGAGTTCCACGTTCAGTCTCTCTTTGGCCATAATATAATTGTGGAGAACCACACAAGCCTTCACCACCTCATCCACTGTCTCAATTTTCAGATTAATGGCGGATCCTAATATACGCCATTTGGAGACAAGGATGCCAAAGGCGCACTCCACAGTTCTTCTGGCCCTGGACAGTCTGTAATTGAAAATACTTTGTGTGGTCCAAGCCCCGACTGGAGTAGGGTTTCAGTAGGTTGGCACACATTTGAAATGCCTCATCCCCAACCACAACAAATGGCATTGCCGGGCCTTCGGTGTTGGTAAGAGGTTGTGGCTGGGGGAAATTAAAATTGTTCTCATATAATCTTCGACCCATATCAGACTCCTTAAATGTCCGTGAGTCATTTGCCAAACGCTCCAATGTCCACGGCGAGAAACCTGCAGTCCGCACCTGCAATTGCCATGAGCACGGTGGAAAAGTATTTTTTGTAATTAAAAAACAGATCCACTTCTTGCAGGCTTTGCAATCCTAATGTGCTTCCCATCCACAGCTCCAATACAGTTAGGGAAATAACACAGTTGTTCAAATTTCTTGTCATTGGCCTCCCATATTTCAGTTGTAGGGAGGGGTAAAAATTAATCCCAGAGATTATCCCACAAAGCGCGGCATGTGTCCGCAATAATTCCCGAAAGTGTGGAGACTCCCCTGCATTTCCAATTTAGGATTGATCTTAAGGTCTCTCCGGTAGCCAGGAAACTGCCAAGAAGAAAAATAAAGAAATTAAAGTAAAGTACATTGTAATAAAAATAAATACATTTACCATACCCAACCCCATAAAATTAAAAAAAAAAAAAAAGGGCAGAAGGGCAGAACATATCACTGTCATTGAGCTACATTACATACCGTAGAGTCACCAGCAGCCGTTCCTCTGCAGAAATTGATCTCCGGAGCTGTGTGTCCTGCCTGGTAATGGCTCCTTCCACAAGACGCAGCAGATAGCGGAAGCTGTCTTGAGACAACCTGGAAAAATATTTTGAATATACCAGGATGTCATTTAGCTCGCCAAACAAGCAATGGTAGGCTCCACGGCTCTCCCGGACTTCCACGATAGGGTGTAGCCAAAAGCGCCGATGACTCCTTCTCCGTTTATCTCTTTTCCTTTGCTCGTAATAGGCAATAGCATAGGCATTAGCCAAGGCAAAATCCAACTCCATATTCATGTAGATACTCTCCATGGGACGCTCCATCATGATGCTGGAAACACAAGCAAAATCTGAGGAATTCATCTCTGCCAGTGTATATATAATTACATTACACCCACCCTTTTCTAGCCATTGGTGGTCTTTATCTAGTGTCTAGACACTAAATTGGGGCTTTATTTTGTGCCATTGTGTAAAGAATGACATCACTGTAGGAAAACTCATGCGTCGGAAAACGCTGCGTTTTTTGGCAAAAACGCAAAGATTTTACAAAAAAACGCAGCGTTTTCCGACGCATGCGTTGAGCGTTTTTGCATGCGTTTACATGCGTCGTGCGTTGCGTTGACGACGCTGCGTCCAAAGACGCGAATTTGAACGTAGCCTAAAGGCGGTCGGGCCAGCGGACGAGAGCACCCACTGACCCCCGTGTCTACTCAAGAACCACTATGTAAAGTTAAAAAAGGTTAATAATGACGTTACAATTACATATAAATAATTTGATGACATAAAACTTTATTAAGTGTAATTTCACACAAACTTAGCATCTGTTCAACAACCCTTGAATTAAACATAGATTAGTGGGTTAAGCCCTTATGGAAACTTCAAGTAAGTTGTGAAAGCAAACAGTGAGGTACCTATACAATGTTTCACATGTGGAGTTAGCATATTTTGTATAATTCTTCAACTATACATAGAGTTGTGAATTTTGGGGGCAAAATTTGTTAGATTGAGAAAGTTTGATTATGCGCGACATAAGCGATTTACGTGAATAACTTCTGAACTACACATAGAGTTGATCATTTTTGGGGCACATATTCAGGACATTGAGCTGGTCATTTTGAGTGCTAGTGGTCCAGGGTACCTCTTTTCAAATTTAACTTATGTTCAATTGCGTACGTTTGATTATGTGCGACATAAGCGATTTACGTGAATAACTTTGGAACTACACATAGAGTTGATCATTTTTTGGCAAATATTATTCAGGACATTGAACTTGTCATTTTGAGTACTAGTTTTTAAGGGTACCTATTTTCAAATTAAAGTTGTGTGATAGAGTACGTTTGATTACGAGCGATATAAATAAGCACTTTACGTGAATAACCCAGGACCACAAGTAGTCAAAGAACAAAATTTTACCAAAACAATATCCACTCTATGTATAATTCATCATGCATGAAAATCTAATAGCTAATTCACCATGCATGAAAATCTAATAGCTAACTAATAACTAATAGCTAACTGCAGACTAACTTGAGTCCGGTACAGACACTGCAGTATGAAGCTGCATTACACATGTACACAAACACTGCAGTATGAAACTCAATCACATATGCACACGGATACTCTGCAATATGAAACTGCATTACACATTGTGGTAGTTCACTCACGTGGCGGCACAAAGAGGTAGGAAAAACACCGTCTCTTTAAGTCCTTGTTGGTTTATTATCAGGCAGCATAAACCAACTCATGGAAACAAAACTCAGCCTTTTTGGCTAAAACTGGTCCAAACAGTCAAAAAAGAAAAAAAAAAAACAACAATGCTGCAACAGTATGTTGTGGGCAGCACCCCGCTCTGGAGCAACACAGGTTCAGTCTGTGCCCAACAAACCACAAAGCCTCTGGAGACTCCTTTATCCTGGCTAGCTGAACACCGACTGCCCAGTTAATTAAACCTAAGCCTCTGATTTCCATCATGTGATTGATCATATGATCATAACCTCACGCAGGTCCGGACATGTCTGCCAGGGGAGATAGTGGACCCTCTCCCACCTGCTCTATATGACCAGTCCCTTTATGCAACTTAACCCTCTCAAAACGTAGTGTGCTGGAGAATAAATGATCTGGTTTCATATCACTGACGCCGTTAAGCGCAGTGACACATATCTCCCCTCTACCACTCTGCAGTATGAAGCTGCATCTAATATGTACACCGACACTTTGAAGTATGAAGCTGCATCTCATATGTACACAGACACTCTGCAGTATGAAGCTGCATCTCATATGTACACAGACACTGCAGTATGAAGCTGCATCTCATATGTACACCGACACTCTGCAGTATGAAGCTGCATCTCATATGTACACCGACACTCTGCAGTATGAAGCTGCATCTCCTATGTACACAAACACTCTGTGTACATATGAGATGCAGCTTCATACTGCAGAGTGTCGGTGTACATATGAGATGCAGCTTCATACTGCAGAGTGTTTGCAGTATGAAGCTGCATCTCCTATGTACACAAACACTCTGCAGTATGAAGCTGCATCTCATATGTACATCTACACTCTGCAATATGAAGCTGCATCTCATATGTACATCGACACTCTGCAATATGAAGCTGCATCTCATATGTACACCGACACTCTGCAGTATGAAGCTGCATCTCATATGTACAAGACACTCTGCAGTATGAAGCTGCATCTCATATGTACAAGACACTCTGCAGTATGAAGCTGCATCTCATATGTACACCGACACTGCAGTATGAAGCTTCATCTCCTATGTACACAGAGTGTCGGTGTACATACGAGATGCAGCTTCATACTGCAGAGTGTCGGTGTACATATGAGATGCAGCTTCATACTGCAGAGTGTTTGCAGTATGAAGCTGCATCTCATATGTACACCGACACTCTGCAGTATGAAGCTGCATCTCATGTACACAGATACTCTGCAGTATGAAGCTGCATCTCATATGTACACCGACACTCTGCAGTATGAAGCTGCATATCATGTACACAGACACTCTGTGTACATGAGATGCAGCTTCATACTGCAGTGTCGGTGTACATATGAGATGCAGCTTCATACTGCAGAGTGTTTGCAGTATGAAGCTGCATCTCCTATGTACACAAACACTCTGCAGTATGAAGCTGCATCTCATATGTACATCTACACTCTGCAATATGAAGCTGCATCTCATATGTACATCGACACTCTGCAATATGAAGCTGCATCTCATATGTACACCGACACTCTGCAGTATGAAGCTGCATCTCATATGTACAAGACACTCTGCAGTATGAAGCTGCATCTCATATGTACAAGACACTCTGCAGTATGAAGCTGCATCTCATATGTACACCGACACTGCAGTATGAAGCTTCATCTCCTATGTACACAGAGTGTCGGTGTACATATGAGATGCAGCTTCATACTGCAGAGTGTCGGTGTACATATGAGATGCAGCTTCATACTGCAGAGTGTTTGCAGTATGAAGCTGCATCTCATATGTACACCGACACTCTGCAGTATGAAGCTGCATCTCATGTACACAGATACTCTGCAGTATGAAGCTGCATCTCATATGTACACCGACGCTCTGCAGTATGAAGCTGCATATCATGTACACAGACACTCTGTGTACATGAGATGCAGCTTCATACTGCAGAGTGTCGGTGTACATATGAGATGCAGCTTCATACTGCAGAGTGTCTGTGTACATGATATGCAGCTTCATACTGCAGACACTCTGCAGTATGAAGCTGCATCTCATGTACACCGACACTCTGTGTACATATGAGATGCAGCTTCATACTGCAGAGTGTCGATGTACATATGAGATGCAGCTTCATACTGCAGAGTGTCGGTGTACATATGAGATGCAGCTTCATACTGCAGAGTATCTGTGTACATGAGATGCAGCTTCATACTGCAGAGTGTCGGTGTACATATGAGATGCAGCTTCATACTGCAGAGTGTTTGTGTACATGAGATGCAGCTTCATACTGCAGAGTGTCTTGTACATATGAGATGCAGCTTCATACTGCAGAGTATCTGTGTACATGAGATGCAGCTTCATACTGCAGAGTGTCGGTGTACATATGAGATGCAGCTTCATACTGCAGAGTGTCGGTGTACATATGAGATGCAGCTTCATACTGCAGAGTGTCTTGTACATATGAGATGCAGCTTCATACTGCAGTGTCGGTGTACATGAGATGCAGCTTAATATTGCAGAGTGTCGATGTACATATGAGATGCAGCTTCATATTGCAGAGTGTCGATGTACATATGAGATGCAGCTTCATACTGCAGAGTGTTTGTGTACATAGGAGATGCAGCTTCATACAGCAAACACTCTGCAGTATGAAGCTGCATCTCATATGTACACCGACACTCTGCAGTATGAAGCTGCATCTCATATGTACATCGACACTCTGCAGTATGAAGCTGCATCTCATATGTACACCACCGACACTCTGCAATATGAAGCTGCATCTCATATGTACACCGACACTCTGCAGTATGAAGCTGCATCTCATATGTACAAGACACTCTGCAATATGAAGCTGCATCTCATATGTACACCGACACTCTGCAATATGAAGCTGCATCTCATATGTACACCGACACTCTGCAGTATGAAGCTGCATCTCATATGTACACAGACACTCTGAAGTATGAAGCTGCATCTCCTATGTACACAGAATGTCGGTGTACATATGAGATGCAGCTTCATACTGCAGAGCGTTTGTATACATAGGAGATGCAGCTTCATACTGCAGAGTGTCGGTGTACATATGAGATGCAGCTTCATACTGCAGAGTATCTGTGTACATGAGATGCAGCTTCATACTGCAGAGTGTCGGTGTACATATGAGATGCAGCTTCATACTGCAGAGTATCTGTGTACATGAGATGCAGCTTCATACTGCAGAGTGTTGGTGTACATATGAGATGCAGCTTCATACTGCAGAGTGTTTGTGTACATGAGAAGCAGCTTCATACTGCAAACACTGCAGTATGAAGCTGCATCTCATACGTACATCGACACTCTGCAATATGAAGCTGCATCTCATATGAACACACACTCTGCAGTATGAAGTTGCATCTCATATATGCACAGGCATATATGCACTTCAATAAATGGCAATGTTGAGGACAATTGAAGCATAGGTCTTCCAAATGAAATTTAGTACAGCAGATGAAAGACAAATCATGCTTGCTTCCAAAAGTTCAGAGTTGGTAGCAACCGTTGGGATCCAACTACACCCATCTACTGTTCGGAGAAGTCTACTAAGTGGACCTCATGGTAGAATTGTGGCCCAAAAAACATATTTTTGACGTTGAAACAAGACCACATAACTCAACTGTTCTTGAAAACATTGTAATTCGGTGCAGAAAAATATCAGCAGATGCTTTGGACTGATGAGTCAAAATGTGAAATATTTTGCTGTAACAGAAATAACGGTATATAGCATCTGTCTGAGATTATTCACTACTGGTAATTTGCCTCAATCATCATGCAGTTAATACTGGCAGTAAATTGTGTATTAATTGTGAGAATTTCAAACTTCAATTTACAGACTGTAACTTGCATACTTTAAAGATACGTAGTGTGAAACATAGAATGCTGAAAAGCCCATCACACGTAATACACTGTACATCAAGGTAGGCCTCGCTCAGACGTCCGTGATGCACTTGTGTTCTATCTGTGTTTTTCACAGAATATGTACACATTTCTGTTTTTGGGGCCATTCACATGTCCTGGTGTTCTAACAATAGGCTTTTTATTTGGGGGATTTTTTAACAATTTTTTGGGAGGTGATTATAGTTATAGTCAATACAGTGAGTCATACAAAGTAAACAAAGTAAGCTATAACTTGTTCAAATACACATGTAAGAAGTTATTTCCAAAGAAGTATCAAGTGAGAAAAATGGGTTAGGGCAGGAGGAAAAGGATGTGGAAGGAAAAGGAAAAATTAGGAAAGGTAGAGGGGAAGTAAAGAAATGGGCAGAGGGGAAGGTTGAATTAGATAAACGTGGAGAGTAGGGACAGGGGAAATGAAACGAGAGTTATAACAAAACCGTTTTCATCTCCGTGTTTTTTCACAGACCACGTGTCTGCAATACTCATGTAGACATGTCCATTTTTTTTTCTGGCGCAACAGATAGAAAGTGCCAATATACATCTATGGGTCCATGAAAAACATGTGCAACAGACGGATGGCGCCCATGTTCCATCTGCTTTGTTCTGATACTTCCTGGTATTTTGCTTTGTGAAAACTTTATTGATAAACTCATGTGTGATTAAAGTGGAAACGCACTAGAAATGCATATGTGTTTTTTACTTTGGGATTTTCTGCATCTAATGCAATTGTTTTTGGTAAATCTGCATTAGTAACAACTCAGTGTACCCACAAGAGAAACTGACCTGCAGTGCACATTATTGTAATCCACAGCATATCAGTATAAAAAAGAAAAGCACAGTGGGCATGATAGATCTATAAAATTAATCTACTGTGCTGGAACTGTAAGCGGCAGTGTTTTTTTTTTTTTTCTCAAATACTTACCAGAAACTGGGAATTTAACTGTAAAGGGAATATCTTGTCAAAAATATAACTAGTTGTTTCCATTTTTGATATCCTTTATAAAACACAATTAGTAACTACAATTTTCACCCTGGCAGTTGGGGGTAGTCTAACATTCCCTTTTAGTTTAAGGAAAAGTTTACAGCAGTTTCCATATCATGAAAGGCAATGGTTTACAGTGACTGAAAACAGGATCCATCAAACACAACATGCGTCACAGCTGACCCTGACAGCCCTCATCCCCTTCTTCGCAATGAGTTTTGCACATTCACAAGATACGATAAAAAATATAATTTCAGAGGATGTTCATTGTGGATAATGCTCATGTGGATTCCTTGTAACATAAGCAAGTTAGACTAAAAATACCCAAGTGGTTAAGGCTAAATACACATTTGCATATCTGTCCGCAGCGTATCTTCTGCATGCGCAAATGCATGGTTACGCTGCTTTTTTTTATCCGCAACAGCTTTCGCATGACTTCAAAAAACGCGTGTGCATGCATTTGTGTGCGTTTGTGCACGCGTTTGCGTTGTGTCTGTGCATGCGTTCGAAATTTCCATGAATCTTGTTATGCGGCAAATGCTGTTCCAGGAGAATTTCCTTGACTAAAGCCACACACAATGGGTGTGTCTCATGGGGATTCTGTATATATATCCTACACAGATGAAATCCTCATCTTTTGCCGCTGTATCCAGCTGCAAGATGGATCTTGGCATGGAGAGCTTCTATCGTAATCTGGATTTGGAATTGGATTTTCCCTTTGCTGTGCCTTGAGAAGCAGAAAGAAGAAGAGCAAGATGGAGAAGAAGTCGTTGTCGCTACTGGCAATACCCATCCTTTAACTCCGAGAGAACCGTGGAGCCTACCACTCGTTGTACAGCGAGCTGCGTGAAAACCCGGATAAGTTTTTCGACTACACGAGGATGTCAGAACAGAGCGTCGATGACTTGCAACGTGTCCGAGGATCCATCACCAGGTAGGACACACAACTACGTCGAGCAGTTCCTGCTGAGGAACGTCTGTTGGTGACCCTGAGGTACATAATTTATAAAAATAATTACATGTCATTTGTACTATTGTTATAACAGCCATGTACTGATTTTTTTTTCCATTTTCTGTTTGGCAGATTCCTGGCTACCAGAGAGACCTTATCTCTACATTTGCAATTCCAGATTGGAGTGTCCACCCTTTCTGGGATTGTTGGAGACACCTGCCGTGCTTTAAGTGACTTACTGCGTGCAGAATTCCTCCCCCAACCCACAACTTAACTCTGGCTGAAAAGTGCTGCAAAATTCCATGAAATTTGTAATTTTCCAAACTGTTTGGGTACTGTGGACGGCAAACACATTTGGATTATGAAACCTGCTGGTAGTGGATCTGAGTATTTTAATTACAAAAAATAATTTTCAATTGTTCTCATGTTGATTGTAGATGCCGAGTGTCGATTTGTCGCCGTTGACGTTTGCTCATTTGGATGAGGAAATGACTGTCACACTTTCAAAAACTCTGACATGGGCCAATGTTTGTATGGTGATAATTTTAAATTTTCCACCGCCACAACCTCTTCCAAACAATGAAGGACCGCCAATGCCGTTTGGTGTGGTTGGGGATGAGGCGTTTCAAATGTTTGCCAACCTCATAAAACCGTACTCGAGTTGGGAGTTGAATCACACCAAAAGGATTTTTAACAACCGACTGAGAAGGGCACGAAGAACTGTAGAGTGTGCCTTTGGTTTGCTGACATCTAAATGGCATATTTTGGGAACAATCAATCTAAAAACTGAGACAATTGATGATGTGGTCAAAGCTTGTGATGTTATGCACAATTACATCCTGGCAAAAGAACGGCAACAACTAGAACTTGACAAACCTGTTACTAGCACTTTGCAGGATTACCGTGATCACCCTCTGAGGACTACAGTGGAAGTTGCCCAGATGAGGGATAAGTTTGCTGCTTACTTTGTTTCTGATATTGGACATCTTACATGGTAAGACAATATGGTTTAATACACTTTAATACACTTTAAGTAAATGTACCTGTAATGTTTGCTGACTTTACTACTAATAAAGCACCTCCAGCTAAACACCCGTTACAACTTGACTCAACAATACAATACACACGTGTGTGTTTTCACATAAAGAGACAAAGAAAACACAGGGATTGTGCAAACAAAATAAACATTTTATTTAACAACACCCATAACCAACTGTTTATTTTGCATTAAACAACAAATGGGTTTATGTACGGGGTCTGTCTGATGGTGAGATATTGTGGACCTTAGGGGTGTTGAGCTGTGATGATTGGGTAGCATTTGATGATGAAGGGGTTACAGGAGAAGGGGCAATAAATTGCAGGATTAGCTCCTGGATAGTACTGGACACATTGGGAGTAGATGACACATTAGGAGTAGAATCGTGGGAATGGATAGACAAATAGGAAGGGAGAAAATCAAGGGAAGGTAGTGACAGATTTAACAACATAGACACATTGGGAGGTGAAGGTAGAGGTGGTGTGTCCACTTTTGTCCAACATTTTCTTTTTCCTGTGTGGCGCATAGGCACTAGTGGTAGTCTGTTTTTTGTAGGTACCTTTGGGTTTCTTGGTTGGCTGTGTGGCAGGGGTGGCCTCTGTAGCAGTGTGCTGGCATGGTGCTGGACTGGGCAGTGTGGTGGATGCTGCTTGCTGCAGGGGTGCTGCACTCTGGAGCCTGATAGCTGCTGCATGCTGCAGAGGTGCTGCTCTGTGGAGTGTGGTGTAGCTGTGACCTGGGGGAACAGCCGTAATGTCCAGCAGTGGTGATGGAGGATAGTTCGTTGCTGGCGTCTTCGCCCACTGATGCTGTGCTTGGCCTTGTTGCTGTGTCGGAAAAGACATGTTCGCCTGCTGGTAAAATCCGGCCAGCGGATAGTAGCTTCGGGACTACTGCAATGCCTGGTTGTAAGCAACCTGACAGGCCTGCGTGACGTTCAGCTGGAGTTCAGGCATAAGGTTTTCCGACACTCCCACCTCTATTGCTGAAGAAAAATGTTCCGCCGGTCTCTGAAGGTCGGCTTCCAGGTGGTCAAGGAGTCTGTGGACATCCTGGAAGTGTGTTCACCTGAGTGAACCCACTGTCCAGTCTTTCTCCAATCACCTTCATCCCATCCTGGAAGACCGAGCTTAAGTGAATAAACTCGGGCATGACTGTCCTCTCCCAGGCACTCTGCTTCTGACGAGAAGTCCCAAAAAAAAGCAGTGGCAGAGGGCTGGGAGAGGGGAGAACCTGATGGACCGGCTGCCTGTTCCCCAGCCTGTGAAGCCTGCCTGGTTGCTCCATTGCTGGTGGATGATTGGGACAGTTTGTTGCCTGGTTGATGAGGGGCCGCTCCAGCAGAGGAAGATCCAGGTTGTGTTGTGCTGCACCAGGTTCTGTGTAGAAAATAAAAGAAAAACTTTTTTTTTTAAAGTTCATAGTTTATATAATAGTAAGACAACAGAAAAGATACTCGCGTTCGCTGAGCAACCGCAGGCCTCAGAAAAGACCGCATACAATTGTATTTATGTTTTGAGAGCTTTGGAGCAGCACCACTTCTAACTCGAATCTCCTCTCTTATATCCTTGTTGAGGCGATCCTCCATGGATCGCCAACAGACTTTTACTCTCTTCCCTGTGAAGGGGGAAGAAAAAAAAAATAATTGTAAAAAAAAAAAAAAAAAACACCAACATTTAGAGCAAAACAGATGCGTCCGACCACATTGCAATACTCAAGAAAATCCTTTCTGACTTGTGGCCTTGCATGTTCCCAATCATCCAACAGCGATCTGGCCACTTCTTCCCAGAGTCGTCGAATCAATACCGAGTCGGAATGATTAAGCTCACGGGGCTCCCACAAAGCTACTCTCTCTTGCACCAGTGTAATGAGTACGTCATTATCAATGACAGGTTGGCCTTCTTCACGTTGTCGAACCTATAGATCAAATAAAATAATAGAACAAAAATTAATAAGTCATATAGTTTTAAAGATACAAAACTGAAAAAAAAAAAAAAAAAAACAATTTCATGTCTGATACTGAAAAGACTACTTACACCTTGTCTTTACTCCTCAGGAATTTGAACCCCACGACTCGGGGAAGATTCATTTCCACTTGACTGCTCCTCCTTTTCCACACTGGAAGGTTCCTGTAAAGAAAATACATGATTTAACACATGTAGTATTGCCAGTCAATACATACCAATTAGTATATCAAATGTGATTACATAATCAGTGTCATGTCCACTCTTGGAAGCAGAGTCTTCACTGGAGGACACGTTGGAACAGCAGGCAGCAGTCAAGTGAAACACTACAGAAAAGAACAGATAAGAAAAATTGAACATGTTAAGAGCCAAAGCAAACAAAAAAACATTACAGGCAGCAGTCCAACAGCACAGCAGGCAGCACAGACCTGTGATAGCAGCACAGCACCAGGACAGCAGCAGAACACCGGAGACAGCAGCATCACACAGTTTATGAGGAAAAAAAAGAAAAGTGAGACTGGGCAGAGCAACATAGTAATTGAAAAGTACACAATTCATACTTACACAGGGCAACAGGAGCAATCCACGACAGGTAATCCCGGACAGGAAGGAGCAATCCAGGCAAGGAAGAGTCCAGTGGTACAGGAACACGTCACAGTCTAGAAGGAACAGAAAGCAAAACATAAGTACAGAGTACAGAATGGATGTGAGCACAAGACTCTGGATAGAAGCTTTGAAAATGTCTGTCTTTCTCACTGCAGAGTCTTGAGAGTAATGGACTTCCTGTCTCCAGACGCCCTTTTATATAGCAGGGATTTTGCAGTTGGTGAAATCATATCCTTGACATGATTAGTATGAATTACGACTGCGTATCGAACGCATGCATACACATGTCCTTGAGTAACAATGCGTTCCTATAGACAGTAATGCGTTGTTTTGACGCACTCATCCGCATGTGTATGTCTGCTCTTAATTGACACCTCAAAAATGCAACATGTTGCGTTCGCCGCACACTGTGAAACGACGCATGCGTACTCATCCACATGCGAACTGATGCAAATACATGTCCCTGCGTACACAATGTTAAATATATGTACGCAAGCGGATTCGGTACGCAGGTATACGCTGCACACACATATGCTAATGTGAACCCAGCCTAAGGCTAGTTTCACACATCAGTTTTTTTGTTTTCAGGCTAAATCCGGCTAATTTTTTAAAAAACAGATCTGATGTAAATTGTGAAAAACTGATGCGCCGGACCAGTTTTTTAGCTAGATCCGGTCTTCTTCAATGAGCATGGATTTTTTTTTTACTTCCTGGTTCCGGGGACGAGATAGAAAATCTGCCTGATTTGCATGGAAAATGCTTTGAAAACCGGATCCGGGTGCCGGATCATTGTTTCACACCTCCGTTTCATGTGTTTTTGGCCGATTCCGTCACTGTGCGTTTTTTTCCGCCAGACAAAAAAAACGTTGCAGTGGACGTTTTCTCCGTCCGCCGGAAACGACTATTTGGATGGATCCAGAAAAAAACTGATGAATCATCTGGCCATCAGGCACAATCCGGCGCTAATACAACTCTATGGGGAAAAAACAGATCTGGCGGAAAAAAAACCCGGATCCATTTTTTCCAAAAATTGCCGGATTGTGCCTGATGTGTGAAAGTAGCCTAAGACTTCTAATTTTATTTTTAATGAAAATTGTTAAATGGAAAGAGAAAATTGCCAAAAAAAGTGTTAAATAAAACACATTTAATGCAAAATCCTTATGTAAACAATGTCATTTTTTTTTAATTACACGGTCCCTTTAAAGTGTTCATAATGGCCTATACTGCACTATATAAGCAAAAAAATATTAAAAATTGCAAGTGTTATTATTTAAACTGTTATTTTCTGATGCTACATTCCCATTCCTGTAAAAGGAATATGTAATCGTAACCTATAGATTTAATTTATTGTTAACTATAAATAATGACATAAAAACCTATTGCTTTATTTACTTCATTACAGTTTTAATTGGTTCTTTCTTTCTACAGGCATTTAATTCTGAAACTGATCATTTTAAACTGTCCTATGGGGGCCACCAGTATCATGCAAGCTGTGCGAATTTCTGGATTAATTGCGTTGAACCTAAACCTCCCGGACTTTTACTGCCAGATTTATTGTAATGTAGAGTGACTGTTTTAAGAATTTCTGGTAGAGTTCTTTTTAAGACCTCTAGAAAGTAAGCAATCCTTCATCTACCTTAAAGGGAACTTATCACCTTAAAAAAAAAATGTGTTTTATCTGCAGGTACCGTATTTTTCGGACTATAAGACGCACTTTTTTCCCTCCAAATTTGGGAGGAAAGTGTGGGTGCGTCTTATAGTACGGATATAGCATGTGGGGAGGGGGGCAGCAGCGAGTGGGATCGCACTGTTATCCCACTTCAGGATGTCCCCGCTGCCGGAATCAGCTGCTGGGGAAAGCACATGGCCCCGCTGATGAAGTGCAGTGAATATTTATTAGCTGCTCCCCGCCCACCGATCAGCTGAGCCGTGAGCCGGGAGCAGCAAATGAATGCTGCACTTAAGCAGGGACACACAGTTTCCCCAGCACTGATTCCGGGGAGAATCTGTGTGTCCGGGGGAAGAGGAAGCAGCAGGGGCCATGAGATCGCTGTCTACCTGCCTGTGCTGGACGCTGAGCTGTCTGGTGCACAGGGAGGACCTGTGTGATGTCAGAAGTAGCCGGGCTGGAGCATCACATGGCAGCTCAGAGCCCTCCCTCTTCTGACGTCATCACAGGTCCTTCAGACTCCCCACCTAGAATCTGCAGCTTCCTCTTATGTCCTGCGCTGTGGAAAGGCAACAACAAGAAAGAGGGCTCTGTGTGTGCAGCCATAGGATGCTCCAGCTTTTACCTCACAACAGTGTTGGTGACTGCCACAATTAAGAGGTCAGTCTTTACAAAACACAATAAAGCACTCTGCCACTCCTTTGGTGAACTATAACTCCCAGCATGTCATAGGATCTGCAGGACATGCTGGGAGTTATAGTTCTCCCATGGGATTTTAAAGCAGCACTCCAGTGTTATTTTGCAGTGCTGGAGTGGTGCTTTCACTATAAGCCCTGTGCACCCATTCTTAGGGCTCATTTCCACATGCGAGGCACACGTCCGTATCTCGCATGTGGAAACCAAGCTGTGGAGTCGGCACTCCAGAGCGGAGCGTGCGGCCGCATAGGAACACATGGAGCTGCACAGCTCCGCTCCAAAGTGCCGGCGCCAGAGCTTGGTTTCCACATGCGAGATACGGACGTGTGCCTCGCATGTGGAAATGAGCCCTTATACTCACCCTCCAGCGTCTTCATATCGTACTTCAGACACCACACTGGTCCCGCAGCTTCCAACATAACATACTATTATATATAATAACACCACATAATAGTATGTTATTTATGCTATTAAATATTTTACCACATTTTTTTTGCTTCAAATATTTTTTTCCCTATTTTCCACCTCTAAAACCTGGGTGCGCCTTATAGTCCGGTGCGTCTTATAGTCCGAAAAATACGGTAATTAGCATTATTGTGCTGTCCATCTACCTTACTAGAAGTGCAGATGCCGGAAAAAAGTGATCTTATTTTCTACCAGGAGCCGCCAGCTTTCAGTCATGGGGCATGCACAGAGAGGTTATGGTAATCACAGTGTAATATGCACGCCTTGGCACTTTGAGAGCTCAGTCTGCACATACCTGCTGAGGAGAGAGCTATCAAAGTCATGGGGCGTAGTCACAGCTCCTCCTCAAAGCTTTAACCACTACCACTCCATGCATGCCCCATGACTGAAAGCCATCGGTTTCTGTCAGTAAATAAGTTATTCTCCTGGTAGCCACACTTTCAGTAAGATTGTACCTTTCTTTCCCTGCAAATTAACTTTTATATCTGCAAGTGAATAGTGTTTCCTGAAGTCGCAAGTTCCCTTTAAAGGAGTAATCCTGCTCTGGTAACTTCCTCCACATCAGAGGGTGAGCAGGGTGTGGCTTCACATCTACAGATATTTGGAGGCTTAAAGGCAATCTATCACCAGGTTTTTGGCACCCTAATAAGCAGAATAATGTAGACAGCCTGATTTTAGTGTCACTTACTGAGCTCCTTAGTGTAGTTTTGATAAAATCATGGTTTTATCAGAAGGGGATTATCACCAGAGGACTAATAAATCTGCTGGCAAGTTGTCCTCTATATTAATGACCTCTGTGTAACCCCGCCCCACTACTGATTGGCATGTGTACAATTTAAATGGGCTGAAAGCTGTCAGTCAGTGGTGTGGGCTGGGTTATACAGATATAATAATTTAAAAAACTGCTAGATCTCCAGTAGATAAGGGTGATTTTAATTAAATGACAGCATGAAGCTCAGTAAGTGTCACATCGCTGGAATCAGGGTACCTACATTATGCTGCTCTTGAAGGAGATAGCAAAAACCTGGTGTCAGATTCCCTCTAATATAGCAGATGGGCAATACCTACCACTTGCACCAACATCAGGCGGATATCCTCACAGCTGATGTCACCAGACTTCTCACTGTCCAATGCAGAAGTGAGCGGATTACCCCTTTAAAAGAACATTTAAATTGGATGTGAAGAATGAATAAAAAATGAGGAGGTCTAATACTCAGCACTGCCAGTTACATCACAGGCATAAATTCCTTTTATTTCTCATTTATACTTGTGTTGTAAGCATTTTAATGTGTTATTTTATTTATATGAAACCAGAGACTACTATTTGCTTGTTGCACTGTAGTGAAATTGTATTACATGAAGTATTGCTGGAATTATATGTATATCTTATAAATAGATGAAATTTGAAAATGTTGAAAAATTAGCTTTGAATCTTTTGTCACTGAAGTACACTTTTTTATTTGCATTGTGTTCTGTATCCAAAACAAAAGAAATGTTGTGTCCAAATATAATTAAAGAGAATTTCCATCCAAAATATGAAATTTACAGCAATATAAAAATGACCTTGTATAAGTTGGCAGCCGTCTGTCGTAGCGAGGGGGAACAGGTGGTAAAAGGATGGAGTCAAGGGAAACGATGATTTGTGAGTCTGCGATATTCTTTTCTTTCATCGCTATATTATGACATACTGCCTACAGTAGGCTTACAAGGAGCAATACAAGTAGTTGTCACACCTGATCTTTCAATAATCCGCTTCTTTCCCTTCCAGAATCGGGACTACAGTCGCCTGAAGAAGAGAGAGAAAAAAAAGGTGGAAATGTCACTAATAGCCAGTAGTATATAAGCACCGCCCAGTTGGTATGCTGGTGCGCTACAATGTCATCCCCAAGTGACCCTGTTTCGCTCCAACTGGAGGAGCTAATGGTGCCTGCTCGCGGCGTTAAAACCAGCAATATGGGTCACGTGTACGGGGAGATCCATGCTCGTTTGGTTGGATCAGCTAGAGCAAAATATAAAGAATGGCATGTCTAGAGACAAATTATGTTCCTCCATCCCTTTAATTTAAGGTGCAGCTGCCTTCCTGTCAGAGAGAGTCAATAAAAGCATCTGTCTAGCAGCTAGAACGGCAGGTTTAATGCAGCCCGAAGGGTGGGAAAGGTGACGCCCAAACCAGATCCAAGCTCTGCGCCATACCCTGTCAGGGAGAGTACCTGTTTAGGACAGTATTAGATGACATCCTATCTAAAGCAGGAGAAAGGAAAAAAGGGTTTCCTAATCCATTTGTTCCCTCCTATAGGAGAGGAGGGCATTTAGAAAACCGTTGTTTGGCAGAAAAGAGGATTATAAGGACCGCTGGAGTAATAAGGATTTCAAACAAAGGGGAAACCTATTTAACAAATGTCCCTTCAAATCGGGAGATCGATTCCGTTAGATCCATTCTACCGGTGGGTGACAGATTACTCCATTTCTGCCATCAGTGGAGAGCGATAACAGTTAACCCCTGGGCCATTAAAGGGAACCTGTCACCCCCAAAATCGAAGGTGAGCTAAGCCCACCCGCATCAGGGGCGTATCTACAGCATTCTATAATGCTGTAGATAAGCCCCCAATGTAACCTGAAAGATGAGAAAGAGGTTAGATTATACTCACCCAGGGGTGGTCCCGGTCCGGGGCCTCACATCTTCATACGATGACGTTCTCTTCTTGTATTCACGCTCCGGCGCAGGTGTACTTTGTCTGCCCTGTTGAGGGCAGAGCAAAGTACTGCAGTGCGCAGGCGCCGGGAAAGGTCCGAGAGGCCCGGCGCCTGCGCACTGCAGTACTTTGCTCTGCCTTCAACAGGGCAGACACAGTGCGCTGGAGCCGCAGCATGAAGACAAGAAGAGGATGTCATCGTAAGAAGATGGGAGGCCCTGGACCGCAACGCCCATTGGATCGGACCACAGCGGGAACGCGCCTGGGCGAGTATAATCTGACCTCTTATTTCATCTTTCAGGATACATCGGGGGCTTATCTACAGCATTACAGAATGCTGTAGATAAACCCCTGATGCTGGTGGGCTTGGCTTTCCTCACCTTCGATTTTGGGGGTGTCAGGTTCCCTTTAACATCATAACATCTGGCTTAATAGAAAGGAGTCCGGAGGTTCCCGAACAAATTCTAAACTTATCTTCTTTGAAATCACAGGTTCAGCAGGAGGCGTTAGAATTGGAAATTAGAGGCCTATTGTCCAAACGAGTGCTAATGGAGGTCCCGGTAGATCAAAGGGGAGAGGGATTTTACTCCCCCCTTATTTCTGGTCGCCAAACCAGATTGTTCTTTTAGAACCATAATTAATTTAAGAAAATTAAATACCTTTTTAAGATCTTGAACCTTCAAAATGGAGTCTATACACTCAGCCTCAGTCATGAATATTTTATTTCCCAAATGCTATATGGCCGTACTGGATCTTAAGGATGCGTACTACCATCTCCCAATACATATTTCACATCAGCGTTTCCTCCAAGTGCCGGTCACATTAGGAGGTCAGATCCGTCATCTGCAATTCACAGCAATGCCCTTTGGGTTGTTTATGGTACCCCGTATCTTTACCAAGCTGATGCTGGAGGTGATGTCACATTTACGGATTAAGGACACCTTGGTAGTTCCGTACCTGGATGATCTTCTCATAGTAGGAAAATCCATTCTCCAATGTGAACAGAGACTGGCTGATGTAATCTCATCCTTACAGGCGTTAGGCTGGCTGATCAACTGGAAAAAATCCAAACTACACCCTGTAACCTGCCAGATGTTCCTAGGCTTTCATCTGTACTCATTAGCCAAAAATGTCTGATGCCAGAATCAAAGAAGTTGTCTATAATTGATAAAGTAGGTCTAGTAATTGACAGGCCTAGAATGTCCTTGAGAGAAGGTATGCCCCAACTGGACTCATTGACCTCTTGTATTCCTGCAGTTCAGTGGGCCCAGCTTAATACTAGGAAGTTGCAGAGAACCATTTTGCAAGAGGAGCAAATAATTCAGGGACATTTTGAAGGCATATTTTCCCTACCGTCAGACGTAGTCAACTCCCTAACTTGGTAGTTGAACCCAAACAATCTCTCGGTAGGAGTCCCTTGGTTGGTGGTCCCCTCAAACATAGTTACTACGGATGCTAGTCCCTTTGGGCGGGGGGCACATTTTGGGGAGAAAATGGTTCAATGTCGGTCGTCTAGCGGCGAAATTGATGACTCATCAAATGTGGGGGAGTTAAAGGCTATGTATCATGCCATATCTAATTTTCTTCTGCAGCTGCAAGGAACTCATACGAGATTTCAGTCTGAAAAACACCACCTCAGTATCCTGTCTAAACCACCTAGGAGATACGCAATCAAAGACTCTCGTGTCCATTGCAGAAGACATTCTAGAACTGGCCGAGAAACATCTCTTGTCCCTGTCAGCCCTACATGTCAGAGGGATAGACGACTCCAGGGCAGATTTTCTCAGCCGCCACACACTGCACCAGGGGGAATGGGTGCTCAGCAGGCGAATCTTCAGAATGATAACTGTAATGTGGGGCATGCCACAAATAGACTTATTCGCCATGAGAGACAATAGGCAGGTCAAAAAATTTGCTTCATTGTACATGACGGACAATCCGGATATGGCAAACCCCATGGACAGTTCACCAGGCCTATGCCTTTCCGCCAATGATTCTATTGCCACTGGTCATCAGAAAGATAAGAGAAGAGAGAGCACGAGTAATCTTAATAGCCCCGTTTTGGCCCAAGAGGCCGTGGTTCTCATGGCTAAGAGCCATGTCAGTTTCCGATCCATGGATACTTCCTGGAGACCGGGATCTGCTCTCACAAGTCCCTTTCTTCCACCCTCAGGTCAAAGGCCTACACCTCACGGCATGGAATTTGAAAGGCAGCTACTGAAACTTAGAGAATTCTCTGGTAGTTTAGTTGATACCCTCTTAAAAAGTAGGAAAGAGTCAACAACTAAAATTTACACCAGGGTCTGGAAAAAAATTCTAGGGTTTCATTCGGTAGACCTTTTTTCTGAGGTATCTATATCTTCTATATTAGAGTTCCTACAGAAAGGACGTGAATTAGGGCTTTCAGTTAGTACTCAAGTTCAAGTTTCCGCTCTGGGGCCTTATATAATTATGATGCGGCAGGCAATAGATGGGTGGCTCGATTTATCTCAGCATGCCAGCGTACAGACCCGGTCCATATACCGCAAATTCCACTATGGGATCTAAACATAGTCCTAGATGCCTTGACGGAGGCACCGTTCGATCCCTTCCTCTCAGCCTCAATAAAATGTAGCTCATTAAAGACCATCTTATTAGTTGCCTTGGTGTCAGCTAGGAGGATGAGTGATCTCCAGGCTCTATCAATAGATCCTCCTTTTTTTCTCAATATTTCCTGACAGGACGGGTCTGTTTTTAAGACTATTCTATCTTCCCAAGATTGCTACAAAATTCCATAGATCCCAAGAAATCTTCCTGCCTGCCTTTCATGATAATCCCTCAACACCAGAGGAGGAGATACTCCACACCTTGCACGTAAAAAGGAATATTTTAGCCTATTTGAATAGGACTAAGCCCTGGAGGCAGAGCAGGGCTCTCTTTGTGTCTTTTCAGGGTAACAACAAGGGATCCAAGGTCACGAAAGGCACGCTGTCTCGTTGGATCAGAGATGCGATATCACTGGCATATAAGGCAAAAGTAAGAGACCCACCACAAAACGTGGGAGCACACTCCGCAAGGGCCATATCTTCTTCCTGGGCCGAAAGAGCGGATGTCCCAATAGACCTTATATGTAAGGCCGCAACCTGATCTTCGCCTTCTACCTTTTAAAGGCACTATAGGCTAGACTTATCTTCTTCGACTGACTTGGCCTTTGGTAGATCAGTTCTTGACACGGTGCCCCCCTCCCCCAGATGATTGTCTCTGAAAATCTCTCAGTGGGTGCTGTCGTGGCGAAGAGAAAAAAACGTATTACTTACCGGTAATGCTCTTTTATAGAGCCCACAACAGCACCCACTCACTTCCCTCACTTATTTATAGTTGCACGTGGTGCATTCCTCTGGGGAGGGGTCAATTGTATATAGTAGACTGTACATAACTTAAGAATGTAGATATGTATATATACTTATGAAGCAAATTAACTAAAACGTGGGGCCGGTTCCTCTCATTCTCTGTAATCCAACTGAGGAGCAAGAGGGGGCTGCCCCTTTTATCTCTCTGTAGGTTTCCTGTTCCTAGGGGCGGATCCCCTCTCTCAGTGGGTGCTGTTGTGGGCTCTATAAAAGAGCATTACCGGTAAGTAATCCGTTGTTTTTTTTAATAAAAGAAAAATGTTTCTTTGAATGTAGATTTTGAGGGGCCAGAATTCACATTTCTCTTCCTGTGGTCTTCTCTCTACACTACAGGGGGTTTTCACAGTCGGCACATTGTATGTATATTTGTATTTCTATACATTGCTGTTTAAGTGCCAGGTATTTGACAAAATCATCCCAAGAAGTCATTTCAGAGCTTTTCACACCTTTTGTGACCCATAATTTACACAGTTCAATAAAGAAATAAACTAAAATCTCTTCAGGTGGAAAAATAAAAAATTAAAATAATGTGGTCGCATACATATGCACACCCTTAAGCTAATACTTAGAGATCCTAAATTCAAATCCTACTCCAGCATTCAGCCTCTTTGGGTAGTAGCATGGCGCATCTAGATTTGGCATTTTGCTCTCTTTTACTTGCAGTAGTGCTCCAAATCTACAACGCCCTCTTCAGGTCACAATCGGATTTTCACTTGGATTCAGGTCTGGGCTTTGGATGGGACATTCCAACACTCTGATCTTCTTCTGGCAAAGAGATTCTTTTGATGATTTGGTGGTATGCTTAGCGTCATTGTCATGCTAAATGGTGAGATTCCTCTTCATCTTAACCTCTTAACCTTGAGATTTTCCATTTTCATTTTTCATTTTTTGCTCCTTCTTCCCAGAGCCGTAACTTTATTTTGCTGTCAATATGGCTGTGTGAGGGCTTGTTTTTGCGGGATGAGTTGTACTTTTGAACAACACCATTGATTTTACCATATAGTTCACTGGAAAACAGAAAAAAAAAAATCCAAGTGTGGTGAATTTGCAAAAAAGTGCAACTCAATTCTTTTGGTGTTTTATTTTTACCATGTTCCCCATGTTTTATTTGCGCTGGAATGTATCCTAAGTTGAGAGAAAGGATCCAAATTAGAGTTTGGAAAAATTAGCTGCTATAATCAAATTTAGAAGAGTGTCAGTGTGGGCATATGATAAATTAGTAACCCTATAGCACAGTTTGATAGTGTAGCAGATAAGATATCCACTCAGACCAATACAGGTCAAAGCAGCAGGTTATCACAGAGCGCTATGACCAGGAATTCCGAAACACTTAGGACAACTGGTCTAGTTTGCATCACGTAGCCGGTCACGTGATCTATCACGTGACCATGACGTCCCGTAAGGTCCTGCGAGCTCAGTGTATCTTACTGGCCAACCTAGCGGTTTCCGGTTCCCGCACCGTGCGGACCTTAGATACCGAGGGACGTCTGTCACCGGCCGGGACAGCGCCCCCGAATACCTAACCCTCTCACAGTTAACGCCGCCTCCACATCGTGGAAGAACGGGACCGTATGTGGACACCATAAACCTCAGCAGCTTTGATGAACTCGCAGCACATAAGGTAACTTAATACAACGCGTGCCTGGTCCTATCCACTCAGACCTATACAGGTCAAAGCAGCGTATGCGTCATGGCGGGATCGCGTTCTTGCGGGTCGGGTGAATGGGTTAACTGGCTACTATCTCTCTGGTGAGCTCTTTGTCACTACCCCCCAGATCTGATTGGAGCTAGCGTCCATGTGACGCTATCCCTCCAATTAGATGTGGAGGGGCAGAGTGAAATATGGCTGTCCTCGCTCTGTGGCCTGATCCCTTCCGTGGGAGCTGCGGGGCGATGTCCCTTCTGCTGCTGCCGCCGCATTGCCGCCTGCCATCCCGTACTCCCCTCTGCTGCTCTCCCCTCCCCCCTGTCCGATTCCACCGGGGCAGGGGGAGGGAGCGGAGGTCGGGGGGTGATCACCCCCTGCCCCTTGATCACCCCCCTCTGCTGCTACTGCCGGCTCCATGCTGCATCTCCTCAGCCCCCCCCCCGTGCCTGATCACCCCCCACCCCAATGATCGCCCCCCCTGCCCCGATGATCACCCCCCTGCCCCGATGATCGCCCCCCCTGCTACTACTGCTGCCGGCTCCATCTCCATGCTGCATCTCCTCAGGCCCCCGCGCCTGAGAGCCCCCCTGCCCCCACTGATCACCCCCTTGCCCCGCTGATCTACCCCCTGCCTTGCGGACCACCCCCTGCCCCGCGGATCTGGACAACAACTTTTGGGGTCCTGTTACCCTTGTGAAAATAAAAAATTGCAGGCTAAAAAATCATTTTTGAGGAAAAAAATAGATTTTTTATTTTCACGTCTCTGCGTTATAAACTTCTATGAAGCAGTTGGGGGTAAAAAGTGCTCACCACACATCTAGATAAGCTCCTTGGGGGGGTCTAGTTTCCTAAATGGGGTCACTTGTGGGGGGTTTCTACTGTTTGGAGAGCCCCTGTGTGCCTAAACGCGACATGGTGTCCGCTAACGACTGGAGCTAATTTTCCATTTAAAAAGTTAAATGGCTCTCCTTCCCTTCTGAGCCCTGCCCGTGCACCCAAACAGTGGTTTACCCCCACATATGAGGTATCGGTGTACTCAGGAGAATTGCCCAGCAAATTTTAGGATTCATTTTATCCTGTTGCCCACATGAAGATGAAAAAATTGAGGCTGAAATAAAATAAATTTTTTCTGGAAAAAATAGTACTTTTTCATTTTTACGGATCAATTTGTGAAGCACCTGGGGGTTCAAAGTGCTCACTATACAGCTAGATAAATTCCTTAGGGGTCTAGTTTCCAAAATGGGATCACTTGTGGGGGAGCTCCAATGTTTAGGCACACAGGGGCTCTCCAAACGCGACATGGAGCTAATTTTCCATTCAAAAAGTCTAATGGCACTCCTTCACGTCTGAGCCCTGCCGTGCGCCCAAACAGTGGTTTTCCCCCACATGTGAAGTTTCAGCGTACTCAGGACAAATTGGACAACAACTTTTGTGGTCCACTTTCTCCTATTACCCTTGGGAAAATAAAAAAATTGTTGCTAAAGGATCATTTTTGTGACTAAAAAGTTAAATGTTCATTTTTTGTTTCTTCTGCTGCTGTGAAACACCTGAAGGGTTAATAAACTTCTTGAATGTGGTTTTGATCAGCTTGAGGGGTGCGGTTTTTAGAATGTTGTCACTTTTGGGTATTTTCTGCCATATAGACCCCTCAAACTGACTTCAAATGTGACGTGGTCCCTAAAAAAAAATTGTTTTGTAAATTTTGTTGTAAAAATGAGATATTGCTGGTCAACTTTTGTAGAATCTGCCTCATGCTACCACGAGTGTGAAAGCACAACCAACATTCAAAAGTGACCAAAACATCAGCCTGAAAGCATTGGAACTGAGATGTGGTCTGTGGTCCCCACCTGAAGAACCACTCCTTTATTGAAGGTGTCTTGATTATTGCCAATAATTTCAATCTCTTGTCCATTCCATTTGCACAACAGCATGTGAAATTGATTGTCAATTAGTGATGTGTCGTTTGCAAACGATCCCAGTCAAAGAGCCGTCTCCCTGCTGTGAACGATTGGAGGCAGCACCCCAGTGAGCCACTAAAATCCCTGAATTGCTCTCACTGGGCGTAAAATCCTTGTGTTTGACAGACGTAACTCTGCCCACCCGCACAAAACTCCAGCCACTCATCAATTTAATTGGCTACTAGCTAGTGGGCGGAGTTTCTGACGTAGGTGGACTGGGTTTTGGACGCCTTACATCAGCATAAATATGTGTTCAAATATTTACAAGGGATCCATTTAGACTCCAAAGAGAGCCGGCTCTATTTGGTGAGCGGAGCCATGAGAGCCAAATCACCAAAAAGAGGCAGACTGCCCATCACTATTGTCAATCAGTGTTGCTTCCTAAGTGGACAGTTTGATTTCACAGAAGCTTGATTCACCTGGAGTTATATTCTGTTGTATAAGTGTTCCCTTTATTTTATTGAGCACCGTATGTATGTATGTTTGTATGTGTGTGTGTATATATATATATATATATATATATATATATATATATATATATATATATGTGTGTGTGTGTATACACAGTACAGACCAAAAGTTTGGACACACCTCATTTAAAGATTTTTCTGTATTTTCAAGACTATGAAAATTGTACATTCACACTGAAGGCATAAAAACTATGAATTAACACATGTGGAATTATATACTTAATTTCAGTTGTTTCACACTTTTCTTGTTATGTCTTATATTCTACGTTCTTCAAAGTAGCCACCTTTTGCTTTGAAGACTGCTTTGCACACTCTTGGCATTCTCTTTATGAGCTTCAAGAGGTAGTCACCGGAAATGGTCTTCCAACAATCTTGAAGGAGTTCCCAGAGATGCTTAGCACTTGTTGGTTCTTTTGCCTTCACTCTGCGGTCCAGCTCACCCAAACCATCTCGATTGGGTTCAGGTCTGGTGACTGTGGAGGCGAGGTCATCTGGCGTAGCACCCCATCACTCTCCTTCTTGGTCAAATAGCCCTTACACAGCCTGGAGGTGTGCTTGGGGTCATTGTCCTGTTGAAAAATAAATGATGGTCCAACTAAACGCAAACCGGATGGAATAGAATGCCGCTGCAAGATGCAATAGAACAAATTAATATAGATCCATGGGGTGGGGACAGAGACAAAATTATGCGATAAAGAAGTATTTTGGATATATTTGTTAAAATCTTAAAAAAGAAATCATGTTGCATTATTGACTGTTCTTTGTTTATTTCATTAACATTAACTTGACAATTCCCGTTTTTAGCATTTAATTCATTGTCTTATATATTTGTTGAAGGTGGTGATGTGTTTTGTTTTTTTTTGTTTTGTTTTTTCTTTCTTTCCACACTTGTTATGTCTTTGTATAAATTGATGCTTGCCTGACCAGAGCTAACTGAGACTAAAGAGCACTTGTGTGTTCGAAACGCGTACAGTTTATACAGGCACTCTCCTTCCGGTATATCCAGTTTTTGTGTGTCTTATAGCCTATTTCTATTTTAAATGAATACTATTAAAGTTAAGTGATTTTATCTCCTGGAGCTGGATTCCCTTTTTTCCACATGTGCATCTCTAGGCGTCTGGCAGAAGATGCGAATCCGTGCTCAAGATTTCCTGGACTCATAAGGAAATTCATTTAAAGGGTGAGCTGAATTTATCGTTTTTTCTGCATCCAGACCCTCTATGCTGACTTAACATCTATTGAGAAAAAGAAAAGGAAAACCAATGTGTTATTCTTCACACATCATCTCCTGGCCTGGCAAACTGCCCTGTGCAAACAATATAAATATACAACTAAGTCTGATATCAATAAGGGCCAGCAGATCAGAGTCAGAAACCATGAAGATGATGAGTGCAGCTTACTTACCATCACTCTGTTTAACAGTGGCACCATCCTGGTACAAGGGACTGAGGACAATCTGGAGCAATTTGAAGACCAATTCCCTCATATTAAACTCCAGGCCCAAACTCACAAGGAACAACAAACCCCAGCCAACTCTGGTGTCAGCACCCCTACAGCCACCTCTGTCAGCACTCCTACAGCCACCTCTGATGTCCGCAGCACTACAGAGACCTCCAGAGACACCACTGCCCCCAATGCTTCTCACCCCAGACCCTCAGAGACTGTCCATCTCAACTAGAAAGAGACTTTGTACAGTTTAAGGAAGAACATCTGAGAAACACTGGTGAGAGAAATGCTAATGACCCAGCAATTAATGAGATAAACAATCTGAAATGTGAATACAGGTCCGCTTTGCAGGAAATAAGAGCCACAATGTGTGACCAGCAGCAAGAAAATGCCAGGCTGAGGCAGGAGATAAAAAAGCTGAAACCACCCCTGGACATCTGAGACAGGAGGGGGCCATGGAAAAGATGAGTGCAGAGGACACGACCTCCACTGGCCTGGAGGCTGAGTCCTAATAATCCCAATATGGAGGAACCTGAGTCTAGTAAAAGGGAGAAAGAAATAAGACCTATAGAGAAGAGGACCTGCCATCAGCACAATCTCCAGCCTGGCCCCCATCAGCAGCCACATCACCCATCTACAACGTCACAAAGTCCTGATACCGTCCTCATAATGGACTCAAATGGGAAATACCTAAATACACATAGAGTATTCCCAGGGAAAAGGGTCAATATAATCTGCTGTGCAACTATTGAGCAGGTGACCTCAGTAATCAATAATTCACGGTTTACCAACCCAAACCATATCATTATACACAGCGGCACAAACAATCTGCCAGACCAGCAGATCACAGGACAACTAGCCAAACTAGCAAGGGCGACACAACTATAATTCCCTGACAGCAAAATCATTGTCATCTCTGCTCCCAAGAATGGATATAACCAGCCTCATCATCCAGAACATCATTCTTGCGGTTAGGTCCGTGTTGAAGTCTGTGCCAGGAGTGATTCTGGCACAACACCCCTCAGCAGGCACCTGAATAAACTAGGGGTCAGCCTTCTGGCCAAAGAGCTGAAGGACGTTGTACTAAATAGGGACCCTAGGCCTGGATCCAGCACCAACCAGAATCTTATGGAAAGACCCTCAGCAATGAAAAGGCAGGAAACCACAACTATATCTAAGGCTAGTTTCACACTAGTGTTTACCTGATCTGCGGCAGGCTGCGGACTTCCTCCGTGAAGCCCCACCCTCGGCCACTAGCTCCGCCTACTTCTGCATACGGCCCGCATGCGGCCTCCATACCTATCTTTAACATTAGGTATGCAGGTCGTGCGGCTGCATGCGGATGCTGCCGCGTGCGGGTGGGGCTTCACGGAGGAAGTCCGCAGCCTGCCGCAGATCAGGTAAACACTAGTGTGAAACTAGCCTTAGAAAGCTAAAAACACTCTCACCCAAAATCAGACCTTCAGGCCATGTGCACACGTTCAGGATTTTTAGCGTTTTTTTCGCGTTTTTTCGCTATAAAAACGTGATAAAAACGCAAAAAAAACGCTAACATATGCCTCCTATTATTTACAAGGTATTCCGCATTTTTTGTGCAAATGTTGCGATTTTTTCCGCGAAAAAATCGCATAGCGGAAAAAAAAGCAACATGTTCATTAAAAATGCGGAATTGCGGGGATTCCGCACACCTAGGGGTCCATTGATCTGCTTACTTCCCGCACGGGGCTGTGCACACCATGCGGGAAGTAAGCAGATTATGTGCGGTTGGTACCCAGGGTGGAGGAGAGGAAACTCTCCTCCACGCACTGGGCACCATATAAGTGGTCAAAAAATAAGTAATAAAATAAAAAACAGTCCTATACTCACCCTCGATGTCCAGCGCAATGTTCCCGCCTCTGTGCTGCACGCTGGCTGGTTCCTGTAGCTGGTGTGCGGAGAAGGACCTTGCCGAATGACGTCACTGTCCCGTGATTGGTCGAGACCGCTCACGTGACCGTGACGTCATGGAAGGCCCTGCGCGCACACATCAGCTATAGGAATGGACGCCGGTGAGGAGATCTGATGTCTGCGGGTGAGTATAAGCATTTTTTTTATTTTTTTTATTTTTTTTAAACGTTCTATCTTTTACTATAGATGCTGCAAAAGCAGCATCTATAGTAACAAGTTGGTCACACTTGTCAAACGCTATGTTTGACAAGTGTGACCAACTTGTCAGTCAGTTTTCCAAGCGATGCTACAGATCGCTTGGAAAACTTTAGCATTCTGCAAGCTAATTACGCTTGCAGAATGTTAAAAAAACGGGAAAAAAACGCAAAAAAAAAAATGCGGATTTCTTGCAGAAAATTTCCGGTTTTCTTCAGGAAATTTCTGCAAGAAATCCTGAACGTGTGCACATACCCTCAGAGGAGGAGACCACCATGGATGAAACCACCAACCTCACACAGAGACATACAAAACACAGGCATCCAAAGCAGAGATATACAGAGCAGAGATATGGAGGAGGAGATAAGGACTTGTTAGGAAACTAACAAGACTGGATGGAACCAACATCATTACTAAACCAGTCAGAGTCCCGATGTGTCCTACACAGCCACACTCATTATAAGGTATACGCACACAAGTGATATAAAAAATGACTTCACTTAAAATTAGCAGCTGGAACATCCAAGGCCTGAACACCTCGGCGTTTGGATGTAAAACAAAAGACCCAGATTTTATACAAAGACTGAAAAACATAGACATTCAGATTCTCCTAGAAACATGGACCAGGGTCAAAAATTAATCCGTGGTGCCCATCGGATACAGGGAAATCTGTATCCCTGCCCTGAAAAATAACATTAAACAGGGCCCACTGCTCAGGAGGAATATTGATCTGGCATAAAGAGCTCCATCAGTACATCAATCCGGTGAAGAGAGGAGACAGCCACATATGGTTTAGAATCAGCAGCTCGATCCTCACTGCTCAGTCTGATGTATGTCTGTGCCATCTATCTACCACCACCAGAGTCTCCCTACTTCAATCCAGAGAGCTTTGAGAAGGAGAAGCCACCCATTTTCAGGCCCTGGGCAAAGTTCTCATCATCGGAGACGTCAATGCAAGAACTAGGAAAGAAAGACTTTCTGACCACTTATGGAAACCTCTACATACTTGGAGCAGAGAAGGACAGCCATGACTCAGTACACATGGAGAGAAATTGCTTCGACAGTGCAGTCAACAAAAGTGACAAAAAGATCCTGAACCTATGAAGAAGTTTAGGACTTCATATTCTTAATGGCTGTACCAAGGGATACTCCCTAGGAAGATATACATTAAACTCTCATGTAGGAAGGAGTGTAGTAGACTACGCCATTACAAATATAGACATGGAAAATATTGGTGGCTTCATAGTCACCCCACAAAGGCACCTGTCAGAGCACAGCCTACTTTTTCTGTACCTAAAATCTACAGAGAAACCATCGCCACAAAAGCCTCAGCAGAGCGGCCTGCCTCTTCAACCTGCCTCCATCTTATAAATGGTCCAAGACATCAGCAATAAAATATCAAGAGGCTCCCAGCAGACCCAGAATACAGGAGATGCTCCACCACTTCTACAACTATGAGTAAAAAGCCTAACCCACAAGGAGTGAACCAAGCTACAAAAGACCTCAATGATATATTCTACACCATGGCCGAACTGTCCGACCTTAAGAAAATTTAACTATGAAAGGCCAAAAGAAAAACAGACCAATGGTTGGTTTGACAGAAATGTAAAGCCATACGAAAGACCCCGAGAACAGCTTCAAACAAGAAACAGAGACTCAAACCATCCAGGTCTGAGGGATGCCTACGACACCATACAAAGGCAATATAAAACCATCCTCAAGAGGAAGAAACAGTTACATCTCCACCAAACTTAACCAACTGCAAGATGCCCTCCAAGACAACTCCTTCTGGGAACTATGGAACCACATGGGCACAAAAAACAAGAAAAACATCATGCATATCCAAAATGGCAATATCTGGCTTCAGTACTTCTGAGACCTCTACAAAGACATCCCGAAGAAAGAACTAAGCCAAGAACAGAAAAACATAACAGAAAAACTGAAAGCTATTGAAGAAAAAGTAAAACATTTCCAAAACCTACTGCATACACCAATCATACTACAGGAAATTACAGAGAGAATGTCTTCCATAAGGTGTAGAAACGTTAGTGGCCCGGATGGAATCCCACCGGAAATTCTAAAATACAGCCCACCGGAAATACAGGCAGCAATGGTTAAACTGTTCAATATTGCGCTGAGTGCTGGCTACTTCCCTCGTACCTGGAATCAAAGCCTCCTCTCACCCATTCACAAGAGTGGGGACAGGTACGACCCTGGCAACTACAGAGGTATATGTGTCAGTAGCAACCTGGGGAAACTGTTCAATAGCATCCTGAACAAAAAAATCCTTAATTTCCCCACCGAGCATAATATTTGGAATTGAGAGTTCTCAGTGGTTGATACCTTTTAATGGCTAACTGAAAAGATGGTAACAAATTGCAAGCTTTCAAGACTACTCACGCCTCTTCATCAGGCATAGACTAATACAGCATCTAAAGAGGCCTGAGTAGTCTGGAAAGCTTGCAATTTGTTGCCATCTTTTCAGTTAGCCATTAAAAGGTATCAACCACTGAGGACTCTCAATTCCAAATATTATTCTATCTACTGGCTAACACAGTAAAAAGATATATACCTCACCGAGCATAGCGTCCTCAGCAAAAGCCAAGCAGGGTTCATGCTAAACCACGGCACTATCAACCACATCAGCACCCTCCACAGCATCATTCAGAGCCACGTCCAGAGCACAAAGCACGGGAAGATGTACACTTGTTTTGTGGATTTTAGAAAGGCTTTTGACTCAGTATGGCACCCGGGCCTGTTACTGAAACTGCTGGAGAGCGGAATAGGAGGAAAGACCTATAATGTCATCAAAAGCTCCTACACAGAGAACCGCTGCAGCGTGAGTCTGAACGGTAGAAGAATGGCTGATTTCCAGCAGAGCCGCAGAGTCAGACCGGGCTGCACCCTAAGGCTAGGTTCACATTGTGTTAGGGCAATCCGTTAAGCGCATAGCACTAGCGGATTGCGCTAACGCAATGTTTCTCTAGGGTCCGCATTCGCCGTCCCCGCTAGCGCAGATCCCCGATCTGCGCTAGTGAGGAACGGACCTCGGGCGCACCTCGGACGCTGCAAGCAGCGTCCGAGGTCCGTCACAAAAGAACGGCACATCGCTAGCGCGTGCCGAAAATGGCATACGCTAGCGATGCGCTACAGGGAAAAATCACATTGCTGCCAATGTGTGCGCTAACAGACCCGTTGCACGGCGTTATTTGCGACAATTTCGCCGTGCAACGCAGTCCGTTAGCGTTAACCCATTAATGCAATGTGAACCTAGCCTAACCCTCTTCAACATTTACATCAGTGAGCTGGCCACCGCTCTGGAATCTTCCAGAGCACCAGGTCTTACAACACTCCTTGATGCCCAGGTGAAATTTTTGCTGTATGCAGATGGCCTACTGCTGCTGTCACCAACTGAGAAAGGTCTCCAAGAAAACCTGAAAATCCTGGACAAATTCAGCTCCACATGGGCACTACCGATCAATGCAAAGAAAACCAACATCATGGTGTTCCAGAAGAGAAAGCCAAGACCGAACCAGCACCATCCATTCGCGCTAAGCAGCTGCACAAAAACGGGCAAATATACCTACCTGGGCCTGGAAATTCACCAGTTGGGGAGCTTCAAACAAGCCATAGAGACCCAGAAGGACAAAGCCTGCAAAACCTTCTGTGCCATCCGACGGAAACTCTACCATCTGAAACCATCAATGAGGGTCTGGCTAAAAAGCTTTGATGCCATAATCACCCCAATCCTCCTGTACGGCAGTGAAGTCTGGGGCCCTCACACATACCCAGACTGGTCAAAGTGGGATTGCAGTCCAACAGAAATATTCCATCTGGAATTCTGTAAACACCTCCAGGTCCATCGGAGCACCACCAACATTGCCTGTCAGGCTGAGCTGGGCCGATTCTCACTGCACCTAGCAGTCCTGAAGAGGGCACTGTCCTTCCAGGCTCACCTACAGAGTAGCAACCCAAGCTTCGATCACCATAAAGCCATGCTTTATATAGGTGGTCCCCACAATCCAGGACTCCTACAACAGCTCACCCAAACCCAGCCTGACCGAACAGTCAACCAAAACAGCCCGACAAAAGCCACAATCAGGAAGATGGTAGAGGAGGGGCAGGAGAGGTACGTCAGTGTCTGGAGGAACGAGATTAGCAGCTCACATAAACTGAACGTGTACTAGAGTCTACAGAGAGACTACAGACTGGCTCCATATCTGGAGAAACTCTTGGACCCCAGAGACCGCCAGATCCTGAGCCGGTATAGACTCAGTGCCCACAATCTGTCCATCGAGGTCAGCCGGCAAAGACAGATCTACAAGCCCAGGGATGACAGACTGTGACCTAGAAGCCATGGAGGATGAGACCCACTTCCTGCTACACTGCATCAAATACACAGCAGTGAGGGACACTCACTTCAGGAGACTCCACGATCTCTTCACGGATTTCAGCTCCATGAAGGAGGAAGAGAAAACATTTATCCTGCAGGGGGAAGAAGAGAAGCGTGGTGGAGATAGCAGCACAGTATGTGAGCGCGTGCCATGGGCTGCGAGAAAGACAGCCATGATATGCCCATGGACTTCCGATTCTAATGCATCGGGTATTCTAAAATATGCATGTCCCCGTAGTATATGGACAATGATGATTCCAGAATTCGCGGCAGACTGTGCCCATCGCTGATTGGTCGAGGCAACCTTTATGACATCATCGTCGCCATGGCAACCATTATGACATCTACGTCGATACTGTGCCCGTCGATGATTGGTCGAGGCCTGGCGGCCTCGACCAATCAGAGACGCGGGATTTCCAGGACAGACAGAAAGACAGACAGACAGACGGAAAAACCCTTAGACAATTATATATATATATATATATATATATATATATATATATATATATAATGTGTGTGTGTGTGTGTATACAGCACGGACCAAAAGTTTGGACACACCTCATTTAAAGATTTGTCTGTATTTTCATGACTATGAAAATTGTACATTCACACTGAAAGCATCAAAACTATGAATGAACACATGTGGAATTATATACTTAACAAAAAAATGTGAAACAACTGAAATTATGTCTTATATTCTAGGTTCTTCAAAGTAGCCACCTTTTGCTTTGATAACTGCTTTGCACACTCTTAGCATTCTCTTGATGAGCTTCAAGAGGTAGTCACCGGGAATGGTTTTCACTTCACAGCTGTGCCCTGTCAGGTTTAATAAGTGGGATTTTTTGCCTTATAAATGGGGTTGGGACCATCATTTGTGTTGTGCAGAAGTCTGGTGGATACACAGGTGATAGTCCTACTGAATAGACTTAGAATTTGTATTATGGCAAGAAAAAAGCAGCTAAGTAAAGAAAAACGAGTGGCCATCATTACTTTAAGAAATGAAGGTCAGTCAGTCCGACAAATTAGGAAAACTTTGAAAGTGTCCCCAAGTGCAGTGGCAAAAACCATCAAGCGCTACAAAGAAACTGGCTCACATGAGGGCCACCCCAGGAAAGGAAGACCAAGAGTCACCTCTGCTTCTGAGGATAAGTTTATCCGAGTCACCAGCCTCAGAAATCGCAGGTTGACAGCAGCTCAGATTAGAGACCAGGTCAATGCCACAAAGAGTTCTAGCAGCAGACACATCTCTACAACAACTGTTAAGAGGAGACTTTGTGCAGCAGGCCTTCATGGTAAAATAGCTGTTAGGAAACTGTTGTGAATTAGACTTTTTTGGCTCCCTCTTGTCACTGGTGATATGACTCTGGGATTGTCTTTCTCAGTTTGGCACCCACCTGGGTTGTTAGTCCAGGGGTGTTGCTATATAAGCTTCCTGGATTCTCAGTCCAGTGCCTGGCATCGTTGTAATCAGATCCTTTCTGTTTGCTCCTGTCTGCTGGTCCTGGTTCTTGCAAAATTAAGCTAAGTCGTGCTTCCTTGTTTTTTGGTTATTTGTATGGCTCTTATTTTCTGTCCAGCTTGTACTAAATGTGATTCCTGATTTTGCTGGAAGCTCTAGGGGGCTGGTATTCTCCCCCCGGGCCTTTAGACGGTTCGGGGGTTCTTGAATATCCAGCGTGGAAATTTTGATAGGGTTTTTGCTGACCGTATAAGTCATCTTACTATATTCTGCTATTAGTCAGTGGGCCTCTCTTTGCTAAATATCTAGTTCATTCTTACGTTTGTCTTTTCTCCTTACCTCACCGTTATTATTTGTGGGGGGCTTGTATCCAACTTTTGGGGTCTTTTCTCTGGAAGCAAGAAAGGTCTATCTTTTCCCTTCTAGGGTTAGTTAGTTCTCCGGCTGGCGCGAGACGTCTAGAACCAACGTAGGCACGTTCCCCGGCTGCTGCTATTTGTGGTGCTAGGATTAGATATACGGTTAGCCCAGTTACCACTGCCCTATGAGCTGGTTTTTTTATGTTTGCAGACTTGGTATGTACTTTTGAGACCCTCTGCCATTGGGGTCATAACAGTATGCCAGGCCAAAGTTGAATGTTTAATGCATTGCAGAAGTGGGATAATAAGAAAGGAAATTCTGAGTTTTTTTTTTTTGTTTGTTTTTTCCTCTCTTTGTTCCTCCCCTTTACCTCTGAGTGGCTTGTGCTTGCTGCAGACATGAATGTCCAGACCTTGATTACAAGTGTGGATCAGCTTGCTGCTCGTGTGCAGGGCATACAAGATTTTGTTACCAGTAGTCCAATGTCTGAACCTAAAATACCTATTCCTGAACTGTTCTCTGGAGACCGATTCAAGTTTAGGAATTTCAGGAATAATTGTAAATTGTTTCTATCTCTGAGACCCCGTTCATCTGGAGACTCTGCTCAGCAAGTTAAAATTGTTATCTCTTTCTTACGGGGCGACCCTCAGGATTGGGCCTTCTTGCTAGCGCCAGGAGATCCGGCATTGGCAAATATTGATGCGTTTTTTCTGGCGCTCGGATTGCTTTACGAGGAACCCAATCTTGAAATTCAGGCAGATAAAGCCTTGCTGGCTATTTCTCAGGGCCAGGATGAAGCTGAAGTGTATTGCCAAAAATTTCGGAAATGGTCCGTGCTTACTCAGTGGAATGAGTGTGCTCTGGCCGCAAATTTCAGAAATGGCCTTTCTGAAGCCATTAAGAATGTGATGGTGGGTTTCTCCATTCCTACAAGTCTGAATGATTCCATGGCGCTGGCTATTCAAATTGACCGGCTTTTGCGGGAGCGCAAAACTGCTAATCCTCTGGTGGTGTTGTCTGAACAAACACCTGATTTAATGCAATGTGATAGAATTCAGACTAGAAATGAACGGAAAAAGCATAGACGTCAGAATGGGTTGTGTTTTTACTGTGGTGATTCTACACATGTTATATCAGCATGCTCTAAACGCCTAACAAGGGTTGTTAGCCCAGTCGCCATTGGTAATTTGCAACCTAAATTTATTTTGTCTGTGACTTTAATTTGCTCATTGTCTTCCTACCCTGTTATGGCGTTTGTGGATTCAGGTGCTGCCCTGAGTCTTATGGATCTGTCATTTGCCAAGCGCTGTGGTTTTGTTCTTGAGACTTTGGTAAATCCTATCCCTCTTAGAAGTATTGATGCTACGCCATTGGCGGAAAATAAACCGCAGTTTTGGACACCGGTAACCATGTGCATGACTCCTGAACATCGGGAGGTGATTCGTTTTCTTGTTCTGCATAAAATGCATGATTTGGTCGTTTTGGGTCTGCCATGGTTACAGACCCATAATCCAGTCTTGGATTGGAAGGCAATGTCTGTGTCAAGTTGTGGCTGTCAGGGAATTCATGGTGATTCCCCGCCCGTGTCTATTGCTTCCTCTACTCCTTCGGAAGTTCCTGAGTATTTGTCTGATTATCAGGATGTATTCAGCGAGTCCAGGTCCAGTGCTCTGCCTCCTCATAGGGACTGTGACTGCGCCATAGATTTGATTCCAGGTAGTAAATTTCCTAAGGGAAGACTATTTAATCTGTCTGTACCTGAGCATACCGCAATGCGTCCGTATATCAAGGAGTCTCTGGAGAAGGGGCATATCCGTCCATCCTCTTCCCCTCTTGGTGCGGGATTCTTTTTTGTGGCCAAGAAGGACGGATCTTTGAGACCTTGTATTGACTATCGGCTTCTGAATAAAATCACTGTTAAATTTCAGTATCCTTTGCCTCTGTTGTCGGACTTGTTTGCCCGGATTAAAGGTGCCAAGTGGTTCACCAAGATAGATCTTCGTGGTGCGTACAACCTTGTGCGCATTAAGCAGGGAGATGAATGGAAAACTGCATTTAATACGCCCGAAGGTCATTTTGAGTACTTGGTGATGCCTTTTGGGCTCTCTAATGCTCCTTCAGTGTTTCAGTCCTTTATGCATGATATTTTCCGGAAGTATCTGGATAAATTTATGATTGTTTATCTGGATGATATTCTGTTTTTTTCTGATGATTGGGACTCGCATGTAGAGCAGGTCAGGATGGTATTTCAGGTTTTGCGTGAGCATGCTTTGTTTGTTAAGGGCTCAAAGTGTCTCTTTGGAGTACAGAAGGTTCCCTTTTTGGGGTTTATTTTTTCCCCTTCTGCGGTGGAGATGGACCCAGTCAAGGTCCGAGCTATTCATGATTGGACTCAGCCCACGTCAGTTAAAAGTCTTCAGAAGTTCTTGGGTTTTGCTAACTTCTACCGTCGTTTTATCGCTAATTTTTCTAGCGTTGTTAAACCTTTGACGGATATGACCAAGAAAGGTTCTGATGTTGCTAACTGGGCTCCAGCAGCCGTGGAAGCTTTCCAAGAGTTGAAGCGCCGGTTTACTTCGGCGCCTGTTTTGTGCCAGCCTGATGTCTCACTGCCCTTTCAGGTTGAAGTGGATGCTTCTGAGATTGGGGCAGGGGCCGTTTTGTCGCAGAGAGGCCCTGGTTGCTCTGTAATGAGACCATGTGCCTTTTTCTCTAGGAAGTTTTCGCCTGCTGAGCAGAATTATGATGTTGGCAATCGGGAGTTGTTGGCCATGAAGTGGGCATTTGAGGAGTGGCGTCATTGGCTCGAGGGTGCTAAGCATCGTGTGGTGGTCTTGACTGATCACAAAAATCTGATGTATCTCGAGTCTGCTAAACGCCTGAATCCTAGACAGGCCCGCTGGTCATTGTTTTTCTCCCGTTTTGACTTTGTGGTCTCGTATTTACCAGGTTCAAAGAATGTGAAGGCTGATGCTCTTTCAAGGAGCTTTGTGCCTGATTCTCCTGGAGTCGTAGAACCAGTTGGTATTCTTAAAGAGGGAGTTATCTTGTCAGCCATTTCTCCGGATTTGCGACGTGTGTTGCAGAGATTTCAGGCTGGTAGACCTGACTCTTGTCCACCTGACAGACTGTTTGTTCCTGATAAGTGGACCAGCAGAGTCATTTCCGAGGTTCATTCCTTGGTGTTGGCAGGGCATCCGGGAATTTTTGGCACCAGAGATCTGGTGGCTAGGTCCTTTTGGTGGCCTACCTTGTCACGGGATGTGCGGTCATTTGTGCAGTCCTGTGGGACTTGTGCTCGAGCTAAGCCTTGCTGTTCTCGTGCCAGCGGGTTGCTCTTACCCTTGCCTGTCCCGAAGAGGCCTTGGACACACATTTCCATGGATTTCATTTCAGATCTTCCGGTGTCTCAGGGCATGTCTGTCATCTGGGTGGTATGTGATCGCTTTTCCAAGATGGTCCATTTGGTATCTTTGCCTAAGCTGCCTTCCTCTTCCAATCTGGTTCCTTTGTTCTTTCAGAATGTGGTTCGTTTACACGGCATTCCTGAGAATATTGTGTCTGACAGAGGATCCCAGTTTGTTTCCAGGTTCTGGCGATCCTTTTGTGCTAAGATGGGCATTGATTTGTCGTTTTCGTCTGCCTTTCATCCTCCGACTAATGGACAAACGGAGCGAACTAATCAGACTCTGGAGGCTTATTTGAGGTGTTTTGTTTCTGCAGATCAGGATGATTGGGTGACCTTCTTGCCGTTGGCTGAGTTTGCCCTTAATAATCGGGCTAGTTCCGCTACTTTTGTTTCGCCTTTTTTTTGCAACTCTGGTTTCCATCCCCGTTTTTCCTCGGGACATGTGGAACCTTCTGACTGTCCTGGGGTAGATTCCGTGGTGGATAGGTTGCAGCAGATCTGGAATCATGTGGTGGACAACTTGAAGTTGTCACAGGAGAAGGCTCAGCGTTTTGCCAACCGCCGCCGCCGCGGTGTGGGTTCCCGACTTCGTGTTGGGGATTTGGTATGGCTGTCTTCTCGATTTGTTCCTATGAAGGTCTCCTCTCCTAAATTTAAGCCTCGCTTCATCGGTCCTTACAAGATATTGGAAATCCTTAATCCTGTGTCCTTTCGCTTGGATCTTCCGGTGTCGTTTGCCATTCACAACGTGTTCCATAGGTCTTTGTTGCGGCGGTACGTTGTACCTGTGGTTCCTTCTGTTGAGCCTCCTGCTCCGGTCTTGGTTGAGGGCGAGTTGGAGTACGTGGTGGAGAAGATCTTGAATTCTCGTCTCTCCAGGCGGAGGCTTCAGTATCTGGTCAAGTGGAAGGGCTATGGTCAGGAGGATAATTCCTGGGTGGTTGCCTCTGATGTGCATGCGGCCGACTTAGTTCGTGCCTTTCACGCTGCTCATCCTGATCACCCTGGTGGTCTTGGTGAGGGTTCGGTGACCCCTCCTTAAAGGGGGGGGTACTGTTGTGAATTAGACTTTTTTGGCTCCCTCTTGTGGTCACTGGTGATATGACTCTGGGATTGTCTTTCTCAGTTTGGCACCCACCTGGGTCGTTAGTCCAGGGGTGTTGCTATATAAGCTTCCTGGATTCTCAGTCCAGTGCCTGGCATCGTTGTAATCAGATCCTTTCTGTTTGCTCCTGTCTGCTGGTCCTGGTTCTTGCAAAATTAAGCTAAGTCGTGCTTCCTTGTTTTTTGGTTATTTGTATGGCTCTTATTTTCTGTCCAGCTTGTACTAAATGTGATTCCTGATTTTGCTGGAAGCTCTAGGGGGCTGGTATTCTCCCCCCGGGCCGTTAGACGGTTCGGGGGTTCTTGAATATCCAGCGTGGAAATTTTGATAGGGTTTTTGCTGACCGTATAAGTCATCTTACTATATTCTGCTATTAGTCAGTGGGCCTCTCTTTGCTAAATATCTAGTTCATTCTTACGTTTGTCTTTTCTCCTTACCTCACCGTTATTATTTGTGGGGGGCTTGTATCCAACTTTTGGGATCTTTTCTCTGGAAGCAAGAAAGGTCTATCTTTTCCCTTCTAGGGTTAGTTAGTTCTCCGGCTGGCGCGAGACGTCTAGAACCAACGTAGGCACGTTCCCCGGCTGCTGCTATTTGTGGTGCTAGGATTAGATATACGGTTAGCCCAGTTACCACTGCCCTATGAGCTGGTTTTTTATGTTTGCAGACTTGGTATGTACTTTTGAGACCCTCTGCCATTGGGGTCATAACAGGAAACCACTGCTAAGGACATGCAACAAGCAGAAGAGACTTGTTTGGGCTAACGAACACAAGGAGTGGACATTAGACCAGTGGAAATCTGTGCTTTGGTCTGATGTCTTTGTGCGACACAGAAAAGGTGAACAAATGGACTCTACATGCCAGGTTCCCACTGTGAAGCATAGAGGAGGAGGTGCGATGGTGTGGTGGTGCTTTGCTAGTGACACTGCTGGGGATTTATTCAAAATTTAAGGCACACTGAACCAGCATGGCTACCACAGCATTGCAGCGGCATGCTATTCCATCCGGTTTGCATTTGCGCCCCGGGGTAAAGCAGGGCGGTGACGTGCGGCCTGGGTCCCCTTGCGGCTCCCCGGCTTCCTCTCCTCATGGTGCTGGTTTCTGGAGTACGCGCACATCGGAAGTGATGCGCTAGTACTTCCGGTTTGTTCCCTGTGCGTTCCATCTCCGCTGCTACTCCGGAGCCGGCGTTCTCACCTGGGAACCCCCCTCTTTTTTCCCTGCATGTGACCTGGGAGAGGAGGAGCACACGATGTCAGATGCCGGACCTCGGTTATTTAACCCTGGTCAGGGTTCACCACCAAGTAAGACCCCACTGTCTGTCTGTCTGTCTGGACTGTGGACTGACCATGGACGGTGACCGAACCCCCCTCTCTGCGTCTGCGGAGCTCGGCGTCCTCCCTCCTACTGTGAGTAGCGGATGAAGGTCCTCTTTACTTCTGGGTGGCATTTAGACTTAGTTTTCCTTCTCTCTCTTTCTAGGGAGACAAGGCCTCTGCCCCCAAGATGGACAAATCTTCCAAAAAACGGAAGACCACAAGTGTGGTGTATGTGCAACAAAGCTTCCTGTATCATACAAGAAGAAGCTTTGTCAGTCCTGCACGAACAACCGTCCCTCCTTGAAAGCATCAAATCACTTATTAAAAAAGAAGTGCAGTCATCAGTATCTGCCCTTTCCCAGACCCTGTTACCACAGCCTCCTCCTCCAAAAAAAAGAAGAAAATATCTGTGGTAGAGTCTGACTCAGACTCGGGTGAAATACGTTCTTCTGATTCGGAAGATGTTTGGGAGAATGAGGGCTCCACTTCTAACCCCAGGGAAGAATATAAGAAATATTATTTTTCCTCTGAGGACATACGAGAATTAATTAGTATGGTCAGGGGAACAACGGGTGTTGAGGAAGAGGAGGTTAAGCAATCCGTGCAGGATGAGATGTTTGCGGGCTTAAAACCCAAAAACTTAAAGGGTTCCCGATCCATGAAAATGTGCAGAACCTCATTCTACATGAATGGGAGTCCCCTGAAAAAGGGCTTAGTGTCGCGTCGGAGTTAAAAAAAACCTCTTCCCTCTAGATGGGGACACCTCTCTGTGGGACACACCAAAGGTTGATGTCCAGAGTGACAAAAAAGACAGCACTGCCATTTGAAGACTCATCCCAGCTTAGGGACCCCATGGATCGGAAAATGGAGAGTCTCCTTAGACGATCTTGGGACACATCCACTAACCTCATTAAGACAAACAGAGATCTAACTAAACATGTCGTTGCTATGTTTCATTGGCTCCATACTCTAGAGGATCACCTTACCAAAGGAACATCGAGAGAAGTGATTCTAGATTCCCTTCCCCTGCTCCAAAAAGCTACAGGGTTTCTTGCCAACGACTCGGCAGAATCTGTCAGTGACATACAAAGCCGCGGTGCTTTCTAACTCGGCCAGGAGAGCTCTGTGGCTGAAGTCCTGGAGTGGCGACATTACATCCAAAGCAAAACTTTGTACTATTCCGTTCCAGGGTAGTTACCTGTTTGGTCAGGCCCTGGATGATATTTTAGACAAAGCCACAGACAAAAAGAAGGTGCTCCCCGAGCAGAGGATTCCAAAAAGAGTTTTTTTTTCATCCCTCAAGAGATCAGACCTCTCAAAGGGATTTCAAAGGCAAGGGCAAAACAGGCCGCTGGAGCTACCCTAAAGGGGGAAAGGGAAGGAATATCCTTGTTCCCCAGACCCCAGATAAACAGTGACTATTCCCTTGGGGTCGGGGGTTGCCTCTCGAACTTTATCAGCCAGTGGCGTTCCATCTCTTCAAACCCGTGGGTACTCCGTACCATTCAAGATGGTCTAAGTTTGGAGTTCGAGAGTCCTCCCCCTTGTCGCCTAAGGGTTACCCCTTTACAAAGTCTCCATCCGCACGATGCATTCTGCTCGGGCCTTCGGGATTTACTCCAGACGGGAGTAATCTCCCCAGTTCCTCAACAGGAGATAGGCAGAGGTCAGTATTCTCGCCTATTTCTAATCAGGAAACCTTCGGGGAAGCACAGGATAATTATTAATCTGAAACCCTTAAATCGGGTGATTACATACAGATTCAAAATGGAATCAATAAGATCTGCTATTCCCCTGATAGGTCAGAACTGAGTGATGGCTGCAGTTGATTTATATTATCACGTCCCCATCCATCAGAAATTCAGGAAATTCCTAAGATTCACAATTTCCCAGGGATGGATGATCACACATTATCAGTTCAATGCCCTCCCTTTCTGAATCTCATCAGCACCTCGGGTGTTCACAAAGATTATGGCGGAGGCAGTGATTTTCATACGGCTTCAGGGGATTTGCATTATACCTTATCTAGACGACCTGCTCATTGTCGCTCCATCAACCTCCCGTTTAAACACGGATGTGGTGAGGACCCTAGAAATCCTAGAATCCCTCGGATGGATACCAAACTGGGAAAAATCAGATCTGATTCCTTCCACAAGGAAGAAATTCCTAGAAGTTCTTCTGAATTCAGAGTTAAGGAAATCCTTTCTACCCAAAGAGCGACAACAGGAGATGATGCAAAGGATGAAGAAGTACAAAACCCTGAGGACTCCTACTCTGAGACATTTCATGTCCATTTTGGGGTTCCTAACCTCTTTTATCCAGATGGTACCATGGGCCCAGACCCATACCAGAGTCCTTCAGACACACGTATTGTCTTCTTGGGACAGGCAACAGAGCTCCCTGTCAAAGAAAGTTCTCCTTCCCAATCACGTCAGAATATCGCTGACATGGTGGCTCTGTCTCCGGAATCTTCAACAGGGGGTCAGTTGGGACCAGATCCCACTGAGGATTCTCACTTCAGATGCCAGTCCAAGGGGATGGGGAGCTGTAGTAGAGAATTCTCACTTCCAGGGCATATGGTCTCCGAACATCAGAGCTTGCTCATCAAACTTCAAGGAACTGAAGGCAGTGGAGGAGGCCTTAAAGGCCGCATCAACTCTTCTCCAGGGTCACCATGCCAAAATATACTCCGACAATGTCACCACGGTAGCTTACCTCCGTCATCAAGGGGGTATGAGGTTCGAGAAATTAAAAGATCTGGCTGCAAAAATTTTTTCCTGGTCAGAACTGCACCTCTTATCTATCACGGCAGTCCATCTAAAGGGGTCTGCCAACACCCAGGCAGACTTTCTCAGCAGGAAAGATATACATCCGGGAGAAAGGTTCCATGGATCAGGAAGTATTTCTCTCTCTAGTTTCCCAATCGGGGATCCCGGATGTAGACTCATTTGCAAGCAGCCAAAATGCTAAACTACAAGCATATTTTTCCCTAAACATGACAGACAAAGCACTGGGCATGAACACTTTCTCACACCCCTTGGAGTTCGACCTTGCTTATGCTTTCCCACCTATCCCTATTCTGTAAAAAACTATCCAGAAAATCCGATTCAAACAGGTCACTACAATTCTGATTGCCCCTATGTGGCCGGGAAGGGGTTGGTACAGTGCACTGTTGGAGATGGCCCACGAGGGTCCAATACAATTACCCCAGATGAGCAACCTTCTTCATCAAGGTCCTTTATTACTCCCGAACCTACACAGATTGAACCTCGCAGCATGGCTACTGAAGCCGAAATTCGGAGATCGAGAGGTCTTTCTTATGAAGTAATTCAGACTCTTCAGAAAAGTAGGAAGCCGGTAACCAACGCCATTTATGGCAAAGTCTGGAATAAATTTTCTTCATGGTGCTCTCCGAATAATCCGGACCCTTTCCATCCGAATGTGGCCCAGATCATAAACTTCCTCCAGAAAGGTCTAGAGTTAGGACTAAGGCAGAGTACATTAAAAGTTCAGGTCTCTGAACTTAGTTCATTTTTTTTATCAGGATTTGGCCAACCATCGTTGGATAAAATGCTTCATGACTTCAGCCAGTAGACTCCGTCCCACAGTGCGTAATTGTGTTCCCCCTGGGACCTGAATTTGGTACTAAATAGTCTGACATAATCTCCATTTGAACCTTTATCAGAATCTTCCTTAAAAGTTCTCACCCTCAAAACTGTCTTTCTAGTCGCCATTACCTCAGCTATACGAGTAGGAGAGATACAGGCTCTTTCTATGCAAGAACCTTATTTCAGGGTAACAACTGACAGTATAATCCTTCATCTAGACCCATCATTTTTACCTAAGGTAACGTCAGACTTTCATAGAGGTCAGGACATAATGCTGCCCTCATTCTGCCCAGACCTTTCCAACAGGAAGGAAGAGTCCTTCCACACCTTGGAGGTAGAAAAGAACCGTCTTTCGGACGTCCAACAGACTGAGAGCTGGAGGATTGATCGAAATTTATTTATCCAATACTCAGGAAGGAACAAGCACAAAAAAAAAAGAACACAATTGCCAATTGGATTAAGCAGGCCATAGCCTTGGCATATTCATCTCAGAATTTATCCCCTCCTTTATCACTAAAGGCCCACTCTACACGGTCAGTGTCGACATCATGGGCAGAGAGAGGAGACGCATCTACGCAGCAGATCTGCAGAGCCGCCACCTGGTCGTTGGTTCACACGTTCACCAGGCACTACAGATTAGACTTTAACAGGGATTTAACATTCGGCAGACTAGTTCTACATGCTGTCGTCCCTCCCTAAGAAATTATTTGTTGGTACTACTCCGGTACCGCTGTCGTGGAAGGTGACTAGAGAAAATAGAATTAGTCTTACCGGTAATTCGGTTTCTAGGAACCTTCCACGACAGCACTAATTTCCCTCCCTATCTGATATTTCTATTGGATGATTCTTGCACTTCTGTGGTAATTATACATACTAGTGTCCAGGAAAACACTGGTGGTTGCAGGAAGGAGAGGGGTATTTAATCTCTTTGTGTTCCTGTCCCCCATTAGGGCTCGGAGACATCCTCTGGTACCGCTGTTGTGGAAGGTTCCTAGAAACCAAATTACCAGTAAGACTAATTCTATTTTTGTCACTGCACATGGAGACACTTTCAAAGTTTTTCTAATTTTTCGGACTGACTGACCTTCATTTCTTAAAGTAATGATGGCCACTCGTTTTTCTTTACTTAGCTGCTTTTTTCTTTTTTCTTGCCATTGTACAAATTCTAACAGTCTATTCAGTAGGACTATCAGCTGTGTATCCTCCAGACTTATGCACAACACAACTGATGGTCCCAACCCCATTTATAAGACAAGAAATCCCACTTATTAAACCTGACAGTGAAGTGAAAACCATTCCCGGTGACTACGTCTTGAAGCTCATCAAGAGAATGCCAAGAGTGTGCAAAACAGTCATCAAAGCAAAAGGTGGCTACTTTGAAGATCCTAGAATATAAGACATAATTTCAGTTGTTTCACGCTTTTTTGTTAAACACATAATTCCACATGTGTATAATTCGTAGTGTGAATGTATATTTTTCATAGTCATGAAAATACAGAAAAATCTTTAAATGAGGTGTGTCCAAACTTTTGGTCTGTACCGTGTATATATACACTCACCGGCCACTTTATTAGGTACACCATGCTAGTAACGGGTTGGACCCCCTTTTGCCTTCAGAACTGCCTCAATTCTTCGTGGCATAGATTCAACAAGGTGCTGGAAGCATTCCTCAGAGATTTTGGTCCATATTGACATGATGGCATCACACAGTTGCCGCAGATTTGTCGGCTGCACATCCCAAAGATGCTCCATACAAGGCAGGATGGATCCATGCTTTCATGTTGTTTACGCCAAATTCTGACCCTACCATCCGAATGTCGCAGCAGAAATCGAGACTCATCAGACCAAGCAACGTTTTTCCAATCTTCTACTGTCCAATTTCGATGAGCTTGTACAAATTGTAGCCTCAGTTTCCTGTTCTTAGCTGAAAGGAGTGGTACCCGGTGTGGTCTTCTGCTGCTGTAGCCCATCTGCCTCAAAGTTCGACGCACTGTGCGTTCAGAGATGCTCTTAGGCCTACCTTGGTTGTAACGGGTGGCGATTTGAGTCACTGTTGCCTTTCTATCAGCTCGAACCAGTCTGCCCATTCTCCTCTGACCTCTGGCATCAACAAGGCATTTCTGCCCACAGAACTGCCGCTCACTGGATTTTTTCTCTTTTTCGGACCATTCTCTGTAAACCCTAGAGATGGTTGTGCGTGAAAATCCCAGTAGATCAGCAGTTTCTGAAATACTCAGACCAGCCCTTCTGGCACCAACAACCATGCCACGTTCAAAGGCACTCAAATCACCTTTCTTCCCCATACTGATGCTCGGTTTGAACTGCAGGAGATTGTCTTGACCATGTTTACATGCCTAAATGCACTGAGTTGCCGCCATGTGATTGGCTGATTAGAAATTAAGTGTTAACAAGAAGTTGGACAGGTGTACCTAATAAAGTGGCCGGTGAGTGTATATGTATGTGTATATATATATATATATATATATATATATATATATATATATATATATATATATATATATATATATATATATATATATATATACACTCACTGGCCACTTTATTAGGTACACCTGTCCAACTTCTTGTTAACACTTAATTTCTAATCAGCCAATCACATGGCGGCAACTCAGTGCATTTAGGCATGTAGACATGGTCAAGACAATCTCCTGCAGTTCAAACCGAGCATCAGTATGGGGAAGAAAGGTGATTTGAGTGCCTTTGAACGTGGCATGGTTGTTGGTGCCAGAAGGGCTGGTCTGAGTATTTCAGAAACTGCTGATCTACTGGGATTTTCACGCACAACCATCTCTAGGGTTTACAGAGAATGGTCCGAAAAAGAAAAAAAATCTAGTGAGCGGCAGTTCTGTGGGCGGAAATGCCTTGTTGATGCCAGAGGTCAGAGGAGAATGGGCAGACTGGTTCGAGCTGATAGAAAGGCAACAGTGACTCAAATCGCCACCCGTTACAACCAAGGTAGGCCTAAGAGCATCTCTGAACGCACAGTGCGTCGAACTTTGAGGCAGATGGGCTACAGCAGCAGAAGACCACACCGGGTACCACTCCTTTCAGCTAAGAACAGGAAACTGAGGCTACAATTTGTACAAGCTCATCGAAATTGGACAGTAGAAGATTGGAAAAACGTTGCTTGGTCTGATGAGTCTCGATTTCTGCTGCGACATTCGGATGGTAGGGTCAGAATTTGGCGTAAACAACATGAAAGCATGGATCCATCCTGCCTTGTATGGAGCATCTTTGGGATGTGCAGCCGACAAATCTGCGGCAACTGTGTGATGCCATCATGTCAATATGGACCAAAATCTCTGAGGAATGCTTCCAGCACCTTGTTGAATCTATGCCACGAAGAATTGAGGCAGTTCTGAAGGCAAAAGGGGGTCCAACCCGTTACTAGCATGGTGTACCTAATAAAGTGGCCGGTGAGTGTATATATATATATATACACAGTTAGGTCCATATATATTCGGACAGAGACAACATTTTTCTAATTTTGGTTATAGACATTACCACAATTAATTTTAAACAAAACAATTCAGATGCAGTTGAAGTTCAGACTTTCAGCTTTCATTTGAGGGTATCCACAATAAAATTGGATGAAGGGTTTAGGAGTTTCAGCTCCTTAACATGTGCGACCCTGTTTTTAAAGGGACCAGAAGTAATTGGACAATTGACTCCAAGGCTATTTCATGAACAGGTGTGGGCAATCCCTTCGTTATGTCATTCTCAATTAAGCAGATAAAAGGCCTGGAGTTGATTTGAGATGTGGTGCTTGCATTTGGAAGGTTTTGCTGAGAAGTAAACATGCGTTCAAAGGAGCTCTCCATGCAGGTGAAACAAGCCATCCTTGAGCTGCGAAAACAGAAAAAAACCCATACGAGAAATTGCTACAATATTAGGAGTGGCAAAATCTACAGTTTGGTACATCCTGAGAAAGAAAGAAAGCACTGGTGAACTCATCAATGCAAAAAGACCTGGGCACCCACAGAAGACAACAGTGGTGGATGATCGCAGAATAATCTCCATGGTGAGGAGAAATCCATTCACAACAGCCAACCAAGTGACCAACACTCTCCAGGAGGTCGGCGTATCAATATCCAAATCTACCATAAAGAGAAGACTGCATGAAAGTAAATACAGAGGGTTCACTGCACGGTGCAAGCCACTCATAAGAATCAAGAATAAAAAGGCTAGACTGGACTTTACTAAAAAAAAAAAAAAACATCTAAAAAAGCCAGCACAGTTCTGGAAGAACATTCTTTGGACAGATGAAACCATGATCAACCTCTACCAGAATGATGGAAAGAGAAATGTATGGCGAAGGCGTGGTACAGCTCATGATCCAAAGCATACCACATCATCTGTAAAACACGGCGGAGGCAGTGTGATGGCTTGGGCATGCATGGCTGCCAGTGGCACTGGGTCACTAGTGTTTATTGATGATGTGACACAGGACAGAAGCAGCCGAATGAATTCTGAGGTATTCAGAGCCATACTGTGTGCTCAGATCCAGCCAAATGCAGCCAAACTGATTGGTCGTCGTTTCATCCTACAGATAGACAATGACCCAAAACATGAAGCCAAAGCAACCCAGGAGTTAATTAAATCAAAGAAGTGGAATATTCTTGAATGGCCAAGTCAGTCACCTGATCTCAACCAAATTGAGCAGCATTTCACTTGTTAAAGACTAAACTTGAGACAGAAAGGCCACAAACAAACATCAACTGAAAACCACCGCAGTGAAGGCCTGGCAGAGCATCAAAAAGGAGGAAACACAGCGTCTGGTGATGTCCATGAGTTCAAGACTTCAGGCAGTCATTGCCAGCCAAGGGTTTTCAACCAAGTACTAAATATGAACATTTTATTTAAAATTATTGAATCTGTCCAATTACTTTTGGTCCTTTTAAAAACAGGGTGGCACATGTTAAGGAGCTGAAACTCTTAAACCCTTCATCCGATTTTAATGTGGATACCCTCAAATGAAAGCTGAAAGTCTGAACTTCAACTGCATCTGAATTGTTTTGTTTAAAATTCATTGTGGTATTGTCTATAACCAAAACTAGAAAAATGTTGTCTCTGTCCAAATATATATGGACCTAACTGTATATATATATATATATATATATATATATATATATATATATATAATATAACGGTGGGCGCGTCACTCTGTCCGATGCCTTTATAGACTGTGCAAGCGCGATGCACCGCGCCTGCGCAGTCTGGACCAGAGTGACACAGCTGAACTTATCTCCCCCCCCAATATACCGGCCATGGGGGCTCCACACACCCGTGTATCCCCAAAATATACCGGCCATGGGGGCTCCGTGCTCTGCAGCTCCGGTCAAGGTAGATGTAGAGTCCAGTGGAGCTCCAGGACCTTCGATGATGTCACCAGCATGTGACCAGTGACGCGAGTGGGCGGAGTCAGCCCTCGCTGTGCTGGCTGCAGGGGTGCTGTATCCATTATAGCCAGCGCCACACTCGGGCAGTAAGTACAGCCACACTCACGCAGTACAGCCACACTCGCACAGTAGAGCCACACTCAGCCGCACTCACGCAGTACAGCCGCACTCAGCCGCACTCATGCAGTACAGCCACACTGAGCCGCACTCACACAGTACAGCCACACTCATGCAGTACAGCCACACTCAGCCACACTCACACAGTACAGCCACACTCACACAGTACAGCCGCACTCAGCCGCACTCACACAGTACACCTACACTCACACAGTACACCTACACTCACACAGTACAGCCACACTCGCCCGCACTCACACAGTACAGCCACACTCACACAGTACAACCACCCTCAGCTGCACTCACACAGTAGAGCCACACTCGCACAGTACAGCCACACTCGGCCACATGCAGTACAGCCGCACTCACACAGTACAGCCACACTCACGCAGTACAGCCACACTCAGCCGCACTCATGCAGTAGAGCCACACTCATGCAGTACAGCCACACTCATACAGTACAGCCACACTCGCCCGCACTCACACAGTACAGCCACACGCAGTACAGCCGCACTCACAGTACAGCCACACTCAGCTGCACTCACACAGTAGAGCCACACTCACACAGAGCCACACTCGGCCACATGCAGTACAGCCGCACTCACACAGTACAGCCACACTCGCACAGTAGAGCCACACTCAGCCCCACTCACACAGTACAGCCACACTCAGCTGCACTCACGCAGTACAGCCACACTCGCACAGTACAGCCACACTCAGCCGCACTCACGCAGTAAAGCCACACTCGCACAGTACAGCCACACTCAGCCACACTCACACAGTACAGCCACACTCCGCCGCACTCACACAGTAGAGCCACACTCGCACAGTACAGCCACACTCGCACAGTACAGCCACACTCGCACAGTACAGCCACACTCAGCCGCACTCACGCAGTAGAGCCACACTCAGCCACACTCACACAGTACAGCCACACTCAGCCGCACTCACGCAGTACAGCCACGCTCAGTATAGCCGCACTCAGACAGTACAGCCACGCTCAGTATAGTCACACTCATGCAGTACAGCCACGCTCAGTATAGCTGCACTCAGACAGTACAGCCACGCTCAGTATAGTCACACTCATGCAGTACAGCCACGCTCAGTATAGCTGCACTCAGGCAGTACAGCCACACTCAGGCAGTACAGCTACACTCAGTATATCTGCACTCAGGCAGTAAGTACAGCCACACTCACGCGGTACAGCCACACTCAGCCACATGCAGTACAGCCACACTCAGCCGCACTCGCACAGTAGAGCCACACTCAGCCGCACTCAAGCAGTAAAGCCACACTCAGCCACTCTCACACAGTACAGCCACACTCAGCCGCACTCACACAGTACAGCCACACTCAGCCGCACTCACACAGTACACTCACACAGTACAGCCACACTCGCCCGCACTCACACAGTACAGCCACACGCAGTACAGCTGCACTCAGCTGCACTCACAGTACAGCCACACTCACACAGTAGAGCCACACACACAGTAGAGCCACACTCGGCCACACACACACAGTACAGCCACACTCACCCGCACTCACACAGTACAGCCAAACGCAGTACAGCCACACTCACAGTACAGCCACACTCAGCTGCACTCACACAGTACAGCTGCACTCACACAGTACAGCCGCACTCACACAATACAGCCACACTCACACAGTACAGCCACACTCAGCTGCACTCACGCAGTACAGCCACACTCGCACAGTACAGCCACACTCAGCCGCACTCACGCAGTAGAGCCACACTCGCACAGTACAGCCACACTCAGCCACACTCACACAGTACAGCCACACTCAGCCGCACTCACACAGTAGAGCCACACTCGCACAGTACAGCCACACTCGCACAGTACAGCCACACTCAGCCGCACTCACGCAGTACTGCCACGCTCAGTATAGTCACACTCATGCAGTACAGCCACGCTCAGTATAGCTGCACTCAGACAGTACAGCCACGCTCAGTATAGTCACACTCATGCAGTACAGCCACGCTCAGTATAGCTGCACTCAGGCAGTACAGCCACACTCAGCCGCACTCACGCAGTAGAGCCACACTCGCACAGTACAGCCACACTCAGCCACACTCACACAGTACAGCCACACTCAGCCGCACTCACACAGTAGAGCCACACTCGCACAGTACAGCCACACTCGCACAGTACAGCCACACTCAGCCGCACTCACGCAGTACTGCCACGCTCAGTATAGTCACACTCATGCAGTACAGCCACGCTCAGTATAGCTGCACTCAGACAGTACAGCCACGCTCAGTATAGTCACACTCATGCAGTACAGCCACGCTCAGTATAGCTGCACTCAGGCAGTACAGCCACACTCAGCCGCACTCAGGCAGTACAGCTACACTCAGTATATCTGCACTCAGGCAGTAAGTACAGCCACACTCACGCAGTACAGCCACACTCAGCCACATGCAGTACAGCCACACTCAGCCGCACTCGCACAGTAGAGCCACACTCAGCCGCACTCGCACAGTAGAGCCACACTCAGCCACACTCTCACAGTAGGGCCACACTCAGCCGCACTCAAGCAGTAAAGCCACACTCAGCCACTCTCACACAGTACAGCCACACTCACACAGTACAGCCACACTCAGCCGCACTCACACAGTACACTCACACAGTACAGCCACACTCAGCCGCACTCACACAGTACACTCACACAGTACAGCCACACTCGCCCGCACTCACACAGTACAGCCACACGCAGTACAGCTGCACTCAGCTGCACTCACAGTACAGCCACACTCACACAGTAGAGCCACACACACAGTAGAGCCACACTCGGCCACACACACACAGTACAGCCACACTCACCCGCACTCACACAGTACAGCCAAACGCAGTACAGCCACACTCACAGTACAGCCACACTCAGCTGCACTCACACAGTACAGCCACACTCGTACAGTTCAGCCGCACTCACGCAGTAGAGCCACACTCCCACAGTACAGCCACACTGAGCCGCACTCACACGGTACAGCCACACTCAGCCGCACTCACACAGTACAGCCACACTCACACAGTACAGCCACACTCAGCCATACTCACGCAGTACAGCCACACTCAGCCGCACTCACACAGTTCAGCCGCACTCACACAGTGCTTCCCCTCCGACAGTCATCGATTCTCTGACAGTGGAGGCAGGCTCCCCATGGAGGTAGATTTAAACGATCTAATGAGCTCGGCCATTATAATTCCAGTCCCCCAGGCGGAAACAGGAGAGGGCCACTACTCTTCTCTGTTCTCCATTATAAAACCATCAGGAGAGTCTCGCACAATTATAAATTTAAAACCCCTAAACGCCTGGGTAAGTTACCAAAAATTCAGAATGGAGTCTATAAAATCCACAGTCCAGCTAATAGAGATGCCTTAATGTGAACCCACGACCTAAAAAGCACATACTACCATGTTGCTGTCCATCCGGCATCACAGAGATACCTGAGGTTCGCGGTAAGTTTTCTGAATCTGACCAGCCACTTTCAGTTTTAGTGCCTTCCATTTGGCCTGTCTTCAGCCCCCCCAACGGGGGTTTTCCCAAGCTGGTCGCAGAAGTGGTAGCCTTTTTAAGAGGCCAGGGCATCATCATCGTACCATATCTGGCGGCAGGCTCAGCAGAGGTTGTTCGACAACACAGAGAAAGGACCATAACCACCATGGAATCTCTCAGCTGGATCATAAACAAGCAAAAGTCGAGCTTAGCCCCATAAAGAAGATATATTTTTTTGGGAGTGTTAATAGATTCCAGGCGCAGAACATCCTTCCTGCCCCTAAAGAAACATATCAGTGAGGGACACAGTGAGGAAGCTCATGTGGATCCATCAGGTCCACAATACAAGTCCTGGGCCTTATCACGGCCTGTATTCAGTGTGTCCGCTGGGCACGGTATCATTCAAGAGCCTTGCAGAGGGAAGGCCTGTCAGTCTGGGATTGTCGTCAGTCTTCCCTCGACAAGAAAATCTTTGTCCCCCGCCGGAAAGAGGTCTCTACTGTCAGTCAAGAAACCTAAAGGTGGGCATCCCGTGGATCTTCTCTCCATGTATAATAATTACTACAGGCACCAGCAAGTAGGGATGGGGTGCACACCTGGAAGGGAAGATCCTCCAGGGAGAGTGGCCAACAGACATACGGTCCAGGTCCTCGAACTACAGAGAGCTCTATGCAGCATGGGAAGCCCTAAGGCAAAACCTGGGACTGCTAGAAGGCCGGCATGTAAAAATTCTATCGGACAATGTGACAACAGTTTCTTTCCTACGCCACCAGAGAGGACCAAGACATTGAATGCTTCAGGATCTGGCAGTTGTGATATTTTCCTGGGAGAGAGAACAGTCCTATTAATAACAGTGGTACATCACGAGGGGTCCCAGAATGTCATAGACTACCTGAGCCGACAGAGGATCTACTCAACACATTGGGAACTAAATGACAAGGTATTATAGCTTTTGTGCCACCACTGGGGCAGACCTCGGATAGATCTGTTTGCGACCAGGAAGAACGCTAAGACGGACAGGTTTTACTCGCTCAACCCGTCAGACAACCAGACAGTGTGGACGCACTAAGTCAGAGATGGGGACAATCCCTTTCCTACGCCTTTCCCCCATTAGCGCTCATTACAACTGTCCTCAGAAAGATAAAGGGAATATCAAGCGAGGGTACTCCTGATTGTCCCAGATTGGCCAAAAAACAGCTGGTTTCTACTTTTGGGAAGGATGGCGGTAGGAGATCCAATGCGGCTGCCACAGAGAAGGGATCTCATCCACCAGGGTCCAATTTTCCATCAGGATCCAGGAAGACTCCACCTTTCGGCTTAGATCCTGAATGGGACATCCTGAGAACTTGGGGGCTGTCTGACCAGGTCATAACCAATGCAGGCCAGCAGGAAGCCAGTTACTTCTGCCATATATTATAAGATCTGGAAGAAGTTTTGTCTGGAGGGTGGCAGGTCTGATTTGACGGCAGGGGAACCAGATATCCCTAGGGTCTTAGATTTTCTTCAGGCGGGCTTTAATAAGGGTCTTAGGCCCTTGACCCTAAAGGTCCAAACCCTAAAGGTCCAAATTTCAGCCTTAAAAGCCTTTTTTGACTACTCTTTGGCCTCTCACCCGTGGGTAATAAGATTTGTCAGGGCAATACAGCATCTGCACCCCACGATCAGATGGTTAGTTTTCCCCTGGGATCTTAACTTGGTCCTTAGATCCCTATGCTCAGACCCCTTTCCCAAGTGAAAACATGTCCATCTCTCTCCAAACCATGAAATACGTAAGCTACTTACGGGTAGCGGTGTTTTTCAGGAGCCCATGACAGCACCACGAGAGAGGGGATCCGCCCTTCAGGGACAGGAAACCTTCAGACATAAAAGGGCGGCACCTCTCTCCTCCGTCAGTTGGTTTACAGAGCATGAGAGAATCTCCTAGGTTAGTAGCATATCAACATTAAAACATGGTACAATTCACCCAGTGAATAAAACTTAGGACCCAATGTAAAGAAGGTGCTGACCCAAACAAGAAAAGAGGGTAGGGAATATAAGGGTGCTGTCATGGGCTCCTGAAAAACACCGCTACCCGTAAGTAGCTTACGTATTTATTCAGTCGCCATGACAGCACCACGAGAGACTTTCAGAGAAGTAAAAGAGACTAGGGAGGGATAACTGCTTCAAGCACCCTTCTCCCAAATGTGAGATCTGAGGAGCTACCCAAATCTAGTCTATAGTGCCTAAGAAAAGTAGACGGAGAAGACCATGTGGCCGCCTTACAAATGTCTTCAATCGATACTTCCGATCTTTCTGCCCAGGAAGTAGCCATGGCTCGAGTGGAGTGAGCTTTTATACCCTCCGGGATCTGTGCACCACCTGCTGAATAAGCCAGAGAAATCGCCTCCCTGATCCATCTAGCTAATGTGTTTTTGGACACCCTAAGTCCTTTCCTAACCCCCTGGAAGGATACAAATAGGGAATTATCCTTCTTCCACGCATCGGTAACCGAAATATATTTAAGAAGACATCTTCTCACATCTAGCAAATGGAATTTTCGTTCTTTATCATTAGTGGGGTTAGAACAAAACGAAGGCAAAACAACTTCCTGTAGCCTATGGAACTTTGAGGCTACTTTCGGAAGGTAAAGAGGATCAGGTTTTAAGATAACTCTGTCTTCTCTAACCTGCATGTAAGGAAGCTGTCTAGATAGAGCCTGCAGGTCACTAACCCTTCTTGCGGACGTGAGTGCGACTAATAGGGCAGTTTTGAAGGATAGGATTTTAATTGGCACTGTGTCAATAGGTTCAAATGGTGTTTCCATTAGAGCGGAAAGCACAAGATTTAAGTCCCACGGAACCAATTTTTGTTTAATTAGAGGTCTGGACCTAGATGCGGCCTTGAAAAATCTGGATATCCAGTAATTATTGGCTAATTTATTATTATACAGAGCCCCCAGAGCTGATACTTGGACTCTGAGAGTGCTTGTGGCCAATCCCATCTGTAACCCTTTTTGCAGAAATTCCAAAATTTTCTTGACACAGATTTTTTGGTCAATACGTGACCCTGACACCTCTAAAAAAATTTTCCAAATTCTAACGTAGATATTTGTTGTGGATGGTTTTCTACTTTTTAGTAGTGTGTTTACAAGGTCCTGAGAAAACCCCTTTGCTCTTAGTAGTGACCTTTCAAATTCCACGCCGCTAGGTGTAAATTGGCGACTCATGGATGGAGAATTGGGCCCTGGGAGAGGAGATCCGATGTTTCTGGGAGAATCCACGGCTGAGAGATAGACATTTTCCTCAGCCAAGGAAACCATGATCTTCGAGGCCAGAACGGGGCTATCATGATTACCCGGGCCTTGTCTTCCCGTATCTTCCTCAGAACTAATGGTATTAAATTTAGAGGGGGAAAGACATAAGCGAGATCGAAGTGCCATGGAATTAGGAGAGCATCCACTGCGTAAGGGTTTTCTCTGGGATTTAAGGAGCAGAAACGGTGTAGTTTCCTGTTTTCCTTGTTCGCGAAAAGGTCTATGTCTGGGCACCCCCATAAGCGAACAATCTGATTGAAGATAGTCTGGTTCAAGCTCCAGTCTCCCTGACCGAGTTTGTTGCGGCTTAAGTAGTCGGCCATGACATTGAGTTTCCCCTTTATGTGGAGAGCCGTGAGAGACAGAAGGTGTTTTTCGGCCATCTGAAAAATATGATCCGTAACATTCATTAATGAATTTGATCGAGTACCCCCTTGGTGATTAATATAGGCTACAGTCACTTGGTTATCTGAGAGCACTCTGACATGTCTACCCCGAAGATGTATGAGGAAACTACTTAAGGCACGTTCCACTGCTAACAACTCTTTTAGGTTGGATGTCAAGTTCTGTTCTGATTGGGACCACAGTCCTTGAGTGCAGCTATTTCCCATGTGCGCTCCCCATCCCCTGGGGCTAGCATCAGTAGTTATTATTCGCGACACGTCGTTTGTCCAGGGAACCCCTCTACGTAAATTTGTTGTGAGTGTCCACCAATATAAAGATTGTATAGATTCAGTAGATAGTGAAAATATACTGTCCAGGTGTCCTGACAAGCAACGGGTGTTATGTAATATGTCCCACTGCAGCGGCCTAGTGTGATATTGGGCCCAGAGAACCGCCGGGATACATGATGTAAGGGACCCTAAAAGAGACATTGCTCTTCTTAGCGAGATTGATGGGTTGTTAATTATTTTAATCACCAATTGAGAGATCTTATCTACTTTTGTATCTGGAAGGCGGCATTCCTGTATGCTAGAATCTATGACCAGACCCAAAAACTCCTGTACCCTAGAGGGTTGTAACCGGGATTTTTTAAGATTAATTATCCACCCCAATTCCTGTAATACAGATGTTACTTTCCCCAATTGGTCAGTACAGTGGGATTCCGAATGACCAACGATCAGCAGGTCATCCAGATAGGGTATTATTAAGATGTCCTGCTCATGAAGGTGTGCCATGACCTCCACCATTACTTTAGTGAATACCCGGGGTGCGACCGCGACTCCAAAGGGAAGTGCACGGTACTGGAAGTGTTCTATAAAGCCATTAATTGAAACTGCCACTCTGAGAAATTGTTGGTGGTCTGTGTGAATTGGGATATGGTAATAGGCGTCTTTTAAGTCCAAGACAACCATGAAGCAGTTGTAAAATAAGAGCTTTATTGCCGTTTTTATCGACTCCATTTTGAAGGAGGGAATCAGTAGAAATTTATTCAGACCTTTCAAATTAATGATTGTACGGAAAGATCCATCAGGTTTTTTGACCAGAAAGAGAGGGGAATAGAACCCCTTACCTTTCTGTACCGTGGGTACTCTAACCAGCACACCCTTTTGCTGTAGATCTCGGACCTCCGATTCTAGAGCCAGCTGTTCTGTGGAGGAAGAACGGATGGGCGTTATACAAAATTTGTTATAGGGAAAAGTCTGAAATTCAAATCTTAGACCAGCCGAGATGACACTGAGGATCCATGGGCTGTTAGAAATTTTCAACCAGGCAGGGAAGAAGGCTGAAAGTCTTCCCCCCACCTGGTCCAGCAGTCATTGAGGCTTTTTATAGTCCCGAGAGGTGTCAAAGATATAGCCTCTACCTCTTTTTCTGTTACTGTCCCGCCTGGATCTTTCTCTAAATGATCTTCTACGGTTGTACCATCCTTTGTTGTATTCCCGTTTATATGGGGGTTTTCCCAGGAAGGGGAACCGTTTTTTATTATCACCAGCTTTCTCTAATAATTCGTCCAGTACCGGCCCAAACAAATGTGTCCCTTCACAGGGAATGCCGCATAATTTTGACCTTGCCTGTAGGTCTCCCGGCCAACATTTAATCCATAAAGCCCTGCGGGCTGCATTTGATAGAGCCGAGGACCTTGCGGCTAACTTTACCGAATCTGCCGAAGCGTCTGAGAGAAAAGCTGCCGCCTGCTGAATTATAGGAAGGGAAGACAGGATTTCACTCCTAGGGACTTTGTTCTTAAGTTGGTCTTCTAGCCGGTCAAGCCACACCATTAGTGACCGAGCCGTACAAGTGGCTGCAATTGCTGGTCTTAGAGATCCTGCCGCTGTTTCCCAGGTCCCTTTAAGAAAAACGTCAGCCTTTCTATCTAACGGGTCTTTTAAGTTGCCCAAATCTTCGAATGGTAGCGATGATTTTTTACACGCTTTGGCCACTGCGGCGTCTAATTTCGGGGCTTTATCCCAAGAGGACGATGACTCTTCCTCAAAGGGATACCTTCTCTTGAATGCCGGTGGGAGTGAACCTTTCCTTTCAGGCTTCTTCCACTCCTTTGTAATTAGAGTTTTTATTTTTTCAATCACCGGGAAAGATCTACGGGACTTTTTGTCCAACCCTTTAAACATTATGTCCTGCATAGACCACTCTGACTGAGGCTCCTCAATCCCCATAGTGTTATTTACCGCTTTAACTAGCCGATTCACTTTATCAAGTGGCAAACAGGAATATCCTGATTCAATGTCTATAGATGAAGAGGAAGACGTAGAGGAATCCGAGGTTAACTCAGCCGAGTCTGACTCAATATCTGAAACTGGAGAAGCAAGTTTCTTCCCTTTAGATTTTGTTTTTTGGGAAAGAGACCTAATAGAACCCCTGACCTCTTGTCTAACCATATCCCTCAAGGAAGACGTAAGGTCAGAAGCTTCTTCCCCTATAAGGCGCCGTATGCAAGGCCTGCACAGCTTTTTCTCATAGGCATCCGGGAGTAGATCCCCACACTCGCCACATTCCTTGTGTTTGGACTTGGCGGTACATTTTCTCCCCTAATAGGATAAAGGGGGACATAACAGGGACAAAGGATCACTAGGTGAACTTTCACGTAGATCACTTACCCAGATGCGTAGTGAATGGTACCGTAGATAATGGGGTGTCCTTCCTGGCCAAGGTAGTCTTATGACCTGAGGACTTGCTTGACTTTTGAACATTTTTGACTCCACCAGCGCGACTACTGCCACTAGATCGACGCTGGGAGATGGCACGGGTCTCTTCAAGAGGCTGAGGCTGCTGCCGCACCTGCGGTGCTTCCTGCTCCGGTGACTCCATTATAATAAAGGGTCAGAGACATGCAGCGGCCGCCATATTGCCTTTAAATACTGCCCCCAAGCGGTACCACCCCCAGATGGGGGGTCAGCAGGATAATCCAGGTGTCCTGCCCGGTATACATCTAATTGGCCCCCACTACTAGAGCCGCGCCCCCAGCCCAGGCCTCGGCACATCACCGCTCCCGCCCCATAATACCGATAGGCCCGCACGGCGATCGCGCGTGCGCAGCCGCGCCAATGGGCCACGCCGCTGCGTCACCAGGAAGCGCCGACGAGGACGTCGCCCGGGAACGCCCCTTCCGGTTACAGGCGCTCCCATTGAAAGGCAGGAAAAAACAGAACCGCCCCATCCGGCGCGGCCACCACGCATGCCCAGCCGCGCTAATGGACCGCGCCGGCCGCGTCATTAGGAAGCGCCCCAGGGACACCGCCGGGACGCCCCAGCACACGCGGCGAGCCCAGAGACATATGGCCGGAGCGGAGGCAGGATGTGACCGGACCCGAGGCGCAGACACAGCTCCAGAGCAGGTAGCGTATACTTACCTTGTACCTGTGGCAAAAAAGGGTCACCCAGAAGCAAGCCATGTCTGAAGGCTGCTTCTCTCTGCTGACACCTGACACAAGCAGTCCCCCTGCCGTGTGGTGCTTCCGGCGCCCTGGCTAGTCCGAGGTAGGGGCCCTCCCGCTACCTGCATCGGACTACCAGGACTGGGAAATCTTCCTTAATCTTCAACCTTCTTCATGAGGTCTTGTCTGAAGAGGTTACCCTGTCAGGGACAGGAAACCAACTGACGGAGGAGAGAGGTGCCGCCCTTTTATGTCTGAAGGTTTCCTGTCCCTGAAGGGCGGATCCCCTCTCTCGTGGTGCTGTCATGGCGACTGAATAAAACGGCATTCTTTAATAGCCATTACCACGGTGAAGGGTATAGGCGAAATCCAGGCCTTGTCCATATGGGACCCTTATCTTCGGATTTGGGATGACCAGATAATCCTGAAATTAGACCCCGTGTTCGTTCCATACGTGGCCTCCTGTCAAAATTTTAAACCAGGAAATTATTCTACCCTCGTTCTGTGAAAATCCCTCAAACGAGAAGGAGCGGGCCCTGCAGGCTTTAGAAGTTACTAGTAGTTGGAGGCAGGACCATAACTTGCTAGTTTTATTTGGGGGGAAGAATAGAGATAAGAAAGCCTCTAAATCCACCATCGTGAGATGGATTACACCTGTAATTTCTCTAGCCTACGACTCTCAGGGCTTAAAAGCTCATTCAGCTAGGGCAGTCTCAAGTTCGAAAGGGCGGGGGCATCTGTAAACCATCCGCAACTTGGTCAAGACTAGACACTTTTTGTAGACATTACAAGTTAGACGTATTATCTAACCAATAAACTGCCTTCGGAAGGAAGGTCCTCAAGGCAGTAATCCCACCCGGAGGGGGTACTTGGGTATTCTCCATGGTGCTGTCAGGAGGGATGTCCTGGAAAATAGGTATTAGACCTAACGGTAATAGTTTCCAGGAGTCCATCCTGACAAGCACACTTAGTTCCCTCCTTGATTGTATTATGTCATATGTTGTAATATGATATTATTTAATAAATGTGTTAAGTTGCAACATCCATGGTGTGGTGCTCTTTAAAACACTGAGGGAATTGGTGCGCGGAGGGGCCTTTTAACCTCTTGCGTGCTTTCCTGTTCCTGTAAGGAGGAACTCCATGGTGCTGTCAGGATGGACTCCTGGAAACATAATTACCGATAGGTCTAATACCTATTTTTGGTGAAAAAATGTAAATATTCATTTTTTGCTTTCACATTGCTTCAGGTGAAGCAACCGAAGGGTTAATAAACTTCTTGAATGTGGTTTTGAACACCTTGAGGGGCGCAGTTTTTAGCATGGTGTCTCTTTTGGGCATTTTCTTTCCTATAGAAAGTAAAGTAAAATGGTTTTGTAAATTTTGTTGGAAAAATTAGAAATCGCTGGTCAACTTTTAACCCTTCTAAGTTCATAACAAAAAAAGTGTTTCCAAAATTGTGGTAATCTAAAGTAGACATGTGGAAATGTTATTAACTACTTTGAGTGACATAACTCTGAAGTAAGGTCACAAAAATTAACCCCTTAACCTCCAGAGCTTTTTTCGGTTTTGCGTTTTAGTTTTTCGCTCCACTTCTTTCCAGAGCCATAACTTGTTTATTTTTCCGTCAATATGGCCGTGTGAGGGCTTGTTTTTTGCGGGACGAGTTGTACTTTTGAACGATACTATTGATTTTACCATGTCGTGTAACAGAAAACGGGAAAAAAAATTCAAAGTGCAATGAAATTGCAAAAAAAAGTGCAATTGCATACTGTTTTTTTGTTTGGCTCTTTTGCTAGGTTCACTAAATGCTAAAACTGACCAGCCATTATGATTCTACAGGTCATTATGAGTTCATAGACACCAAACATGGCTAGGTTCTTTTTTATCTAAGCAGTGAAAAAAAATTCCAAAATTTGCTAAAAAAAAAAAAATTGCCGTTTTCTGAGACCTGTAGTGTCTCCATTTTTCGTGATCTCAGGTAGGGCTTATTTTTTGCGTGCTGAGTAGTGTTGAGCATTCCGATACCCGCAAGTATTGGCCGATACCCGATACTTGCGGGTATCGGAATTCCGATACCGAGATCCGATACTTTTGTGGTATCGGGAATCGGTATCGGGATTAATATCAATGTGTAAAAGAAAGAATTAAAATAAAAAATAGGGATATACTCACCTCTCCGACGCAGCCTGGACTTTACCGCCATAACTGGGAGCCGTTGTACCTAAAAATGCGCGCTTGAAGGGCCTTAGATGACGTCACGGCGCTCTGATTGGTCCGTAGCGGTCGCGAGACCGCTACGCGACCAATCACAAAGCAGTGACGTCACCTAAGGTCTTTCAAGCGCTTGAAATTTTAATTCTTTCTTTTACACATTGATATGGATCCCAGGGCCTGAAGGAGAGTTTCCTCTCCTTCAGACCCTGGGAACCATACAGGATACCGTCCGATACTTGGTGTCCCATTGACTTGTATTGGTATCGGGTATCGGATTAGATCCGATACTTTGCCGGTATCGGACGATACTTTCCGATACCGATACTTTCAAGTATCAGACGGTATCGCTCAACACAAGTGCTGAGCTGATGTTTTTATTGATATCATTTTTGTGCATATATGATCTTTTGATCGCTTGTTATTGTATTTTAATGCAATGACGCGGCCACCAAAAAAACTTAATTCTGGCATTTTTATTTTTTTTTCGCTATGCCGTTTAGTGATCAGGTTAATACTTTTTTTTATAGATCGGGTGATTCTGAACGCGGCAATACCAAATATATGTATGTTTGATTTTATTTGTATTGTTTTATTTTGAATGGGGGGAAAGGGGTGTGATTTGAACTTTTATATTTTCTTTCATATTTTTAAAAACATTTTTTTATTTACTTTTGACATGCTTCAATAGCCTCCATGGGAGTCGAGAGGCTGCCACAAGGTGATCGGCTCTGCTACATAGAGGCAATGCACAGATCGCCTCTATGTAGCTGAATTGCAGACTTGCTATGAGCGCTGTCCACAGGGTGGCTCTCATAGCAATCCGGCATCAACAACCATAGATGTCTCAAGGAGACCTCTGCCTGCCCCTAACGCCGGCCCTGACCAGACTAGGCAGCTGCCTAGGACCCCCTCTGCCCTAGGGGCCCCCAGCCAGGGGCGGACATACCACCAATGCCACTGCTCTGGGGCTGAGAGGTGGAGGGTGGCCCCTGCAGGCAGGCCCGGTATCATGTAGCATCAGGCTCCTGTCACTCCCTCCTGTAATTCTGCCAACACCCTCAGCTGGGGAGAGAGCGGGTCGCGAAGTGCAGGACTTCAAAAGGGGGGCGTGTCATGCAGGGAGAGACGCTGGCCAATGAACGCTTTCCTCACCAGACTGAGGAGAGCGCTCATTGGCTGCTGTCTCTGTCCTCCTGCATGGCGTGTCCCTGGTGACTGGTAAGTACTCACCCCTACAGTCAGGGGCCCCGCAGCACAGCACGCAGGAACAGCAGTGGAGGAAGAGCAGGACTTACATTGTGTCTCCTGCTCCCTCCACTGTTCTGTTCCCAGCAGGCTGCAGCATCTCCGTCCTCATGGTGAAGAGATGGGGGAGGAGATCACTGCACGGGACAACAGGGGAACACCAGGGGGGCTGATATCAGTCTGCTCTGTGCACCATCCCCCACAGTTCTGCAGCCCTCTCCAGCTGAGCTGACCTCCTCCAAGGCTCCTCTGATCACCTATACAAGATTAGTATGTGTGTATATATGTGCTTGTTTATGTATGTATGTGCATCTGTGTATGTACAGTGTGTGTGTGCATCTATGTGTATGCTTCTGTGTGTATGCATGTACAGTATATGTGTATGTCTGTGTGTATAATGTGTGTATGTGCGATATATTTGTATGTATATACAATATGTATGTTTATGTGCATGTATGTACAGTATATGTCTGTGTGTACGGTATGTGTATACTTTGTGTATATAACTGTATATGTACAGAACGAGTATGTGTACCTGTATGTGTATCTATGTGTATGTACGGTATATGTGTGTATGTATGACGGTATGTGTATCTGTGTAGATTCAAGATTCAAAGAAGCTTTATTGGCAGGACCAAATACACATCAGTTTTGCCAAAGCAAGTGTATAAAGGCAATAGGGATAGGGACTGTGGGGATGTTGGGTGGGAGCTGTAGGGGAGGTGGATGGGGGCAGATCCATTGTGGGGGCTATAGTCCATGGCATCATAGTTCTCTTTCCCGCAGTCTATGACATTCGCTCACATACCGCGCTGCTATCTCCACTGCTCTCTCTTCTTCTCCCAGCAGGATATAGTTTTTCTCTTCCTCCTTCATGGTGATGAAGTCCGGGAAGAGATGTGAGAGTTTAATGAAGTGAGTGCCCCTCACTGCTGAGTATTTGGAGCAGTGTAGCAAGAAGTGGGTTTCGTCCTCTATGGCCTCCTGATCACAGTGTTGGCACAGTCTTTCCTCCCTGGGCTTGTAGTTCTGCCTGTGTCGGCCACATTCGATGGCCAGACTGTGGGCACTGAGTCTATATCGGCTCAGGATCTTGCGATCTGCGGGGTCTGGGAGTTTCTCCAGATATGGGGCCAGTCTGTAGTCTCTCTGTAGGCTCCGGTACATGATCAGTTTCTGTGAGTTGTTGATATCATTCTTCCAGTCACTGACATACCTCTCCTGGCCTTCTTCTGTGTATGTACAGTATATGTATGTACAGTATGTGTGTACGGTATGTGTGTATGTACGGTATATGCGTGTGTGTATGCATAGTACATGTATGTATGACAGTATATATGTGTATCTGTGTATGTATGGTATATGTGAGTGTTTGCATATACAGTATATGTATGTGTATCTGTGTGTATGTGTACGGTATAGTTATGGTTATGTATGTACAGGGTGTGTGTGTGTACGGTATATGTATGTGTATCTGTATGTATGTACACTGCAGTATGTGTGTTTGCATATAAGGTATATGTATGTGTATCTATGTGTAACATATATATTTATTACAAACACACTATATATATATCTTAGTGAAAAAATATAAATATATATATTTTTTAGAGGTGTGGGGCCCAAATAGCAATCACAGGGCCGCCATAGCAAAAGTTCTATGTACACCCCTGCTTGCAAAGCAGTGATAATGAGGGCAATCTGACTTGTTTCTCAGAGCCCGAGGCTCCAGGGTGCCATTGCCAGATTGCCATCGTCATAAGCAGTGTATCAGGCAGGAAGGGGGGCCCAGACACATTTCTTGAACAGGGGCAAGAAGCTATTAGTGTCCGCTCCCTGCCCCCAGCCAGTGGCGTGTCGCTAATAGCAGCACACCATGCAGCTGCTATAGGGCCCGTGAGTCAGAGGGGCTCGCCCGGTGCCAGTGAAGGAGCAGTGGGTGACAGGAGGCAGGATTCGGCTGCTGCGGCAAAAGCCTGTGCCCACTGCTAAAGAGAAATTCATAGTCACTTCTCCCCACACCCATAGTCGCTCCCACCACTATGCACTGAAGCCGGTGCCGAGAGATGGGAAGGACTATAGGAGTGGAGAGCAGTGAATATTCACTTCACTTTAATAGCGGTCACAGTAGCCGCAGCTGCAGGCTTCCTGCTGCTAGGCGATCACATGTGCCCGCTACTAAAGGGAATGAATATTCACTGCTCTCCACGCCCATGAATACGATATATATCAGTGAGCGAGTGAGTACATGGTGGCCATAATGCTGTAGGACTTCATTATATGCTGTTGGGGACTGCATTATATTCTATGGGGGGTTGCATTATACTATATGTCAGTATTATATTCTATATGGGGACTGCATTATACTCTGGAGGACTATGGGAGTTTATTATACTCTATGGAGGACTATAGGGAGTGTGTTATACTGTATGGAGGATTAGAGGGAATATATTATACTATATGGAGGACTATGGGGAGTCTATTATACTATATAGAAGACTATGGGAAATGTATTATAATATATGGAGGACTAGGGGGAATGTATTATAATATATGGAGGACTAGGGGGAGTATATTATATTATATGGAGGACTATGGGAGTGTATTATACTATATGGAGAACTAGGAGGAGTGTAAAATGCAAGCTATTCATCAAGTGATTGGATTGGTTATGCCTGAACAAAAATCATTGTTCTCATCAGCACATCGCCCAGTGAAAACTGTAGATATGCTGCTGCTAAAATGATGCTGAATGTGGACAGATTGATCTAGTGATTATTCTGATCCCATCATTATTCCTCAGCCGATGTAAAGAGGCCAGGAAACAAGCGGCAAATTACTTCAATATTGTTAATCACACTCGTGTAGTGGCCTGAAATCGGCGCATATAACTACAACCAAAATATTTCTGTGTGATGGTGCAATTTGTTAGCATTTGGGGCTTCATTTTAAACTTTTGCCTAGGGCCCCACTTTGCCTAAAACCGGCCCTGCCTCTGGTTGTCATGCCGACACACCGATGAACCCCGCTCATATGACGGAGTCACCGGTGCGCTCATTTCCCTCCGGAAGTTCTTGTTAAATGTCGCTGTCAGTTTGACAGCGGCATTTAACTAGTTAATAGGCGTGGGTGGATCGCAATTCCACCCATGCCTATTGTGGGCACATGTCAGTTGTTCAAAACAGCTGACATGTCCCGGCTTTGAGGTGGGCTCATCGATACCACATCCAAGCGGGGGATGCTGACATCAGCGTACTAGTACGTCCGACGTCAGTAAAGTTTGAAAATTACAATATGTTCAACATTTTTCCAAATTTCAGTTTTTTCATAAATTCAAGTCATATCAAAGAAATTTTACCACTATCATGAAGTACAATATGTCACGAAAAACAGTCTCAGGATCAGTGGGATCCGTTGAAGCATTCCAGAGTTATTACCTCATAAAGTGACAGTGGGCAGAATTGTAAAATTTGGCTTGGTCATCAAGGTCAAAATTGGCTTGGTCACACTTGTGTGTTAATTCACACAATGCAACTCTACCAAATTGTGATTGATAATAGGGTAACTAGAGCAAAATAACAGGTCGCTAAACATCCTGTAATGGGGAAAGTAAACCATAATAAAGGGTGTAGCCACATTTTGAATACCTGTATAATGGATCAAAAACTATTTCACTGCATGTATTCTAGCCAGTTATATGTGTTAATAATTTCAATTCTTAACCCCTTAGTGACAGAGCCAATTTGGTACTTAATGACCAGGCCAAATTTTACAATTCTGACCACTGTCACTTTATGAGGTTATAACTCTGGAACGCTTCAACGGATCCTGCTGATTCTGAGATTGTTTTTTCGTGACATATTGTACTTCATGTTAGTGGTAACATTTCTTCGATATTACTTGCGATTATTTATGAAAAAAAATGGAAAAAAAAACATTTAAAATTTAGCAATTTTCAAACTTTGTATTTTTATGCCCTTAAAGCAGAGAGATATGTCACAAAAAATAGTTAATAAATAACATTTCCCACATGTCTACTTTACATCAGCACAATTTTTTTGGGTTAAAAGTTGACCAGCAATTTTTCATTTTTACAACACCATTTTTTTTTAGAGACCACATCACATTTTAAGTCATTTTGAGGGGTCTATATGATAGAAAATAACCAAGTGTGACACCATTCTAAAAACTGCACCCCTCAAGGTGCTCAAAACCACATTCAAGAAGTTTATTAACCCTTTACATGCTTCACAGGAACTGAAACAATGTGGAAGGCAAAAATGAACATTTAACTTTTTTTGCAAACATTTTACTTCAGAACCATTTTTTTTATTTTCACAAGTGTAAAAACAGAAATTTAACAATAAATGTTGTTGTGCAATTTCTCCTGAATACGCCGATACTCCATATGTGGGGGTAAACCACTGTTTGGGCACACCGCAGAGCTTGGAAGAGAAGGAGCACCGTTTGACTTTTTCAATGCAGAATTGGCTGGAATTGAGATCAGATGCCATGTCACGTTTAGAGAGCCCCTGATGTGCCTAAACAGTGGAAACCCCCCACAAGTGACACCATTTTGGAAACTAGACCCCTTAAGGAACTTACCTAGATGTGTGGTGAGCTCTTTGAGCCCCCAAGTGCTTCACAGAAGTTTATAAAGTAGAGCCGTGAAAATAAAAAATCACATTTTTTTCTACAAAAATGATCTTTTTGCCCCCAAATTTTTATTTTGACAAGAGTAACAGGATAAATTGCACAACTTTTGTTGTCTAATTTATCCTGAGTATGTCGATACCCCATATGTGGGGGTAAACCACTGTTTGGGCGCACCGCAGAGCTTGGAAGAGAAGGAGTGCCGTTTTACTTTTTCAATGTAGAATTGGCTGGAATTGAGATCGGACACCATGTCGCGTTTGGAGAGCCCCTGATGTGCCTAAACATTAGAAACCCCCCACAAGTGACCCCATTTTGAAAACTAGCCCACTTAAGGAACTTATCTAGATGTGTGGTGAGCACTTTAAACCCCCAAGTGCTTCACAGAAATTTATAAAGTAGAGCCGTGAAAATAAAAAATCCTTTTTTTTTCCTCAAAAATGATTTTTTTGCCTGCAATTTTTTATTTTCTCAAGGGTAACAGGAGAAATTGGACCCCAAAATTTATTGTGCAATTTATGCTGAGTAGGCTGATACCCCATTTGTTGGGGTAAACCACTTTTTGGGCGCATGGCAGAGCTCGGAAGGGAAGGAGCGCCGTTTTGGAATGCAGACTTTGATAGAATGGTCTGCGGGCGTTATGTTGCGTTTGCAGAGCCCCGGATGTACCTAAACAGTAGAAACCCCCCACAAGTGACCCCATTTTGGAAACTAGACCCCCCAAGGAACTTATCTGGATGTGTGGTGAGAACTTTGAATGCCCAAGTGCTTCTCAGAAGTTTATAATGCAGTCGTGAAAATAAAAATAACAATTTTTTTCCACAAAAAAGATTTTTAAGCCCCCAAATTTTTATTGTGACAAGGGTAACAAGAGAAGTTGGACCCCAAAAGTTGTTGTGCAATTTGTCCTGAGTACACTGATACCCCATGTGTGGGGGGGGAGCACATGGCAGAGCTCGGAAGGGAAGGAACGCCATTTTGGAATGCAGACTTTGATAGAATGGTCTGCGGGCATTATGTTGCGTTTGCAGAGACCCTGATGTACCTAAACAGTAGAAACCCCCCACAAGTGACCCCATTTTGGAAACTAGAGCCCCCAAGGAACTTATCTAGATGTGTGGTGAGAACTTTGAATGCCCAAGTGCTTCACAAACATTTGTAATGCAGAGTTGTGAAAATAAAAAAATATTTTTTTTTCCACAAAAAATATTTTTTAGCCCCCAAGTTTTTATTTTTACAAGGGTAACAGGAGAAATTGGACCCCAAAAGTTGTTGTCCAATTTATCCCGAGTACGCTGATGCCCCATATGTGGGGGTAAACCACTGTTTGGGTGCACGGCAGAGCTTGGAAGGGAGGGAGCACCATTTGACTTTTTGAGCGCAAAATTGGCTGTGGCGTTTAGAGACCCCCTGATGTACCTAAACAGTGGAAACCCCCAAATCTAACTCCAACCCTAACCCCAACACACCCCTAAGGCTTCTTTCACACTTCAGTTGTTTGGCGTCAGTCAGCTCCGACATAGTGACGGATCCGTCACAATTGTTGAGAAAACGGTTCTAACTGATCCGTTTTTTTGACGGATCAGTTACTTGGGGGTTGTCTGGGAAAAGTTTCTATTTTTGGAGCATGCGCAATTGAAAAAGCGGATTGGGGCGACGGATCCGCCGAAATGATGGTAACGACGGATCCGTCGCCCATAGGCGGCCATTCTGTGGAATGACGAACGCGACGGATGCGTCGCGAACCGCCATTTTGGCGCAGACAAAAAAATGTTACAATGGCCGTCAATGTTTAGATGACGTCCGCCAAATCTCGATGGATCCGTCGCATGGCGGATGGAACGGACGATCATGCGCCACAATCCGTCGCTAATGCATGTCTATGGGAAAATAGCGGATCCGCCAAAAAAAAATGGCGGATCCGCTATTTGACGAAAATGGTGGTTTCAGACTGACACCAAAAGACTGAAGTGTGAAAGAGGCCTAACCCTAATGCCAACCCGATCCATAATCCTAATCACAACCCTAAGGATAATCGCAACCCTAACCCCAAAACAACCATAACCCTAATCAACCCTAAATCCAACACACCCCTAATCCTAATCTCAACCCTAACCTCAAACCTAACCCTAATCCCAATACACCCCTAATCGCAACCTTAACCCTAATCCCAAACCTAACCCTAATCCCAAACGTAACCCTAATGCCAACCCTAATCCAAACCCTAATCCCAACTCTAACCCTAACTTTAGCCGCAACCCTAGTCCTAACTTTAGCCCCAACCCTAACTTTAGCCCCAACCCTAACCCTAGCCCTAACCCTAAATTTAGCCCCAGCCCTAACCCTAAATTTAGCCCCAACCCTAACCCTAATTTTAGCCCCAACTCCTCTCTCCTGCCGGCCAGCAGATGGCAGCAGAGAGCGGGCGCACTGCGCCCGCCATTTTCTTTCCATAGGAAGAAGCCGGCGGGCAGGAGGGGACGCAGGAGGACCCAGGGACACCGGTAAGTATGATAGGGTCCCCGAATCCCCCTATTTCTCTGTCCTCTGATGTGTGATCACATCAGAGGACAGAGAATTACACATCGCTTTTTTTTTTTTTTGCGGTCGCCGGTAAACAGTTAATTACCTGCGATCGCAAAACAGGGGTCGGTAAAAACCGACCCCGATCATGTTCTTTGGGGTCCCGGCTACCCCCAGCAGCCGAGACCCCAAAGATCTCCCGGGTGCCGGCCGGCGGGCACACTGCGCATGCGCCCGCCATTTTTTTGCCGGAAGAAGATGGCGGCGCCCATCGGGAGCCACGAGGAGCACTGGGGGAGACAGGTGAGTATCGGGGGGCCATCGGGGGCAATTGGGGACACCATTTCTCTGTCCTCTGATGTGCGATCACATCGGCGGACAGAGAAATTAAATGGGAAATCACGTTTTTGTTTTTTTTTGCGACCGCCAGTAAAAGGGTAATTACCGGCAATCCCAACTCTGGGGTCTGTAAAAAAAACCCCGAATCATGTTCTCTGGGGTCTCGGCTACACCCGGTAACCGAGACCCCCAGAGAAAATCCGACTCTGGGGGGCGCTATTCACTTTTTCCACAGCGCCGTTTAAGTACCCTTAGCGGCCGCCGTTAAAAGGCGTATTGGCGGTTGTTAAGGGGTTAAACTCACTAACCAAAAGTTATGCGTATATATAAAAAGCTATTATAAAGAGAGTACTTAAAATCTATATACTGTAGTGCAGCAGGGTTGGTGCAGTGCATAAGATAGGCAGGGAGCACATAAAAGTTCAAAGCAAATGTCTTTAATGTCCAAAGATACTCTCAAATGGAAAGCAAATGGTATCCTCCGGATCGCAGCCGGGGTGTCAAGACAGTCTGTAACCAAGACCAGTTGCCGTGGGCAATAAAAAAGAGAACAGGCGCGCATGAGCAGGACCAGTGGGGTTAAGGAGGATAAGTGGAGTTGTAGAGCCACTAACTTTGAGAGGTTATGCACCCCTGCATAACCTCAGTGTGCCTGTGATGTAAATGGATGCGACCAGGGGAGGAAAGAGGCTGACTGTTCCAGATGGTGTGGTGATCCACTGTGGTCAGGCAGGTCTTGGGTGATTCCCTGCTGGTGGAAGAAAACTGCAGTGTTCAGGAGGACTGCAGTGCACGCTGGGAGTCATGTGACCGCAGGTCCTAGTGGTCACATGATGGAAGGTCATGAAGCAACGATGAGGTGCCTGTGTGAACAGCTCCTGCTGCATGCCCTTGCAGAGGGAAAGCGACATTAATAAAAGGATGAACGCAGTCTAGTGAGGAGCGCTAGGCTGGTGATAAGAGCCCGGAAGGATTAAAGGTGCAAACCTTCATTGAATTATAAGTCCACTGTATAATAAGTCCACAATGCGTTTCAATGGCATTCTGCAGTCTTCATCAGGTGGCACCTTTAATCCTTCCTGACTCTTAGCACCACCAGCCTAGCGCTTTTCTCTTCTCTTATCTCCGTCTCTCCCCTCTTTTCTTACATACATTTTGGGGGTGGAGTATAGGAGGTCCCCAAAATGTATAAGGCAAAAGCTAAAAATATGGAATGTCCCTTGTGTAAAAAGCCTTTAAAAACATCCTGGAGTAAAAGACTGTCAGGAGTGTATCAACAAGACAATGGCAGAGGAAACACCCTCCTTTACAGAGAACCTTCAGATCTCTGATCCACTCAGAGGTATCTAGGTCTGTAAAAGCGTTAGACAGCCAACACAGATGCCAGATCTAGGGACAGATCCAGCCCCTCAGTAGCATCCCAGAGGAATTCCTCGGAGTCAGAGGATCACTCAGATACAGCCCGCTGCTCAGATAGTAGCTCAGAGGAGGAAGATACATTTCCAGCGGAGTCTACGGATAAGCTTATTATTATTATTATTATTTATTTATATAGCACCATTAATTCCATGGTGCTGTACATGAGAAAGGGGTTACATACAGGGTTATACATATTGTTTACAGTATTGGGAGCCAGTGGAGGGATTTGCAAAGGGGAGAAGCAGGGGAGTAGCGAGGAGAGAGGTGGATTAGCCGGGCAGCAGAGTTGAGGATAGACTGGAGTGGTGCAAGAGAGTTAGTGGGGAGGCCACAGAAGAGGGTGTTGCAGTAGTCGAGGAGGGAGATAAGGGCATGCACAAGAGTCTTAGTAGATTGTGGGGTGAGGAAGGGACAGATTCTGGCAATATTTTTGAGTTGGAGGCGACAAGAGGTGGCAAGAGTTTGAACGTGCGGTTTGAAGGACAAGGCAGAGTCGAGAGTTACCCCGAGGCAGCGGATTTCAGGTGCGGGAGAGAACATGATTCCGTTTACCATAATAGATAGATCAGGTAGGGGGGATACGTGAGATAAGGGAAAGATGATTAGTTCGGTTTTGTCTACATTGAGTTTTAGGAAGCGAGAGGTGAAGAAGGAGGATATGGCTGACAGAAACTCCGGGATTCTGGACAGAAGAGAGGTGACATCTGAGCCAGAGAGGTAGATCTGAGTGTCGTCCGCATACAGATTGTACTGGAAGCCATGGGACTTTGAGTTGCCCTAGGCCAAGGGTATAGATGGAAAAAAGTAGGGGCCCTAGGACAGAGCCTTGAGGGAGTCCAACAGAGAGAGGGCGAGATGAGGAGGTAGTGTGGGAGTGGGAGACGCTAAATGTGCGGTCGGAAAGGTATGAGGCAATCCAGGACAGGGCAAGGTCTTTGATGCCAAGGGAAGAAAGAATCTGTAGCAGGCAGTGATCGACTGTGTCAAAAGCAGAGAACAGGTCAAGAAGGAGGAGGATGGAGAACTGTCTGTTAGCTTTGGCTGTGAGTAAGTCATTAGTAATTTTTGTCAGGGCAGTTTCGGTGGAGTGGTTGGGGCGGAAGCCAGATTGGAGGTTGTCAAGGAGAGAGTTAGATGAGAGGTGGGAGGAAATGTGAGCATGGACATGCTGCTCAAGGAGTTTTGAAGCAAACGGGAGCAGTGATATGGGGCGGTAGCTGGGCATAGCAGTTGGGTCAAGGTTAGTTTTTTTGAGGACGGGTGTGATGGTGGCATGTTTGAAGGCAGAGGGGAAGGTACCAGAAGATAGTGATAGGTTGAAGAGATGGGTTAGGGCTGGAATAAGCATGTTAGTGAGGTTGGGGAGCAAGTGGGAGGGGATGGGGTCAAGTGCACAGGTGGTGAGGTGTGATTTGGAAAAGAGGCGAGTAAGCTCTCCTTCAGTGATGTTGGAGAGGGAGGTTATTAGGGAAGGGCAGAGGTCTGGTATATGGAGTGGTTGGGGTGGTGGAACAGTTAGGGTTTGCCTTGCTTGGTCGATCTTGTTTTTGAAGTAGGTGGCAAAGTCCTCGGAGGAGATGAGGGGAGTTGGAGGTGGCAGTGGTGGGCGGAGGAGGGAGTTAAATGTGCTGAACAGTTGTTTTGGGTTGTGGGATAGTGAAGATACAAGGTTAGTGAAATAGGTCTGTTTAGCGGAGGTGAGGGCTAATTTGAAGTCAAATGTAGCTTGTTTGAAAGCAGTGAAGTCGTCTGGCAGGCGTGTTTTCTTCCAACGTCGCTCTGCAACCCTGGATGCTTGTCTAAGTTTTTTTTTGTGAGATTGTTATGCCAAGGTTGCCTTTTGGTTCGTCGCACTTTGCCATGCATGAGAGGGGCGACTGAGTCTATGGCTGATGTGAGAGTGTAGTTATAGAATGCGGTGGTGCTGTCCGTGTCGTGGAGTGAATATATGGAGGACAGGGGTAGGAGAGAGTCAGAGTCTGTGAATGTCTAGATGTGCGACGTTTCTGCGTGGATGTGGTAATGGCTGGACATGAGGGGCGGGTGAGGAGGACAAGGATGAGAAGGTGAGTAGATGGTGGTCAGATGGGGGAAGGGAGAGGTTGCAAGATTAGATAAGGAACAGAGGCGGGTGAATATGAGGTCTAGTGTATGTCCGTCTGTGTGGGTGGCTGTGGAGGACCACTGGGTGAGTCCAAAGGATGAAGTAAGGGCCAGTAGCTTGGAGGCTGCTGGTTGGCGGGTGTCAGTAGGGATATTAAAGTCACCCATGATGATGGTGGGGATGTCAGCGGAGAGAAAGTGAAGGAGCCAGGTGGAGAATTGGTCGATGAAGGCAGTGGCTGAGCCCGGTGGTCGGTATATGACAGCTATTTGGAGATTGGAGGGAGCATAGATACGGACAGAGTTAACCTCAAAAGAAGGGAGGATAAGGGAGGGTGGGGTTTGGATAGGGTTGAAAAAAATAGTTTTTAGAAAGAAGGATACCCACTCCTCCACCATGTCTGTTGCCAGAGCGAGGAGTGTGGGTAAATTGGAAGCCACTGTAACTCAGTGCTGCAGGGGAGGCCGTGTCGTCGGGAGTCAGCCAGGTCTCAGTGAGGGCCAGGAAGGAAAGATTGCGGGAAGTAAAGAGATCATGGATCACGTGGAGCATGTTGCATATAGAGCGGGCATTCCACAGTGCCCCAGGGAGAGGAAGCAGGGGGGTGGGCGTCAGTGGCACAGATTTTAAGTGTGAGGGGTTGCGATAGTTTCTCATAGTGTGAGAAGGATAGGGGGAGGATTAGTGATGAATGAGGCGGGGGGGTAATAGAGAGAGGAGATAGGTATGCGGTTTGAGGGTGGGAGGGTATGGGGTTAGTGGAGGAGAGTGAGGATTAGTGGAGCAAAAAACAGTGGGGAAAATGTGAGCATGGTTAAAGAGCTGGAGAGAAAAATAAGGCAAGTAAAGTTAGAATACAGTGATAAGTGTTACCGTCTGGCCGATTTCTGGACTATTTCTGGTATATTTCAGAAGATACACTTAAAATATGTCACTTGAAATTGTTACATCTGACTAAAGCCAAATCTGACCCACTCCATGCAACTTATACCATTCTAATGACCAAGAAATGAAGCCAGGTGACACAGGGAGGGGAGGAAGGAGGTGGAGGAAAGTCCACAGCAGGAGACAATTAGCAGATTACAGTTAATACAACATTTGACTACCAAGGATGAAGACAGAGGCAGGATAAGATCAAAAGATGGGGCTAGGTGTGAGGAGCACAGATATGTCAATATGCAGTCAGAAAGGTTTTCAGAATGATACATAAATTTATGTCAGGGAAAAAGAAGCAACAAACCACTTAGAACAGAGGGAGAGAAGTACATGGGATCAGGGGTGCAGTGGCTAATCCAGAGTAGGAGACGTACCAGCAGTTAGAACAGAGGGAGAGAAGTACATGGGATTCAGGGGTGCAGTGGCTAATCCAGAGTAGGAGACGTACCTGTGAATGAAAGCAGATGGATCAGGGCATGACAGCATGAAGGAGAATATACCATGGGTTATCATTGTGGTATATTTCAGAAGATACACTTAAAATATGTCACTTGAAATTGTTACATCTGACTAAAGCCAAATCTGACCCACTCCATGCAACTTATACCATTCTAATGACCAAGAAATGAAGCCAGGTGACACAGGGAGGGGAGGAAGGAGGTGGAGGAAAGTCCACACCAGAGGACAATTAGCAGATTGCAGTTAATACAACATTTGACTACCAAGGATGAAGACAGGCAGGATAAGATCAAAAGATGGGGCTAGGTGTGAGGAGCACAGATATGTCAATATGCAGTCAGAAAGGTTTTCAGAATGATACAGGAATTAAAGTCAGGGAAAAAGAAGCAACAAACCACTGAGAACAGAGGGAGAGAAGTACATGGGATTCAGGGGTGCAGTGGCTAATCCAGAGTAGGAGACGTACCTGTGAATGAAAGCAGATGGATCAGGGCATGACAGCATGAAGGAGAATATACCATGGGTTATCATTGTGATATATTTCAGGAGATACACTTAAAATATGTCACTTGAAATTATGTCACATCTGACTAAAGTCAAATCTGACCCACTCCATGCAACTTATACCATTCTAAAGACCAATAAATGAAGCCAGGTGACACAGGGAGGGGAGGAAGGAGGTGGAGGAAAGTCCACAGCAGGTGACAATTAGCAGATTGCAGTTAATACAACATTTGACTACCAAAGATGAAGACAGAGGCAGGATAAGATCAAAAGATGGGGCTAGGTGTGAGGAGCACAGCTAAGTCAATATGCAGTCAGAAAGGTTTTCAGAATGATACAGGAATTAAAGTCAGGGAAAAAGAAGCAACGTACCACTTAGAACAGAGGGAGAGAAGTACATGGGATTCAGGGGTGCAGTGGCTAATCCAGAGTAGGAGACGTACCAGCAGTTAGAACAGAGGGAGAGAAGTACATGGGATTCAGGGGTGCAGTGGCTAATCCAGAGTAGGAGACGTACCAGCAGTTAGAACAGAGGGAGAGAAGTACATGGGATTCAGGGGTGCAGTGGCTAATCCAGAGTAGGAGACGTACCAGCAGTTAGAACAGAGGGAGAGAAGTACATGGGACTCGGGTGCAGTGGCTAATCCAGAGTAGGAGACGTACCTGTGAATGAAAGCAGATGGATCAGGGCATGACAGCATGAAGAGAATATACCATGGGTTATCATTGTGGTATATTTCAGGAGATACACTTAAAATATGTCACTTGAAATTGTTACATCTGACTAAAGCCAAATCTGACCCACTCCATGCAACTTATACCATTCTAATGACCAAGAAATGAAGCCAGGTGACACTGGGAGGGGAGGAAGGAGGTGGAGGAAAGTCCACAGCAGGGGACAATTAGCAGATTGCAGTTAATACAACATTTGACTACCAAAGATGAAGACAGAGGCAGGATAGATCAAAAGATGGGGCTAGGTGTGAGGAGCACAGATATGTCAATATGCAGTCAGAAAGGTTTTCAGAATGATACAGGAATTAAAGTCAGGGAAAAAGAAGCAACATACCACTTAGAACAGAGGGAGAGAAGTACATGGGATTTAGGGGTGCAGTGGCTAATCCAGAGTAGGAGACGTACCAGCAGTTAGAACAGAGGGAGAGAAGTACATGGGATTCAGGGGTGCAGTGGCTAATCCAGAGTAGGAGACGTACCAGCAGTTAGAACAGAGGGAGAGAAGTACATGGGATTCAGGGGTGCAGTGGCTAATCCAGAGTAGGAGACGTACCAGCAGTTAGAACAGAGGGAGAGAAGTACATGGGACTCAGGGGTGCAGTGGCTAATCCAGAGTAGGAGACGTACCTGTGAATGAAAGCAGATGGATCAGGGCATGACAGCATGAAGGAGAATATACCATGGGTTATCATTGTGATATATTTCAGAAGATACACTTAAAATATGTCACTTGAAATTGTTACATCTGACTAAAGCCAAATCTGACCCACTCCATGCAACTTATACCATTCTAATGACCAAGAAATGAAGCCAGGTGATACAGGGAGGGGAGGAAGGAGGTGGAGGAAAGTCCACAGCAGGGGACAATTAGCAGATTGCAGTTAATACAACATTTGACTACCAAGGATGAAGACAGAGGCAGGATAGATCAAAAGATGGGGTTAGGTGTGAGGAGCACAGATATGTCAATATGCAGTCAGAAAGGTTTTCAGAATGATACAGGAATTAAAGTCAGGGAAAAAGAAGCAACGTACCACTTAGGACAGAGGGAGAGAAGTACATGGGATTCAGGGGTGCAGTGGCTAATCCAGAGTAGGAGACGTACCAGCAGTTAGAACAGAGGGAGAGAAGTACATGGGATTCAGGGGTGCAGTGGCTAATCCAGAGTAGGAGACGTACCAGCAGTTAGAACAGAGGGAGAGAAGTACATGGGATTCAGGGGTGCAGTGGCTAATCCAGAGTAGGAGACGTACCAGCAGTTAGAACAGAGGGAGAGAAGTACATGGGACTCGGGTGCAGTGGCTAATCCAGAGTAGGAGACGTACCTGTGAATGAAAGCAGATGGATCAGGGCATGACAGCATGAAGATAATATACCATGGGTTATCATTGTGGTATATTTCAGGAGATACACTTAAAATATGTCACTTGAAATTATGTCACATCTGACTAAAGTCAAATCTGACCCACTCCATGCAACTTATACCATTCTAATGACCAAGAAATGAAGCCAGGTGACACAGGGAGGGGAGGAAGGAGGTGGAGGAAAGTCCACAGCAGGGGACAATTAGCAGATTGCAGTTAATACAACATTTGACTACCAAAGATGAAGACAGAGGCAGGATAAGATCAAAAGATGGGGCTAGGTGTGAGGAGCACAGTGAGGTCAATATGCAGTCAGAAAGGTTTTCAGAATGATACAGGAATTAAAGTGAGGGAAAAAGAAGCAACGTACCACTTAGAACAGAGGGAGAGAAGTATATGGGATTCGGGGGTGCAGTGGCTAATCCAGAGTAGGAGACGTACCAGCAGTTAGAACAGAGGGAGAGAAGTACATGGGATTCAGGGGTGCAGTGGCTAATCCAGAGTAGGAGACGTACCAGCAGTTAGAACAGAGGGAGAGAAGTACATGGGATTCAGGGGTGCAGTGGCTAATCCAGAGTAGGAGACGTACCAGCAGTTAGAACAGAGGGAGAGAAGTACATGGGATTCAGGGGTGCAGTGGCTAATCCAGAGTAGGAGACGTACCAGCAGTTAGAACAGAGGGAGAGAAGTACATGGGATTCAGGGGTGCAGTGGCTAATCCAGAGTAGGAGACGTACCTGTGAATGAAAGCAGATGGATCAGGGCATGACAGCATGAAGGAGAATATACCATGGGTTATCATTGTGGTATATTTCAGGAGATACACTTAAAATATGTCACTTGAAATTATGTCACATCTGACTAAAGTCAAATCTGACCCACTCCATGCAACTTATACCATTCTAATGACCAAGAAATGAAGCCAGGTGACACAGGGAGGGGAGGAAGGAGGTGGAGGAAAGTCCACAGCAGGGGACAATTAGCAGATTGCAGTTAATACAACATTTGACTACCAAAGATGAAGACAGAGGCAGGATAAGATCAAAAGATGGGGCTAGGTGTGAGGAGCACAGATATGTCAATATGCAGTCAGAAAGGTTTTCAGAATGATACAGGAATTAAAGTGAGGGAAAAAGAAGCAACGTACCACTTAGAACAGAGGGAGAGAAGTACATGGGATTCAGTGGCTAATCCAGAGTAGGAGACGTACCAGCAGTTAGAACAGAGGGAGAGAAGTACATGGGATTCAGGGGTGCAGTGGCTAATCCAGAGTAGGAGACGTACCAGCAGTTAGAACAGAGGGAGAGAAGTACATGGGATTCAGGGGTGCAGTGGCTAATCCAGAGTAGGAGACGTACCAGCAGTTAGAACAGAGGGAGAGAAGTACATGGGACTCGGGTGCAGTGGCTAATCCAGAGTAGGAGACGTACCTGTGAATGAAAGCAGATGGATCAGGGCATGACAGCATGAAGAGAATATACCATGGGTGATCATTGTGGTATATTTCAGGAGATACACTTAAAATATGTCACTTGAAATTGTTACATCTGACTAAAGCCAAATCTGACCCACTCCATGCAACTTATACCATTCTAATGACCAAGAAATGAAGCCAGGTGACACTGGGAGGGGAGGAAGGAGGTGGAGGAAAGTCCACAGCAGGGGACAATTAGCAGATTGCAGTTAATACAACATTTGACTACCAAAGATGAAGACAGAGGCAGGATAGATCAAAAGATGGGGCTAGGTGTGAGGAGCACAGATATGTCAATATGCAGTCAGAAAGGTTTTCAGAATGATACAGGAATTAAAGTCAGGGAAAAAGAAGCAACATACCACTTAGAACAGAGGGAGAGAAGTACATGGGATTTAGGGGTGCAGTGGCTAATCCAGAGTAGGAGACGTACCAGCAGTTAGAACAGAGGGAGAGAAGTACATGGGATTCAGGGGTGCAGTGGCTAATCCAGAGTAGGAGACGTACCAGCAGTTAGAACAGAGGGAGAGAAGTACATGGGATTCAGGGGTGCAGTGGCTAATCCAGAGTAGGAGACGTACCAGCAGTTAGAACAGAGGGAGAGAAGTACATGGGACTCAGGGGTGCAGTGGCTAATCCAGAGTAGGAGACGTACCTGTGAATGAAAGCAGATGGATCAGGGCATGACAGCATGAAGGAGAATATACCATGGGTTATCATTGTGATATATTTCAGAAGATACACTTAAAATATGTCACTTGAAATTGTTACATCTGACTAAAGCCAAATCTGACCCACTCCATGCAACTTATACCATTCTAATGACCAAGAAATGAAGCCAGGTGACACAGGGAGGGGAGGAAGGAGGTGGAGGAAAGTCCACAGCAGGGGACAATTAGCAGATTGCAGTTAATACAACATTTGACTACCAAAGATGAAGACAGAGGCAGGATAAGATCAAAAGATGGGGCTAGGTGTGAGGAGCACAGATATGTCAATATGCAGTCAGAAAGGTTTTCAGAATGATACAGGAATTAAAGTGAGGGAAAAAGAAGCAACGTACCACTTAGAACAGAGGGAGAGAAGTACATGGGATTCAGTGGCTAATCCAGAGTAGGAGACGTACCAGCAGTTAGAACAGAGGGAGAGAAGTACATGGGATTCAGGGGTGCAGTGGCTAATCCAGAGTAGGAGACGTACCAGCAGTTAGAACAGAGGGAGAGAAGTACATGGGATTCAGGGTTGCAGTGGCTAATCCAGAGTAGGAGACGTACCAGCAGTTAGAACAGAGGGAGAGAAGTACATGGGATTCAGGGGTGCAGTGGCTAATCCAGAGTAGGAGACGTACCTGTGAATGAAAACAGATGGATCAGGGCATGACAGCATGAAGGAGAATATACCATGGGTTATCATTGTGATATATTTCAGGAGATACACTTAAAATATGTCACTTGAAATTATGTCACATCTGACTAAAGTCAAATCTGACCCACTCCATGCAACTTATACCATTCTAAAGACCAATAAATGAAGCCAGGTGACACAGGGAGGGGAGGAAGGAGGTGGAGGAAAGTCCACAGCAGGTGACAATTAGCAGATTGCAGTTAATACAACATTTGACTACCAAAGATGAAGACAGAGGCAGGATAAGATCAAAAGATGGGGCTAGGTGTGAGGAGCACAGCTATGTCAATATGCAGTCAGAAAGGTTTTAAGAATGATACAGGAATTAAAGTCAGGGAAAAAGAAGCAACGTACCACTTAGAACAGAGGGAGAGAAGTACATGGGATTCAGGGGTGCAGTGGCTAATCCAGAGTAGGAGACGTACCAGCAGTTAGAACAGAGGGAGAGAAGTACATGGGATTCAGGGGTGCAGTGGCTAATCCAGAGTAGGAGACGTACCAGCAGTTAGAACAGAGGGAGAGAAGTACATGGGATTCAGGGGTGCAGTGGCTAATCCAGAGTAGGAGACGTACCAGCAGTTAGAACAGAGGGAGAGAAGTACATGGGACTCGGGTGCAGTGGCTAATCCAGAGTAGGAGACGTACCTGTGAATGAAAGCAGATGGATCAGGGCATGACAGCATGAAGATAATATACCATGGGTTATCATTGTGGTATATTTCAGGAGATACACTTAAAATATGTCACTTGAAATTATGTCACATCTGACTAAAGTCAAATCTGACCCACTCCATGCAACTTATACCATTCTAATGACCAAGAAATGAAGCCAGGTGACACAGGGAGGGGAGGAAGGAGGTGGAGGAAAGTCCACAGCAGGGGACAATTAGCAGATTGCAGTTAATACAACATTTGACTACCAAAGATGAAGACAGAGGCAGGATAAGATCAAAAGATGGGGCTAGGTGTGAGGAGCACAGTGAGGTCAATATGCAGTCAGAAAGGTTTTCAGAATGATACAGGAATTAAAGTGAGGGAAAAAGAAGCAACGTACCACTTAGAACAGAGGGAGAGAAGTATATGGGATTCGGGGGTGCAGTGGCTAATCCAGAGTAGGAGACGTACCAGCAGTTAGAACAGAGGGAGAGAAGTACATGGGATTCAGGGGTGCAGTGGCTAATCCAGAGTAGGAGACGTACCAGCAGTTAGAACAGAGGGAGAGAAGTACATGGGATTCAGGGGTGCAGTGGCTAATCCAGAGTAGGAGACGTACCTGTGAATGAAAGCAGATGGATCAGGGCATGACAGCATGAAGGAGAATATACCATGGGTTATCATTGTGGTATATTTCAGGAGATACACTTAAAATATGTCACTTGAAATTATGTCACATCTGACTAAAGTCAAATCTGACCCGCTCCATGCAACTTATACCATTCTAATGACCAAGAAATGAAGCCAGGTGACACAGGGAGGGGAGGAAGGAGGTGGAGGAAAGTCCACAGCAGGGGACAATTAGCAGATTGCAGTTAATACAACATTTGACTACCATAGATGAAGACAGAGGCAGGATAGATCAAAAGATGGGGCTAGGTGTGAGGAGCACAGATATGTCAATATGCAGTCAGAAAGGTTTTCAGAATGATACAGGAATTAAAGTCAGGGAAAAAGAAGCAACGTACCACTTAGAACAGAGGGAGAGAAGTACATGGGATTCAGGGGTGCAGTGGCTAATCCAGAGTAGGAGACGTACCAGCAGTTAGAACAGAGGGAGAGAAGTACATGGGATTCAGGGGTGCAGTGGCTAATCCAGAGTAGGAGACGTACCAGCAGTTAGAACAGAGGGAGAGAAGTACATGGGATTCAGGGGTGCAGTGGCTAATCCAGAGTAGGAGACGTACCAGCAGTTAGAACAGAGGGAGAGAAGTACATGGGACTCGGGTGCAGTGGCTAATCCAGAGTAGGAGACGTACCTGTGAATGAAAGCAGATGGATCAGGGCATGACAGCATGAAGAGAATATACCATGGGTTATCATTGTGGTATATTTCAGGAGATACACTTAAAATATGTCACTTGAAATTGTTACATCTGACTAAAGCCAAATCTGACCCACTCCATGCAACTTATACCATTCTAATGACCAAGAAATGAAGCCAGGTGACACTGGGAGGGGAGGAAGGAGGTGGAGGAAAGTCCACAGCAGGGGACAATTAGCAGATTGAAGTTAATACAACATTTGACTACCAAAGATGAAGACAGAGGCAGGATAAGATCAAAAGATGGGGCTAGGTGTGAGGAGCACAGATATGTCAATATGCAGTCAGAAAGGTTTTCAGAATGATACAGGAATTAAAGTCAGGGAAAAAGAAGCAACGTACCACTTAGAACAGAGGGAGAGAAGTACATGGGATTCAGGGGTGCAGTGGCTAATCCAGAGTAGTAGACGTACCAGCAGTTAGAACAGAGGGAGAGAAGTACATGGGATTCATGGGTGCAGTGGCTAATCCAGAGTAGGAGACGTACCAGCAGTTAGAACAGAGGGAGAGAAGTACATGGGATTCAGGGGTGCAGTGGCTAATCCAGAGTAGGAGACGTACCAGCAGTTAGAACAGAGGGAGAGAAGTACATGGGATTCAGGGGTGCAGTGGCTAATCCAGAGTAGGAGACGTACCTGTGAATGAAAGCAGATGGATCAGGGCATGACAGCATGAAGGAGAATATACCATGGGTTATCATTGTGGTATATTTCAGGAGATACACTTAAAATATGTCACTTGAAATTATGTCACATCTGACTAAAGTCAAATCTGACCCACTCCATGCAACTTATACCATTCTAATGACCAAGAAATGAAGCCAGGTGACACAGGGAGGGGAGGAAGGAGGTGGAGGAAAGTCCACAGCAGGGGACAATTAGCAGATTGCAGTTAATACAACATTTGACTACCAAAGAAGAAGACAGAGGCAGGATAGATCAAAAGATGGGGCTAGGTGTGAGGAGCACAGATGTGTCAATATGCAGTCAGAAAGGTTTTCAGAATGATACAGGAATTAAAGTCAGGGAAAAAGAAGCAACGTACCACTTAGAACAGAGGGAGAGAAGTACATGGGATTCAGGGGTGCAGTGGCTAATCCAGAGTAGGAGACGTACCAGCAGTTAGAACAGAGGGAGAGAAGTACATGGGATTCAGGGGTGCAGTGGCTAATCCAGAGTAGGAGACGTACCTGTGAATGAAAGCAGATGGATCAGGGCATGACAGCATGAAGGAGAATATACCATGGGTTATCATTGTGGTATATTTCAGGAGATACACTTAAAATATGTCACTTGAAATTATGTCACATCTGACTAAAGTCAAATCTGACCCACTCCATGCAACTTATACCATTCTAATGACCAAGAAATGAAGCCAGGTGACACAGGGAGGGGAGGAAGGAGGTGGAGGAAAGTCCACGGCAGGGGACAATTAGCAGATTGCAGTTAATACAACATTTGACTACCAAAGATGAAGGCAGAGGCAGGATAAGATCAAAAGATGGGGCTAGGTGTGAGGAGCACAGATATGTCAATATGCAGTCAGAAAGGTTTTCGAAATGATACAGGAATTAAAGTGAGGGAAAAAGAAGCAACGTACCACTTAGAACAGAGGGAGAGAAGTACATGGGATTCAGGGGTGCAGTGGCTAATCCAGAGTAGGAGACGTACCAGCAGTTAGAACAGAGGGAGAGCAGTACATGGGATTCAGGGGTGCAGTGGCTAATCCAGAGTAGGAGACGTACCATCAGTTAGAACAGAGGGAGAGAAGTACATGGGATTCAGGGGTGCAGTGGCTAATTCAGAGTAGGAGACGTACCAGCAGTTAGAACAGAGGGAGAGAAGTACATGGGATTCAGGGGTGCAGTGGCTAATCCAGAGTAGGAGACGTACCTGTGAATGAAAGCAGATGGATCAGGGCATGACAGCATGAAGGAGAATATACCATGGGTTATCATTGTGGTATATTTCAGGAGATACACTTAAAATATGTCACTTGAAATTATGTCACATCTGACTAAAGTCAAATCTGACCCACTCCATGCAACTTATACCATTCTAATGACCAAGGAATGAAGCCAGGTGACACAGGGAGGGGAGGAAGGAGGTGGAGGAAAGTCCACAGCAGGGGACAATTAGCAGATTGCAGTTAATACAACATTTGACTACCAAAGATGAAGACAGAGGCAGGATAAGATCAAAAGATGGGGCTAGGTGTGAGGAGCACAGATATGTCAATATGCAGTCAGAAAGGTTTTCAGAATGATAAAGGAATTAAAGTGAGGGAAAAAGAAGCAACGTACCACTTAGAACAGAGGGAGAGAAGTACATGGGATTCAGTGGCTAATCCAGAGTAGGAGACGTACCAGCAGTTAGAACAGAGGGAGAGAAGTACATGGGATTCAGGGGTGCAGTGGCTAATCCAGAGTAGGAGACGTACCAGCAGTTAGAACAGAGGGAGAGAAGTACATGGGATTCAGGGGTGCAGTGTCTAATCCAGAGTAGGAGACGTACCTGTGAATGAAAGCAGATGGATCAGGGCAGGACAGCATGAAGATAATATACCATGGGTTATCATTGTGGTATATTTCAGGAGATACACTTAAAATATGTCACTTGAAATTATGTCACATCTGACTAAAGTCAAATCTGACCCACTCCATGCAACTTATACCATTCTAATGACCAAGAAATGAAGCCAGGTGACACAGGGAGGGGAGGAAGGAGGTGGAGGAAAGTCCACAGCAGGGGACAATTAGCAGATTGCAGTTAATACAACATTTGACTACCAAAGATGAAGACAGAGGCAGGATAAGATCAAAAGATGGGGCTAGGTGTGAGGAGCACAGTGAGGTCAATATGCAGTCAGAAAGGTTTTCAGAATGATACAGGAATTAAAGTGAGGGAAAAAGAAGCAACGTACCACTTAGAACAGAGGGAGAGAAGTATATGGGATTCGGGGGTGCAGTGGCTAATCCAGAGTAGGAGACGTACCAGCAGTTAGAACAGAGGGAGAGAAGTACATGGGATTCAGGGGTGCAGTGGCTAATCCAGAGTAGGAGACGTACCAGCAGTTAGAACAGAGGGAGAGAAGTACATGGGATTCAGGGGTGCAGTGGCTAATCCAGAGTAGGAGACGTACCAGCAGTTAGAACAGAGGGAGAGAAGTACATGGGATTCAGGGGTGCAGTGGCTAATCCAGAGTAGGAGACGTACCAGCAGTTAGAACAGAGGGAGAGAAGTACATGGGATTCAGGGGTGCAGTGGCTAATCCAGAGTAGGAGACGTACCTGTGAATGAAAGCAGATGGATCAGGGCATGACAGCATGAAGGAGAATATACCATGGGTTATCATTGTGGTATATTTCAGGAGATACACTTAAAATATGTCACTTGAAATTGTCACATCTGACTAAACTCAAATCTGACCCACTCCATGCAACTTATACCATTCTAATGACCAATAAATGAAGCCAGGTGACACAGGGAGGGGAGGAAGGAGGTGGAGGAAAGTCAACAGCAGGGGACAATTAGCAGATTGCAGTTAATACAACATTTGACTACCAAAGATGAAGACAGAGGCAGGATAGATCAAAAGATGGGGCTAGGTGTGAGGAGCACAGATATGTCAATATGCAGTCAGAAAGGTTTTCAGAATGATACAGGAATTAAAGTCAGGGAAAAAGAAGCAACGTACCACTTAGGACAGAGGGAGAGAAGTACATGGGATTCAGGGGTGCAGTGGCTAATCCAGAGTAGGAGACGTACCAGCAGTTAGAACAGAGGGAGAGAAGTACATGGGATTCAGGGGTGCAGTGGCTAATCCAGAGTAGGAGACGTACCAGCAGTTAGAACAGAGGGAGAGAAGTACATGGGACTCGGGTGCAGTGGCTAATCCAGAGTAGGAGACGTACCTGTGAATGAAAGCAGATGGATCAGGGCATGACAGCATGAAGATAATATACCATGGGTTATCATTGTGGTATATTTCAGGAGATACACTTAAAATATGTCACTTGAAATTATGTCACATCTGACTAAAGTCAAATCTGACCCACTCCATGCAACTTATACCATTCTAATGACCAAGAAATTAAGCCAGGTGACACAGGGAGGGGAGGAAGGAGGTGGAGGAAAGTCCACAGCAGGGGACAATTAGCAGATTGCAGTTAATACAACATTTGACTACCAAAGATGAAGACAGAGGCAGGATAAGATCAAAAGATGGGGCTAGGTGTGAGGAGCACAGTGAGGTCAATATGCAGTCAGAAAGGTTTTCAGAATGATACAGGAATTAAAGTGAGGGAAAAAGAAGCAACGTACCACTTAGAACAGAGGGAGAGAAGTATATGGGATTCGGGGGTGCAGTGGCTAATCCAGAGTAGGAGACGTACCAGCAGTTAGAACAGAGGGAGAGAAGTACATGGGATTCAGGGGTGCAGTGGCTAATCCAGAGTAGGAGACGTACCAGCAGTTAGAACAGAGGGAGAGAAGTACATGGGATTCAGGGGTGCAGTGGCTAATCCAGAGTAGGAGACGTACCTGTGAATGAAAGCAGATGGATCAGGGCATGACAGCATGAAGGAGAATATACCATGGGTTATCATTGTGGTATATTTCAGGAGATACACTTAAAATATGTCACTTGAAATTATGTCACATCTGACTAAAGTCAAATCTGACCCGCTCCATGCAACTTATACCATTCTAATGACCAAGAAATGAAGCCAGGTGACACAGGGAGGGGAGGAAGGAGGTGGAGGAAAGTCCACAGCAGGGGACAATTAGCAGATTGCAGTTAATACAACATTTGACTACCATAGATGAAGACAGAGGCAGGATAGATCAAAAGATGGGGCTAGGTGTGAGGAGCACAGATATGTCAATATGCAGTCAGAAAGGTTTTCAGAATGATACAGGAATTAAAGTCAGGGAAAAAGAAGCAACAAACCACTTAGAACAGAGGGAGAGAAGTACATGGGATCAGGGGTGCAGTGGCTAATCCAGAGTAGGAGACGTACCAGCAGTTAGAACAGAGGGAGAGAAGTACATGGGATTCAGGGGTGCAGTGGCTAATCCAGAGTAGGAGACGTACCTGTGAATGAAAGCAGATGGATCAGGGCATGACAGCATGAAGGAGAATATACCATGGGTTATCATTGTGGTATATTTCAGAAGATACACTTAAAATATGTCACTTGAAATTGTTACATCTGACTAAAGCCAAATCTGACCCACTCCATGCAACTTATACCATTCTAATGACCAAGAAATGAAGCCAGGTGACACAGGGAGGGGAGGAAGGAGGTGGAGGAAAGTCCACACCAGAGGACAATTAGCAGATTGCAGTTAATACAACATTTGACTACCAAGGATGAAGACAGGCAGGATAAGATCAAAAGATGGGGCTAGGTGTGAGGAGCACAGATATGTCAATATGCAGTCAGAAAGGTTTTCAGAATGATACAGGAATTAAAGTCAGGGAAAAAGAAGCAACAAACCACTGAGAACAGAGGGAGAGAAGTACATGGGATTCAGGGGTGCAGTGGCTAATCCAGAGTAGGAGACGTACCTGTGAATGAAAGCAGATGGATCAGGGCATGACAGCATGAAGGAGAATATACCATGGGTTATCATTGTGATATATTTCAGGAGATACACTTAAAATATGTCACTTGAAATTATGTCACATCTGACTAAAGTCAAATCTGACCCACTCCATGCAACTTATACCATTCTAAAGACCAATAAATGAAGCCAGGTGACACAGGGAGGGGAGGAAGGAGGTGGAGGAAAGTCCACAGCAGGTGACAATTAGCAGATTGCAGTTAATACAACATTTGACTACCAAAGATGAAGACAGAGGCAGGATAAGATCAAAAGATGGGGCTAGGTGTGAGGAGCACAGCTAAGTCAATATGCAGTCAGAAAGGTTTTCAGAATGATACAGGAATTAAAGTCAGGGAAAAAGAAGCAACGTACCACTTAGAACAGAGGGAGAGAAGTACATGGGATTCAGGGGTGCAGTGGCTAATCCAGAGTAGGAGACGTACCAGCAGTTAGAACAGAGGGAGAGAAGTACATGGGATTCAGGGGTGCAGTGGCTAATCCAGAGTAGGAGACGTACCAGCAGTTAGAACAGAGGGAGAGAAGTACATGGGATTCAGGGGTGCAGTGGCTAATCCAGAGTAGGAGACGTACCAGCAGTTAGAACAGAGGGAGAGAAGTACATGGGACTCGGGTGCAGTGGCTAATCCAGAGTAGGAGACGTACCTGTGAATGAAAGCAGATGGATCAGGGCATGACAGCATGAAGAGAATATACCATGGGTTATCATTGTGGTATATTTCAGGAGATACACTTAAAATATGTCACTTGAAATTGTTACATCTGACTAAAGCCAAATCTGACCCACTCCATGCAACTTATACCATTCTAATGACCAAGAAATGAAGCCAGGTGACACTGGGAGGGGAGGAAGGAGGTGGAGGAAAGTCCACAGCAGGGGACAATTAGCAGATTGCAGTTAATACAACATTTGACTACCAAAGATGAAGACAGAGGCAGGATAGATCAAAAGATGGGGCTAGGTGTGAGGAGCACAGATATGTCAATATGCAGTCAGAAAGGTTTTCAGAATGATACAGGAATTAAAGTCAGGGAAAAAGAAGCAACATACCACTTAGAACAGAGGGAGAGAAGTACATGGGATTTAGGGGTGCAGTGGCTAATCCAGAGTAGGAGACGTACCAGCAGTTAGAACAGAGGGAGAGAAGTACATGGGATTCAGGGGTGCAGTGGCTAATCCAGAGTAGGAGACGTACCAGCAGTTAGAACAGAGGGAGAGAAGTACATGGGATTCAGGGGTGCAGTGGCTAATCCAGAGTAGGAGACGTACCAGCAGTTAGAACAGAGGGAGAGAAGTACATGGGACTCAGGGGTGCAGTGGCTAATCCAGAGTAGGAGACGTACCTGTGAATGAAAGCAGATGGATCAGGGCATGACAGCATGAAGGAGAATATACCATGGGTTATCATTGTGATATATTTCAGAAGATACACTTAAAATATGTCACTTGAAATTGTTACATCTGACTAAAGCCAAATCTGACCCACTCCATGCAACTTATACCATTCTAATGACCAAGAAATGAAGCCAGGTGATACAGGGAGGGGAGGAAGGAGGTGGAGGAAAGTCCACAGCAGGGGACAATTAGCAGATTGCAGTTAATACAACATTTGACTACCAAGGATGAAGACAGAGGCAGGATAGATCAAAAGATGGGGTTAGGTGTGAGGAGCACAGATATGTCAATATGCAGTCAGAAAGGTTTTCAGAATGATACAGGAATTAAAGTCAGGGAAAAAGAAGCAACGTACCACTTAGGACAGAGGGAGAGAAGTACATGGGATTCAGGGGTGCAGTGGCTAATCCAGAGTAGGAGACGTACCAGCAGTTAGAACAGAGGGAGAGAAGTACATGGGATTCAGGGGTGCAGTGGCTAATCCAGAGTAGGAGACGTACCAGCAGTTAGAACAGAGGGAGAGAAGTACATGGGATTCAGGGGTGCAGTGGCTAATCCAGAGTAGGAGACGTACCAGCAGTTAGAACAGAGGGAGAGAAGTACATGGGACTCGGGTGCAGTGGCTAATCCAGAGTAGGAGACGTACCTGTGAATGAAAGCAGATGGATCAGGGCATGACAGCATGAAGATAATATACCATGGGTTATCATTGTGGTATATTTCAGGAGATACACTTAAAATATGTCACTTGAAATTATGTCACATCTGACTAAAGTCAAATCTGACCCACTCCATGCAACTTATACCATTCTAATGACCAAGAAATGAAGCCAGGTGACACAGGGAGGGGAGGAAGGAGGTGGAGGAAAGTCCACAGCAGGGGACAATTAGCAGATTGCAGTTAATACAACATTTGACTACCAAAGATGAAGACAGAGGCAGGATAAGATCAAAAGATGGGGCTAGGTGTGAGGAGCACAGTGAGGTCAATATGCAGTCAGAAAGGTTTTCAGAATGATACAGGAATTAAAGTGAGGGAAAAAGAAGCAACGTACCACTTAGAACAGAGGGAGAGAAGTATATGGGATTCGGGGGTGCAGTGGCTAATCCAGAGTAGGAGACGTACCAGCAGTTAGAACAGAGGGAGAGAAGTACATGGGATTCAGGGGTGCAGTGGCTAATCCAGAGTAGGAGACGTACCAGCAGTTAGAACAGAGGGAGAGAAGTACATGGGATTCAGGGGTGCAGTGGCTAATCCAGAGTAGGAGACGTACCAGCAGTTAGAACAGAGGGAGAGAAGTACATGGGATTCAGGGGTGCAGTGGCTAATCCAGAGTAGGAGACGTACCAGCAGTTAGAACAGAGGGAGAGAAGTACATGGGATTCAGGGGTGCAGTGGCTAATCCAGAGTAGGAGACGTACCTGTGAATGAAAGCAGATGGATCAGGGCATGACAGCATGAAGGAGAATATACCATGGGTTATCATTGTGGTATATTTCAGGAGATACACTTAAAATATGTCACTTGAAATTATGTCACATCTGACTAAAGTCAAATCTGACCCACTCCATGCAACTTATACCATTCTAATGACCAAGAAATGAAGCCAGGTGACACAGGGAGGGGAGGAAGGAGGTGGAGGAAAGTCCACAGCAGGGGACAATTAGCAGATTGCAGTTAATACAACATTTGACTACCAAAGATGAAGACAGAGGCAGGATAAGATCAAAAGATGGGGCTAGGTGTGAGGAGCACAGATATGTCAATATGCAGTCAGAAAGGTTTTCAGAATGATACAGGAATTAAAGTGAGGGAAAAAGAAGCAACGTACCACTTAGAACAGAGGGAGAGAAGTACATGGGATTCAGTGGCTAATCCAGAGTAGGAGACGTACCAGCAGTTAGAACAGAGGGAGAGAAGTACATGGGATTCAGGGGTGCAGTGGCTAATCCAGAGTAGGAGACGTACCAGCAGTTAGAACAGAGGGAGAGAAGTACATGGGATTCAGGGGTGCAGTGGCTAATCCAGAGTAGGAAACGTACCAGCAGTTAGAACAGAGGGAGAGAAGTACATGGGACTCGGGTGCAGTGGCTAATCCAGAGTAGGAGACGTACCTGTGAATGAAAGCAGATGGATCAGGGCATGACAGCATGAAGAGAATATACCATGGGTGATCATTGTGGTATATTTCAGGAGATACACTTAAAATATGTCACTTGAAATTGTTACATCTGACTAAAGCCAAATCTGACCCACTCCATGCAACTTATACCATTCTAATGACCAAGAAATGAAGCCAGGTGACACTGGGAGGGGAGGAAGGAGGTGGAGGAAAGTCCACAGCAGGGGACAATTAGCAGATTGCAGTTAATACAACATTTGACTACCAAAGATGAAGACAGAGGCAGGATAGATCAAAAGATGGGGCTAGGTGTGAGGAGCACAGATATGTCAATATGCAGTCAGAAAGGTTTTCAGAATGATACAGGAATTAAAGTCAGGGAAAAAGAAGCAACATACCACTTAGAACAGAGGGAGAGAAGTACATGGGATTTAGGGGTGCAGTGGCTAATCCAGAGTAGGAGACGTACCAGCAGTTAGAACAGAGGGAGAGAAGTACATGGGATTCAGGGGTGCAGTGGCTAATCCAGAGTAGGAGACGTACCAGCAGTTAGAACAGAGGGAGAGAAGTACATGGGATTCAGGGGTGCAGTGGCTAATCCAGAGTAGGAGACGTACCAGCAGTTAGAACAGAGGGAGAGAAGTACATGGGACTCAGGGGTGCAGTGGCTAATCCAGAGTAGGAGACGTACCTGTGAATGAAAGCAGATGGATCAGGGCATGACAGCATGAAGGAGAATATACCATGGGTTATCATTGTGATATATTTCAGAAGATACACTTAAAATATGTCACTTGAAATTGTTACATCTGACTAAAGCCAAATCTGACCCACTCCATGCAACTTATACCATTCTAATGACCAAGAAATGAAGCCAGGTGACACAGGGAGGGGAGGAAGGAGGTGGAGGAAAGTCCACAGCAGGGGACAATTAGCAGATTGCAGTTAATACAACATTTGACTACCAAAGATGAAGACAGAGGCAGGATAAGATCAAAAGATGGGGCTAGGTGTGAGGAGCACAGATATGTCAATATGCAGTCAGAAAGGTTTTCAGAATGATACAGGAATTAAAGTGAGGGAAAAAGAAGCAACGTACCACTTAGAACAGAGGGAGAGAAGTACATGGGATTCAGTGGCTAATCCAGAGTAGGAGACGTACCAGCAGTTAGAACAGAGGGAGAGAAGTACATGGGATTCAGGGGTGCAGTGGCTAATCCAGAGTAGGAGACGTACCAGCAGTTAGAACAGAGGGAGAGAAGTACATGGGATTCAGGGTTGCAGTGGCTAATCCAGAGTAGGAGACGTACCAGCAGTTAGAACAGAGGGAGAGAAGTACATGGGATTCAGGGGTGCAGTGGCTAATCCAGAGTAGGAGACGTACCTGTGAATGAAAACAGATGGATCAGGGCATGACAGCATGAAGGAGAATATACCATGGGTTATCATTGTGATATATTTCAGGAGATACACTTAAAATATGTCACTTGAAATTATGTCACATCTGACTAAAGTCAAATCTGACCCACTCCATGCAACTTATACCATTCTAAAGACCAATAAATGAAGCCAGGTGACACAGGGAGGGGAGGAAGGAGGTGGAGGAAAGTCCACAGCAGGTGACAATTAGCAGATTGCAGTTAATACAACATTTGACTACCAAAGATGAAGACAGAGGCAGGATAAGATCAAAAGATGGGGCTAGGTGTGAGGAGCACAGCTATGTCAATATGCAGTCAGAAAGGTTTTAAGAATGATACAGGAATTAAAGTCAGGGAAAAAGAAGCAACGTACCACTTAGAACAGAGGGAGAGAAGTACATGGGATTCAGGGGTGCAGTGGCTAATCCAGAGTAGGAGACGTACCAGCAGTTAGAACAGAGGGAGAGAAGTACATGGGATTCAGGGGTGCAGTGGCTAATCCAGAGTAGGAGACGTACCAGCAGTTAGAACAGAGGGAGAGAAGTACATGGGATTCAGGGGTGCAGTGGCTAATCCAGAGTAGGAGACGTACCAGCAGTTAGAACAGAGGGAGAGAAGTACATGGGACTCGGGTGCAGTGGCTAATCCAGAGTAGGAGACGTACCTGTGAATGAAAGCAGATGGATCAGGGCATGACAGCATGAAGATAATATACCATGGGTTATCATTGTGGTATATTTCAGGAGATACACTTAAAATATGTCACTTGAAATTATGTCACATCTGACTAAAGTCAAATCTGACCCACTCCATGCAACTTATACCATTCTAATGACCAAGAAATGAAGCCAGGTGACACAGGGAGGGGAGGAAGGAGGTGGAGGAAAGTCCACAGCAGGGGACAATTAGCAGATTGCAGTTAATACAACATTTGACTACCAAAGATGAAGACAGAGGCAGGATAAGATCAAAAGATGGGGCTAGGTGTGAGGAGCACAGTGAGGTCAATATGCAGTCAGAAAGGTTTTCAGAATGATACAGGAATTAAAGTGAGGGAAAAAGAAGCAACGTACCACTTAGAACAGAGGGAGAGAAGTATATGGGATTCGGGGGTGCAGTGGCTAATCCAGAGTAGGAGACGTACCAGCAGTTAGAACAGAGGGAGAGAAGTACATGGGATTCAGGGGTGCAGTGGCTAATCCAGAGTAGGAGACGTACCAGCAGTTAGAACAGAGGGAGAGAAGTACATGGGATTCAGGGGTGCAGTGGCTAATCCAGAGTAGGAGACGTACCAGCAGTTAGAACAGAGGGAGAGAAGTACATGGGATTCAGGGGTGCAGTGGCTAATCCAGAGTAGGAGACGTACCAGCAGTTAGAACAGAGGGAGAGAAGTACATGGGATTCAGGGGTGCAGTGGCTAATCCAGAGTAGGAGACGTACCTGTGAATGAAAGCAGATGGATCAGGGCATGACAGCATGAAGGAGAATATACCATGGGTTATCATTGTGGTATATTTCAGGAGATACACTTAAAATATGTCACTTGAAATTGTCACATCTGACTAAACTCAAATCTGACCCACTCCATGCAACTTATACCATTCTAATGACCAATAAATGAAGCCAGGTGACACAGGGAGGGGAGGAAGGAGGTGGAGGAAAGTCAACAGCAGGGGACAATTAGCAGATTGCAGTTAATACAACATTTGACTACCAAAGATGAAGACAGAGGCAGGATAGATCAAAAGATGGGGCTAGGTGTGAGGAGCACAGATATGTCAATATGCAGTCAGAAAGGTTTTCAGAATGATACAGGAATTAAAGTCAGGGAAAAAGAAGCAACGTACCACTTAGGACAGAGGGAGAGAAGTACATGGGATTCAGGGGTGCAGTGGCTAATCCAGAGTAGGAGACGTACCAGCAGTTAGAACAGAGGGAGAGAAGTACATGGGATTCAGGGGTGCAGTGGCTAATCCAGAGTAGGAGACGTACCAGCAGTTAGAACAGAGGGAGAGAAGTACATGGGACTCGGGTGCAGTGGCTAATCCAGAGTAGGAGACGTACCTGTGAATGAAAGCAGATGGATCAGGGCATGACAGCATGAAGATAATATACCATGGGTTATCATTGTGGTATATTTCAGGAGATACACTTAAAATATGTCACTTGAAATTATGTCACATCTGACTAAAGTCAAATCTGACCCACTCCATGCAACTTATACCATTCTAATGACCAAGAAATGAAGCCAGGTGACACAGGGAGGGGAGGAAGGAGGTGGAGGAAAGTCCACAGCAGGGGACAATTAGCAGATTGCAGTTAATACAACATTTGACTACCAAAGATGAAGACAGAGGCAGGATAAGATCAAAAGATGGGGCTAGGTGTGAGGAGCACAGTGAGGTCAATATGCAGTCAGAAAGGTTTTCAGAATGATACAGGAATTAAAGTGAGGGAAAAAGAAGCAACGTACCACTTAGAACAGAGGGAGAGAAGTATATGGGATTCGGGGGTGCAGTGGCTAATCCAGAGTAGGAGACGTACCAGCAGTTAGAACAGAGGGAGAGAAGTACATGGGATTCAGGGGTGCAGTGGCTAATCCAGAGTAGGAGACGTACCAGCAGTTAGAACAGAGGGAGAGAAGTACATGGGATTCAGGGGTGCAGTGGCTAATCCAGAGTAGGAGACGTACCTGTGAATGAAAGCAGATGGATCAGGGCATGACAGCATGAAGGAGAATATACCATGGGTTATCATTGTGGTATATTTCAGGAGATACACTTAAAATATGTCACTTGAAATTATGTCACATCTGACTAAAGTCAAATCTGACCCGCTCCATGCAACTTATACCATTCTAATGACCAAGAAATGAAGCCAGGTGACACAGGGAGGGGAGGAAGGAGGTGGAGGAAAGTCCACAGCAGGGGACAATTAGCAGATTGCAGTTAATACAACATTTGACTACCATAGATGAAGACAGAGGCAGGATAGATCAAAAGATGGGGCTAGGTGTGAGGAGCACAGATATGTCAATATGCAGTCAGAAAGGTTTTCAGAATGATACAGGAATTAAAGTCAGGGAAAAAGAAGCAACGTACCACTTAGAACAGAGGGAGAGAAGTACATGGGATTCAGGGGTGCAGTGGCTAATCCAGAGTAGGAGACGTACCAGCAGTTAGAACAGAGGGAGAGAAGTACATGGGATTCAGGGGTGCAGTGGCTAATCCAGAGTAGGAGACGTACCAGCAGTTAGAACAGAGGGAGAGAAGTACATGGGATTCAGGGGTGCAGTGGCTAATCCAGAGTAGGAGACGTACCAGCAGTTAGAACAGAGGGAGAGAAGTACATGGGACTCGGGTGCAGTGGCTAATCCAGAGTAGGAGACGTACCTGTGAATGAAAGCAGATGGATCAGGGCATGACAGCATGAAGAGAATATACCATGGGTTATCATTGTGGTATATTTCAGGAGATACACTTAAAATATGTCACTTGAAATTGTTACATCTGACTAAAGCCAAATCTGACCCACTCCATGCAACTTATACCATTCTAATGACCAAGAAATGAAGCCAGGTGACACTGGGAGGGGAGGAAGGAGGTGGAGGAAAGTCCACAGCAGGGGACAATTAGCAGATTGAAGTTAATACAACATTTGACTACCAAAGATGAAGACAGAGGCAGGATAAGATCAAAAGATGGGGCTAGGTGTGAGGAGCACAGATATGTCAATATGCAGTCAGAAAGGTTTTCAGAATGATACAGGAATTAAAGTCAGGGAAAAAGAAGCAACGTACCACTTAGAACAGAGGGAGAGAAGTACATGGGATTCAGGGGTGCAGTGGCTAATCCAGAGTAGTAGACGTACCAGCAGTTAGAACAGAGGGAGAGAAGTACATGGGATTCATGGGTGCAGTGGCTAATCCAGAGTAGGAGACGTACCAGCAGTTAGAACAGAGGGAGAGAAGTACATGGGATTCAGGGGTGCAGTGGCTAATCCAGAGTAGGAGACGTACCAGCAGTTAGAACAGAGGGAGAGAAGTACATGGGATTCAGGGGTGCAGTGGCTAATCCAGAGTAGGAGACGTACCTGTGAATGAAAGCAGATGGATCAGGGCATGACAGCATGAAGGAGAATATACCATGGGTTATCATTGTGGTATATTTCAGGAGATACACTTAAAATATGTCACTTGAAATTATGTCACATCTGACTAAAGTCAAATCTGACCCACTCCATGCAACTTATACCATTCTAATGACCAAGAAATGAAGCCAGGTGACACAGGGAGGGGAGGAAGGAGGTGGAGGAAAGTCCACAGCAGGGGACAATTAGCAGATTGCAGTTAATACAACATTTGACTACCAAAGAAGAAGACAGAGGCAGGATAGATCAAAAGATGGGGCTAGGTGTGAGGAGCACAGATGTGTCAATATGCAGTCAGAAAGGTTTTCAGAATGATACAGGAATTAAAGTCAGGGAAAAAGAAGCAACGTACCACTTAGAACAGAGGGAGAGAAGTACATGGGATTCAGGGGTGCAGTGGCTAATCCAGAGTAGGAGACGTACCAGCAGTTAGAACAGAGGGAGAGAAGTACATGGGATTCAGGGGTGCAGTGGCTAATCCAGAGTAGGAGACGTACCTGTGAATGAAAGCAGATGGATCAGGGCATGGCAGCATGAAGGAGAATATACCATGGGTTATCATTGTGGTATATTTCAGGAGATACACTTAAAATATGTCACTTGAAATTATGTCACATCTGACTAAAGTCAAATCTGACCCACTCCATGCAAATTATACCATTCTAATGACCAAGAAATGAAGCCAGGTGACACAGGGAGGGGAGGAAGGAGGTGGAGGAAAGTCCACAGCAGGGGACAATTAGCAGATTGCAGTTAATACAACATTTGACTACCAAAGATGAAGGCAGAGGCAGGTTAAGATCAAAAGATGGGGCTAGGTGTGAGGAGCACAGATATGTCAATATGCAGTCAGAAAGGTTTTCAGAATGATACAGGAATTAAAGTGAGGGAAAAAGAAGCAACGTACCACTTAGAACAGAGGGAGAGAAGTACATGGGATTCAGGGGTGCAGTGGCTAATCCAGAGTAGGAGACGTACCAGCAGTTAGAACAGAGGGAGAGAAGTACATGGGATTCAGGGGTGCAGTGGCTAATCCAGAGTAGGAGACGTACCTGTGAATAAAAGCAGATGGATCAGGGCATGACAGCATGAAGGAGAATATACCATGGGTTATCATTGTGATATATTTCAGGAGATACACTTAAAATATGTCACTTGAAATTATGTCACATCTGACTAAAGTCAAATCTGACCCACTCCATGCAACTTATACCATTCTAAAGACCAATAAATGAAGCCAGGTGACACAGGGAGGGGAGGAAGGAGGTGGAGGAAAGTCCACAGCAGGTGACAATTAGCAGATTGCAGTTAATACAACATTTGACTACCAAAGATGAAGACAGAGGCAGGATAAGATCAAAAGATGGGGCTAGGTGTGAGGAGCACAGCTATGTCAATATGCAGTCAGAAAGGTTTTCAGAATGATACAGGAATTAAAGTCGGAAAAAGAAGCAACGTACCACTTAGAACAGAGGGAGAGAAGTACATGGGATTCAGGGGTGCAGTGGCTAATCCAGAGTAGGAGACGTACCAGCAGTTAGAACAGAGGGAGAGAAGTACATGGGATTCAGGGGTGCAGTGGCTAATCCAGAGTAGGAGACGTACCTGTGAATGAAAGCAGATGGATCAGGGCATGACAGCATGAAGGAGAATATACCATGGGTTATCATTGTGGTATATTTCAGGAGATACACTTAAAATATGTCACTTGAAATTATGTCACATCTGACTAAAGTCAAATCTGACCCACTCCATGCAACTTATACCATTCTAATGACCAAGAAATGAAGCCAGGTGACACAGGGAGGGGAGGAAGGAGGTGGAGGAAAGTCCACGGCAGGGGACAATTAGCAGATTGCAGTTAATACAACATTTGACTACCAAAGATGAAGGCAGAGGCAGGATAAGATCAAAAGATGGGGCTAGGTGTGAGGAGCACAGATATGTCAATATGCAGTCAGAAAGGTTTTCGAAATGATACAGGAATTAAAGTGAGGGAAAAAGAAGCAACGTACCACTTAGAACAGAGGGAGAGAAGTACATGGGATTCAGGGGTGCAGTGGCTAATCCAGAGTAGGAGACGTACCAGCAGTTAGAACAGAGGGAGAGAAGTACATGGGATTCAGGGGTGCAGTGTCTAATCCAGAGTAGGAGACGTACCTGTGAATGAAAGCAGATGGATCAGGGCAGGACAGCATGAAGATAATATACCATGGGTTATCATTGTGGTATATTTCAGGAGATACACTTAAAATATGTCACTTGAAATTATGTCACATCTGACTAAAGTCAAATCTGACCCACTCCATGCAACTTATACCATTCTAGTGACCAAGAAATGAAGCCAGGTGACACAGGGAGGGGAGGAAGGAGGTGGAGGAAAGTCCACAGCAGGGGACAATTAGCAGATTGCAGTTAATACAACATTTGACTACCAAAGATGAAGACAGAGGCAGGATAAGATCAAAAGATGGGGCTAGGTGTGAGGAGCACAGTGAGGTCAATATGCAGTCAGAAAGGTTTTCAGAATGATACAGGAATTAAAGTGAGGGAAAAAGAAGCAACGTACCACTTAGAACAGAGGGAGAGAAGTATATGGGATTCGGGGGTGCAGTGGCTAATCCAGAGTAGGAGACGTACCAGCAGTTAGAACAGAGGGAGAGAAGTACATGGGATTCAGGGGTGCAGTGGCTAATCCAGAGTAGGAGACGTACCAGCAGTTAGAACAGAGGGAGAGAAGTACATGGGATTCAGGGGTGCAGTGGCTAATCCAGAGTAGGAGACGTACCAGCAGTTAGAACAGAGGGAGAGAAGTACATGGGATTCAGGGGTGCAGTGGCTAATCCAGAGTAGGAGACGTACCAGCAGTTAGAACAGAGGGAGAGAAGTACATGGGATTCAGGGGTGCAGTGGCTAATCCAGAGTAGGAGACGTACCTGTGAATGAAAGCAGATGGATCAGGGCATGACAGCATGAAGGAGAATATACCATGGGTTATCATTGTGGTATATTTCAGGAGATACACTTAAAATATGTCACTTGAAATTGTCACATCTGACTAAACTCAAATCTGACCCACTCCATGCAACTTATACCATTCTAATGACCAATAAATGAAGCCAGGTGACACAGGGAGGGGAGGAAGGAGGTGGAGGAAAGTCAACAGCAGGGGACAATTAGCAGATTGCAGTTAATACAACATTTGACTACCAAAGATGAAGACAGAGGCAGGATAGATCAAAAGATGGGGCTAGGTGTGAGGAGCACAGATATGTCAATATGCAGTCAGAAAGGTTTTCAGAATGATACAGGAATTAAAGTCAGGGAAAAAGAAGCAACGTACCACTTAGGACAGAGGGAGAGAAGTACATGGGATTCAGGGGTGCAGTGGCTAATCCAGAGTAGGAGACGTACCAGCAGTTAGAACAGAGGGAGAGAAGTACATGGGATTCAGGGGTGCAGTGGCTAATCCAGAGTAGGAGACGTACCAGCAGTTAGAACAGAGGGAGAGAAGTACATGGGACTCGGGTGCAGTGGCTAATCCAGAGTAGGAGACGTACCTGTGAATGAAAGCAGATGGATCAGGGCATGACAGCATGAAGATAATATACCATGGGTTATCATTGTGGTATATTTCAGGAGATACACTTAAAATATGTCACTTGAAATTATGTCACATCTGACTAAAGTCAAATCTGACCCACTCCATGCAACTTATACCATTCTAATGACCAAGAAATTAAGCCAGGTGACACAGGGAGGGGAGGAAGGAGGTGGAGGAAAGTCCACAGCAGGGGACAATTAGCAGATTGCAGTTAATACAACATTTGACTACCAAAGATGAAGACAGAGGCAGGATAAGATCAAAAGATGGGGCTAGGTGTGAGGAGCACAGTGAGGTCAATATGCAGTCAGAAAGGTTTTCAGAATGATACAGGAATTAAAGTGAGGGAAAAAGAAGCAACGTACCACTTAGAACAGAGGGAGAGAAGTATATGGGATTCGGGGGTGCAGTGGCTAATCCAGAGTAGGAGACGTACCAGCAGTTAGAACAGAGGGAGAGAAGTACATGGGATTCAGGGGTGCAGTGGCTAATCCAGAGTAGGAGACGTACCAGCAGTTAGAACAGAGGGAGAGAAGTACATGGGATTCAGGGGTGCAGTGGCTAATCCAGAGTAGGAGACGTACCTGTGAATGAAAGCAGATGGATCAGGGCATGACAGCATGAAGGAGAATATACCATGGGTTATCATTGTGGTATATTTCAGGAGATACACTTAAAATATGTCACTTGAAATTATGTCACATCTGACTAAAGTCAAATCTGACCCGCTCCATGCAACTTATACCATTCTAATGACCAAGAAATGAAGCCAGGTGACACAGGGAGGGGAGGAAGGAGGTGGAGGAAAGTCCACAGCAGGGGACAATTAGCAGATTGCAGTTAATACAACATTTGACTACCATAGATGAAGACAGAGGCAGGATAGATCAAAAGATGGGGCTAGGTGTGAGGAGCACAGATATGTCAATATGCAGTCAGAAAGGTTTTCAGAATGATACAGGAATTAAAGTCAGGGAAAAAGAAGCAACGTACCACTTAGAACAGAGGGAGAGAAGTACATGGGATTCAGGGGTGCAGTGGCTAATCCAGAGTAGGAGACGTACCAGCAGTTAGAACAGAGGGAGAGAAGTACATGGGATTCAGGGGTGCAGTGGCTAATCCAGAGTAGGAGACGTACCAGCAGTTAGAACAGAGGGAGAGAAGTACATGGGATTCAGGGGTGCAGTGGCTAATCCAGAGTAGGAGACGTACCAGCAGTTAGAACAGAGGGAGAGAAGTACATGGGACTCGGGTGCAGTGGCTAATCCAGAGTAGGAGACGTACCTGTGAATGAAAGCAGATGGATCAGGGCATGACAGCATGAAGAGAATATACCATGGGTGATCATTGTGGTATATTTCAGGAGATACACTTAAAATATGTCACTTGAAATTGTTACATCTGACTAAAGCCAAATCTGACCCACTCCATGCAACTTATACCATTCTAATGACCAAGAAATGAAGCCAGGTGACACTGGGAGGGGAGGAAGGAGGTGGAGGAAAGTCCACAGCAGGGGACAATTAGCAGATTGCAGTTAATACAACATTTGACTACCAAAGATGAAGACAGAGGCAGGATAGATCAAAAGATGGGGCTAGGTGTGAGGAGCACAGATATGTCAATATGCAGTCAGAAAGGTTTTCAGAATGATACAGGAATTAAAGTCAGGGAAAAAGAAGCAACATACCACTTAGAACAGAGGGAGAGAAGTACATGGGATTTAGGGGTGCAGTGGCTAATCCAGAGTAGGAGACGTACCAGCAGTTAGAACAGAGGGAGAGAAGTACATGGGATTCAGGGGTGCAGTGGCTAATCCAGAGTAGGAGACGTACCAGCAGTTAGAACAGAGGGAGAGAAGTACATGGGATTCAGGGGTGCAGTGGCTAATCCAGAGTAGGAGACGTACCAGCAGTTAGAACAGAGGGAGAGAAGTACATGGGACTCAGGGGTGCAGTGGCTAATCCAGAGTAGGAGACGTACCTGTGAATGAAAGCAGATGGATCAGGGCATGACAGCATGAAGGAGAATATACCATGGGTTATCATTGTGATATATTTCAGAAGATACACTTAAAATATGTCACTTGAAATTGTTACATCTGACTAAAGCCAAATCTGACCCACTCCATGCAACTTATACCATTCTAATGACCAAGAAATGAAGCCAGGTGACACAGGGAGGGGAGGAAGGAGGTGGAGGAAAGTCCACAGCAGGGGACAATTAGCAGATTGCAGTTAATACAACATTTGACTACCAAAGATGAAGACAGAGGCAGGATAAGATCAAAAGATGGGGCTAGGTGTGAGGAGCACAGATATGTCAATATGCAGTCAGAAAGGTTTTCAGAATGATACAGGAATTAAAGTGAGGGAAAAAGAAGCAACGTACCACTTAGAACAGAGGGAGAGAAGTACATGGGATTCAGTGGCTAATCCAGAGTAGGAGACGTACCAGCAGTTAGAACAGAGGGAGAGAAGTACATGGGATTCAGGGGTGCAGTGGCTAATCCAGAGTAGGAGACGTACCAGCAGTTAGAACAGAGGGAGAGAAGTACATGGGATTCAGGGTTGCAGTGGCTAATCCAGAGTAGGAGACGTACCAGCAGTTAGAACAGAGGGAGAGAAGTACATGGGATTCAGGGGTGCAGTGGCTAATCCAGAGTAGGAGACGTACCTGTGAATGAAAACAGATGGATCAGGGCATGACAGCATGAAGGAGAATATACCATGGGTTATCATTGTGATATATTTCAGGAGATACACTTAAAATATGTCACTTGAAATTATGTCACATCTGACTAAAGTCAAATCTGACCCACTCCATGCAACTTATACCATTCTAAAGACCAATAAATGAAGCCAGGTGACACAGGGAGGGGAGGAAGGAGGTGGAGGAAAGTCCACAGCAGGTGACAATTAGCAGATTGCAGTTAATACAACATTTGACTACCAAAGATGAAGACAGAGGCAGGATAAGATCAAAAGATGGGGCTAGGTGTGAGGAGCACAGCTATGTCAATATGCAGTCAGAAAGGTTTTAAGAATGATACAGGAATTAAAGTCAGGGAAAAAGAAGCAACGTACCACTTAGAACAGAGGGAGAGAAGTACATGGGATTCAGGGGTGCAGTGGCTAATCCAGAGTAGGAGACGTACCAGCAGTTAGAACAGAGGGAGAGAAGTACATGGGATTCAGGGGTGCAGTGGCTAATCCAGAGTAGGAGACGTACCAGCAGTTAGAACAGAGGGAGAGAAGTACATGGGATTCAGGGGTGCAGTGGCTAATCCAGAGTAGGAGACGTACCAGCAGTTAGAACAGAGGGAGAGAAGTACATGGGACTCGGGTGCAGTGGCTAATCCAGAGTAGGAGACGTACCTGTGAATGAAAGCAGATGGATCAGGGCATGACAGCATGAAGATAATATACCATGGGTTATCATTGTGGTATATTTCAGGAGATACACTTAAAATATGTCACTTGAAATTATGTCACATCTGACTAAAGTCAAATCTGACCCACTCCATGCAACTTATACCATTCTAATGACCAAGAAATGAAGCCAGGTGACACAGGGAGGGGAGGAAGGAGGTGGAGGAAAGTCCACAGCAGGGGACAATTAGCAGATTGCAGTTAATACAACATTTGACTACCAAAGATGAAGACAGAGGCAGGATAAGATCAAAAGATGGGGCTAGGTGTGAGGAGCACAGTGAGGTCAATATGCAGTCAGAAAGGTTTTCAGAATGATACAGGAATTAAAGTGAGGGAAAAAGAAGCAACGTACCACTTAGAACAGAGGGAGAGAAGTATATGGGATTCGGGGGTGCAGTGGCTAATCCAGAGTAGGAGACGTACCAGCAGTTAGAACAGAGGGAGAGAAGTACATGGGATTCAGGGGTGCAGTGGCTAATCCAGAGTAGGAGACGTACCAGCAGTTAGAACAGAGGGAGAGAAGTACATGGGATTCAGGGGTGCAGTGGCTAATCCAGAGTAGGAGACGTACCAGCAGTTAGAACAGAGGGAGAGAAGTACATGGGATTCAGGGGTGCAGTGGCTAATCCAGAGTAGGAGACGTACCAGCAGTTAGAACAGAGGGAGAGAAGTACATGGGATTCAGGGGTGCAGTGGCTAATCCAGAGTAGGAGACGTACCTGTGAATGAAAGCAGATGGATCAGGGCATGACAGCATGAAGGAGAATATACCATGGGTTATCATTGTGGTATATTTCAGGAGATACACTTAAAATATGTCACTTGAAATTGTCACATCTGACTAAACTCAAATCTGACCCACTCCATGCAACTTATACCATTCTAATGACCAATAAATGAAGCCAGGTGACACAGGGAGGGGAGGAAGGAGGTGGAGGAAAGTCAACAGCAGGGGACAATTAGCAGATTGCAGTTAATACAACATTTGACTACCAAAGATGAAGACAGAGGCAGGATAGATCAAAAGATGGGGCTAGGTGTGAGGAGCACAGATATGTCAATATGCAGTCAGAAAGGTTTTCAGAATGATACAGGAATTAAAGTCAGGGAAAAAGAAGCAACGTACCACTTAGGACAGAGGGAGAGAAGTACATGGGATTCAGGGGTGCAGTGGCTAATCCAGAGTAGGAGACGTACCAGCAGTTAGAACAGAGGGAGAGAAGTACATGGGATTCAGGGGTGCAGTGGCTAATCCAGAGTAGGAGACGTACCAGCAGTTAGAACAGAGGGAGAGAAGTACATGGGACTCGGGTGCAGTGGCTAATCCAGAGTAGGAGACGTACCTGTGAATGAAAGCAGATGGATCAGGGCATGACAGCATGAAGATAATATACCATGGGTTATCATTGTGGTATATTTCAGGAGATACACTTAAAATATGTCACTTGAAATTATGTCACATCTGACTAAAGTCAAATCTGACCCACTCCATGCAACTTATACCATTCTAATGACCAAGAAATGAAGCCAGGTGACACAGGGAGGGGAGGAAGGAGGTGGAGGAAAGTCCACAGCAGGGGACAATTAGCAGATTGCAGTTAATACAACATTTGACTACCAAAGATGAAGACAGAGGCAGGATAAGATCAAAAGATGGGGCTAGGTGTGAGGAGCACAGTGAGGTCAATATGCAGTCAGAAAGGTTTTCAGAATGATACAGGAATTAAAGTGAGGGAAAAAGAAGCAACGTACCACTTAGAACAGAGGGAGAGAAGTATATGGGATTCGGGGGTGCAGTGGCTAATCCAGAGTAGGAGACGTACCAGCAGTTAGAACAGAGGGAGAGAAGTACATGGGATTCAGGGGTGCAGTGGCTAATCCAGAGTAGGAGACGTACCAGCAGTTAGAACAGAGGGAGAGAAGTACATGGGATTCAGGGGTGCAGTGGCTAATCCAGAGTAGGAGACGTACCTGTGAATGAAAGCAGATGGATCAGGGCATGACAGCATGAAGGAGAATATACCATGGGTTATCATTGTGGTATATTTCAGGAGATACACTTAAAATATGTCACTTGAAATTATGTCACATCTGACTAAAGTCAAATCTGACCCGCTCCATGCAACTTATACCATTCTAATGACCAAGAAATGAAGCCAGGTGACACAGGGAGGGGAGGAAGGAGGTGGAGGAAAGTCCACAGCAGGGGACAATTAGCAGATTGCAGTTAATACAACATTTGACTACCATAGATGAAGACAGAGGCAGGATAGATCAAAAGATGGGGCTAGGTGTGAGGAGCACAGATATGTCAATATGCAGTCAGAAAGGTTTTCAGAATGATACAGGAATTAAAGTCAGGGAAAAAGAAGCAACGTACCACTTAGAACAGAGGGAGAGAAGTACATGGGATTCAGGGGTGCAGTGGCTAATCCAGAGTAGGAGACGTACCAGCAGTTAGAACAGAGGGAGAGAAGTACATGGGATTCAGGGGTGCAGTGGCTAATCCAGAGTAGGAGACGTACCAGCAGTTAGAACAGAGGGAGAGAAGTACATGGGATTCAGGGGTGCAGTGGCTAATCCAGAGTAGGAGACGTACCAGCAGTTAGAACAGAGGGAGAGAAGTACATGGGACTCGGGTGCAGTGGCTAATCCAGAGTAGGAGACGTACCTGTGAATGAAAGCAGATGGATCAGGGCATGACAGCATGAAGAGAATATACCATGGGTTATCATTGTGGTATATTTCAGGAGATACACTTAAAATATGTCACTTGAAATTGTTACATCTGACTAAAGCCAAATCTGACCCACTCCATGCAACTTATACCATTCTAATGACCAAGAAATGAAGCCAGGTGACACTGGGAGGGGAGGAAGGAGGTGGAGGAAAGTCCACAGCAGGGGACAATTAGCAGATTGAAGTTAATACAACATTTGACTACCAAAGATGAAGACAGAGGCAGGATAAGATCAAAAGATGGGGCTAGGTGTGAGGAGCACAGATATGTCAATATGCAGTCAGAAAGGTTTTCAGAATGATACAGGAATTAAAGTCAGGGAAAAAGAAGCAACGTACCACTTAGAACAGAGGGAGAGAAGTACATGGGATTCAGGGGTGCAGTGGCTAATCCAGAGTAGTAGACGTACCAGCAGTTAGAACAGAGGGAGAGAAGTACATGGGATTCATGGGTGCAGTGGCTAATCCAGAGTAGGAGACGTACCAGCAGTTAGAACAGAGGGAGAGAAGTACATGGGATTCAGGGGTGCAGTGGCTAATCCAGAGTAGGAGACGTACCAGCAGTTAGAACAGAGGGAGAGAAGTACATGGGATTCAGGGGTGCAGTGGCTAATCCAGAGTAGGAGACGTACCTGTGAATGAAAGCAGATGGATCAGGGCATGACAGCATGAAGGAGAATATACCATGGGTTATCATTGTGGTATATTTCAGGAGATACACTTAAAATATGTCACTTGAAATTATGTCACATCTGACTAAAGTCAAATCTGACCCACTCCATGCAACTTATACCATTCTAATGACCAAGAAATGAAGCCAGGTGACACAGGGAGGGGAGGAAGGAGGTGGAGGAAAGTCCACAGCAGGGGACAATTAGCAGATTGCAGTTAATACAACATTTGACTACCAAAGAAGAAGACAGAGGCAGGATAGATCAAAAGATGGGGCTAGGTGTGAGGAGCACAGATGTGTCAATATGCAGTCAGAAAGGTTTTCAGAATGATACAGGAATTAAAGTCAGGGAAAAAGAAGCAACGTACCACTTAGAACAGAGGGAGAGAAGTACATGGGATTCAGGGGTGCAGTGGCTAATCCAGAGTAGGAGACGTACCAGCAGTTAGAACAGAGGGAGAGAAGTACATGGGATTCAGGGGTGCAGTGGCTAATCCAGAGTAGGAGACGTACCTGTGAATGAAAGCAGATGGATCAGGGCATGGCAGCATGAAGGAGAATATACCATGGGTTATCATTGTGGTATATTTCAGGAGATACACTTAAAATATGTCACTTGAAATTATGTCACATCTGACTAAAGTCAAATCTGACCCACTCCATGCAAATTATACCATTCTAATGACCAAGAAATGAAGCCAGGTGACACAGGGAGGGGAGGAAGGAGGTGGAGGAAAGTCCACAGCAGGGGACAATTAGCAGATTGCAGTTAATACAACATTTGACTACCAAAGATGAAGGCAGAGGCAGGTTAAGATCAAAAGATGGGGCTAGGTGTGAGGAGCACAGATATGTCAATATGCAGTCAGAAAGGTTTTCAGAATGATACAGGAATTAAAGTGAGGGAAAAAGAAGCAACGTACCACTTAGAACAGAGGGAGAGAAGTACATGGGATTCAGGGGTGCAGTGGCTAATCCAGAGTAGGAGACGTACCAGCAGTTAGAACAGAGGGAGAGAAGTACATGGGATTCAGGGGTGCAGTGGCTAATCCAGAGTAGGAGACGTACCTGTGAATAAAAGCAGATGGATCAGGGCATGACAGCATGAAGGAGAATATACCATGGGTTATCATTGTGATATATTTCAGGAGATACACTTAAAATATGTCACTTGAAATTATGTCACATCTGACTAAAGTCAAATCTGACCCACTCCATGCAACTTATACCATTCTAAAGACCAATAAATGAAGCCAGGTGACACAGGGAGGGGAGGAAGGAGGTGGAGGAAAGTCCACAGCAGGTGACAATTAGCAGATTGCAGTTAATACAACATTTGACTACCAAAGATGAAGACAGAGGCAGGATAAGATCAAAAGATGGGGCTAGGTGTGAGGAGCACAGCTATGTCAATATGCAGTCAGAAAGGTTTTCAGAATGATACAGGAATTAAAGTCGGAAAAAGAAGCAACGTACCACTTAGAACAGAGGGAGAGAAGTACATGGGATTCAGGGGTGCAGTGGCTAATCCAGAGTAGGAGACGTACCAGCAGTTAGAACAGAGGGAGAGAAGTACATGGGATTCAGGGGTGCAGTGGCTAATCCAGAGTAGGAGACGTACCTGTGAATGAAAGCAGATGGATCAGGGCATGACAGCATGAAGGAGAATATACCATGGGTTATCATTGTGGTATATTTCAGGAGATACACTTAAAATATGTCACTTGAAATTATGTCACATCTGACTAAAGTCAAATCTGACCCACTCCATGCAACTTATACCATTCTAATGACCAAGAAATGAAGCCAGGTGACACAGGGAGGGGAGGAAGGAGGTGGAGGAAAGTCCACGGCAGGGGACAATTAGCAGATTGCAGTTAATACAACATTTGACTACCAAAGATGAAGGCAGAGGCAGGATAAGATCAAAAGATGGGGCTAGGTGTGAGGAGCACAGATATGTCAATATGCAGTCAGAAAGGTTTTCGAAATGATACAGGAATTAAAGTGAGGGAAAAAGAAGCAACGTACCACTTAGAACAGAGGGAGAGAAGTACATGGGATTCAGGGGTGCAGTGGCTAATCCAGAGTAGGAGACGTACCAGCAGTTAGAACAGAGGGAGAGCAGTACATGGGATTCAGGGGTGCAGTGGCTAATCCAGAGTAGGAGACGTACCATCAGTTAGAACAGAGGGAGAGAAGTACATGGGATTCAGGGGTGCAGTGGCTAATTCAGAGTAGGAGACGTACCAGCAGTTAGAACAGAGGGAGAGAAGTACATGGGATTCAGGGGTGCAGTGGCTAATCCAGAGTAGGAGACGTACCTGTGAATGAAAGCAGATGGATCAGGGCATGACAGCATGAAGGAGAATATACCATGGGTTATCATTGTGGTATATTTCAGGAGATACACTTAAAATATGTCACTTGAAATTATGTCACATCTGACTAAAGTCAAATCTGACCCACTCCATGCAACTTATACCATTCTAATGACCAAGGAATGAAGCCAGGTGACACAGGGAGGGGAGGAAGGAGGTGGAGGAAAGTCCACAGCAGGGGACAATTAGCAGATTGCAGTTAATACAACATTTGACTACCAAAGATGAAGACAGAGGCAGGATAAGATCAAAAGATGGGGCTAGGTGTGAGGAGCACAGATATGTCAATATGCAGTCAGAAAGGTTTTCAGAATGATAAAGGAATTAAAGTGAGGGAAAAAGAAGCAACGTACCACTTAGAACAGAGGGAGAGAAGTACATGGGATTCAGTGGCTAATCCAGAGTAGGAGACGTACCAGCAGTTAGAACAGAGGGAGAGAAGTACATGGGATTCAGGGGTGCAGTGGCTAATCCAGAGTAGGAGACGTACCAGCAGTTAGAACAGAGGGAGAGAAGTACATGGGATTCAGGGGTGCAGTGTCTAATCCAGAGTAGGAGACGTACCTGTGAATGAAAGCAGATGGATCAGGGCAGGACAGCATGAAGATAATATACCATGGGTTATCATTGTGGTATATTTCAGGAGATACACTTAAAATATGTCACTTGAAATTATGTCACATCTGACTAAAGTCAAATCTGACCCACTCCATGCAACTTATACCATTCTAATGACCAAGAAATGAAGCCAGGTGACACAGGGAGGGGAGGAAGGAGGTGGAGGAAAGTCCACAGCAGGGGACAATTAGCAGATTGCAGTTAATACAACATTTGACTACCAAAGATGAAGACAGAGGCAGGATAAGATCAAAAGATGGGGCTAGGTGTGAGGAGCACAGTGAGGTCAATATGCAGTCAGAAAGGTTTTCAGAATGATACAGGAATTAAAGTGAGGGAAAAAGAAGCAACGTACCACTTAGAACAGAGGGAGAGAAGTATATGGGATTCGGGGGTGCAGTGGCTAATCCAGAGTAGGAGACGTACCAGCAGTTAGAACAGAGGGAGAGAAGTACATGGGATTCAGGGGTGCAGTGGCTAATCCAGAGTAGGAGACGTACCAGCAGTTAGAACAGAGGGAGAGAAGTACATGGGATTCAGGGGTGCAGTGGCTAATCCAGAGTAGGAGACGTACCAGCAGTTAGAACAGAGGGAGAGAAGTACATGGGATTCAGGGGTGCAGTGGCTAATCCAGAGTAGGAGACGTACCAGCAGTTAGAACAGAGGGAGAGAAGTACATGGGATTCAGGGGTGCAGTGGCTAATCCAGAGTAGGAGACGTACCTGTGAATGAAAGCAGATGGATCAGGGCATGACAGCATGAAGGAGAATATACCATGGGTTATCATTGTGGTATATTTCAGGAGATACACTTAAAATATGTCACTTGAAATTGTCACATCTGACTAAACTCAAATCTGACCCACTCCATGCAACTTATACCATTCTAATGACCAATAAATGAAGCCAGGTGACACAGGGAGGGGAGGAAGGAGGTGGAGGAAAGTCAACAGCAGGGGACAATTAGCAGATTGCAGTTAATACAACATTTGACTACCAAAGATGAAGACAGAGGCAGGATAGATCAAAAGATGGGGCTAGGTGTGAGGAGCACAGATATGTCAATATGCAGTCAGAAAGGTTTTCAGAATGATACAGGAATTAAAGTCAGGGAAAAAGAAGCAACGTACCACTTAGGACAGAGGGAGAGAAGTACATGGGATTCAGGGGTGCAGTGGCTAATCCAGAGTAGGAGACGTACCAGCAGTTAGAACAGAGGGAGAGAAGTACATGGGATTCAGGGGTGCAGTGGCTAATCCAGAGTAGGAGACGTACCAGCAGTTAGAACAGAGGGAGAGAAGTACATGGGACTCGGGTGCAGTGGCTAATCCAGAGTAGGAGACGTACCTGTGAATGAAAGCAGATGGATCAGGGCATGACAGCATGAAGATAATATACCATGGGTTATCATTGTGGTATATTTCAGGAGATACACTTAAAATATGTCACTTGAAATTATGTCACATCTGACTAAAGTCAAATCTGACCCACTCCATGCAACTTATACCATTCTAATGACCAAGAAATTAAGCCAGGTGACACAGGGAGGGGAGGAAGGAGGTGGAGGAAAGTCCACAGCAGGGGACAATTAGCAGATTGCAGTTAATACAACATTTGACTACCAAAGATGAAGACAGAGGCAGGATAAGATCAAAAGATGGGGCTAGGTGTGAGGAGCACAGTGAGGTCAATATGCAGTCAGAAAGGTTTTCAGAATGATACAGGAATTAAAGTGAGGGAAAAAGAAGCAACGTACCACTTAGAACAGAGGGAGAGAAGTATATGGGATTCGGGGGTGCAGTGGCTAATCCAGAGTAGGAGACGTACCAGCAGTTAGAACAGAGGGAGAGAAGTACATGGGATTCAGGGGTGCAGTGGCTAATCCAGAGTAGGAGACGTACCAGCAGTTAGAACAGAGGGAGAGAAGTACATGGGATTCAGGGGTGCAGTGGCTAATCCAGAGTAGGAGACGTACCTGTGAATGAAAGCAGATGGATCAGGGCATGACAGCATGAAGGAGAATATACCATGGGTTATCATTGTGGTATATTTCAGGAGATACACTTAAAATATGTCACTTGAAATTATGTCACATCTGACTAAAGTCAAATCTGACCCGCTCCATGCAACTTATACCATTCTAATGACCAAGAAATGAAGCCAGGTGACACAGGGAGGGGAGGAAGGAGGTGGAGGAAAGTCCACAGCAGGGGACAATTAGCAGATTGCAGTTAATACAACATTTGACTACCATAGATGAAGACAGAGGCAGGATAGATCAAAAGATGGGGCTAGGTGTGAGGAGCACAGATATGTCAATATGCAGTCAGAAAGGTTTTCAGAATGATACAGGAATTAAAGTCAGGGAAAAAGAAGCAACGTACCACTTAGAACAGAGGGAGAGAAGTACATGGGATTCAGGGGTGCAGTGGCTAATCCAGAGTAGGAGACGTACCAGCAGTTAGAACAGAGGGAGAGAAGTACATGGGATTCAGGGGTGCAGTGGCTAATCCAGAGTAGGAGACGTACCAGCAGTTAGAACAGAGGGAGAGAAGTACATGGGATTCAGGGGTGCAGTGGCTAATCCAGAGTAGGAGACGTACCAGCAGTTAGAACAGAGGGAGAGAAGTACATGGGACTCGGGTGCAGTGGCTAATCCAGAGTAGGAGACGTACCTGTGAATGAAAGCAGATGGATCAGGGCATGACAGCATGAAGAGAATATACCATGGGTTATCATTGTGGTATATTTCAGGAGATACACTTAAAATTTGTCACTTGAAATTGTTACATCTGACTAAAGCCAAATCTGACCCACTCCATGCAACTTATACCATTCTAATGACCAAGAAATGAAGCCAGGTGACACTGGGAGGGGAGGAAGGAGGTGGAGGAAAGTCCACAGCAGGGGACAATTAGCAGATTGAAGTTAATACAACATTTGACTACCAAAGATGAAGACAGAGGCAGGATAAGATCAAAAGATGGGGCTAGGTGTGAGGAGCACAGATATGTCAATATGCAGTCAGAAAGGTTTTCAGAATGATACAGGAATTAAAGTCAGGGAAAAAGAAGCAACGTACCACTTAGAACAGAGGGAGAGAAGTACATGGGATTCAGGGGTGCAGTGGCTAATCCAGAGTAGTAGACGTACCAGCAGTTAGAACAGAGGGAGAGAAGTACATGGGATTCATGGGTGCAGTGGCTAATCCAGAGTAGGAGACGTACCAGCAGTTAGAACAGAGGGAGAGAAGTACATGGGATTCAGGGGTGCAGTGGCTAATCCAGAGTAGGAGACGTACCAGCAGTTAGAACAGAGGGAGAGAAGTACATGGGATTCAGGGGTGCAGTGGCTAATCCAGAGTAGGAGACGTACCTGTGAATGAAAGCAGATGGATCAGGGCATGACAGCATGAAGGAGAATATACCATGGGTTATCATTGTGGTATATTTCAGGAGATACACTTAAAATATGTCACTTGAAATTGTTACATCTGACTAAAGCCAAATCTGACCCACTCCATGCAACTTATACCATTCTAATGACCAAGAAATGAAGCCAGGTGACACAGGGAGGGGAGGAAGGAGGTGGAGGAAAGTCCACAGCAGGGGACAATTAGCAGATTGCAGTTAATACAACATTTGACTACCAAAGAAGAAGACAGAGGCAGGATAGATCAAAAGATGGGGCTAGGTGTGAGGAGCACAGATGTGTCAATATGCAGTCAGAAAGGTTTTCAGAATGATACAGGAATTAAAGTCAGGGAAAAAGAAGCAACGTACCACTTAGAACAGAGGGAGAGAAGTACATGGGATTCAGGGGTGCAGTGGCTAATCCAGAGTAGGAGACGTACCAGCAGTTAGAACAGAGGGAGAGAAGTACATGGGATTCAGGGGTGCAGTGGCTAATCCAGAGTAGGAGACGTACCTGTGAATGAAAGCAGATGGATCAGGGCATGGCAGCATGAAGGAGAATATACCATGGGTTATCATTGTGGTATATTTCAGGAGATACACTTAAAATATGTCACTTGAAATTATGTCACATCTGACTAAAGTCAAATCTGACCCACTCCATGCAAATTATACCATTCTAATGACCAAGAAATGAAGCCAGGTGACACAGGGAGGGGAGGAAGGAGGTGGAGGAAAGTCCACAGCAGGGGACAATTAGCAGATTGCAGTTAATACAACATTTGACTACCAAAGATGAAGGCAGAGGCAGGTTAAGATCAAAAGATGGGGCTAGGTGTGAGGAGCACAGATATGTCAATATGCAGTCAGAAAGGTTTTCAGAATGATACAGGAATTAAAGTGAGGGAAAAAGAAGCAACGTACCACTTAGAACAGAGGGAGAGAAGTACATGGGATTCAGGGGTGCAGTGGCTAATCCAGAGTAGGAGACGTACCAGCAGTTAGAACAGAGGGAGAGAAGTACATGGGATTCAGGGGTGCAGTGGCTAATCCAGAGTAGGAGACGTACCTGTGAATAAAAGCAGATGGATCAGGGCATGACAGCATGAAGGAGAATATACCATGGGTTATCATTGTGATATATTTCAGGAGATACACTTAAAATATGTCACTTGAAATTATGTCACATCTGACTAAAGTCAAATCTGACCCACTCCATGCAACTTATACCATTCTAAAGACCAATAAATGAAGCCAGGTGACACAGGGAGGGGAGGAAGGAGGTGGAGGAAAGTCCACAGCAGGTGACAATTAGCAGATTGCAGTTAATACAACATTTGACTACCAAAGATGAAGACAGAGGCAGGATAAGATCAAAAGATGGGGCTAGGTGTGAGGAGCACAGCTATGTCAATATGCAGTCAGAAAGGTTTTCAGAATGATACAGGAATTAAAGTCGGAAAAAGAAGCAACGTACCACTTAGAACAGAGGGAGAGAAGTACATGGGATTCAGGGGTGCAGTGGCTAATCCAGAGTAGGAGACGTACCAGCAGTTAGAACAGAGGGAGAGAAGTACATGGGATTCAGGGGTGCAGTGGCTAATCCAGAGTAGGAGACGTACCTGTGAATGAAAGCAGATGGATCAGGGCATGACAGCATGAAGGAGAATATACCATGGGTTATCATTGTGGTATATTTCAGGAGATACACTTAAAATATGTCACTTGAAATTATGTCACATCTGACTAAAGTCAAATCTGACCCACTCCATGCAACTTATACCATTCTAATGACCAAGAAATGAAGCCAGGTGACACAGGGAGGGGAGGAAGGAGGTGGAGGAAAGTCCACGGCAGGGGACAATTAGCAGATTGCAGTTAATACAACATTTGACTACCAAAGATGAAGGCAGAGGCAGGATAAGATCAAAAGATGGGTCTAGGTGTGAGGAGCACAGATATGTCAATATGCAGTCAGAAAGGTTTTCGAAATGATACAGGAATTAAAGTGAGGGAAAAAGAAGCAACGTACCACTTAGAACAGAGGGAGAGAAGTACATGGGATTCAGGGGTGCAGTGGCTAATCCAGAGTAGGAGACGTACCAGCAGTTAGAACAGAGGGAGAGCAGTACATGGGATTCAGGGGTGCAGTGGCTAATCCAGAGTAGGAGACGTACCATCAGTTAGAACAGAGGGAGAGAAGTACATGGGATTCAGGGGTGCAGTGGCTAATTCAGAGTAGGAGACGTACCAGCAGTTAGAACAGAGGGAGAGAAGTACATGGGATTCAGGGGTGCAGTGGCTAATCCAGAGTAGGAGACGTACCTGTGAATGAAAGCAGATGGATCAGGGCATGACAGCATGAAGGAGAATATACCATGGGTTATCATTGTGGTATATTTCAGGAGATACACTTAAAATATGTCACTTGAAATTATGTCACATCTGACTAAAGTCAAATCTGACCCACTCCATGCAACTTATACCATTCTAATGACCAAGGAATGAAGCCAGGTGACACAGGGAGGGGAGGAAGGAGGTGGAGGAAAGTCCACAGCAGGGGACAATTAGCAGATTGCAGTTAATACAACATTTGACTACCAAAGATGAAGACAGAGGCAGGATAAGATCAAAAGATGGGGCTAGGTGTGAGGAGCACAGATATGTCAATATGCAGTCAGAAAGGTTTTCAGAATGATAAAGGAATTAAAGTGAGGGAAAAAGAAGCAACGTACCACTTAGAACAGAGGGAGAGAAGTACATGGGATTCAGTGGCTAATCCAGAGTAGGAGACGTACCAGCAGTTAGAACAGAGGGAGAGAAGTACATGGGATTCAGGGGTGCAGTGGCTAATCCAGAGTAGGAGACGTACCAGCAGTTAGAACAGAGGGAGAGAAGTACATGGGATTCAGGGGTGCAGTGTCTAATCCAGAGTAGGAGACGTACCTGTGAATGAAAGCAGATGGATCAGGGCAGGACAGCATGAAGGAGAATATACCATGGGTTATCATTGTGGTATATTTCAGGAGATACACTTAAAATATGTCACTTGAAATTATGTCACATCTAACTAAAGTCCAATCTGACTCACTCCATGCAACTTATACCATTCTAATGACCAAGAAATGAAGCCAGGTGACACAGGGAGGGGAGGAAGGAGGTGGAGGAAAGTCCACAGCAGGGGACAATTAGCAGATTGCAGTTAATACAACATTTGACTACCAAAGATGAAGACAGAGGCAGGATAAGATCAAAAGATGGGGCTAGGTGTGAGGAGCACAGTGAGGTCAATATGCAGTCAGAAAGGTTTTCAGAATGATACAGGAATTAAAGTGAGGGAAAAAGAAGCAACGTACCACTTAGAACAGAGGGAGAGAAGTACATGGGATTCAGGGGTGCAGTGGCTAATCCAGAGTAGGAGACGTACCTGTGAATGAAAGCAGATGGATCAGGGCATGACAGCATGAAGGAGAATATACCATGGGTTATCATTGTGGTATATTTCAGCAGATACCCTTAAAATATGTCACTTGAAATTATGTCACATCTGACTAAAGTCAAATCTGACCCACTCCATGCAACTTATACCATTCTAATGACCAAGAAATGAAGCCAGGTGACACAGGGAGGGGAGGAAGGAGGTGGAGGAAAGTCCACAGCAGGGGACAATTAGCAGATTGCAGTTAATACAACATTTGACTACCAAAGATGAAGACAGAGGCAGGATAAGATCAAAAGATGGGGCTAGGTGTGAGGAGCACAGTGAGGTCAATATGCAGTCAGAAAGGTTTTCAGAATGATACAGGAATTAAAGTGAGGGAAAAAGAAGCAACGTACCACTTAGAACAGAGGGAGAGAAGTACATGGGATTCAGGGGTGCAGTGGCTAATCCAGAGTAGGAGACGTACCTGTGAATGAAAGCAGATGGATCAGGGCATGACAGCATGAAGGAGAATATACCATGGGTTATCATTGTGGTATATTTCAGGAGATACACTTAAAATATGTCACTTGAAATTATGTCACATCTGACTAAAGTCAAATCTGACCCACTGCATGCAACTTATACCATTCTAATGACCAAGAAATGAAGCCAGGTGACACAGGGAGGGGAGGAAGGAGGTGGAGGAAAGTCCACAGCAGGGGACAATTAGCAGATTGCAGTTAATACAACATTTGACTACCAAAGATGAAGACAGAGGCAGGATAAGATCAAAAGATGGGGCTAGGTGTGAGGAGCACAAATATGTCAATATGCAGTCAGAAAGGTTTTCAGAATGATACAGGAATTAAAGTGAGGGAAAAAGAAGCAACGTACCACTTAGAACAAAGGGAGAGAAGTACATGGGATTCAGGGGTGCAGTGGCTAATCCAGAGTAGGAGACGTACCAGCAGTTAGAACAGAGGGAGAGAAGTACATGGGATTCAGGGGTGCAGTGGCTAATTCAGAGTAGGAGACGTACCAGCAGTTAGAACAGAGGGAGAGAAGTACATGGGATTCAGGGGTGCAGTGGCTAATCCAGAGTAGGAGACGTACCTGTGAATGAAAGCAGATGGATCAGGGCATGACAGCATGAAGGAGAATATACCATGGGTTATCATTGTGATATATTTCAGGAGATACACTTAAAATATGTCACTTGAAATTATGTCACATCTGACTAAAGTCAAATCTGACCCACTCCATGCAACTTATACCATTCTAAAGACCAATAAATGAAGCCAGGTGACACAGGGAGGGGAGGAAGGAGGTGGAGGAAAGTCCACAGCAGGTGACAATTAGCAGATTGCAGTTAATACAACATTTGACTACCAAAGATGAATACAGAGGCAGGATAAGATCAAAAGATGGGGCTAGGTGTGAGGAGCACAGCTATGTCAATATGCAGTCAGAAAGGTTTTCAGAATGATACAGGAATTAAAGTCAGGGAAAAAGAAGCAACGTACCACTTAGAACAGAGGGAGAGAAGTACATGGGATTCAGGGGTGCAGTGGCTAATCCAGAGTAGGAGACGTACCAGCAGTTAGAACAGAGGGAGAGAAGTACATGGGATTCAGGGGTGCAGTGGCTAATCCAGAGTAGGAGACGTACCAGCAGTTAGAACAGAGGGAGAGAAGTACATGGGATTCAGGGGTGCAGTGGCTAATCCAGAGTAGGAGACGTATCTGTGAATGAAAGCAGATGGATCAGGGCATGACAGCACAAAGGAGAATATACCATGGGTTATCATTGTGGTATATTTCAGGAGATACACTTAAAATATGTCACTTGAAATTGTCACATCTGACTAAACTCAAATCTGACCCACTCCATGCAACTTATACCATTCTAATGACCAATAAATGAAGCCAGGTGACACAGGGAGGGGAGGAAGGAGGTGGAGGAAAGTCAACAGCAGGGGACAATTAGCAGATTGCAGTTAATACAACATTTGACTACCAAAGATGAAGACAGAGGCAGGATAGATCACAAGATGGGGCTAGGTGTGAGGAGCACAGATATGTCAATATGCAGTCAGAAAGGTTTTCAGAATGATACAGGAATTAAAGTCAGGGAAAAAGAAGCAACGTACCACTTAGGACAGAGGGAGAAAAGTACATGGGATTCAGGGGTGCAGTGGCTAATCCAGAGTAGTAGACGTACCAGCAGTTAGAACAGAGGGAGAGAAGTACATGGGATTCAGGGGTGCAGTGGCTAATCCAGAGTAGGAGACGTACCAGCAGTTAGAACAGAGGGAGAGAAGTACATGGGATTCAGGGGTGCAGTGGCTAATCCTGAGTAGGAGACGTACCAGCAGTTAGAACAGAGGGAGAGAAGTACATGGGACTCGGGTGCAGTGGCTAATCCAGAGTAGGAGACGTACCTGTGAATGAAAGCAGATGGATCAGGGCATGACAGCATGAAGAGAATATACCATGGGTTATCATTGTGGTATATTTCAGGAGATACACTTAAAATATGTCACTTGAAATTATGTCACATCTGACTAAAGTCAAATCTGACCCACTCCATGCAACTTATACCATTCTAAAGACCAATAAATGAAGCCAGGTGACACAGGGAGGGGAGGAAGGAGGTGGAGGAAAGTCCACAGCAGGTGACAATTAGCAGATTGCAGTTAATACAACATTTGACTACCAAAGATGAATACAGAGGCAGGATAAGATCAAAAGATGGGGCTAGGTGTGAGGAGCACAGCTATGTCAATATGCAGTCAGAAAGGTTTTCAGAATGATACAGGAATTAAAGTCAGGGAAAAAGAAGCAACGTACCACTTAGAACAGAGGGAGAGAAGTACATGGGATTCAGGGGTGCAGTGGCTAATCCAGAGTAGGAGACGTACCAGCAGTTAGAACAGAGGGAGAGAAGTACATGGGATTCAGGGGTGCAGTGGCTAATCCAGAGTAGGAGACGTACCAGCAGTTAGAACAGAGGGAGAGAAGTACATGGGATTCAGGGGTGCAGTGGCTAATCCAGAGTAGGAGACGTACCAGCAGTTAGAACAGAGGGAGAGAAGTACATGGGACTCGGGTGCAGTGGCTAATCCAGAGTAGGAGACGTACCTGTGAATGAAAGCAGATGGATCAGGGCATGACAGCATGAAGGAGAATATACCATGGGTTATCATTGTGGTATATTTCAGGAGATACACTTAAAATATGTCACTTGAAATTATGTCACATCTGACTAAAGTCAAATCTGACCCACTCCATGCAACTTATACCATTCTAATGACCAAGAAATGAAGCCAGGTGACACAGGGAGGGGAGGAAGGAGGTGGAGGAAAGTCAACAGCAGGGGACAATTGGCAGATTGCAGTTAATACAACATTTGACTACCAAAGATGAAGACAGAGGCAGGATAGATCAAAAGATGGGGCTAGGTGTGAGGAGCACAGATATGTCAATATGCAGTCGGAAAGGTTTTCAGAATGATACAGGAATTCAAGTCAGGGAAAAAGAAGCAACGTACCACTTAGAACAGAGGGAGAGAAGTACATGGGATTCAGGGGTGCAGTGGCTAATCCAGAGTAGGAGACGTACCAGCAGTTAGAACAGAGGGAGAGAAGTACATGGGATTCAGGGGTGCAGTGGCTAATCCAGAGTAGGAGACGTACCTGTGAATGAAAGCAGATAGATCAGGGCATGACAGCATGAAGGAGAATATACCATGGGTTATCATTGTGGTATATTTCAGGAGATACACTTAAAATATGTCACTTGAAATTATGTCACATCTGACTAAAGTCAAATCTGACCCACTCCATGCAACTTATACCATTCTAATGACCAATAAATGAAGCCAGGTGACACAGGGAGGGGAGGAAGGAGGTGGAGGAAAGTCCACAGCAGGGGACAATTAGCAGATTGCAGTTAATACAACATTTGACTACCAAAGATGAAGACAGAGGCAGGATAGATCAAAAGATGGGGCTAGGTGTGAGGAGCACAGATATGTCAATATGCAGTCAGAAAGGTTTTCAGAATGATACAGGAATTTAAGTGAGGGAAAAAGAAGCAACGTACCACTTAGAACAGAGGGAGAGAAGTACATGGGATTCAGGGGTGCAGTGGCTAATCCAGAGTAGGAGACATACCAGCAGTTAGAACAGAGGGAAAGAAGTACATGGGATTCAGGGGTGCAGTGGCTAATTCAGAGTAGGAGACGTACCAGCAGTTAGAACAGAGGGAGAGAAGTACATGGGATTCAGGGGTGCAGTGGCTAATCCTGAGTAGGAGACGTACCAGCAGTTAGAACAGAGGGAGAGAAGTACATGGGACTCGGGTGCAGTGGCTAATCCAGAGTAGGAGACGTACCTGTGAATGAAAGCAGATGGATCAGGGCATGACAGCATGAAGAGAATATACCATGGGTTATCATTGTGGTATATTTCAGGAGATACACTTAAAATATGTCACTTGAAATTATGTCACATCTGACTAAAGTCAAATCTGACCCACTCCATGCAACTTATACCATTCTAATTACCAAGAAATGAAGCCAGGTGACACAGGGAGGGGAGGAAGGAGGTGGAGGTAAGTCCACAGCAGGGGACAATTAGCAGATTGCAGTTAATACAACATTTGACTACCAAAGATGAAGACAGAGGCAGGATAGGATCAAAAGATGGGGCTAGGTGTGAGGAGCACAGATATGTCAATATGCAGTCAGAAAGGTTTTCAGAATGATACAGGAATTTATGTCAGGGAAAAAGAAGCAACAAACCACTTAGAACAGAGGGAGAGAAGTACATGGGATTCAGGGGTGCAGTGGCTAATCCAGAGTAGGAGACGTACCAGCAGTTAGAACAGAGGGAGAGAAGTACATGGGATTCAGGGGTGCAGTGGCTAATCCAGAGTAGGAGACGTACCTGTGAATGAAAGCAGATGGATCAGGGCATGACAGCATGAAGGAGAATATACCATGGGTTATCATTGTGGTATATTTCAGGAAATACACTTAAAATATGTAACTTGAAATTATGTCACATCTGACTAAAGTCAAATCTGACCCACTCCATGCAACTTATACCATTCTAAAGACCAATAAATGAAGCCAGGTGACACAGGGAGGGGAGGAAGGAGGTGGAGGAAAGTCCACAGCAGGTGACAATTAGCAGATTGCAGTTAATACAACATTTGACTACCAAAGATGAATACAGAGGCAGGATAAGATCAAAAGATGGGGCTAGGTGTGAGGAGCACAGCTATGTCAATATGCAGTCAGAAAGGTTTTCAGAATGATACAGGAATTAAAGTCAGGGAAAAAGAAGCAACGTACCACTTAGAACAGAGGGAGAGAAGTACATGGGATTCAGGGGTGCAGTGGCTAATCCAGAGTAGGAGACGTACCAGCAGTTAGAACAGAGGGAGAGAAGTACATGGGATTCAGGGGTGCAGTGGCTAATCCAGAGTAGGAGACGTACCAGCAGTTAGAACAGAGGGAGAGAAGTACATGGGACTCGGGTGCAGTGGCTAATCCAGAGTAGGAGACGTACCTGTGAATGAAAGCAGATGGATCAGGGCATGACAGCATGAAGGAGAATATACCATGGGTTATCATTGTGGTATATTCCAGGAGATACACTTAAAATATGTCACTTGAAATTATGTCACATCTGACTAAAGTCAAATCTGACCCACTCCATGCAACTTATACCATTCTAATGACCAAGAAATGAAGCCAGGTGACACAGGGAGGGGAGGAAGGAGGTGGAGGAAAGTCCACAGCAGGGGACAATTAGCAGATTGCAGTTAATACAACATTTGACTACCAAAGATGAAGACAGAGGCAGGATAAGATCAAAAGATGGGGCTAGGTGTGAGGAGCACAGATATGTCAATATGCAGTCAGAAAGGTTTTCAGAATGATACAGGAATTAAAGTGAGGGAAAAAGAAGCAACGTACCACTTAGAACAGAGGGAGAGAAGTACATGGGATTCAGTGGCTAATCCAGAGTAGGAGACGTACCAGCAGTTAGAACAGAGGGAGAGAAGTACATGGGATTCAGGGGTGCAGTGGCTAATCCAGAGTAGGAGACGTACCTGTGAATGAAAACAGATGGATCAGGGCATGACAGCATGAAGGAGAATATACCATGGGTTATCATTGTGATATATTTCAGGAGATACACTTAAAATATGTCACTTGAAATTATGTCACATCTGACTAAAGTCAAATCTGACCCACTCCATGCAACTTATACCATTCTAAAGACCAATAAATGAAGCCAGGTGACACAGGGAGGGGAGGAAGGAGGTGGAGGAAAGTCCACAGCAGGTGACAATTAGCAGATTGCAGTTAATACAACATTTGACTACCAAAGATGAAGACAGAGGCAGGATAAGATCAAAAGATGGGGCTAGGTGTGAGGAGCACAGCTATGTCAATATGCAGTCAGAAAGGTTTTCAGAATGATACAGGAATTAAAGTCAGGGAAAAAGAAGCAACGTACCACTTAGAACAGAGGGAGAGAAGTACATGGGATTCAGGGGTGCAGTGGCTAATCCAGAGTAGGAGACGTACCAGCAGTTAGAACAGAGGGAGAGAAGTACATGGGACTCGGGTGCAGTGGCTAATCCAGAGTAGGAGACGTACCTGTGAATGAAAGCAGATGGATCAGGGCATGACAGCATGAAGGAGAATATACCATGGGTTATCATTGTGGTATATTTCAGGAGATACACTTAAAATATGTCACTTGAAATTATGTCACATCTGACTAAAGTCAAATCTGACCCACTCCATGCAACTTATACCATTCTAATGACCAAGAAATGAAGCCAGGTGACACAGGGAGGGGAGGAAGGAGGTGGAAGAAAGTCCACAGCAGGGGACAATTAGCAGATTGCAGTTAATACAACATTTGACTACCAAGGATGAAGACAGAGGCAGGATAAGATCAAAAGATGGGGCTAGGTGTGAGGAGCACAGATATGTCAATATGCAGTCAGAAAGGTTTTCAGAATGATACAGGAATTTATGTCAGGGAAAAAGAAGCAACAAACCACTTAGAACAGAGGGAGAGAAGTACATGGGATTCAGGGGTGCAGTGGCTAATCCAGAGTAGGAGACGTACCAGCAGTTAGAACAGAGGGAGAGAAGTACATGGGATTCAGGGGTGCAGTGGCTAATCCAGAGTAGGAGACGTACCTGTGAATGAAAGCAGATAGATCAGGGCATGACAGCATGAAGGAGAATATACCATGGGTTATCATTGTGGTATATTTCAGGAGATACACTTAAAATATGTCACTTGAAATTATGTCACATCTGACTAAAGTCAAATCTGACCCACTCCATGCAACTTATACCATTCTAATGACCAATAAATGAAGCCAGGTGACACAGGGAGGGGAGGAAGGAGGTGGAGGAAAGTCCACAGCAGGGGACAATTAGCAGATTGCAGTTAATACAACATTTGACTACCAAAGATGAAGACAGAGGCAGGATAGATCAAAAGATGGGGCTAGGTGTGAGGAGCACAGATATGTCAATATGCAGTCAGAAAGGTTTTCAGAATGATACAGGAATTTAAGTGAGGGAAAAAGAAGCAACGTACCACTTAGAACAGAGGGAGAGAAGTACATGGGATTCAGGGGTGCAGTGGCTAATCCAGAGTAGGAGACATACCAGCAGTTAGAACAGAGGGAAAGAAGTACATGGGATTCAGGGGTGCAGTGGCTAATTCAGAGTAGGAGACGTACCAGCAGTTAGAACAGAGGGAGAGAAGTACATGGGATTCAGGGGTGCAGTGGCTAATCCTGAGTAGGAGACGTACCAGCAGTTAGAACAGAGGGAGAGAAGTACATGGGATTCAGGGGTGCAGTGGCTAATCCAGAGTAGGAGACGTACCTGTGAATGAAAGCAGATGGATCAGGGCATGACAGCATGAAGGAGAATATACCATGGGTTATCATTGTGGTATATTTCAGGAAATACACTTAAAATATGTCACTTGAAATTATGTCACATCTGACTAAAGTCAAATCTGACCCACTCCATGCAACTTATACCATTCTAATGACCAAGAAATGAAGCCAGGTGACACAGGGAGGGGAGGAAGGAGGTGGAGGAAAGTCCACAGCAGGGGACAATTAGCAGATTGCAGTTAATACAACATTTGACTACCAAAGATGAAGACAGAGGCAGGATAAGATCAAAAGATGGGGCTAGGTGTGAGGAGCACAGATATGTCAATATGCAGTCAGAAAGGTTTTCAGAATGATACAGGAATGTTGTGAATTTGCTTTTTGCTCCCTCTAGTGGTTACTAGTTTTTTGACTCTGGTTTTTCTGTCATTCCTTTTATCCGCACCTGGGTCGTTAGTTAGGGGTGTTGCTATATAAGCTCCCTGGACCTTCAGTTCAATGCCTGGCAACGTAGTTATCAGAGCTAGTCTGCTGTGCTCTTGTCTACTGATCCTGGTTCCAGTTATATCAGCTAAGTCTGCCTTTTGCTTTTTGCTATTTGTTTTGGTTTTGTATTTTTGTCCAGCTTGTTCCAAATCTATATCCTGACCTTTGCTGGAAGCTCTAGGGAGCTGGTGTTCTCCCCCCGGACCGTTAGACGGTTTGGGGGTTCTTGAATTTCCAGTGTGGATTTTGATAGGGTTTTTGTTGACCATATAAGTTACCTTTCTTTATTCTGCTATCAGTAAGCGGGCCTCTCTGTGCTAAACCTGATTCATTTCTGTGTTTGTCATTTCCTCTTACCTCACCGTCATTATTTGTGGGGGGCTTCTATCCAGCTTTGGGGTCCCCTTCTCTGGAGGCAAGAAAGGTCTTTGTTTTCCTCTACTAGGGGTAGCTAGATTCTCCGGCTGGCGCGTGTCATCTAGAATCAACGCAGGAATGATCCCCGGCTACTTCTAGTGTTGGCGTTAGGAGTAGATATATGGTCAACCCAGTTACCACTGCCCTATGAGCTGGATTTTTGTATTCTGCAGACTTCCACGTTCCTCTGAGACCCTCGCCATTGGGGTCATAACACAGGAATTAAAGTGAGGGAAAAAGAAGCAACGTACCACTTAGAACAGAGGGAGAGAAGTACATGGGATTCAGTGGCTAATCCAGAGTAGGAGACGTACCAGCAGTTAGAACAGAGGGAGAGAAGTACATGGGATTCAGGGGTGCAGTGGCTAATCCAGAGTAGGAGACGTACCTGTGAATGAAAACAGATGGATCAGGGCATGACAGCATGAAGGAGAATATACCATGGGTTATCATTGTGATATATTTCAGGAGATACACTTAAAATATGTCACTTGAAATTATGTCACATCTGACTAAAGTCAAATCTGACCCACTCCATGCAACTTATACCATTCTAAAGACCAATAAATGAAGCCAGGTGACACAGGGAGGGGAGGAAGGAGGTGGAGGAAAGTCCACAGCAGGTGACAATTAGCAGATTGCAGTTAATACAACATTTGACTACCAAAGATGAAGACAGAGGCAGGATAAGATCAAAAGATGGGGCTAGGTGTGAGGAGCACAGCTATGTCAATATGCAGTCAGAAAGGTTTTCAGAATGATACAGGAATTAAAGTCAGGGAAAAAGAAGCAACGTACCACTTAGAACAGAGGGAGAGAAGTACATGGGATTCAGGGGTGCAGTGGCTAATCCAGAGTAGGAGACGTACCAGCAGTTAGAACAGAGGGAGAGAAGTACATGGGATTCAGGGGTGCAGTGGCTAATCCAGAGTAGGAGACGTACCAGCAGTTAGAACAGAGGGAGAGAAGTACATGGGATTCAGGGGTGCAGTGGCTAATCCAGAGTAGGAGACGTACCAGCAGTTAGAACAGAGGGAGAGAAGTACATGGGATTCAGGGGTGCAGTGGCTAATCCAGAGTAGGAGACGTACCTGTGAATGAAAGCAGATGGATCAGGGCATGACAGCATGAAGGAGAATATACCATGGGTTATCATTGTGGTATATTTCAGGAGATACACTTAAAATATGTCACTTGAAATTATGTCACATCTGACTACAGTCAAATCTGACCCACTCCATGCAACTTATACCATTCTAATGACCATAAAATGAAGCCAGGTGACACAGGGAGGGGAGGAAGGAGGTGGAGGAAAGTCCACAGCAGGGGACAATTAGCAGATTGCAGTTAATACAACATTTGACTACCAAAGATGAAGACAGAGGCAGGATAAGATCAAAAGATGGGGCTAGGTGTGAGGAGCACAGATATGTCAATATGCAGTCAGAAAGGTTTTCAGAATGATACAGGAATTAAAGTCAGGGAAAAAGAAGCAACGTACCACTTAGAACAGAGGGAGAGAAGTACATGGGATTCAGGGGTGCAGTGGCTAATCCAGAGTAGGAGACGTACCAGCAGTTAGAACAGAGGGAGAGAAGTACATGGGATTCAGGGGTGCAGTGGCTAATCCAGAGTAGGAGACGTACCAGCAGTTAGAACAGAGGGAGAGAAGTACATGGGATTCAGGGGTGCAGTGGCTAATCCAGAGTAGGAGACGTACCAGCAGTTAGAACAGAGGGAGAGAAGTACATGGGATTCAGGGGTGCAGTGGCTAATCCAGAGTAGGAGACGTACCTGTGAATGAAAGCAGATGGATCAGGGCATGACAGCATGAAGGAGAATATACCATGGGTTATCATTGTGGTATATTTCAGGAGATACACTTAAAATATGTCACTTGAAATTATGTCACATCTGACTACAGTCAAATCTGACCCACTCCATGCAACTTATACCATTCTAATGACCATAAAATGAAGCCAGGTGACACAGGGAGGGGAGGAAGGAGGTGGAGGAAAGTCCACAGCAGGGGACAATTAGCAGATTGCAGTTAATACAACATTTGACTACCAAAGATGAAGACAGAGGCAGGATAAGATCAAAAGATGGGGCTAGGTGTGAGGAGCACAGATATGTCAATATGCAGTCAGAAAGGTTTTCAGAATGATACAGGAATTAAAGTGAGGGAAAAAGAAGCAACGTACCACTTAGAACAGAGGGAGAGAAGTACATGGGATTCAGTGGCTAATCCAGAGTAGGAGACGTACCAGCAGTTAGAACAGAGGGAGAGAAGTACATGGGATTCAGGGGTGCAGTGGCTAATCCAGAGTAGGAGACGTACCTGTGAATGAAAGCAGATGGATCAGGGCATGACAGCATGAAGGAGAATATACCATGGGTTATCATTGTGGTATATTTCAGGAGATACACTTAAAATATGTCACTTGAAATTATGTCACATCTGACTAAAGTCAAATCTGACCCACTCCATGCAACTTATACCATTCTAATGACCAAGAAATGAAGCCAGGTGACACAGGGAGGGGAGGAAGGAGGTGGAGGAAAGTCCACAGCAGGGGACAATTAGCAGATTGCAGTTAATACAACATTTGACTACCAAAGATGAAGACAGAGGCAGGATAAGATCAAAAGATGGGGCTAGGTGTGAGGAGCACAGTGAGGTCAATATGGAGTCAGAAAGGTTTTCAGAATGATACAGGAATTAAAGTCAGGGGAAAAAAAGCAACGTACTACTTAGAACAGAGGGAGAGAAGTACATGGGATTCAGGGGTGCAGTGGCTAATCCAGAGTAGGAGACGTACCAGCAGTTAGAACAGAGGGAGAGAAGTACATGGGATTCAGGGGTGCAGTGGCTAATCCAGAGTAGGAGACGTACCTGTGAATGAAAGCAGATGGATCAGGGCATGACAGCATGAAGGAGAATATACCATGGGTTATCATTGTGGTATATTTCAGGAGATACACTTAAAATATGTCACTTGAAATTATGTCACATCTGACTAAAGTCAAATCTGACCCACTCCATGCAACTTATACCATTCTAATGACCAAGAAATGAAGCCAGGTGACACAGGGAGGGGAGGAAGGAGGTGGAGGAAAGTCCACAGCAGGGGACAATTAGCAGATTGCAGTTAATACAACATTTGACTACCAAAGATGAAGACAGAGGCAGGATAAGATCAAAAGATGGGGCTAGGTGTGAGGAGCACAGATATGTCAATATGCAGTCAGAAAGGTTTTCAGAATGATACAGGAATTAAAGTGAGGGAAAAAGAAGCAACGTACCACTTAGAACAGAGGGAGAGAAGTACATGGGATTCAGGGGTGCAGTGGCTAATCCAGAGTAGGAGACGTACCTGTGAATGAAAGCAGATGGATCAGGGCATGACAGCATGAAGGAGAATATACCATGGGTTATCATTGTGGTATATTTCAGGAGATACACTTAAAATATGTCACTTGAAATTATGTCACATCTGACTAAAGTCAAATCTGACCCACTCCATGCAACTTATACCATTCTAATGACCAAGAAATGAAGCCAGGTGACACAGGGAGGGGAGGAAGGAGGTGGAGGAAAGTCCACGGCAGGGGACAATTAGCAGATTGCAGTTAATACAACATTTGACTACCAAAGATGAAGGCAGAGGCAGGATAAGATCAAAAGATGGGGCTAGGTGTGAGGAGCACAGATATGTCAATATGCAGTCAGAAAGGTTTTCGAAATGATACAGGAATTAAAGTGAGGGAAAAAGAAGCAACGTACCACTTAGAACAGAGGGAGAGAAGTACATGGGATTCAGGGGTGCAGTGGCTAATCCAGAGTAGGAGACGTACCAGCAGTTAGAACAGAGGGAGAGAAGTACATGGGATTCAGGGGTGCAGTGGCTAATCCAGAGTAGGAGACGTACCAGCAGTTAGAACAGAGGGAGAGAAGTACATGGGACTCAGGGGTGCAGTGGCTAATCCAGAGTAGGAGACGTACCTGTGAATGAAAGCAGATGGATCAGGGCATGACAGCATGAAGGAGAATATACCATGGGTTATCATTGTGATATATTTCAGAAGATACACTTAAAATATGTCACTTGAAATTGTTACATCTGACTAAAGCCAAATCTGACCCACTCCATGCAACTTATACCATTCTAATGACCAAGAAATGAAGCCAGGTGATACAGGGAGGGGAGGAAGGAGGTGGAGGAAAGTCCACAGCAGGGGACAATTAGCAGATTGCAGTTAATACAACATTTGACTACCAAAGATGAAGACAGAGGCAGGATAGATCAAAAGATGGGGCTAGGTGTGAGGAGCACAGATATGTCAATATGCAGTCAGAAAGGTTTTCAGAATGATACAGGAATTAAAGTCAGGGAAAAAGAAGCAACGTACCACTTAGGACAGAGGGAGAGAAGTACATGGGATTCAGGGGTGCAGTGGCTAATCCAGAGTAGGAGACGTACCAGCAGTTAGAACAGAGGGAGAGAAGTACATGGGATTCAGGGGTGCAGTGGCTAATCCAGAGTAGGAGACGTACCAGCAGTTAGAACAGAGGGAGAGAAGTACATGGGATTCAGGGGTGCAGTGGCTAATCCAGAGTAGGAGACGTACCAGCAGTTAGAACAGAGGGAGAGAAGTACATGGGACTCGGGTGCAGTGGCTAATCCAGAGTAGGAGACGTACCTGTGAATGAAAGCAGATGGATCAGGGCATGACAGCATGAAGGAGAATATACCATGGGTTATCATTGTGGTATATTTCAGGAGATACACTTAAAATATGTCACTTGAAATTGTCACATCTGACTAAACTCAAATCTGACCCACTCCATGCAACTTATACCATTCTAATGACCAATAAATGAAGCCAGGTGACACAGGGAGGGGAGGAAGGAGGTGGAGGAAAGTCAACAGCAGGGGACAATTAGCAGATTGCAGTTAATACAACATTTGACTACCAAAGATGAAGACAGAGGCAGGATAGATCAAAAGATGGGGCTAGGTGTGAGGAGCACAGATATGTCAATATGCAGTCAGAAAGGTTTTCAGAATGATACAGGAATTAAAGTGAGGGAAAAAGAAGCAACGTACCACTTAGGACAGAGGGAGAGAAGTACATGGGATTCAGGGGTGCAGTGGCTAATCCAGAGTAGGAGACGCACCAGCAGTTAGAACAGAGGGAGAGAAGTACATGGGATTCAGGGGTGCAGTGGCTAATCCAGAGTAGGAGACGTACCAGCAGTTAGAACAGAGGGAGAGAAGTACATGGGACTCGGGTGCAGTGGCTAATCCAGAGTAGGAGACGTACCTGTGAATGAAAGCAGATGGATCAGGGCATGACAGCATGAAGATAATATACCATGGGTTATCATTGTGGTATATTTCAGGAGATACACTTAAAATATGTCACTTGAAATTATGTCACATCTGACTAAAGTCAAATCTGACCCACTCCATGCAACTTATACCATTCTAATGACCAAGAAATGAAGCCAGGTGACACAGGGAGGGGAGGAAGGAGGTGGAGGAAAGTCCACAGCAGGGGACAATTAGCAGATTGCAGTTAATACAACATTTGACTACCAAAGATGAAGACAGAGGCAGGATAAGATCAAAAGATGGGGCTAGGTGTGAGGAGCACAGTGAGGTCAATATGCAGTCAGAAAGGTTTTCAGAATGATACAGGAATTAAAGTGAGGGAAAAAGAAGCAACGTACCACTTAGAACAGAGGGAGAGAAGTATATGGGATTCGGGGGTGCAGTGGCTAATCCAGAGTAGGAGACGTACCAGCAGTTAGAACAGAGGGAGAGAAGTACATGGGATTCAGGGGTGCAGTGGCTAATCCAGAGTAGGAGACGTACCAGCAGTTAGAACAGAGGGAGAGAAGTACATGGGATTCAGGGGTGCAGTGGCTAATCCAGAGTAGGAGACGTACCAGCAGTTAGAACAGAGGGAGAGAAGTACATGGGATTCAGGGGTGCAGTGGCTAATCCAGAGTAGGAGACGTACCAGCAGTTAGAACAGAGGGAGAGAAGTACATGGGATTCAGGGGTGCAGTGGCTAATCCAGAGTAGGAGACGTACCTGTGAATGAAAGCAGATGGATCAGGGCATGACAGCATGAAGGAGAATATACCATGGGTTATCATTGTGGTATATTTCAGGAGATACACTTAAAATATGTCACTTGAAATTGTCACATCTGACTAAACTCAAATCTGACCCACTCCATGCAACTTATACCATTCTAATGACCAATAAATGAAGCCAGGTGACACAGGGAGGGGAGGAAGGAGGTGGAGGAAAGTCAACAGCAGGGGACAATTAGCAGATTGCAGTTAATACAACATTTGACTACCAAAGATGAAGACAGAGGCAGGATAGATCAAAAGATGGGGCTAGGTGTGAGGAGCACAGATATGTCAATATGCAGTCAGAAAGGTTTTCAGAATGATACAGGAATTAAAGTCAGGGAAAAAGAAGCAACGTACCACTTAGGACAGAGGGAGAGAAGTACATGGGATTCAGGGGTGCAGTGGCTAATCCAGAGTAGGAGACGTACCAGCAGTTAGAACAGAGGGAGAGAAGTACATGGGATTCAGGGGTGCAGTGGCTAATCCAGAGTAGGAGACGTACCAGCAGTTAGAACAGAGGGAGAGAAGTACATGGGACTCGGGTGCAGTGGCTAATCCAGAGTAGGAGACGTACCTGTGAATGAAAGCAGATGGATCAGGGCATGACAGCATGAAGATAATATACCATGGGTTATCATTGTGGTATATTTCAGGAGATACACTTAAAATATGTCACTTGAAATTATGTCACATCTGACTAAAGTCAAATCTGACCCACTCCATGCAACTTATACCATTCTAATGACCAAGAAATGAAGCCAGGTGACACAGGGAGGGGAGGAAGGAGGTGGAGGAAAGTCCACAGCAGGGGACAATTAGCAGATTGCAGTTAATACAACATTTGACTACCAAAGATGAAGACAGAGGCAGGATAAGATCAAAAGATGGGGCTAGGTGTGAGGAGCACAGTGAGGTCAATATGCAGTCAGAAAGGTTTTCAGAATGATACAGGAATTAAAGTGAGGGAAAAAGAAGCAACGTACCACTTAGAACAGAGGGAGAGAAGTATATGGGATTCGGGGGTGCAGTGGCTAATCCAGAGTAGGAGACGTACCAGCAGTTAGAACAGAGGGAGAGAAGTACATGGGATTCAGGGGTGCAGTGGCTAATCCAGAGTAGGAGACGTACCAGCAGTTAGAACAGAGGGAGAGAAGTACATGGGATTCAGGGGTGCAGTGGCTAATCCAGAGTAGGAGACGTACCTGTGAATGAAAGCAGATGGATCAGGGCATGACAGCATGAAGGAGAATATACCATGGGTTATCATTGTGGTATATTTCAGGAGATACACTTAAAATATGTCACTTGAAATTATGTCACATCTGACTAAAGTCAAATCTGACCCGCTCCATGCAACTTATACCATTCTAATGACCAAGAAATGAAGCCAGGTGACACAGGGAGGGGAGGAAGGAGGTGGAGGAAAGTCCACAGCAGGGGACAATTAGCAGATTGCAGTTAATACAACATTTGACTACCATAGATGAAGACAGAGGCAGGATAGATCAAAAGATGGGGCTAGGTGTGAGGAGCACAGATATGTCAATATGCAGTCAGAAAGGTTTTCAGAATGATACAGGAATTAAAGTCAGGGAAAAAGAAGCAACGTACCACTTAGAACAGAGGGAGAGAAGTACATGGGATTCAGGGGTGCAGTGGCTAATCCAGAGTAGGAGACGTACCAGCAGTTAGAACAGAGGGAGAGAAGTACATGGGATTCAGGGGTGCAGTGGCTAATCCAGAGTAGGAGACGTACCAGCAGTTAGAACAGAGGGAGAGAAGTACATGGGATTCAGGGGTGCAGTGGCTAATCCAGAGTAGGAGACGTACCAGCAGTTAGAACAGAGGGAGAGAAGTACATGGGACTCGGGTGCAGTGGCTAATCCAGAGTAGGAGACGTACCTGTGAATGAAAGCAGATGGATCAGGGCATGACAGCATGAAGAGAATATACCATGGGTTATCATTGTGGTATATTTCAGGAGATACACTTAAAATATGTCACTTGAAATTGTTACATCTGACTAAAGCCAAATCTGACCCACTCCATGCAACTTATACCATTCTAATGACCAAGAAATGAAGCCAGGTGACACTGGGAGGGGAGGAAGGAGGTGGAGGAAAGTCCACAGCAGGGGACAATTAGCAGATTGAAGTTAATACAACATTTGACTACCAAAGATGAAGACAGAGGCAGGATAAGATCAAAAGATGGGGCTAGGTGTGAGGAGCACAGATATGTCAATATGCAGTCAGAAAGGTTTTCAGAATGATACAGGAATTAAAGTCAGGGAAAAAGAAGCAACGTACCACTTAGAACAGAGGGAGAGAAGTACATGGGATTCAGGGGTGCAGTGGCTAATCCAGAGTAGTAGACGTACCAGCAGTTAGAACAGAGGGAGAGAAGTACATGGGATTCATGGGTGCAGTGGCTAATCCAGAGTAGGAGACGTACCAGCAGTTAGAACAGAGGGAGAGAAGTACATGGGATTCAGGGGTGCAGTGGCTAATCCAGAGTAGGAGACGTACCAGCAGTTAGAACAGAGGGAGAGAAGTACATGGGATTCAGGGGTGCAGTGGCTAATCCAGAGTAGGAGACGTACCTGTGAATGAAAGCAGATGGATCAGGGCATGACAGCATGAAGGAGAATATACCATGGGTTATCATTGTGGTATATTTCAGGAGATACACTTAAAATATGTCACTTGAAATTATGTCACATCTGACTAAAGTCAAATCTGACCCACTCCATGCAACTTATACCATTCTAATGACCAAGAAATGAAGCCAGGTGACACAGGGAGGGGAGGAAGGAGGTGGAGGAAAGTCCACAGCAGGGGACAATTAGCAGATTGCAGTTAATACAACATTTGACTACCAAAGAAGAAGACAGAGGCAGGATAGATCAAAAGATGGGGCTAGGTGTGAGGAGCACAGATGTGTCAATATGCAGTCAGAAAGGTTTTCAGAATGATACAGGAATTAAAGTCAGGGAAAAAGAAGCAACGTACCACTTAGAACAGAGGGAGAGAAGTACATGGGATTCAGGGGTGCAGTGGCTAATCCAGAGTAGGAGACGTACCAGCAGTTAGAACAGAGGGAGAGAAGTACATGGGATTCAGGGGTGCAGTGGCTAATCCAGAGTAGGAGACGTACCTGTGAATGAAAGCAGATGGATCAGGGCATGGCAGCATGAAGGAGAATATACCATGGGTTATCATTGTGGTATATTTCAGGAGATACACTTAAAATATGTCACTTGAAATTATGTCACATCTGACTAAAGTCAAATCTGACCCACTCCATGCAAATTATACCATTCTAATGACCAAGAAATGAAGCCAGGTGACACAGGGAGGGGAGGAAGGAGGTGGAGGAAAGTCCACAGCAGGGGACAATTAGCAGATTGCAGTTAATACAACATTTGACTACCAAAGATGAAGGCAGAGGCAGGTTAAGATCAAAAGATGGGGCTAGGTGTGAGGAGCACAGATATGTCAATATGCAGTCAGAAAGGTTTTCAGAATGATACAGGAATTAAAGTGAGGGAAAAAGAAGCAACGTACCACTTAGAACAGAGGGAGAGAAGTACATGGGATTCAGGGGTGCAGTGGCTAATCCAGAGTAGGAGACGTACCAGCAGTTAGAACAGAGGGAGAGAAGTACATGGGATTCAGGGGTGCAGTGGCTAATCCAGAGTAGGAGACGTACCTGTGAATAAAAGCAGATGGATCAGGGCATGACAGCATGAAGGAGAATATACCATGGGTTATCATTGTGATATATTTCAGGAGATACACTTAAAATATGTCACTTGAAATTATGTCACATCTGACTAAAGTCAAATCTGACCCACTCCATGCAACTTATACCATTCTAAAGACCAATAAATGAAGCCAGGTGACACAGGGAGGGGAGGAAGGAGGTGGAGGAAAGTCCACAGCAGGTGACAATTAGCAGATTGCAGTTAATACAACATTTGACTACCAAAGATGAAGACAGAGGCAGGATAAGATCAAAAGATGGGGCTAGGTGTGAGGAGCACAGCTATGTCAATATGCAGTCAGAAAGGTTTTCAGAATGATACAGGAATTAAAGTCGGAAAAAGAAGCAACGTACCACTTAGAACAGAGGGAGAGAAGTACATGGGATTCAGGGGTGCAGTGGCTAATCCAGAGTAGGAGACGTACCAGCAGTTAGAACAGAGGGAGAGAAGTACATGGGATTCAGGGGTGCAGTGGCTAATCCAGAGTAGGAGACGTACCTGTGAATGAAAGCAGATGGATCAGGGCATGACAGCATGAAGGAGAATATACCATGGGTTATCATTGTGGTATATTTCAGGAGATACACTTAAAATATGTCACTTGAAATTATGTCACATCTGACTAAAGTCAAATCTGACCCACTCCATGCAACTTATACCATTCTAATGACCAAGAAATGAAGCCAGGTGACACAGGGAGGGGAGGAAGGAGGTGGAGGAAAGTCCACGGCAGGGGACAATTAGCAGATTGCAGTTAATACAACATTTGACTACCAAAGATGAAGGCAGAGGCAGGATAAGATCAAAAGATGGGGCTAGGTGTGAGGAGCACAGATATGTCAATATGCAGTCAGAAAGGTTTTCGAAATGATACAGGAATTAAAGTGAGGGAAAAAGAAGCAACGTACCACTTAGAACAGAGGGAGAGAAGTACATGGGATTCAGGGGTGCAGTGGCTAATCCAGAGTAGGAGACGTACCAGCAGTTAGAACAGAGGGAGAGCAGTACATGGGATTCAGGGGTGCAGTGGCTAATCCAGAGTAGGAGACGTACCATCAGTTAGAACAGAGGGAGAGAAGTACATGGGATTCAGGGGTGCAGTGGCTAATTCAGAGTAGGAGACGTACCAGCAGTTAGAACAGAGGGAGAGAAGTACATGGGATTCAGGGGTGCAGTGGCTAATCCAGAGTAGGAGACGTACCTGTGAATGAAAGCAGATGGATCAGGGCATGACAGCATGAAGGAGAATATACCATGGGTTATCATTGTGGTATATTTCAGGAGATACACTTAAAATATGTCACTTGAAATTATGTCACATCTGACTAAAGTCAAATCTGACCCACTCCATGCAACTTATACCATTCTAATGACCAAGGAATGAAGCCAGGTGACACAGGGAGGGGAGGAAGGAGGTGGAGGAAAGTCCACAGCAGGGGACAATTAGCAGATTGCAGTTAATACAACATTTGACTACCAAAGATGAAGACAGAGGCAGGATAAGATCAAAAGATGGGGCTAGGTGTGAGGAGCACAGATATGTCAATATGCAGTCAGAAAGGTTTTCAGAATGATAAAGGAATTAAAGTGAGGGAAAAAGAAGCAACGTACCACTTAGAACAGAGGGAGAGAAGTACATGGGATTCAGTGGCTAATCCAGAGTAGGAGACGTACCAGCAGTTAGAACAGAGGGAGAGAAGTACATGGGATTCAGGGGTGCAGTGGCTAATCCAGAGTAGGAGACGTACCAGCAGTTAGAACAGAGGGAGAGAAGTACATGGGATTCAGGGGTGCAGTGTCTAATCCAGAGTAGGAGACGTACCTGTGAATGAAAGCAGATGGATCAGGGCAGGACAGCATGAAGGAGAATATACCATGGGTTATCATTGTGGTATATTTCAGGAGATACACTTAAAATATGTCACTTGAAATTATGTCACATCTAACTAAAGTCCAATCTGACTCACTCCATGCAACTTATACCATTCTAATGACCAAGAAATGAAGCCAGGTGACACAGGGAGGGGAGGAAGGAGGTGGAGGAAAGTCCACAGCAGGGGACAATTAGCAGATTGCAGTTAATACAACATTTGACTACCAAAGATGAAGACAGAGGCAGGATAAGATCAAAAGATGGGGCTAGGTGTGAGGAGCACAGTGAGGTCAATATGCAGTCAGAAAGGTTTTCAGAATGATACAGGAATTAAAGTGAGGGAAAAAGAAGCAACGTACCACTTAGAACAGAGGGAGAGAAGTACATGGGATTCAGGGGTGCAGTGGCTAATCCAGAGTAGGAGACGTACCTGTGAATGAAAGCAGATGGATCAGGGCATGACAGCATGAAGGAGAATATACCATGGGTTATCATTGTGGTATATTTCAGGAGATACCCTTAAAATATGTCACTTGAAATTATGTCACATCTGACTAAAGTCAAATCTGACCCACTCCATGCAACTTATACCATTCTAATGACCAAGAAATGAAGCCAGGTGACACAGGGAGGGGAGGAAGGAGGTGGAGGAAAGTCCACAGCAGGGGACAATTAGCAGATTGCAGTTAATACAACATTTGACTACCAAAGATGAAGACAGAGGCAGGATAAGATCAAAAGATGGGGCTAGGTGTGAGGAGCACAGTGAGGTCAATATGCAGTCAGAAAGGTTTTCAGAATGATACAGGAATTAAAGTGAGGGAAAAAGAAGCAACGTACCACTTAGAACAGAGGGAGAGAAGTACATGGGATTCAGGGGTGCAGTGGCTAATCCAGAGTAGGAGACGTACCTGTGAATGAAAGCAGATGGATCAGGGCATGACAGCATGAAGGAGAATATACCATGGGTTATCATTGTGGTATATTTCAGGAGATACACTTAAAATATGTCACTTGAAATTATGTCACATCTGACTAAAGTCAAATCTGACCCACTGCATGCAACTTATACCATTCTAATGACCAAGAAATGAAGCCAGGTGACACAGGGAGGGGAGGAAGGAGGTGGAGGAAAGTCCACAGCAGGGGACAATTAGCAGATTGCAGTTAATACAACATTTGACTACCAAAGATGAAGACAGAGGCAGGATAAGATCAAAAGATGGGGCTAGGTGTGAGGAGCACAGATATGTCAATATGCAGTCAGAAAGGTTTTCAGAATTATACAGGAATTAAAGTGAGGGAAAAAGAAGCAACGTACCACTTAGAACAAAGGGAGAGAAGTACATGGGATTCAGGGGTGCAGTAGCTAATCCAGAGTAGGAGACGTACCAGCAGTTAGAACAGAGGGAGAGAAGTACATGGGATTCAGGGGTGCAGTGGCTAATCCAGAGTAGGAGACGTACCTGTGAATGAAAGCAGATGGATCAGGGCATGACAGCATGAAGGAGAATATACCATGGGTTATCATTGTGGTATATTTCAGGAGATACACTTAAAATATGTCACTTGAAATTGTCACATCTGACTAAAGTCAAATCTGACCCACTCCATGCAACTTATACCATTCTAATGACCAAGAAATTAAGCCAGGTGACACAGGGAGGGGAGGAAGGAGGTGGAGGAAAGTCCACAGCAGGGGACAATTAGCAGATTGCAGTTAATACAACATTTGACTACCAAAGATGAAGACAGAGGCAGGATAAGATCAAAAGATGGGGCTAGGTGTGAGGAGCACAAATATGTCAATATGCAGTCAGAAAGGTTTTCAGAATGATACAGGAATTAAAGTGAGGGAAAAAGAAGCAACGTACCACTTAGAACAAAGGGAGAGAAGTACATGGGATTCAGGGGTGCAGTGGCTAATCCAGAGTAGGAGACGTACCAGCAGTTAGAACAGAGGGAGAGAAGTACATGGGATTCAGGGGTGCAGTGGCTAATTCAGAGTAGGAGACGTACCAGCAGTTAGAACAGAGGGAGAGAAGTACATGGGATTCAGGGGTGCAGTGGCTAATCCAGAGTAGGAGACGTACCTGTGAATGAAAGCAGATGGATCAGGGCATGACAGCATGAAGGAGAATATACCATGGGTTATCATTGTGATATATTTCAGGAGATACACTTAAAATATGTCACTTGAAATTATGTCACATCTGACTAAAGTCAAATCTGACCCACTCCATGCAACTTATACCATTCTAAAGACCAATAAATGAAGCCAGGTGACACAGGGAGGGGAGGAAGGAGGTGGAGGAAAGTCCACAGCAGGTGACAATTAGCAGATTGCAGTTAATACAACATTTGACTACCAAAGATGAATACAGAGGCAGGATAAGATCAAAAGATGGGGCTAGGTGTGAGGAGCACAGCTATGTCAATATGCAGTCAGAAAGGTTTTCAGAATGATACAGGAATTAAAGTCAGGGAAAAAGAAGCAACGTACCACTTAGAACAGAGGGAGAGAAGTACATGGGATTCAGGGGTGCAGTGGCTAATCCAGAGTAGGAGACGTACCAGCAGTTAGAACAGAGGGAGAGAAGTACATGGGATTCAGGGGTGCAGTGGCTAATCCAGAGTAGGAGACGTACCAGCAGTTAGAACAGAGGGAGAGAAGTACATGGGATTCAGGGGTGCAGTGGCTAATCCAGAGTAGGAGACGTATCTGTGAATGAAAGCAGATGGATCAGGGCATGACAGCACAAAGGAGAATATACCATGGGTTATCATTGTGGTATATTTCAGGAGATACACTTAAAATATGTCACTTGAAATTGTCACATCTGACTAAACTCAAATCTGACCCACTCCATGCAACTTATACCATTCTAATGACCAATAAATGAAGCCAGGTGACACAGGGAGGGGAGGAAGGAGGTGGAGGAAAGTCAACAGCAGGGGACAATTAGCAGATTGCAGTTAATACAACATTTGACTACCAAAGATGAAGACAGAGGCAGGATAGATCACAAGATGGGGCTAGGTGTGAGGAGCACAGATATGTCAATATGCAGTCAGAAAGGTTTTCAGAATGATACAGGAATTAAAGTCAGGGAAAAAGAAGCAACGTACCACTTAGGACAGAGGGAGAAAAGTACATGGGATTCAGGGGTGCAGTGGCTAATCCAGAGTAGTAGACGTACCAGCAGTTAGAACAGAGGGAGAGAAGTACATGGGATTCAGGGGTGCAGTGGCTAATCCAGAGTAGGAGACGTACCAGCAGTTAGAACAGAGGGAGAGAAGTACATGGGATTCAGGGGTGCAGTGGCTAATTCAGAGTAGGAGACGTACCAGCAGTTAAAACAGAGGGAGAGAAGTACATGGGATTCAGGGGTGCAGTGGCTAATCCAGAGTAGGAGACGTACCTGTGAATGAAAGCAGATGGATCAGGGCATGACAGCATGAAGGAGAATATACCATGGGTTATCATTGTGGTATATTTCAGGAGATACACTTAAAATATGTCACTTGAAATTATGTCACATCTGACTAAAGTCAAATCTGACCCACTCCATGCAACTTATACCATTCTAATGACCAAGAAATGAAGCCAGGTGACACAGGGAGGGGAGGAAGGAGGTGGAGGAAAGTCCACAGCAGGGGACAATTAGCAGATTGCAGTTAATACAACATTTGACTACCAAAGATGAAGACAGAGGCAGGATAAGATCAAAAGATGGGGCTAGGTGTGAGGAGCACAGATATGTCAATATGCAGTCAGAAAGGTTTTCAGAATGATACAGGAATTTAAGTGAGGGAAAAAGAAGCAACGTACCACTTAGAACAGAGGGAGAGAAGTACATGGGATTCAGGGGTGCAGTGGCTAATCCAGAGTAGGAGACATACCAGCAGTTAGAACAGAGGGAAAGAAGTACATGGGATTCAGGGGTGCAGTGGCTAATTCAGAGTAGGAGACGTACCAGCAGTTAGAACAGAGGGAGAGAAGTACATGGGATTCAGGGGTGCAGTGGCTAATCCTGAGTAGGAGACGTACCAGCAGTTAGAACAGAGGGAGAGAAGTACATGGGACTCGGGTGCAGTGGCTAATCCAGAGTAGGAGACGTACCTGTGAATGAAAGCAGATGGATCAGGGCATGACAGCATGAAGAGAATATACCATGGGTTATCATTGTGGTATATTTCAGGAGATACACTTAAAATATGTCACTTGAAATTATGTCACATCTGACTAAAGTCAAATCTGACCCACTCCATGCAACTTATACCATTCTAAAGACCAATAAATGAAGCCAGGTGACACAGGGAGGGGAGGAAGGAGGTGGAGGAAAGTCCACAGCAGGTGACAATTAGCAGATTGCAGTTAATACAACATTTGACTACCAAAGATGAATACAGAGGCAGGATAAGATCAAAAGATGGGGCTAGGTGTGAGGAGCACAGCTATGTCAATATGCAGTCAGAAAGGTTTTCAGAATGATACAGGAATTAAAGTCAGGGAAAAAGAAGCAACGTACCACTTAGAACAGAGGGAGAGAAGTACATGGGATTCAGGGGTGCAGTGGCTAATCCAGAGTAGGAGACGTACCAGCAGTTAGAACAGAGGGAGAGAAGTACATGGGATTCAGGGGTGCAGTGGCTAATCCAGAGTAGGAGACGTACCAGCAGTTAGAACAGAGGGAGAGAAGTACATGGGATTCAGGGGTGCAGTGGCTAATCCAGAGTAGGAGACGTACCAGCAGTTAGAACAGAGGGAGAGAAGTACATGGGACTCGGGTGCAGTGGCTAATCCAGAGTAGGAGACGTACCTGTGAATGAAAGCAGATGGATCAGGGCATGACAGCATGAAGGAGAATATACCATGGGTTATCATTGTGGTATATTTCAGGAGATACACTTAAAATATGTCACTTGAAATTATGTCACATCTGACTAAAGTCAAATCTGACCCACTCCATGCAACTTATACCATTCTAATGACCAAGAAATGAAGCCAGGTGACACAGGGAGGGGAGGAAGGAGGTGGAGGAAAGTCAACAGCAGGGGACAATTGGCAGATTGCAGTTAATACAACATTTGACTACCAAAGATGAAGACAGAGGCAGGATAGATCAAAAGATGGGGCTAGGTGTGAGGAGCACAGATATGTCAATATGCAGTCGGAAAGGTTTTCAGAATGATACAGGAATTCAAGTCAGGGAAAAAGAAGCAACGTACCACTTAGAACAGAGGGAGAGAAGTACATGGGATTCAGGGGTGCAGTGGCTAATCCAGAGTAGGAGACGTACCAGCAGTTAGAACAGAGGGAGAGAAGTACATGGGATTCAGGGGTGCAGTGGCTAATCCAGAGTAGGAGACGTACCTGTGAATGAAAGCAGATAGATCAGGGCATGACAGCATGAAGGAGAATATACCATGGGTTATCATTGTGGTATATTTCAGGAGATACACTTAAAATATGTCACTTGAAATTATGTCACATCTGACTAAAGTCAAATCTGACCCACTCCATGCAACTTATACCATTCTAATGACCAATAAATGAAGCCAGGTGACACAGGGAGGGGAGGAAGGAGGTGGAGGAAAGTCCACAGCAGGGGACAATTAGCAGATTGCAGTTAATACAACATTTGACTACCAAAGATGAAGACAGAGGCAGGATAGATCAAAAGATGGGGCTAGGTGTGAGGAGCACAGATATGTCAATATGCAGTCAGAAAGGTTTTCAGAATGATACAGGAATTTAAGTGAGGGAAAAAGAAGCAACGTACCACTTAGAACAGAGGGAGAGAAGTACATGGGATTCAGGGGTGCAGTGGCTAATCCAGAGTAGGAGACATACCAGCAGTTAGAACAGAGGGAAAGAAGTACATGGGATTCAGGGGTGCAGTGGCTAATTCAGAGTAGGAGACGTACCAGCAGTTAGAACAGAGGGAGAGAAGTACATGGGATTCAGGGGTGCAGTGGCTAATCCTGAGTAGGAGACGTACCAGCAGTTAGAACAGAGGGAGAGAAGTACATGGGACTCGGGTGCAGTGGCTAATCCAGAGTAGGAGACGTACCTGTGAATGAAAGCAGATGGATCAGGGCATGACAGCATGAAGAGAATATACCATGGGTTATCATTGTGGTATATTTCAGGAGATACACTTAAAATATGTCACTTGAAATTATGTCACATCTGACTAAAGTCAAATCTGACCCACTCCATGCAACTTATACCATTCTAATTACCAAGAAATGAAGCCAGGTGACACAGGGAGGGGAGGAAGGAGGTGGAGGTAAGTCCACAGCAGGGGACAATTAGCAGATTGCAGTTAATACAACATTTGACTACCAAAGATGAAGACAGAGGCAGGATAAGATCAAAAGATGGGGCTAGGTGTGAGGAGCACAGATATGTCAATATGCAGTCAGAAAGGTTTTCAGAATGATACAGGAATTTATGTCAGGGAAAAAGAAGCAACAAACCACTTAGAACAGAGGGAGAGAAGTACATGGGATTCAGGGGTGCAGTGGCTAATCCAGAGTAGGAGACGTACCAGCAGTTAGAACAGAGGGAGAGAAGTACATGGGATTCAGGGGTGCAGTGGCTAATCCAGAGTAGGAGACGTACCTGTGAATGAAAGCAGATGGATCAGGGCATGACAGCATGAAGGAGAATATACCATGGGTTATCATTGTGGTATATTTCAGGAGATACACTTAAAATATGTCACTTGAAATTGTCACATCTGACTAAAGTCAAATCTGACCCACTCCATGCAACTTATACCATTCTAATGACCAATAAATGAAGCCAGGTGACACAGGGAGGGGAGGAAGGAGGTGGAGGAAAGTCCACAGCAGGGGACAATTAGCAGATTGCAGTTAATACAACATTTGACTACCAAAGATGAAGACAGAAGCAGGATAGATCAAAAGATGGGGCTAGGTGTGAGGAGCACAGATATGTCAATATGCAGTCAGAAAGGTTTTCAGAATGATACAGGAATTAAAGTGAGGGAAAAAGAAGCAACGTACCACTTAGAACAGAGGGAGAGAAGTACATGGGATTCAGGGGTGCAGTGGCTAATCCAGAGTAGGAGACGTACCAGCAGTTAGAACAGAGGGAGAGAAGTACATGGGATTCAGGGGTGCAGTGGCTAATCCAGAGTAGGAGACGTACCTGTGAATGAAAGCAGATGGATCAGGGCATGACAGCATGAAGGAGAATATACCATGGGTTATCATTGTGGTATATTTCAGGAAATACACTTAAAATATGTAACTTGAAATTATGTCACATCTGACTAAAGTCAAATCTGACCCACTCCATGCAACTTATACCATTCTAAAGACCAATAAATGAAGCCAGGTGACACAGGGAGGGGAGGAAGGAGGTGGAGGAAAGTCCACAGCAGGTGACAATTAGCAGATTGCAGTTAATACAACATTTGACTACCAAAGATGAATACAGAGGCAGGATAAGATCAAAAGATGGGGCTAGGTGTGAGGAGCACAGCTATGTCAATATGCAGTCAGAAAGGTTTTCAGAATGATACAGGAATTAAAGTCAGGGAAAAAGAAGCAACGTACCACTTAGAACAGAGGGAGAGAAGTACATGGGATTCAGGGGTGCAGTGGCTAATCCAGAGTAGGAGACGTACCAGCAGTTAGAACAGAGGGAGAGAAGTACATGGGATTCAGGGGTGCAGTGGCTAATCCAGAGTAGGAGACGTACCAGCAGTTAGAACAGAGGGAGAGAAGTACATGGGACTCGGGTGCAGTGGCTAATCCAGAGTAGGAGACGTACCTGTGAATGAAAGCAGATGGATCAGGGCATGACAGCATGAAGGAGAATATACCATGGGTTATCATTGTGGTATATTCCAGGAGATACACTTAAAATATGTCACTTGAAATTATGTCACATCTGACTAAAGTCAAATCTGACCCACTCCATGCAACTTATACCATTCTAATGACCAAGAAATGAAGCCAGGTGACACAGGGAGGGGAGGAAGGAGGTGGAGGAAAGTCCACAGCAGGGGACAATTAGCAGATTGCAGTTAATACAACATTTGACTACCAAAGATGAAGACAGAGGCAGGATAAGATCAAAAGATGGGGCTAGGTGTGAGGAGCACAGATATGTCAATATGCAGTCAGAAAGGTTTTCAGAATGATACAGGAATTAAAGTGAGGGAAAAAGAAGCAACGTACCACTTAGAACAGAGGGAGAGAAGTACATGGGATTCAGTGGCTAATCCAGAGTAGGAGACGTACCAGCAGTTAGAACAGAGGGAGAGAAGTACATGGGATTCAGGGGTGCAGTGGCTAATCCAGAGTAGGAGACGTACCTGTGAATGAAAACAGATGGATCAGGGCATGACAGCATGAAGGAGAATATACCATGGGTTATCATTGTGATATATTTCAGGAGATACACTTAAAATATGTCACTTGAAATTATGTCACATCTGACTAAAGTCAAATCTGACCCACTCCATGCAACTTATACCATTCTAAAGACCAATAAATGAAGCCAGGTGACACAGGGAGGGGAGGAAGGAGGTGGAGGAAAGTCCACAGCAGGTGACAATTAGCAGATTGCAGTTAATACAACATTTGACTACCAAAGATGAAGACAGAGGCAGGATAAGATCAAAAGATGGGGCTAGGTGTGAGGAGCACAGCTATGTCAATATGCAGTCAGAAAGGTTTTCAGAATGATACAGGAATTAAAGTCAGGGAAAAAGAAGCAACGTACCACTTAGAACAGAGGGAGAGAAGTACATGGGATTCAGGGGTGCAGTGGCTAATCCAGAGTAGGAGACGTACCAGCAGTTAGAACAGAGGGAGAGAAGTACATGGGACTCGGGTGCAGTGGCTAATCCAGAGTAGGAGACGTACCTGTGAATGAAAGCAGATGGATCAGGGCATGACAGCATGAAGGAGAATATACCATGGGTTATCATTGTGGTATATTTCAGGAGATACACTTAAAATATGTCACTTGAAATTATGTCACATCTGACTAAAGTCAAATCTGACCCACTCCATGCAACTTATACCATTCTAATGACCAAGAAATGAAGCCAGGTGACACAGGGAGGGGAGGAAGGAGGTGGAAGAAAGTCCACAGCAGGGGACAATTAGCAGATTGCAGTTAATACAACATTTGACTACCAAGGATGAAGACAGAGGCAGGATAAGATCAAAAGATGGGGCTAGGTGTGAGGAGCACAGATATGTCAATATGCAGTCAGAAAGGTTTTCAGAATGATACAGGAATTTATGTCAGGGAAAAAGAAGCAACAAACCACTTAGAACAGAGGGAGAGAAGTACATGGGATTCAGGGGTGCAGTGGCTAATCCAGAGTAGGAGACGTACCAGCAGTTAGAACAGAGGGAGAGAAGTACATGGGATTCAGGGGTGCAGTGGCTAATCCAGAGTAGGAGACGTACCTGTGAATGAAAGCAGATAGATCAGGGCATGACAGCATGAAGGAGAATATACCATGGGTTATCATTGTGGTATATTTCAGGAGATACACTTAAAATATGTCACTTGAAATTATGTCACATCTGACTAAAGTCAAATCTGACCCACTCCATGCAACTTATACCATTCTAATGACCAATAAATGAAGCCAGGTGACACAGGGAGGGGAGGAAGGAGGTGGAGGAAAGTCCACAGCAGGGGACAATTAGCAGATTGCAGTTAATACAACATTTGACTACCAAAGATGAAGACAGAGGCAGGATAGATCAAAAGATGGGGCTAGGTGTGAGGAGCACAGATATGTCAATATGCAGTCAGAAAGGTTTTCAGAATGATACAGGAATTTAAGTGAGGGAAAAAGAAGCAACGTACCACTTAGAACAGAGGGAGAGAAGTACATGGGATTCAGGGGTGCAGTGGCTAATCCAGAGTAGGAGACATACCAGCAGTTAGAACAGAGGGAAAGAAGTACATGGGATTCAGGGGTGCAGTGGCTAATTCAGAGTAGGAGACGTACCAGCAGTTAGAACAGAGGGAGAGAAGTACATGGGATTCAGGGGTGCAGTGGCTAATCCTGAGTAGGAGACGTACCAGCAGTTAGAACAGAGGGAGAGAAGTACATGGGATTCAGGGGTGCAGTGGCTAATCCAGAGTAGGAGACGTACCTGTGAATGAAAGCAGATGGATCAGGGCATGACAGCATGAAGGAGAATATACCATGGGTTATCATTGTGGTATATTTCAGGAAATACACTTAAAATATGTCACTTGAAATTATGTCACATCTGACTAAAGTCAAATCTGACCCACTCCATGCAACTTATACCATTCTAATGACCAAGAAATGAAGCCAGGTGACACAGGGAGGGGAGGAAGGAGGTGGAGGAAAGTCCACAGCAGGGGACAATTAGCAGATTGCAGTTAATACAACATTTGACTACCAAAGATGAAGACAGAGGCAGGATAAGATCAAAAGATGGGGCTAGGTGTGAGGAGCACAGATATGTCAATATGCAGTCAGAAAGGTTTTCAGAATGATACAGGAATGTTGTGAATTTGCTTTTTGCTCCCTCTAGTGGTTACTAGTTTTTTGACTCTGGTTTTTCTGTCATTCCTTTTATCCGCACCTGGGTCGTTAGTTAGGGGTGTTGCTATATAAGCTCCCTGGACCTTCAGTTCAATGCCTGGCAACGTAGTTATCAGAGCTAGTCTGCTGTGCTCTTGTCTACTGATCCTGGTTCCAGTTATATCAGCTAAGTCTGCCTTTTGCTTTTTGCTATTTGTTTTGGTTTTGTATTTTTGTCCAGCTTGTTCCAAATCTATATCCTGACCTTTGCTGGAAGCTCTAGGGAGCTGGTGTTCTCCCCCCGGGCCGTTAGACGGTTTGGGGGTTCTTGAATTTCCAGTGTGGATTTTGATAGGGTTTTTGTTGACCATATAAGTTACCTTTCTTTATTCTGCTATCAGTAAGCGGGCCTCTCTGTGCTAAACCTGATTCATTTCTGTGTTTGTCATTTCCTCTTACCTCACCGTCATTATTTGTGGGGGGCTTCTATCCAGCTTTGGGGTCCCCTTCTCTGGAGGCAAGAAAGGTCTTTGTTTTCCTCTACTAGGGGTAGCTAGATTCTCCGGCTGGCGCGTGTCATCTAGAATCAACGCAGGAATGATCCCCGGCTACTTCTAGTGTTGGCGTTAGGAGTAGATATATGGTCAACCCAGTTACCACTGCCCTATGAGCTGGATTTTTGTATTCTGCAGACTTCCACGTTCCTCTGAGACCCTCGCCATTGGGGTCATAACACAGGAATTAAAGTGAGGGAAAAAGAAGCAACGTACCACTTAGAACAGAGGGAGAGAAGTACATGGGATTCAGTGGCTAATCCAGAGTAGGAGACGTACCAGCAGTTAGAACAGAGGGAGAGAAGTACATGGGATTCAGGGGTGCAGTGGCTAATCCAGAGTAGGAGACGTACCTGTGAATGAAAACAGATGGATCAGGGCATGACAGCATGAAGGAGAATATACCATGGGTTATCATTGTGATATATTTCAGGAGATACACTTAAAATATGTCACTTGAAATTATGTCACATCTGACTAAAGTCAAATCTGACCCACTCCATGCAACTTATACCATTCTAAAGACCAATAAATGAAGCCAGGTGACACAGGGAGGGGAGGAAGGAGGTGGAGGAAAGTCCACAGCAGGTGACAATTAGCAGATTGCAGTTAATACAACATTTGACTACCAAAGATGAAGACAGAGGCAGGATAAGATCAAAAGATGGGGCTAGGTGTGAGGAGCACAGCTAAGTCAATATGCAGTCAGAAAGGTTTTCAGAATGATACAGGAATTAAAGTCAGGGAAAAAGAAGCAACGTACCACTTAGAACAGAGGGAGAGAAGTACATGGGATTCAGGGGTGCAGTGGCTAATCCAGAGTAGGAGACGTACCAGCAGTTAGAACAGAGGGAGAGAAGTACATGGGATTCAGGGGTGCAGTGGCTAATCCAGAGTAGGAGACGTACCAGCAGTTAGAACAGAGGGAGAGAAGTACATGGGATTCAGGGGTGCAGTGGCTAATCCAGAGTAGGAGACGTACCAGCAGTTAGAACAGAGGGAGAGAAGTACATGGGATTCAGGGGTGCAGTGGCTAATCCAGAGTAGGAGACGTACCTGTGAATGAAAGCAGATGGATCAGGGCATGACAGCATGAAGGAGAATATACCATGGGTTATCATTGTGGTATATTTCAGGAGATACACTTAAAATATGTCACTTGAAATTATGTCACATCTGACTACAGTCAAATCTGACCCACTCCATGCAACTTATACCATTCTAATGACCATAAAATGAAGCCAGGTGACACAGGGAGGGGAGGAAGGAGGTGGAGGAAAGTCCACAGCAGGGGACAATTAGCAGATTGCAGTTAATACAACATTTGACTACCAAAGATGAAGACAGAGGCAGGATAAGATCAAAAGATGGGGCTAGGTGTGAGGAGCACAGATATGTCAATATGCAGTCAGAAAGGTTTTCAGAATGATACAGGAATTAAAGTCAGGGAAAAAGAAGCAACGTACCACTTAGAACAGAGGGAGAGAAGTACATGGGATTCAGGGGTGCAGTGGCTAATCCAGAGTAGGAGACGTACCAGCAGTTAGAACAGAGGGAGAGAAGTACATGGGATTCAGGGGTGCAGTGGCTAATCCAGAGTAGGAGACGTACCAGCAGTTAGAACAGAGGGAGAGAAGTACATGGGATTCAGGGGTGCAGTGGCTAATCCAGAGTAGGAGACGTACCAGCAGTTAGAACAGAGGGAGAGAAGTACATGGGATTCAGGGGTGCAGTGGCTAATCCAGAGTAGGAGACGTACCTGTGAATGAAAGCAGATGGATCAGGGCATGACAGCATGAAGGAGAATATACCATGGGTTATCATTGTGGTATATTTCAGGAGATACACTTAAAATATGTCACTTGAAATTATGTCACATCTGACTACAGTCAAATCTGACCCACTCCATGCAACTTATACCATTCTAATGACCATAAAATGAAGCCAGGTGACACAGGGAGGGGAGGAAGGAGGTGGAGGAAAGTCCACAGCAGGGGACAATTAGCAGATTGCAGTTAATACAACATTTGACTACCAAAGATGAAGACAGAGGCAGGATAAGATCAAAAGATGGGGCTAGGTGTGAGGAGCACAGATATGTCAATATGCAGTCAGAAAGGTTTTCAGAATGATACAGGAATTAAAGTGAGGGAAAAAGAAGCAACGTACCACTTAGAACAGAGGGAGAGAAGTACATGGGATTCAGTGGCTAATCCAGAGTAGGAGACGTACCAGCAGTTAGAACAGAGGGAGAGAAGTACATGGGATTCAGGGGTGCAGTGGCTAATCCAGAGTAGGAGACGTACCTGTGAATGAAAGCAGGTGGATCAGGGCATGACAGCATGAAGGAGAATATACCATGGGTTATCATTGTGGTATATTTCAGGAGATACACTTAAAATATGTCACTTGAAATTATGTCACATCTGACTAAAGTCAAATCTGACCCACTCCATGCAACTTATACCATTCTAATGACCAAGAAATGAAGCCAGGTGACACAGGGAGGGGAGGAAGGAGGTGGAGGAAAGTCCACAGCAGGGGACAATTAGCAGATTGCAGTTAATACAACATTTGACTACCAAAGATGAAGACAGAGGCAGGATAAGATCAAAAGATGGGGCTAGGTGTGAGGAGCACAGTGAGGTCAATATGGAGTCAGAAAGGTTTTCAGAATGATACAGGAATTAAAGTCAGGGGAAAAAAAGCAACGTACTACTTAGAACAGAGGGAGAGAAGTACATGGGATTCAGGGGTGCAGTGGCTAATCCAGAGTAGGAGACGTACCAGCAGTTAGAACAGAGGGAGAGAAGTACATGGGATTCAGGGGTGCAGTGGCTAATCCAGAGTAGGAGACGTACCTGTGAATGAAAGCAGATGGATCAGGGCATGACAGCATGAAGGAGAATATACCATGGGTTATCATTGTGGTATATTTCAGGAGATACACTTAAAATATGTCACTTGAAATTATGTCACATCTGACTAAAGTCAAATCTGACCCACTCCATGCAACTTATACCATTCTAATGACCAAGAAATGAAGCCAGGTGACACAGGGAGGGGAGGAAGGAGGTGGAGGAAAGTCCACAGCAGGGGACAATTAGCAGATTGCAGTTAATACAACATTTGACTACCAAAGATGAAGACAGAGGCAGGATAAGATCAAAAGATGGGGCTAGGTGTGAGGAGCACAGATATGTCAATATGCAGTCAGAAAGGTTTTCAGAATGATACAGGAATTAAAGTGAGGGAAAAAGAAGCAACGTACCACTTAGAACAGAGGGAGAGAAGTACATGGGATTCAGGGGTGCAGTGGCTAATCCAGAGTAGGAGACGTACCTGTGAATGAAAGCAGATGGATCAGGGCATGACAGCATGAAGGAGAATATACCATGGGTTATCATTGTGGTATATTTCAGGAGATACACTTAAAATATGTCACTTGAAATTATGTCACATCTGACTAAAGTCAAATCTGACCCACTCCATGCAACTTATACCATTCTAATGACCAAGAAATGAAGCCAGGTGACACAGGGAGGGGAGGAAGGAGGTGGAGGAAAGTCCACGGCAGGGGACAATTAGCAGATTGCAGTTAATACAACATTTGACTACCAAAGATGAAGGCAGAGGCAGGATAAGATCAAAAGATGGGGCTAGGTGTGAGGAGCACAGATATGTCAATATGCAGTCAGAAAGGTTTTCGAAATGATACAGGAATTAAAGTGAGGGAAAAAGAAGCAACGTACCACTTAGAACAGAGGGAGAGAAGTACATGGGATTCAGGGGTGCAGTGGCTAATCCAGAGTAGGAGACGTACCAGCAGTTAGAACAGAGGGAGAGAAGTACATGGGATTCAGGGGTGCAGTGGCTAATTCAGAGTAGGAGACGTACCAGCAGTTAGAACAGAGGGAGAGAAGTACATGGGATTCAGGGGTGCAGTGGCTAATCCAGAGTAGGAGACGTACCTGTGAATGAAAGCAGGTGGATCAGGGCATGACAGCATGAAGGAGAATATACCATGGGTTATCATTGTGGTATATTTCAGGAGATACACTTAAAATATGTCACTTGAAATTATGTCACATCTGACTAAAGTCAAATCTGACCCACTCCATGCAACTTATACCATTCTAATGACCAATAAATGAAGCCAGGTGACACAGGGAGGGGAGGAAAGAGGTGGAGGAAAGTCAACAGCAGGGGACAATTAGCAGATTGCAGTTAATACAACATTTGACTACCAAAGATGAAGACAGAGGCAGGATAGATCAAAAGATGGGGCTAGGTGTGAGGAGCACAGATATGTCAATATGCAGTCAGAAAGGTTTTCAGAATGATACAGGAATTAAAGTCAGGGAAAAAGAAGCAACGTACCACTTAGAACAGAGGGAGAGAAGTACATGGGATTCAGGGGTGCAGTGGCTAATCCAGAGTAGGAGACGTACCTGTGAATGAAAGCAGATGGATCAGGGCATGACAGCATGAAGGAGAATATACCATGGGTTATCATTGTGGTATATTTCAGGAGATACACTTAAAATATGTCACTTGAAATTATGTCACATCTGACTAAAGTCAAATCTGACCCACTCCATGCAACTTATACCATTCTAATGACCAAGAAATGAAGCCAGGTGACACAGGGAGGGGAGGAAGGAGGTGGAGGAAAGTCCACGGCAGGGGACAATTAGCAGATTGCAGTTAATACAACATTTGACTACCAAAGATGAAGGCAGAGGCAGGATAAGATCAAAAGATGGGGCTAGGTGTGAGGAGCACAGATATGTCAATATGCAGTCAGAAAGGTTTTCGAAATGATACAGGAATTAAAGTGAGGGAAAAAGAAGCAACGTACCACTTAGAACAGAGGGAGAGAAGTACATGGGATTCAGGGGTGCAGTGGCTAATCCAGAGTAGGAGACGTACCAGCAGTTAGAACAGAGGGAGAGCAGTACATGGGATTCAGGGGTGCAGTGGCTAATCCAGAGTAGGAGACGTACCAGCAGTTAGAACAGAGGGAGAGAAGTACATGGGATTCAGGGGTGCAGTGGCTAATTCAGAGTAGGAGACGTACCAGCAGTTAGAACAGAGGGAGAGAAGTACATGGGATTCAGGGGTGCAGTGGCTAATCCAGAGTAGGAGACGTACCTGTGAATGAAAGCAGATGGATCAGGGCATGACAGCATGAAGGAGAATATACCATGGGTTATCATTGTGGTATATTTCAGGAGATACACTTAAAATATGTCACTTGAAATTATGTCACATCTGACTAAAGTCAAATCTGACCCACTCCATGCAACTTATACCATTCTAATGACCAAGGAATGAAGCCAGGTGACACAGGGAGGGGAGGAAGGAGGTGGAGGAAAGTCCACAGCAGGGGACAATTAGCAGATTGCAGTTAATACAACATTTGACTACCAAAGATGAAGACAGAGGCAGGATAAGATCAAAAGATGGGGCTAGGTGTGAGGAGCACAGATATGTCAATATGCAGTCAGAAAGGTTTTCAGAATGATAAAGGAATTAAAGTGAGGGAAAAAGAAGCAACGTACCACTTAGAACAGAGGGAGAGAAGTACATGGGATTCAGTGGCTAATCCAGAGTAGGAGACGTACCAGCAGTTAGAACAGAGGGAGAGAAGTACATGGGATTAAGGGGTGCAGTGGCTAATCCAGAGTAGGAGACGTACCAGCAGTTAGAACAGAGGGAGAGAAGTACATGGGACTCGGGTGCAGTGGCTAATCCAGAGTAGGAGACGTACCTGTGAATGAAAGCAGATGGATCAGGGCATGACAGCATGAAGAGAATATACCATGGGTTATCATTGTGATATATTTCAGGAGATACACTTAAAATATGTCACTTGAAATTGTTACATCTGACTAAAGCCAAATCTGACCCACTCCATGCAACTTATACCATTCTAATGACCAAGAAATGAAGCCAGGTGACACTGGGAGGGGAGGAAGGAGGTGGAGGAAAGTCCACAGCAGGGGACAATTAGCAGATTGAAGTTAATACAACATTTGACTACCAAAGATGAAGACAGAGGCAGGATAAGATCAAAAGATGGGGCTAGGTGTGAGGAGCACAGATATGTCAATATGCAGTCAGAAAGGTTTTCAGAATGATACAGGAATTAAAGTCAGGGAAAAAGAAGCAACGTACCACTTAGAACAGAGGGAGAGAAGTACATGGGATTCAGGGGTGCAGTGGCTAATCCAGAGTAGGAGACGTACCAGCAGTTAGAACAGAGGGAGAGAAGTACATGGGATTCAGGGGTGCAGTGGCTAATCCAGAGTAGGAGACGTACCAGCAGTTAGAACAGAGGGAGAGAAGTACATGGGATTCAGGGGTGCAGTGGCTAATCCAGAGTAGGAGACGTACCAGCAGTTAGAACAGAGGGAGAGAAGTACATGGGATTCAGGGGTGCAGTGGCTAATCCAGAGTAGGAGACGTACCTGTGAATGAAAGCAGATGGATCAGGGCATGACAGCATGAAGGAGAATATACCATGGGTTATCATTGTGGTATATTTCAGGAGATACCCTTAAAATATGTCACTTGAAATTATGTCACATCTGACTAAAGTCAAATCTGACCCACTCCATGCAACTTATACCATTCTAATGACCAAGAAATGAAGCCAGGTGACACAGGGAGGGGAGGAAGGAGGTGGAGGAAAGTCCACAGCAGGGGACAATTAGCAGATTGCAGTTAATACAACATTTGACTACCAAAGATGAAGACAGAGGCAGGATAAGATCAAAAGATGGGGCTAGGTGTGAGGAGCACAGTGAGGTCAATATGCAGTCAGAAAGGTTTTCAGAATGATACAGGAATTAAAGTGAGGGAAAAAGAAGCAACGTACCACTTAGAACAGAGGGAGAGAAGTACATGGGATTCAGGGGTGCAGTGGCTAATCCAGAGTAGGAGACGTACCTGTGAATGAAAGCAGATGGATCAGGGCATGACAGCATGAAGGAGAATATACCATGGGTTATCATTGTGGTATATTTCAGGAGATACACTTAAAATATGTCACTTGAAATTGTTACATCTGACTAAAGTCAAATCTGACCCACTGCATGCAACTTATACCATTCTAATGACCAAGAAATGAAGCCAGGTGACACAGGGAGGGGAGGAAGGAGGTGGAGGAAAGTCCACAGCAGGGGACAATTAGCAGATTGCAGTTAATACAACATTTGACTACCAAAGATGAAGACAGAGGCAGGATAAGATCAAAAGATGGGGCTAGGTGTGAGGAGCACAGATATGTCAATATGCAGTCAGAAAGGTTTTCAGAATTATACAGGAATTAAAGTGAGGGAAAAAGAAGCAACGTACCACTTAGAACAAAGGGAGAGAAGTACATGGGATTCAGGGGTGCAGTGGCTAATCCAGAGTAGGAGACGTACCAGCAGTTAGAACAGAGGGAGAGAAGTACATGGGATTCAGGGGTGCAGTGGCTAATCCAGAGTAGGAGACGTACCTGTGAATGAAAGCAGATGGATCAGGGCATGACAGCATGAAGGAGAATATACCATGGGTTATCATTGTGGTATATTTCAGGAGATACACTTAAAATATGTCACTTGAAATTGTCACATCTGACTAAAGTCAAATCTGACCCACTCCATGCAACTTATACCATTCTAATGACCAATAAATGAAGCCAGGTGACACAGGGAGGGGAGGAAGGAGGTGGAGGAAAGTCCACAGCAGGGGACAATTAGCAGATTGCAGTTAATACAACATTTGACTACCAAAGATGAAGACAGAGGCAGGATAAGATCAAAAGATGGGGCTAGGTGTGAGGAGCACAGATATGTCAATATGCAGTCAGAAAGGTTTTCAGAATGATACAGGAATTAAAGTCAGGGAAAAAGAAGCAACGTACCACTTAGAACAAAGGGAGAGAAGTACATGGGATTCAGGGGTGCAGTGGCTAATCCAGAGTAGGAGACGTACCAGCAGTTAGAACAGAGGGAGAGAAGTACATGGGATTCAGGGGTGCAGTGGCTAATCCAGAGTAGGAGATGTACCAGCAGTTAGAACAGAGGGAGAGAAGTACATGGGATTCAGGGGTGCAGTGGCTAATCCAGAGTAGGAGACGTATCTGTGAATGAAAGCAGATGGATCAGGGCATGACAGCACAAAGGAGAATATACCATGGGTTATCATTGTGGTATATTTCAGGAGATACACTTAAAATATGTCACTTGAAATTGTCACATCTGACTAAACTCAAATCTGACCCACTCCATGCAACTTATACCATTCTAATGACCAATAAATGAAGCCAGGTGACACAGGGAGGGGAGGAAGGAGGTGGAGGAAAGTCAACAGCAGGGGACAATTAGCAGATTGCAGTTAATACAACATTTGACTACCAAAGATGAAGACAGAGGCAGGATAAGATCAAAAGATGGGGCTAGGTGTGAGGAGCACAGATAAGTCAATATGCAGTCAGAAAGGTTTTCAGAATGATACAGGAATTAAAGTCAGGGAAAAAGAAGCAACGTACCACTTAGGACAGAGGGAGAAAAGTACATGGGATTCAGGGGTGCAGTGGCTAATCCAGAGTAGTAGACGTACCAGCAGTTAGAACAGAGGGAGAGAAGTACATGGGATTCAGGGGTGCAGTGGCTAATCCAGAGTAGGAGACGTACCAGCAGTTAGAACAGAGGGAGGGAAGTACATGGGATTCAGGGGTGCAGTGGCTAATCCAGAGTAGGAGACGTACCAGCAGTTAGAACAGAGGGAGAGAAGTACATGGGATTCAGGGGTGCAGTGGCTAATCCAGAGTAGGAGACGTACCTGTGAATGAAAGCAGATAGATCAGGGCATGACAGCATGAAGGAGAATATACCATGGGTTATCATTGTGGTATATTTCAGGAGATACACTTAAAATATGTCACTTGAAATTATGTCACATCTGACTAAAGTCAAATCTGACCCACTCCATGCAACTTATACCATTCTAATGACCAATAAATGAAGCCAGGTGACACAGGGAGGGGAGGAAGGAGGTGGAGGAAAGTCCACAGCAGGGGACAATTAGCAGATTGCAGTTAATACAACATTTGACTACCAAAGATGAAGACAGAGGCAGGATAGATCAAAAGATGGGGCTAGGTGTGAGGAGCACAGATATGTCAATATGCAGTCAGAAAGGTTTTCAGAATGATACAGGAATTTAAGTGAGGGAAAAAGAAGCAACGTACCACTTAGAACAGAGGGAGAGAAGTACATGGGATTCAGGGGTGCAGTGGCTAATCCAGAGTAGGAGACATACCAGCAGTTAGAACAGAGGGAAAGAAGTACATGGGATTCAGGGGTGCAGTGGCTAATTCAGAGTAGGAGACGTACCAGCAGTTAGAACAGAGGGAGAGAAGTACATGGGATTCAGGGGTGCAGTGGCTAATCCAGAGTAGGAGACGTACCAGCAGTTAGAACAGAGGGAGAGAAGTACATGGGATTCAGGGGTGCAGTGGCTAATCCAGAGTAGGAGACGTACCAGCAGTTAGAACAGAGGGAGAGAAGTACATGGGATTCAGGGGTGCAGTGGCTAATCCAGAGTAGGAGACGTACCTGTGAATGAAAGCAGATGGATCAGGGCATGACAGCATGAAGGAGAATATACCATGGGTTATCATTGTGGTATATTTCAGGAGATACACTTAAAATATGTCACTTGAAATTATGTCACATCTGACTAAAGTCAAATCTGACCCACTCCATGCAACTTATACCATTCTAATGACCAATAAATGAAGCCAGGTGACACAGGGAGGGGAGGAAGGAGGTGGAGGAAAGTCCACAGCAGGGGACAATTAGCAGATTGCAGTTAATACAACATTTGACTACCAAAGATGAAGACAGAAGCAGGATAGATCAAAAGATGGGGCTAGGTGTGAGGAGCACACATGTCAATATGCAGTCAGAAAGGTTTTCAGAATGATACAGGAATTAAAGTCAGGGAAAAAGAAGCAACGTACCACTTAGAACAGAGGGAGAGAAGTACATGGGATTCAGGGGTGCAGTGGCTAATCCAGAGTAGGAGACGTACCAGCAGTTAGAACAGAGGGAGAGAAGTACATGGGATTCAGGGGTGCAGTGGCTAATCCAGAGTAGGAGACGTACCTGTGAATGAAAGCAGATGGATCAGGGCATGACAGCATGAAGGAGAATATACCATGGGTTATCATTGTGGTATATTTCAGGAAATACACTTAAAATATGTCACTTGAAATTATGTCACATCTGACTAAAGTCAAATCTGACCCACTCCATGCAACTTATACCATTCTAATGACCAAGAAATGAAGCCAGGTGACACAGGGAGGGGAGGAAGGAGGTGGAGGAAAGTCCACAGCAGGGGACAATTAGCAGATTGCAGTTAATACAACATTTGACTACCAAAGATGAAGACAGAGGCAGGATAAGATCAAAAGATGGGGCTAGGTGTGAGGAGCACAGCTATGTCAATATGCAGTCAGAAAGGTTTTCAGAATGATACAGGAATGTTGTGAATTTGCTTTTTGCTCCCTCTAGTGGTTACTAGTTTTTTGACTCTGGTTTTTCTGTCATTCCTTTTATCCGCACCTGGGTCGTTAGTTAGGGGTGTTGCTATATAAGCTCCCTGGACCTTCAGTTCAATGCCTGGCAACGTAGTTATCAGAGCTAGTCTGCTGTGCTCTTGTCTACTGATCCTGGTTCCAGTTATATCAGCTAAGTCTGCCTTTTGCTTTTTGCTATTTGTTTTGGTTTTGTATTTTTGTCCAGCTTGTTCCAAATCTATATCCTGACCTTTGCTGGAAGCTCTAGGGAGCTGGTGTTCTCCCCCCGGACCGTTAGACGGTTCGGGGGTTCTTGAATTTCCAGTGTGGATTTTGATAGGGTTTTTGTTGACCATATAAGTTACCTTTCTTTATTCTGCTATCAGTAAGCGGGCCTCTCTGTGCTAAACCTGATTCATTTCTGTGTTTGTCATTTCCTCTTACCTCACCGTCATTATTTGTGGGGGGCTTCTATCCAGCTTTGGGGTCCCCTTCTCTGGAGGCAAGAAAGGTCTTTGTTTTCCTCTACTAGGGGTAGCTAGATTCTCCGGCTGGCGCGTGTCATCTAGAATCAACGCAGGAATGATCCCCGGCTACTTCTAGTGTTGGCGTTAGGAGTAGATATATGGTCAACCCAGTTACCACTGCCCTATGAGCTGGATTTTTGCATTCTGCAGACTTCCACGTTCCTCTGAGACCCTCGCCATTGGGGTCATAACACAGGAATTAAAGTGAGGGAAAAAGAAGCAACGTACCACTTAGAACAGAGGGAGAGAAGTACATGGGATTCAGTGGCTAATCCAGAGTAGGAGACGTACCAGCAGTTAGAACAGAGGGAGAGAAGTACATGGGATTCAGGGGTGCAGTGGCTAATCCAGAGTAGGAGACGTACCTGTGAATGAAAACAGATGGATCAGGGCATGACAGCATGAAGGAGAATATACCATGGGTTATCATTGTGATATATTTCAGGAGATACACTTAAAATATGTCACTTGAAATTATGTCACATCTGACTAAAGTCAAATCTGACCCACTCCATGCAACTTATACCATTCTAAAGACCAATAAATGAAGCCAGGTGACACAGGGAGGGGAGGAAGGAGGTGGAGGAAAGTCCACAGCAGGTGACAATTAGCAGATTGCAGTTAATACAACATTTGACTACCAAAGATGAAGACAGAGGCAGGATAAGATCAAAAGATGGGGCTAGGTGTGAGGAGCACAGCTATGTCAATATGCAGTCAGAAAGGTTTTCAGAATGATACAGGAATTAAAGTCAGGGAAAAAGAAGCAACGTACCACTTAGAACAGAGGGAGAGAAGTACATGGGATTCAGGGGTGCAGTGGCTAATCCAGAGTAGGAGACGTACCAGCAGTTAGAACAGAGGGAGAGAAGTACATGGGATTCAGGGGTGCAGTGGCTAATCCAGAGTAGGAGACGTACCTGTGAATGAAAGCAGATGGATCAGGGCATGACAGCATGAAGGAGAATATACCATGGGTTATCATTGTGGTATATTTCAGGAGATACACTTAAAATATGTCACTTGAAATTATGTCACATCTGACTAAAGTCAAATCTGACCCACTCCATGCAACTTATACCATTCTAATGACCAAGAAATGAAGCCAGGTGACACAGGGAGGGGAGGAAGGAGGTGGAGGAAAGTCCACAGCAGGGGACAATTAGCAGATTGCAGTTAATACAACATTTGACTACCAAAGATGAAGACAGAGGCAGGATAAGATCAAAAGATGGGGCTAGGTGTGAGGAGCACAGATATGTCAATATGCAGTCAGAAAGGTTTTCAGAATGATACAGGAATTAAAGTGAGGGAAAAAGAAGCAACGTACCACTTAGAACAGAGGGAGAGAAGTACATGGGATTCAGGGGTGCAGTGGCTAATCCAGAGTAGGAGACGTACCTGTGAATGAAAGCAGATGGATCAGGGCATGACAGCATGAAGGAGAATATACCATGGGTTATCATTGTGGTATATTTCAGGAGATACACTTAAAATATGTCACTTGAAATTATGTCACATCTGACTAAAGTCAAATCTGACCCACTCCATGCAACTTATACCATTCTAATGACCAAGAAATGAAGCCAGGTGACACAGGGAGGGGAGGAAGGAGGTGGAGGAAAGTCCACGGCAGGGGACAATTAGCAGATTGCAGTTAATACAACATTTGACTACCAAAGATGAAGGCAGAGGCAGGATAAGATCAAAAGATGGGGCTAGGTGTGAGGAGCACAGATATGTCAATATGCAGTCAGAAAGGTTTTCGAAATGATACAGGAATTAAAGTGAGGGAAAAAGAAGCAACGTACCACTTAGAACAGAGGGAGAGAAGTACATGGGATTCAGGGGTGCAGTGGCTAATCCAGAGTAGGAGACGTACCAGCAGTTAGAACAGAGGGAGAGAAGTACATGGGATTCAGGGGTGCAGTGGCTAATTCAGAGTAGGAGACGTACCAGCAGTTAGAACAGAGGGAGAGAAGTACATGGGATTCAGGGGTGCAGTGGCTAATCCAGAGTAGGAGACGTACCTGTGAATGAAAGCAGATGGATCAGGGCATGACAGCATGAAGGAGAATATACCATGGGTTATCATTGTGGTATATTTCAGGAGATACACTTAAAATATGTCACTTGAAATTATGTCACATCTGACTAAAGTCAAATCTGACCCACTCCATGCAACTTATACCATTCTAATGACCAAGGAATGAAGCCAGGTGACACAGGGAGGGGAGGAAGGAGGTGGAGGAAAGTCCACAGCAGGGGACAATTAGCAGATTGCAGTTAATACAACATTTGACTACCAAAGATGAAGACAGAGGCAGGATAAGATCAAAAGATGGGGCTAGGTGTGAGGAGCACAGATATGTCAATATGCAGTCAGAAAGGTTTTCAGAATGATAAAGGAATTAAAGTGAGGGAAAAAGAAGCAACGTACCACTTAGAACAGAGGGAGAGAAGTACATGGGATTCAGTGGCTAATCCAGAGTAGGAGACGTACCAGCAGTTAGAACAGAGGGAGAGAAGTACATGGGATTAAGGGGTGCAGTGGCTAATCCAGAGTAGGAGACGTACCAGCAGTTAGAACAGAGGGAGAGAAGTACATGGGACTCGGGTGCAGTGGCTAATCCAGAGTAGGAGACGTACCTGTGAATGAAAGCAGATGGATCAGGGCATGACAGCATGAAGAGAATATACCATGGGTTATCATTGTGATATATTTCAGGAGATACACTTAAAATATGTCACTTGAAATTGTTACATCTGACTAAAGCCAAATCTGACCCACTCCATGCAACTTATACCATTCTAATGACCAAGAAATGAAGCCAGGTGACACTGGGAGGGGAGGAAGGAGGTGGAGGAAAGTCCACAGCAGGGGACAATTAGCAGATTGAAGTTAATACAACATTTGACTACCAAAGATGAAGACAGAGGCAGGATAAGATCAAAAGATGGGGCTAGGTGTGAGGAGCACAGATATGTCAATATGCAGTCAGAAAGGTTTTCAGAATGATACAGGAATTAAAGTCAGGGAAAAAGAAGCAACGTACCACTTAGAACAGAGGGAGAGAAGTACATGGGATTCAGGGGTGCAGTGGCTAATCCAGAGTAGGAGACGTACCAGCAGTTAGAACAGAGGGAGAGAAGTACATGGGATTCAGGGGTGCAGTGGCTAATCCAGAGTAGGAGACGTACCAGCAGTTAGAACAGAGGGAGAGAAGTACATGGGATTCAGGGGTGCAGTGGCTAATCCAGAGTAGGAGACGTACCAGCAGTTAGAACAGAGGGAGAGAAGTACATGGGATTCAGGGGTGCAGTGGCTAATCCAGAGTAGGAGACGTACCTGTGAATGAAAGCAGATGGATCAGGGCATGACAGCATGAAGGAGAATATACCATGGGTTATCATTGTGGTATATTTCAGGAGATACCCTTAAAATATGTCACTTGAAATTATGTCACATCTGACTAAAGTCAAATCTGACCCACTCCATGCAACTTATACCATTCTAATGACCAAGAAATGAAGCCAGGTGACACAGGGAGGGGAGGAAGGAGGTGGAGGAAAGTCCACAGCAGGGGACAATTAGCAGATTGCAGTTAATACAACATTTGACTACCAAAGATGAAGACAGAGGCAGGATAAGATCAAAAGATGGGGCTAGGTGTGAGGAGCACAGTGAGGTCAATATGCAGTCAGAAAGGTTTTCAGAATGATACAGGAATTAAAGTGAGGGAAAAAGAAGCAACGTACCACTTAGAACAGAGGGAGAGAAGTACATGGGATTCAGGGGTGCAGTGGCTAATCCAGAGTAGGAGACGTACCTGTGAATGAAAGCAGATGGATCAGGGCATGACAGCATGAAGGAGAATATACCATGGGTTATCATTGTGGTATATTTCAGGAGATACACTTAAAATATGTCACTTGAAATTGTTACATCTGACTAAAGTCAAATCTGACCCACTGCATGCAACTTATACCATTCTAATGACCAAGAAATGAAGCCAGGTGACACAGGGAGGGGAGGAAGGAGGTGGAGGAAAGTCCACAGCAGGGGACAATTAGCAGATTGCAGTTAATACAACATTTGACTACCAAAGATGAAGACAGAGGCAGGATAAGATCAAAAGATGGGGCTAGGTGTGAGGAGCACAGATATGTCAATATGCAGTCAGAAAGGTTTTCAGAATTATACAGGAATTAAAGTGAGGGAAAAAGAAGCAACGTACCACTTAGAACAAAGGGAGAGAAGTACATGGGATTCAGGGGTGCAGTGGCTAATCCAGAGTAGGAGACGTACCAGCAGTTAGAACAGAGGGAGAGAAGTACATGGGATTCAGGGGTGCAGTGGCTAATCCAGAGTAGGAGACGTACCTGTGAATGAAAGCAGATGGATCAGGGCATGACAGCATGAAGGAGAATATACCATGGGTTATCATTGTGGTATATTTCAGGAGATACACTTAAAATATGTCACTTGAAATTGTCACATCTGACTAAAGTCAAATCTGACCCACTCCATGCAACTTATACCATTCTAATGACCAATAAATGAAGCCAGGTGACACAGGGAGGGGAGGAAGGAGGTGGAGGAAAGTCCACAGCAGGGGACAATTAGCAGATTGCAGTTAATACAACATTTGACTACCAAAGATGAAGACAGAGGCAGGATAAGATCAAAAGATGGGGCTAGGTGTGAGGAGCACAGATATGTCAATATGCAGTCAGAAAGGTTTTCAGAATGATACAGGAATTAAAGTCAGGGAAAAAGAAGCAACGTACCACTTAGAACAAAGGGAGAGAAGTACATGGGATTCAGGGGTGCAGTGGCTAATCCAGAGTAGGAGACGTACCAGCAGTTAGAACAGAGGGAGAGAAGTACATGGGATTCAGGGGTGCAGTGGCTAATCCAGAGTAGGAGATGTACCAGCAGTTAGAACAGAGGGAGAGAAGTACATGGGATTCAGGGGTGCAGTGGCTAATCCAGAGTAGGAGACGTATCTGTGAATGAAAGCAGATGGATCAGGGCATGACAGCACAAAGGAGAATATACCATGGGTTATCATTGTGGTATATTTCAGGAGATACACTTAAAATATGTCACTTGAAATTGTCACATCTGACTAAACTCAAATCTGACCCACTCCATGCAACTTATACCATTCTAATGACCAATAAATGAAGCCAGGTGACACAGGGAGGGGAGGAAGGAGGTGGAGGAAAGTCAACAGCAGGGGACAATTAGCAGATTGCAGTTAATACAACATTTGACTACCAAAGATGAAGACAGAGGCAGGATAGATCAAAAGATGGGGCTAGGTGTGAGGAGCACAGATATTTCAATATGCAGTCAGAAAGGTTTTCAGAATGCTACAGGAATTAAAGTCAGGGAAAAAGAAGCAACGTACCACTTAGGACAGAGGGAGAAAAGTACATGGGATTCAGGGGTGCAGTGGCTAATCCAGAGTAGTAGACGTACCAGAAGTTAGAACAGAG